>NW_024080602.1:1925890-2656990 GCF_014754425.2 Oryx dammah | reverse complement strand
GCATGGAGCCCGGCGCCCGCATTCGGAGCCCCGCGCTCGGCGCCGGCCGCGCCATGGGGGAGGGGCGGGGCGGGCCGCGCGAGACCCGGGAAACATGGCTGCTCGTCCTATTTCGGCGTCGCGGCGTGGCCACCAGCCCCCGGATCAGAGTTGGGAGAGGCTCCCAAGGTGGGTGTGATGGGGGTCCCGGGGGGAGCAGGGCGGGGAGGGGTGCAGGGGGCGCTCTCCAGGAGCTATTTATTTTAAGAATGTTTTAAAAAACGAGCCCCTCCTCCCCCACCCCTTTTGTCCCTCATTAGCTAGCTTTCTCCCCCTCCTCCCCAAGCGGGCAGAAAGTGCCCCCTCCACCCCCACCTCGCCTCAAGGCAGGGGGCAGGCGAGTGGGCCGGGAGGCGAGGGGGCGAAGCGTGAGAAATCGCTCCCAGATCGGCGCGGCGCGTTCCCCTCCCCCAGCACACACTCGGGAAGTTTAAAGAGCCGGTTCGACCCGCTTTCGATCTCGCTCCCAGTTGGCCAGCAGCGGGGGGTAGGGTTGGCCGCCTGAACCGCGCCTCCACGCCCTCCGCCGCGACCCCGGCCCCCTACTTGGCGCCCTTCCCCCTCCACACGGGGGGCTTCCGGAAAGTACGCGGGAAGCCCGCGGCTCCGGCCCCCTCCCCCATCACCACACCCAGCCCCCCAATCCTCTGGCTCGGGGTCCAAGCTGGGATGAAACTGGCCAGAGAAACGCAAACCGCCGGCAAATTGTTCGTGGAAACTCCAGCGTCCTCCGGCGGGCAACCCCTCCCCTCCCTCCGCCACCCCCTCCCCGCCCTGCGCGCCATAAGGCACTGCACGTCTACAGTCCACAGCTGCGTTATGATGGGGGGGGGGGGGCACAAAAAGGATCTTGTTTTCAAAAGTCTCACTCAGGTTTGGGGGAGGAACTAGAGAAAAGAGGAAGCAAGGCCTGCCTCCGCCAGGGATTCGGGTTTTAAGGGGTTGGAGGGGCGACAGGTCAGCGCACAGTGCTCCCCAAACTCCCAACTCTGTGGAACCCTGGCCACCGGGGCTGGGGTGAGGGTGTCCACCGCCCGCGCTCCGCTGGTCCCGGAGGGGCCACTAGAGGAGTCAGCCAGCGTCTCCGCCCCAGACCCGGGGTCTCCTCCGCTGAGCCTCTAACTCACATAAAACAGTGTTTGAAAGCGAGAGGGAGACAGAAATAAAAACGGGCGTCCGAGTAACCCACCGTCACCTTTCCCCTCCTTAGGGGTGAGCTTTCGCCCGAGCCTCCCAGTTCCCATCCGTGTAAGTTTCCTCCGGCTGTACTCCCGCTGCTGCCCAATCAATAACGGCGACGGGAAGGCAAACTCCCATCCCCGAGCTGCGTGTCTGCTATGCCCGCATAAATCTGGACCCAGCCAATACCCACCACGGGCACCAGCTCTGGGCAGCTCGCGTCCTGACAAAGTTTCCCGGGCCCATTTATTAATCGGGCGCCGAATGGCTGCCAAGGAGCCCACCCTAGAGAAAGACGGGTCGGGGGACGTCAGGGCTCAAAGGCTGGCATCTTAGGGAGGCCGGAAGGAGCAGAGGCGAGGGGGGACCGGGACGTAGCCTTTGGGTAACTTGCAGTAGCGACCGCGCGATGTGGGGAGGCGCGGGGATTATCTGTGCCTTTGCACGTTCGAAAATCCCTCCCCCCCTTCTTTCCATTTATCCTCCCTTCGGAAGGAAAGGAAGAAACATCAGCATCTGGCCCGAAGGTGGGGTGGAAAGAGTGAGGGAGACAGAGGAGGAGAGGAAGGGAGGCAGAGAAAGGGAGGGAGGGAGAGAAAGGGCGCGTTCACGAACACTACAAAGTTACAAATATGGCTCCCCCGTCTCTCGCCTCATCACTGCAAAGAAATGAAGACGCACTTTAAACTCGAGCCATTCCCAACTCCGCTGCAGCCCCCTCCCCACGCGCTCTCCCCAGGGGCCTCGGCCCACATTTATCAGAAACTAAACCGGACTCGCGAAGCCCAAAACTTATTGTGTGTGTGCGAGAGAGAGAGAGAGAAAGGGAGGGGGAAGGCGCGGGAGGGGGGCGGAAGGGGGGATTCATTTATAAAATATAAAACCCCCTTTTTTTGTTGTTAAATCCAGGAGGCAGCCCCTCTCCTCCTCCTCCCTCGTTAATCTTTCCCCCAGACGGAGTCACGGGAGCAGAGAGCTCAGAGGGTTATTTTGCCTCATTCTCTCCGACTCAAACGCGTGCGCCCGCTGGCCCCCGATGGGTGCACACTCGCACGCACACTCTCGCACCCACATTCGCACACGCGGGAGCACACGCACAGGTAGTCACACACCAAGGGCAGCGGCGGCGGCAGCCGGAACATGCTTCGATGGCATTGCAACCCCCCAACCTTGCAATTCATTTGCAGTCCGACCCCCAAACCCACATCTCCCGGGCGCCCCCCCTCAAAAAAAAAGTGCCTCCCCCTAACGCGCACACACACAAAGTAGGAGAATGGACCGACAGAGATATTTTTGGCAAATGCTCACATCAGAGGGCGTCCTGTTCCGCAGCTCTAAATGAATCCGTTTGTCCATGTCCATCTCTCGCGCTCTCTCTCTGCAGAGGCTCCCGCGCCGGCGGAATTCAATCAATAAACCCCGAACCCACGGCCGCGCGTTTTAGGACTTTGAAGGCTCAACCAGCTCCGCTCGGTTCTCGAGCCCCCAGCACCCGCGGCGCACACTAACCTGATCACCGTGGAGGCGGGATCGGCGGCCTCGCGAATGAGTAGCAGCAGCGTTAGCCAATCGCCGCCGCCGATCTCCGGGCAACAGCGAATGGTGGTGGAGGCGGGGGGGGAAGGGACCAATGGGCGGGCTGCGCAGCCGGCCAGGGAGGCTCAGCCATTTGGTTGTGGTGCCAGAGACGGACCCCTTTAGATTTCGGGGCGGCTGAGGAGCGCGGCGGCAGCTCGGTCGCTGAGCGAGGGGGGTGGGCGGAATGGCGGGGGAAGGGAAGGCGACTGTGCCTGGAGGGCCGAGCCGCCCGGCCTCGCCAGCCCGCCGCCGCCTCAGCTTTTGGCCGGGGGCGGGGCCGCAGGTGCGTTACACGAAAGGGCGGGGTGCGGCCGGAGGGGCCGGGGGTAGGGGTCCTAGCCGGGCCGTGGGCTTCGCCCCGGGTCTGTCCGCGCCGCACGACTGGGCTGTGGAAAGAGACAGGCGGCGAGAGGTCTGGGGGCCGCGGACTGCTCGGCGGGCGGGCCGATGAAAGGCCTGGAAAAAGGGGGGAGGGGTCAAGGGTGCAGTTGGGGGAGGGGCTGGTCATTTTCTGGGTTCAGAGGGCCGAGCTAGCGGAGCGAGACTGCTGCCCCCCATCTCCTCCGCGGGTTCCCACCCCGGGTCTGCGGCTCACAACCGCGCGACCCTTCCCCTCCCTCCTCGTTGTAGTCCAGCCGTGACCATCGCAGCCCCTTGAATATATAAGTAAATAAGCAAGATGCGACCACCTTTGGATGACTTAACTCGCGGTCTAGACCCTCTACTTAAAGGGGCATTTCAGTTTGTTGTCATATAAGGTCAGCTTGGAAGGAGTGATCTAGAGGCACCGGCAGTCTTGTTTAGTCAATAAATGAGTGAGGACCATGGACTAAGAATTGATGCTGAATGTTCTGAATATTTTAAAAATGGAAAAGGAAGGTGCTAGTAAGTCTGGTTTTCTGGACCAAACATTATTTATGGGCTTTATTGACCTAGTGAAAGAAAACGGCGCAGTTTTTCATTGTCCACCTGAGTCATTTCGTTCAATTTGGACTGCCAAGGAGGCTCTGTTTGGAGCACTTTCTCCAGGTTTTACGGTTTGCTTGCTTTGGGGTTTTTGAATCACAGTTGTTGTAAGAGATCTTAAAGCCTTAATTCCCATCTGGTTACCAACTTACTGTGGCCAGTTCTAGAACTTTTACTGTGTACTAAGTTGGCTGCCTATGTCTGTTAACAGATCATAGGGACTGCTGTCAACAGGACAAATAAATCTCCACACAATTATTTTTCGATTCTTTTATTTCTACACGTCTACACTCTTCCTCATATACTCCAAGGTAGTTCTTTTGGATACATTGTATTTATTCTTCAGAGACATGGGTTCAAGGGATAGATAAACCAATATGTATGTATGTTGCAAGTTTGAAATATTTTTACATAACTCTTATATAGTTATATTCTTGAACATATAAAATTTAGGAGGAAATAAAAAGTGACAATGTAAATAAAAGGCACATATAGAATGCCTACACCGGGGAAGAAACTGTAACTTTGAAATTGTAACCTGATGGATTGCAAATGTGAAATCCTGCAACTAGGCATTTTACTCAGTAAGTTCTTTCAAGTAAAATATTAAGTGAAATTTGAAAAGGGGTCATGTTTACTTTTTGAGTAACTGGGAGGTGCAAAATAAAACTGGGAAGCCATTGTTTTATTTCATCTGGGTATAAGTATTATGGGATGTTTTACTTGTGTTAGCAGATGTCAGTCATCAGTTTTGTTAATCTTATTGACATCAATTTGTGTAGTTGGAATTTATCGTTTTAAAATATATTGGTTTCATTATAAAACATAGAGGGACCCCAATTTACCTCTCTTGGCCAGAGTCAGTTATTTCTGGATATGGTATTTAAGGTTGCTTGAAAACAGAGCTCTTCATCACAAACACATTATGCTGACATGATACATAGAATGTATGTAACACAAGAGTCCTGAAGTTTGTTCTGTCTGGTGGTAAATGCTCATCTTCAATTTAAAATTTTAACTGCAGCTAAGTCCACCCCACTACCAATGTGATATGAGACAGTATCTTTCCAGAGAAGTAATCCTTTAAAAGTCAACCAATCAAATGCAGAGCTACCCACCATCCAGCTCTGCTAAACAAACAAATAGCTCACTTTAACATACAAAGACTGAAGAGATGACTTGGGAGCCCAAACCTCTGTTAAAGAGTGTACAGTACCAAATCAGAATTGAAAAAGTTGTGACTTGATTACTACTCAAAATATTAAACTTATAACAGCTTTTGTACTGGTTTTAGAAAATTGAAGGCTTTATGGATGTCAGTCATTACAGAAGTTAAAATATCCAAAAAGTGTATTTAGCCAATTGAATACTTCCAACATACTTTGAAAGAAGAGATTTCTCTCTCACTCACAAATAGATTTGTTTGTAGTTTATTTCTCAGAAAATTTTAGTGATTTTGATTTTTGTTACCAAAAAGAAATAATATAGCTCAGCCAAAGCTGAGCCATTTGCCCCAGGCTACTTAACCAAACATCAAAACAAAACAACACCACCACTGCCCTTATAGTCCCTGTTTTACAGAGTTGTTTCTTAAACTGGACTTCATTGCATATTATAGGAAATAAATGTTCCCTTAATGGCTCTGAATATCAGACATAGTGAGAAGAGAAGCCCCATATCAAGGAATGTGGCTGAATTTTGGAGTGAGAAAATGAGTTCCTAACTCTTGAATGATTCTACAATGGGAGTTACGTTATGAAAGATACAGAGTTTGTAACTTCTGGAACTGGATTTGATTCACATTGAGAAGAATAAATGAGATACAATTCAAAAGTTTGAGCCCCTAGGGAGAAAGATGATCTTCAAGTAAGGAAAGATAACTTCCTGCCTTCCAGAACAGGAAGAACATTTTCCTTCAAGAACCATTCCCAACAAATGAGCAATCTTATTCTCTAAGAGGTATGAGCAATGAGTGTCCTTAGCCTCTTGATACATTTTGAAAAGTACTGTTTTATAAGTAACCCAGGTTGATGCTGCTGCCATTTTAACTCATTTACCCTTGCCTGGCCTCTAAAAATGAAGACCCTCTGGTTAGCATCCTTTTAGGAGTCAAGTTAAGGTATTCACAGTCCAGCTTCTTGCTCTTCAGCCTGCATCACATACACTGGAACCTGGCCATAGTACTTTTTCACCTACATCATGGTTTCGCTGCCTGGACCCCAAAAGACAATGATATGGAAAGACTCCAGCTTAGTTATGTTCTCTTTTGTCTTTCTATATAAATAACTTTTACAAATGCAGATTATTTTTCCCCCTTTTTTTAGAAATGTAAATTATTATTCTTTTGAAATTCATGGTAACAAATGTAAAGGCTATTGCATTTTGATTTGAATAGCAAAGGCATGTTGAGGTTCAGGATCTAAAAAGGTAAACATTCTTAATTCTTTTGCTTAATAAAGCATTGGATGATTTTATCGTTCAAATTATTGAATTTCAGAATTATTGAATTTTGTTAAATTATTGACACCTAATCATTGTGTTGGTTATGGAAGAAAAGCACTGTCATTATGTAATATATAATGAAAATAGTCATTACATGTGATTTTTAAAATAGTAAAAATCACAAAAACAGCTTAAAGGTAGTTTATTTTGAAAAGAAAAAAAAAAAAACTATCACCTATATACTTGTTAGGATATTCTAGGATACTCACTAGAAATTTTGTGAGTCTGTTTCTTTAATATACTTATTAAAGGTAGTTTGAGAGTAGCAATAAAGAAAGTTTATTTACCATTCACTGGGAAGAAAACCATAGCTATAGGCTCTTATTTTTAGTATTAAATATGGCTATAAAAGGGCTTCCCTGTGGCTTAGAGGTAAAGAATCTGCCTGCCAATGGAGGAGACCTGGGTTCGATCCCTGGGTTGGGCAGATCCCTGGAGAAGGGAATGGCCTAGAGAATCCCATGGACAGAGGAGCCTGGTGGGCTACAGTCCATGGGGTCGCAGAGTCAGCCTGGGCTTACTGACTAAACAACAACAATGCATGCCGTGAGAAAAGAAAAAAGAAAGATACCTTAAAGGCAAATGACAGAATGAAGAGCCACAGAAGGCTGAGGGCAACAGAGGCTGAAAAAATGAAAATACATTTAGAATCTACTAATTCATCTTAATCTATCTGGGGTTGAAGTTATCTCTTTGAAGAAGAGTACTGAAGTCTATTAAGAGGAAAGAGGTAGAGAACAGATTTTCTTAAGAACTTTTAATATATTTACTATCTGCAAATAGTCTAAGTTTAAGCCTGCCTGGTAAAGTTGTCCTCTCAGCTTACCTACTTTGTAATGGCAGTTATTTGTATATAAAAGCAATTATTTAAAAATGTATATTCTATAATTATTCTTAGAGATCAATATAATGCACTCCAAGAAATTAGTAATTTTAAAATTATTTCATGGAAACATTAGGTCCTCAGAAGAGTATACCTATAACCTGAACTTATTCTGAAATTCTGAATTGTAACAACTTGAATATAAAAATTATATATCACTGGACCTCACCAAGAGTCATATGAGTATTTTTACCCAGCAGAGGAACACTGTCATCTGAAATCATTCTGTATGCCTTCTTGTGTAGGAGAATTATGTCACTTCTACATATGTTTATTCAAAGTCAACTTGCCTAAGGGTGACAAATACTTTTCACAAGGCTGGACCAACTCATGATGTCTATATTCATGTTCATGGGGAGAAGCAGTATTATAGATGAGACAGAATAGCAGGTAAATAACAACCATGTTGATCACGGTGTGGCAGCATTTTTTTATAATAGCTAAATAAACAGAATATGTTCACATATCCAGGGAAAAGTCTAGGAGAGTATGCACCAGAACATATTGAAAACTTTTTACAGAGGTTCTCTGTGGGTGATGAGGTTACATTGGTTTTTGTTCCTGTCTATATAATTTCTAAGGTTTTCAGTTGATAAGTGATTTTTGCAAGAAGAAAACCTTTTAATAGGAAATATAGCAGATTTCGGGGATGTTTGTGCTAGTAGGGATTCTTGGTTGCAGACAATAGAAACTTTCCCTGACTGAACAAGCAGTAGGCAATTTCTTATATCACATAACCAAAGACCAAGGTAGAGGAAAAGAGCAGGAAAGCTGAGTATCTGGAGCATTTAATGTGGTACTCTAGGTATAGTCTTCAGAGGACCCCCATACCTCAGAAGTCAGCTCTAGCCTGTGGACTCTACACCCCTCCACTGCTGTGAATGATTTTTCACAAGCATTCATTTTTGTGCCACACCTTCAAGGTCCAAAGCCCTGGGCGGGACCATTTGCAGATGCCCGAGCTATCAGAGGAAAAGATGATCTGCCCCCTGTAGCTTCTACAGGGCTGCTTCCCATCTATTTAAGAATCCTGCCCAAAGAGTATACTGATGCTAGATGACCAAAAGCAAAATCCACTGAAATGTTCTGATTAAATAATACTGTGAAGGTTTCCTAAAGATCCAAATTAGCCTTGTCTGAGCTCCTCTCCTGCTCACTACTATTTACCAGGAAGAGACTTGCTATGGTCTGAATGTTTGTGCACCTTCCCCTACAATTCATATGTTGAAATCCTAATCCCCAAAGTGTTGGTCTTAAGAGGTGGGGCTTCCTCACAGGAGGTGACTAAATCATAAGCCCTCATGATTGAGATTTGTGCCCTTATTAAAGAGGCCCCATAGTGAGAAGTCTGCAACCTGGAAGACTTTACCCAACCATGCTGGCACCTGACCTTGTACTCCTAGCCTCCAGAACTGTTAAAGAGAAACACATTTCTTTTTAATTTATAAACCACCCAACCTGTAGTATTTTGTTAAAGCAACCCAAAGAGACCAAGACAAGATTGCATCACCTGCTAGGATCAACCTAAAACAGAGCTAATAGCTGAACTCTAATTTTCTTTCAAATGCTTCCCTCTCCAAACCTGAGGCCACAAGAAACAATGTGATGTCAACGAAATACTTAACAAAGTTGAGCTGGTAATAACTAAGACTTTGAGAAGACAGATCTGCAGTAGAGATAACTGATTTTAAGTCACAAAGAATTTAGTCCTAAGGGCTATGCTAAAGATAGACGTAATCTACAAGTCATACGTCATGAATAAATGCAGAGATCTCTGGATATCAGGTGATATAAGATCATGAGTAGTGATGTTTTTACTGCTGATGGATTTCTATCTACTGTGAACGTATGTTCAGGCTCAGGTGCAGAACTAAGCTGATCAGTATGAGATTTGTAGTAAAAATTTATTTGAAATAGGCAAGTGGTCACGGGCTAAATAAGGGTTCACAATAGGATGCAGTCACTTTAAGGACAATTTTGAAGAAAAAATGCTGATGGTAAAAGAAATGCAAAAACCACAAACACATCAAAGAGGCCCACGTTCCTGGGAACAAAAAGGAAGGTCGGAAAGGATCTGCTTATAGAAAACATATTAATCTTGGGATGCTGTCCTTTATCCTCTTGCCCCCCATCATCTCAGGTCACTCAGCTTAGATTGCTTTTCAGCTGGAAAGAGCAAATGATACCCTGGCAAGGACTCTGCACAGCATTATAGGAATTCAACTGTTTTATTTTTACAACTATTAAAGCATGGTTTAACTGTTACATGAATAGACATTCCTTATAAATGGCAGTAACTTCTCTCCAGAGATGCAGTACTCAAGATTCTATTTATTGACAGACTAAATGCTCTTCATGATCAAGTGCTTCACTTATTAGAATTTAACTTTTTCTCAGACAATTTATTAATAATACAAACCATGGCAGACAGCTAATTATTCAGCCAAATCCATTTCCTCTTCTTCCTGGACATAAAGCTTGACTGTGCCTCCCAGCTGCCCTTGTTAGATTGAGCCATATATCTGAATTCTAGCCAGCAGAGTGTGAGTAGAAGCAATGTTTGCCACTTCGAGTGATGAAATCTTGAATGCATGCTGACTGAGATGGAAGTGACAGAGTGAGTAGAAGCCATGTGTTGTTCATGAAGGTGGAACCTCTCATCTGCCTGGGTCTCCTTGGAGAGCCATTCTACCAACCTATTCACTTGCTCATCAAGAGAGAGAATGTGACCAAGTTAGAGACTTTATGGTACTGCACTGTTCCATGTTTGTTTATTTGTTTCTGAAGCCTCGGCCAACTAATACACTAATAAAACTTTTTTTCAGTCTTAGTTTTTGATTCATTTATAATTTTGTAGATCAGCTCTAGATTTTAGATATTATTATTGTATTTGTGATATATCTTTGAATTAGAGGTTCTAAAGTACCATAAAAGGGAAAGAAAATAGCTATATTGTTCACTCTTGAACAATATGAGTTTGAACTGTGTAGGCCCACTAACATGCAGATTTAAAAAAATAAAGGCAGTAGAACACAACCAAGATTGGTTGAATCCATGGATGCAGAGGGAAAGCTTCAGAGGCCAACACTGGGACTCAAGCATCCTCAGATTTTGGTATCTGCAGTGGGTCCTAGACCCAATCCCCCATGAATCTCCAAGGATGACTGTATAAAGAAACAAGCACTTAATGAAGAAAAGATCATTGTAAGGGAGTCTGTATAAATGACACACAAATATATCTTTCCCCCCCAAATTTAGTGCTTAGCTCACAGTAGGTATAAAATAAATATGTTCTTTCATCAAGAAATGACCTCTCTTCCAAGCTCCAGACTGACATTTCAGTTGCCCAAGGAACATTTTTCAAGTTTCCTACAGGATCATCCACAGAACATTGCCATAACTACAATGATCTTCCCTGTTAGCCTCTGCCTGCTTTGAGTGAGTGAAAGTTGCTCAGTTGTGTCTGACTGTTTGTAACTGTATGGACCATACAGTCCATGGAATTATCCAGGCCAGAATACTGGAGTGGGTAGCTGTTTCCTTCTCCTGGGGATCTTCCCAACCCAGGGATCAAACCTAGGTCTCCCACACTGCAGGTGGATTCTTTACCAACTGAGCTATCAGGGAAGCCCGATTCTGCCTGCTTTGCCTCTACCAAAATACTATCATGTTCCTCACTCTCCTGTTTTTATTAGGGCACCTTTTGAATTGTCCTCTGTTGACTCACACAGCCAAATGGTTGCTTCATCTTCTAAGTTTTATTTCCCAAATATCTTTCCTCCTTTCAGCCCACTTTCTCCATTCTGTCCAAGAGTACTCAACCAGCTCCAATTGACCCTATATGACAGTATCTCCCAGGCTTTTAGTTTTCTGACCAATAATATTTTTAAAAAATGTTTTAAGGACCAATATATGATTGCCAACTTTTAATTTCACCAAATAAGAACATTACTTTAAAAACTTCCTTTATATGGCTGGATAATATTCATATATAAATATATCACATTGATGTGTATCACATATATTAATATTTATAAATAAGTATATATCATAATTTATCCATTCATACACTGACTGTTTCCATGTCTTCTACTGTAAATAATGCTGCAATGAACATGAGGATTTATCATATATTTTCTATAGACTATGTTTTAAATAGTAGAATAGAGAGGGCTAATTTCCGAATATAGGAAAGTCTTTTACCTTAAAGAAATTTTATGCAAATCATGACATTCTCCAAGATTTTCTACTCAGGTAGTTAGAAACTTCTGTGGACCAGCACTGGCCCTGAGGTCCTGATATCCTCCCATGACCAGATGAATATTTCTGAGCTCTAGTCACAGTGTTCCTTCCATCAACAGTAGCCTCTTTGGTTCCAGGTGGCTTATATCCCACAAACGAGCATTTAGTCCCCCAATGAGAAGACCCACACTACCTTCCCATTGTTATCTCTAATTTCTAGACAAATCAGATCATCTGCTATTCCCCTCTTTTCTACCTTTGATGTGACTCTCCCTTTGTATCACTTTGATGTGATATGCCCTTTCCTTTTAATCCTTACCAAAGTTCTACCCAAAATTTAAGATCAATTTTGATAGCACTGCATCATGAAACCTTTTATGATCCACCCAAACAAATAAGATCTTTCCTTCCTTGAGCTTTTTTAACACTACAAAAGTTATCAAGAGACCACCTACTCCCATGTACTATGTTCAATTACCCCTCCCACAGTAACTCTGTGAAGGTAAGAATGTTTGACACATTTGGAGGATCTGACATAATGGAGGGGTAACAAAAATGTGTCATATTTACATATATCTAGAGCTTCCCAGGTGGTGCTAGTGGTAAAGAATCTGTCTGCCAACGCAAGAGATATAATGAGACACAAGTTTGATCCCTGGGTCGAGAAGATGCCCTGGAGGAGAGCGTGTAACCCACCGAAGTATTCTTGCCTGGAGAAATCCATGGACAGAGGAGCCTGGCGGGCTGCAGTTCAAAGTGTCAAAAAGAGTTGGACACAACTGAAGCAACTTAGCACAGCATATACACAGACACACACACAGACACAGCTAAATAATGCTTCAAGCATAGTTGGCACTCTACTTTAAAAAGTTTCTTTGAAACATTTTAATCAGTGGTCCCCAACCTTTTTGGCACCAGGGACTGATTTAATATAAAACTATTTTTCCATGGATGGGGGGCAGGGGGAGGATGGTTTTGGGATGATTCAAGGGCATTACACTTATTGCATGCTTTATTTCTATTTTTGTTACATCAGCTTCATTTCAGATCATCAGGCATTAGATCCCAGAGATGAGGGACCCTTGATTTAAATAACTTTGATCTTCAATGTCACATAAATAGCAATAGAGTATTGGAGAACCAAAGATGGCTAAGCAACTTCTTTATTCTTTCCAACATGAGGGAAACAAAAATAAATTCTTGTTTCTATGACCATAACACAGAAGCTTTTCTACTATAAAATTTTTATTTTATATTCCTACTCAGGAATTGTCTTTTATTTTAGGCTCCTACCCAGGGACTGAACTGTCTTAAAAGACAGTTTGTAGGAGAGATGGGAATTACAGAGCTCCCTTACTCTAATTTCGTGTGTTTGCCAGTTTTAATGAAGGTATACAATATTTGTTCCTTTGGGTTTTACATTCATCAAAAAGCAAGACAGAATGATATGACAAAGCTCAAAGACCTGAAACCACAACATTTCTAGAAGAAAACATAGGGGTAAACTCCTTGACACTAATTTTCACCGTGATTTTTTGGATTTGATACCAAAAGCACAGGCAACAAAATGATAAATAAATGGGTAAGACTACATCAAATTAAAAAACTTCTGCACAGCAAAAGATACTATCAACAAAGTGAAAAATCAGCCTATAGAATGGGAGAAATTTTCTGCAACTCATGTATCTGGTAAGGGGTTAATAGTCAAAATATATAAACAATAATTCCATAATAACAAAAACAAAAAGAATCCAATGAAAAAAATGTATCGAGGAACTGAACAGACTATTTTTTTCTGAAGAAGACATACAAATGGCCAACAGGTACCTGAAAAGGTGCTCAGCATCACTAATTATCAGGGAAATACAAATCAAAACCTCAGTGGTCTATCATCTCAAACTTATTAAAATGTCTTTGATCAGAAATACAAGAGACAACAAGTGTTGTCAAGGATTTGGAGAAAAGGGAACACTCGTGCACTGCTGGGGAGGATGTGCATTGGCACACCTGCTACAGAAGGCAGCATGGAGTGTCCTCAAAAGATGAAAAATAGGATATCATATGGCCCAGAAATTTTACTTCTGGGTGTACAGCTGAAGGAAACCAGTCACTACCTGGAAAAGCTGTCTGCACCTGCATGCCCACTGCAGCATTATTACAATAGCCAAGATACAGAAACGACCTAAGTGTACACTGATGGGTGAGTGCACTGCAGCAACATGGTTCGACCTTGAGAGCATTATCCTAAATGAAAGAAGTCAGAGCAATATAAACACTGTGTAATCTCACTTTTAAATGAAATCTTAAAAAACTGAACTTATAGGTGCAGAGAACAGACTGATGTTGCCAGAGACGGGGGACAGCAGGTGGAGAAAATGGGAAAAGGCAGTTTTTTACCTTTGGGTACAAACTTCCAGTTATAAGCCCTGGGGATGCAATGTACAGCATGATGACCAAAGTTGACAATACTGTGTTGTACGTTTGAAAGCTACTAAGAGAGTGGGTCTTAAAAGTTCTCATAACATGAAAACAAACAAACAAACAAAACTATTTGTGGTGATGGATGTTAGTTAGCTAAACTTACTGTGGTAGTCATTTTGCAACATATACATATATCAAAGCATCATGTTCCACACCTACAACCAAGGGAATCTGTTTTAGCACTTGTACTATTGTGTTCTATCTTTGACCTAAGAAATGTAGCTTTTTGTCTGTAATGCTCTATAAATATGAAAATCAATATGCAAATGTTTTTGTTTCACTCCAATTTTACGAATAGAAAATTTAGCAAAGATTAGAATGAATATATTTTATTAAGCTACTAATTATTTTAAGGGAGGCATGAAAATAAAGGCGAGAACTCTAAAATTATAAGACTTTCAGTTTGGAATTTAAATTTGAGTGGCAGCAGTTAATAAGAGGATCTTTATGCTTAGCCTTTCTCTGTGGTTACAGATGAGAAAAATATAAATGTTCCTTAAATTCATTCCCTTTACAAAAATGAATCTCCTGATTTCCAGCTCTGGTTGTGATTGAGTACCTGATATCTGACTCACCTGCCTGCTGTAAACAATGAAAGTTAGACAAATGGTGTAAAACAATGATTGATGACACTGGACAGCTGCCAAGGCAGAAGAAGGAAGCACTTGAGGTCAGCTTCATGTTCTTCCTACCCCAGGGATGGAGAGCCCAAGCAGAGAACAGGAGTGTCTGGAGGGGGCGGAAAGAGATCAAACTTCAGACCTGCTAACCCAGGGGGGAGGGCAAGGTACCTTAGAGAAGGGAGCTGCGGAGAAGCCCTCCAAAATTGCATAAAAATTTCCCTCAGTTACTTGGCTCACTGTTGAGATGTGAAGAGCAAGGCAAGACTCTAGACTCTAGGAGACCTAGCAGAGAACAATTTCTGGGAGGCTGAGAGCTGAACAGAGATTTCAGAGGTTTCACAATATGGGGAGACATGAGAGGTTTAGTTCAGTTCAGTCACGCAGTCGTGTCCAACTCTATGACCCTATGGACTGTAGCCCGCCAGGCTTCCTTATCCTGCACTGTCTCCCAGAGTTTGCTCAAATTCATGTTCATTGAGTCAGTGATGCCATCCAACCATCTCATCCTCTGTGACCCCCTTCTCTTGCCCTCAACCTTTCCCACCATCAGGGTCTTTTCCTATGAGTTGGCTCTTCCTATCAGGTGGCCAAAGTACTGGAGCTTCAGCTTCAGCATCAGCCCTTTCAATAAATATTCAGGACTGATTTCCTTTTAGTTTTTTCCTTTTTTTTTTTTTTTTTGGTTTGATCTTGCAGTCCAAGGGACTCTCAAGTTCAAAAGCATCAATTCTTTGGCACTCAGCCTTCTTTATGGTCCAACTCTCACATTCGTACATGACTACTGAGAAAAACATAAATTTGACTAGATGGACCTTTGAAAGCAAAGTGATGTCTCTGCTTTTTAATATGCTGTCTAGGTTGGTCATAGCTTTTCTTTCAAGGAGCAAGTGTCTTAATTTCATGCTGAAGTCATCATCCACAGTGATTCTGGAGCCTAAGAAAATAAAATCTGTCACTGTTTCCATTTTTTTCCCTATCTACTTGCCGTGGGACCAGATGCCATAAACTTTGTCTTTTGAATGTTGAGTTTTAAGACAGCTTTTTCACTCTACTCTTTCACCTTCATCAAGAGGCTCTTTAGTTCTTCTTTCCTTTCTGCCATTACCATGGTATCACCTGCACATCTGAGGTTGTTGATATTTCTCCCGGTGACCTTGATTCCAGCTTGTGAGTCATCCCGCCTGCATTTTGCATGATGTACTCACTTCATGGCAAATACATGGGGAAACAATGGAAACAGTGAGAGACTCTGTTTTCCTGGGCTCCAAAATCACTGCAGATGGTGAATGAAATTAAAAGATGCTTGCTCCTTGGAAGAAAAGCTATGACCAACCTAGACAGGATATTAAAAAGCAGAAACATTACTTTGCTGACAAAGGTCCGTCTAGTTAAAGCTATGGTTTTTCCAGTAGTCATGTATGGATGTGAGAGTTGGACTATAAAGAAAGCTAAGTGCCAAAGAATTGATGCTTTTGAACTGTGGTGTTGGAGAAGACTCTTGAAAGTCCCTTGGACTGCAAGGAGATCAACTAGTCTATCCTAAAGGACATCAGTCTTGAATATTCATTGGAAGGACTGATGCTGAAGTTGAAGCTCAAATACTTTGGCCACCTGATGCAAAGAACTGACTCACTGGAAAAGACCTTGATGCTGGGAAAGACTGAAGGCAGGAGGAGAAGGGGACTACAGAGGATGAGATGGTTGGATGGCATCACTGACTCAATGGACATGAGTTTGAGCAAGCTCCAGGAGTTGGTGATGGACAGGGAATCCTGGTCTGCTGCAGTCCATGGGGTCGCAAAGAGTTGGACATGACTGAGCAACTGATCTGAACTGAACTCTGCATATAAGTTAAATAAGCAGGGTGAGAATATACAGCCTTGTTGTACTCCTTTCCCAATTTTGAACCAGTCTGTTGTTCCATGTCTAGTTCTAACTGTTGCTTCTTGACCTGCATACAGGTTTCTCCAGAGGCAGGTATGGTAGTCTGGTATTCTCATCTCTTTAAGAATTTTCCACAGTTTGTTGTGATCCACACAATCAAAGGCTTTAGTGTCGAATTTTCCAGGCAAGAATACTGGAGTAGGGTGCCGTTTCCTACTCCAGGAGGTTTTCTTGACCCAGGGATTGACTCTGCGTCTCTTATACCTCCTGCACTGGCAGGTGGGTTCATTACCACTCATGCCACGTGGGAAGCCCTGTAGAATGCATAAAGCTTCACCACTTCCTCCACACTGATGAAGGCCCCAGAAAGGCTACATCCTAGCATTAAGGGCCATGAACTAGCAGTGTTACCCGCAGGAGTAAGGACTAGACTTAAATAGCTACTTGTTTCCAGAACAAGATTCAACCTTAGAGGGAAACAATATAATCTAGAACCTCTTCATTTTGTTAACCACTGTATTAACTAGTGGATACAGACACACACACATACATGCCCAATTCCTGAATGTACAGAAGAAAAAAAAAAAACACAAATCATCATGAGATAAAGCAATAAAAGAAGCAGACCCAGAGATGATTCATAAATTAGAGTTATCAGACAAAAACTTCAAAATAGCTATACTTAGTATGTTAAATAAATTGGAGGAAAAGATGAACAAAATTGATAAAAAGAGCACTTCAGTAGAGAATTTAAATCTAGGAAAAGAATTAAATGGGCATTCTAGAAATGTAAGTTGAAACATCTGCAATTAAGAGCTAATTGAATGGTTACAGTATGAGTCTAGATTCAAATATAGTCATATAAAATATTTAAACTGAAGACAGAAAGAAAAAGTATTGAAAAAGAACAAAGTATTACAGAGATCTGGATCACAGGCAAAAGGTTTAACATACATGTAATTGGAGTCCCAAACAGAGAGGAGAGAGAGATAAGACATATGTGACATTTGAAGACTGATGGCTGAGATTTTCCTGTTTAAAGCTCACACATTCAGAAAGCTTCATAAACACCAAGCAGGATAATAAAAGAAAACCATGCTTAAGGATACAATAGTCAAACTTCTGAAAAGTTAACTTACAAAGAAAATCTTTAAAGTGGTCAAGATAAGCCACAGTACCTCCTGGGGAAACTATTATAAATATAATAGTTGATATCTTAACAAAAATCTATGGACACTGAAAAACAATGAAATAACATCCTTAAACTGCTAAAAGGGATTCCCTGGTGGCTCAGATGGTAAAGAGTCTGCCTGCAATGCGGGAGACCTGGGTTCTATCCCTGGGTCAGGAAGATCCCCTGGAGAAGGACATGGCAACCCACTCCAGTATTCTTGCCTGGAAAATCCCATGGAGAATGGTAGGCTACAGTCCACAGGGTCAAAAAGAGTTGGACACGACTGAGCGACTTCACTTTCACTTTCACTTTCAAACTGCTAAAAGGTCAGACAAACAAAAACCACAAAAAAACTTGTCAAACTAGAATTCCATATGAGGAAAAAAATGCTTCAAATATGAGAGTTACAAAAATGTTCTCAGATAAATAAGAGCTGCAGAATTGTATCCCTAGCAGGCTTCCATGACAAAAAAAAAAAAAATCAGGTTAAAAGGAAAAGGTCCTACATCATCATACTGAGTAAATATAAGACTATCGACTAGTAACAATAATGACAAACATTTGTTGGGTTTATAACATAAGTAGGAAATAAAATACATAAAATCAATAAAAATATGTGCGTGGAGATGAAGATAAACTGTTGTAAGATTATTGGATTATTTGTGACAATAGTAGGCATACTGCAATAAGAATACACTTTTTAAAAAAATTCTAGGATTAACTGCTGAAAAGATTGACAGTTTGAAGGGAAACAAAAAGATAAAATGGGGTATCAAAATACCTGATTAATAAAAAGAAGATATGAAAGGAGGAAGAAAAGAACAGATGGGAAAATTTGGGGAAAAAAATAGCAAGATAGTACACTTAAGATTCCCTGGAGAAGGAAACGGCAATCCACTCTAGCACTCTTGCCTGGAAAATCCCATGGCGGAGAAGCCTGATAGGCTACAGTCCATAGGGTCGCAAAGAGTCGGACACGACTGAGCAACTTCACTTCACTTTACACTTAACCCTGGCTGCAGTCCCTAGGGCCACACAGTCAGACACAACTGAAGCGACTTAGGCAGGCAGGCAGACTTAACCCCAATTTAATTATGTCATAACGAGAGTAAGTGTAAGTGTAAAGGAACAAAACAACCAATAAAAAACAGATTGGCAGAAGATTATAAAAAGAAAAAGACCTGGGGCTTCCCTGGTAGTCCAGTGGTTAAGAATTCACCTGCCAGTGCAGGGGACATGGGTTTGATCCCTGGTCTGGGAAGCTCCCACATGGCACAGGGCATGTGCCACAACTACAAAGCCCATGTGCGAGCTGCAGCTACTGACGCCTGCATGCCTAGAGCCCACGCTCAGCAACAAGAGAAACCACCACAATGAGGAGCCTGTGCACCAAAAGGAAGAGTAACCCCTGCTCACCACAGCTGGAGAAGCCTGCATGCAGCAGTGAAGCTCCAGCACTGTCAAAAATGAATGAGTAAATGCATAAATTAAATCTTAAAAAAAGACCCATTACACGCTGCTTACACAAGACATGCCAAAATGCACAGAAGTATGAAAACACAAATAAATTTTGTGTGAAAAGACAAACCAAACATGTCATTTAAACAACTAATCAAAGCAAGTATGATCACATTAATATTATCATATGTAATCAAATAATCAGAGAAAGTAAAATTTAAGCCAAGAATCTATTACTTGAAATAAAGAGAAATTCCCAATTGATGAGAGTTAACAGGAAGCAGTAACAATGCACCTAAGAATATAGCTATAAAATGCATAAAGCAGCAGTTGACAGAGGAAAAGGACAGACAAATCCACAATCATATTTGGAGAATTCAATACAATACAATTCCCACATGCCACGGAGTGACTAAACCCGTGTGCCACAACTATTGAGCCCACACTCTTGAGCTTGCGAGCGTCAGCTGTTGCAGCCTACGTACCAAGAGCCTGCGCTCTGCAACAAGAAAAGCCACGGCCATGAAAAGCCTGCGCACCACGAGGAAGAGCAGGCCCGGCTCGCCAAAACCAGAGAAAGCCTGTGCTCAGCAACGAAGACCCAGCACGGCCAACAAATAAAACATCTCAAAAAAGAGAAAGATAATATTATGAATAACTTTATGCCACCAAATATGAATATTTAGATGAACGGACAAATTCCTTGAAACACAGTTTACCAAAATACAATCAAGAAGAAATAGAAAATCTGAAGAGTTGTATATCTATTAAATAAATTGATAGCAAACCTTTCTAATAACATTTTCACAAAGTAAACTCCAAGCACAGATGATCTATCACATATTTAGTGAAGAAAAGATACTAATTTATATAAATTCTTTCAGTAAATAGAGGATAAGAGAATATTCTCTAATGCATTTATGAATTCAGCATATCCTGGATATAAAACTTTACAAGGATATTACAAAAAGGGAAATCACAGATCAACATCTTTCAGGAACATAGGTACATATTCCTAAACAAAATTTAGCCAATGAGCTCTACTCCATGGTGGCAAGGATAGTTTACCATGAGAAAATCAATGAAACTGGTCACAATAATAAGGTACAGGTAAAAACCCATGTCATATTCTCAGTAGATTCAGAAAAAGGATTCAATAAAAGGGAGCATCAGTTCACAACTAAAGCACCTTAAAATGGCATGGCAGTTTCTTCAACCTGACAAAGGGCATCTAAGAAAATCCCAGAGCGAACATGATACAATTATGGTGACATGTTGAAAAAATATTGCCTTAAAGTCAGAAAAAGGCAAGTATTTTCACTATTGCCACTTCTGTTTGACATTGTATTGGATGTCGTAGCCAAAAGACATAGGAATACAGATTGTAAAAGGTTGAAGTAAAACTATCTTTACTACAGAAAATATGATAGTTTACACTGAAAACTCTTTTCCAATCTGAAAAAGAAATACTAAAATTGAAGTGTGAATTTAAGAACATTGTATGAACATTCATGGCAACCCACTCCAGTACTCTTGCCTGGAAAATCCCATGGACGGAGGAACCTGGTAGGCTACAGTCATGGGATCGCAAAGAGTTGGACACGACTGAGTGGCTTCTCTTTATGAACATTCTTGGTGATAGGTTTTTTCACTTTCATCACTTTAAGTATACCTGGAGGAGGACATGGCAACCCACTCCAGGATTCTTGCCTGGAGAATCCCATGGACAGAGGAGCCTGGCAGGCTATGGTCCATGGGGTCGCAAAGAGTTGGCTATGACGGAAGCAACTGAGCGCTTTCAGTATATCATGTCACTCCCTTATGGTCTGCAGTTTCTGCTAAAAAATCAGCTGATAACCTTAAAGGAGTTGCCTTTACTGACAAAGGTCCGCATAACCAACGCTATGGTTTTTCCAGTAGTGATGTACAGATGTGAGAGTTAGACCATAAAGAAAGCTGAATGCCAGAGAATTGATGCTTTTGAACTGTGGTGTTGGAGGAGACTCTTGAGAGTTCCCTGGACAGCAAGGAGATCCAACCAGTCAATCCTAAAGGAAATCAGTCCTGAATATTCATTGGAAGGACTGATGTTGAAGCTGAAACTCCAGTACTTTGGCCACCTGATGCAAAGAGCTGACTCATTTGAAAAGACCCTGATGCTGGGAAAGACGGAAGGCAGGAGGAGAAGGGAACAACAGAGGATGAAATAATGGTGGAAGGCATCACCCACTCAATGGACAAAAGTTTGAGCAAGCTCCGGGAATTGGTGATGAACTGGGAAGCCTGGCAAGCTGCTATCCATGGAGTCGCAAAAAGTTGGACACGACTGAGCAACTGAACTGAACTGTATGATATTTATTGCTTTTCCCTTGTTGCTTTTAATATTCTCTCTTTAACTTTTGTCATTTTGACTAATAATAGTCCTCTGTGGGTTAATCCAGTACAGGACTATATGTGGTTCTTGGACGAGGTCAGTTGTTTCCTTTCCCAGGTTAGGGATGTATTATCTCTTAAAATATTTCTTCTGGTCCTTTCTCTTTCTCTTCTCCTTCTGGGACCCCTACAATGCAAATATCATTTTGCCTGATGTTGTCCCAAAGTTCTCTTAAACTTTCTTCATTTCGTTTCATTCCTTTTTCCTTTTATCTGTTTGGTGGCAGTAATTTCCACTACTCTGTCTTCCAGCTCACTGATCTGTTCTTCTGTCTAATGTAGTCTCTTTATTCCTTTGAATTTATTTTTCACGTTAGCTATTGTATTCTTTATGTTTGGTTATTCTTAATATTTTTGAATTCTTTGGTAAAAACCTCTAATATCTCAATTTCTCATTCTGTGCATCCAATCTTCTGAATACTTTGATCCTTTCTTCTTTTTTTCTTTTTTACCATTTCTTTGTTTTTCATTTTTTTTGGCCTTACCACATGGTGCAGTGGCAAGCGGTATCTAGTTCTCTGACCAGGGATTGAACCCTGCAGTGGAAGTGTAGTCTTAACCACTGGACTGTCAGGGAGGACCCCTCTGATCATCTTTATAATCATTACTCTGAACTCCTTCTCAGGTAGACTGCATGTCTCCACATCACTTGGTTCTTCTGGGGTTTCATCTCTTCTCTTCATCTGAAACATATTCCTCTGTCACCTCATTTTATCTAAGTTGTTATTGGTATTTTTATGTATGTGGCAGGTTATGTTTCCATATCTTGGACAAGTGGCTCTCAGTAGGAGATGTCCTGTGTGTCCCAAGAGTGCACTCCTCTTGTTACCCAAGAGAATAACCCAGGGGCCAGCTTGTCCCAGTAATGATTGGCCTGCATTAGCAGATATGGTGTGCAGGGTGCAGGACCGTAGTTTTCTTGCTTCTGGTGTCTGCCCCCTGGTGCGTGAAGCTGGTCTAGAGGCTTGTTCAGGCTTCCGGGTAGGAGGGGCTGATGCCTGCCCCTGATGGACAGAGCTGTCTTGGTGCTCTGGCTGGCAAGGCGCTGTCTAGGGGTGTGTCTAGAGGTGCCTGTATTAGGAAGTCTTCAGGCAGCCTCTCTGCTGATGCATGGGGCTGTGCCTCTGCCCAGTGTGTTGTCTGGCCTGAGGAATCCCAGCACTGAAGCCTATAGGCTGTTGGGTGGGACCAGGGCTTGGTGCCAAAATGTCAGCCTCCAGGAGAGCTCATACAGATGAATGCTCCCGATAGGTCTGTTACCAGTGCCTATGTCTCCAAGTAGGCCAGATCTACTCCCTGCTTCCCCAGGAGACTCTCTAAGACCAACGTGTAGGTCTGGCCCAGGTTCCTATCAAATGATGGCTTTTCCCTTGGTCCTGGTACATGTGAGATTTTGTGTGCACCCTTTAAGAGTGAAGTCTATTTTCTCCAATCCTCTGGAGCTCCTGCAGTCAAGCCTTACTAGCCTTCACAATCAAATGCTCTGAGGGCTCCTCTGACCATTTCTAGACCTCCATGCTGGGTCGGGGGCGGGGGGGCGGGGTCTGACATGGGGCTCAGAACTCTCACTCCTGTGGGAGAACTTCTGTAATATAATTATTCTCCAGTCTGTGGGTGGCCTTCCCAGGGAGTATGGGATTTGATTAGATCACAAGTCTGCCTCTTCTACCCATCTGTTTTGTTTCTATCTTTATGTCATCAGTTGTACAGGATCCTTAATGGTAGGTTTTCAGTCTTTTTTATCGATGGTTGTTCAGCAAACTGTTGTGATTTTGGTGTTCTCATGAGAGGAGGTGAGCTTAGGGTCCTTCTACTCTACCATCTTGGTCGATCTCCCCTTCAGGTTTTTTTTTTTAATGCAATTCCTTCACCTTCTGTTGTTTTGGTCAGGGGTCCCAGGCCTGCCAGTGCAGAGGACATGGGCTTATCTCTGGTCTGGGAGCATTCCACATGCCATGGAACAAGTAAGCCCACGTGCCATAACCACTCATGCTAGAGAACATGAGCCACAGCTACTGAGCCCACATGCCACCACCCCTGAAGCCCTTGCACCTAGAGCCTGTGCTCCGCAAGAGAAGTCTAAGCCTGTGTGCCACAATGACAGCGGTCAGTGAATGACAAGTGCGCCCCACGTGTCACAACTAGAGGAAGCCCCCATGTAGTAACAGAGACCCAGTGTAACCAGTAAATAAAGAAACAAACAAAGAAGAAAAGGTCACAACTATAAACAAGAAAATTTCAAAATGGAAAAGCTCACTGGTAAAGGCAAACATCGAATAAAAGTAGGAAATCATCCATGCACAAAGCTAGTAGGGAGGTTAAAAGACAAAAGTAGTAAAATCATCTGTATCCACAGTAAGCAGTTCAGGGATGCACAAAAAATAATTAGA
Source organism: Oryx dammah (assembly GCF_014754425.2). Taxonomy (NCBI): domain Eukaryota; kingdom Metazoa; phylum Chordata; class Mammalia; order Artiodactyla; family Bovidae; genus Oryx; species Oryx dammah. The sequence continues at coordinate 2,633,158 of NW_024080602.1, read as the reverse complement.
TGTAACATATAGTATCAAAAACAGTAATCATAGGGGAGAAGAGTACAAATGCAGGGTATCCAAAATGCATTTGAAATTAAGAGATTGTCAACTTAAACACATAAAAATATAGACCCCTAAAAAAATATTTCATGGTAACTGCAAAATAAAAGTATGTAATAGATATACACACAAAAAAGAAAAAGGAATCCAAATATAACACTAAAGATAGTCATCAAATCACAAAAGAAAAGAAGGGGGAAAAGACCTACAAAAAGAAGAAACAGTTCACAAAATGGCAATAATACATATGTATCGCTCATTACCTTAAATGTAAATGTATTAAATGCTTCATCCAAAAGACGCAGATTGGCTGAATGGATATAAAAACAAGATCCAAATATTTGCTGCCTACAAGAGACTCCAGATCTAGAGACATATACAGACTGAAAGGAAGACAATGGAAAAAGGTATTCCACACAAATGGAAATCAAAAGAAAGTTGGAGTAGCAATACATCAGACAAAATAGAGTTTAAAATAAAGACTGTTACAAGAGACAAGGAAGAACACTACATAATGATCAAAAGATAAATCCAAGAAAAAGATATAACAATTGTAAATACATATGCACTGAACATAGAAACACCTCAATATGTAAGGCAAATGTTAACAGACATAAATGGAAAAATTGACAGTAACGCAGTAAGAGTGGGGGACATTAATACCCCAATTACAACAATGGACAGATCATGCAGACAGAAAATCAATAAGGAAACACAGGCCTTAAATGATACATTAGACTAAATGGACTTAACTGATATTTATAGAGCATTCTATCCGAAAGCAGCAGAATACACATTTTTCACGGGCACATAGAACATGTCCCAGGTAGATCAAATGTTGGGTTACAAAGCAAGTCTCAGTGAATTTTAGAAAACAGAAATCATATCAAGCATCCTTTTCAACCACAACACTGGCTACAAGGAAAAAACTGCCAAAACTACAAACACGTGGTGACCAAACAACATGGTATTAAACAAGCAATGGATTGCTGAAGAAATCAAAGAGGAAATTAAAAACTACCTAGAAACACATGAAAACGAAAACAATGATCCAAAACTTTTGGGATGTAGCAAAAGCAATTCTAAGAGAGAAGCTTATAGCAAAACAAGCTCACTTTAAGAAATTAGAAAAGTCTCAAATAAACCACCTAAACTTATACCTAAAGCAACTAGAGAAAGAAGAAACAAAACCTAAATTTAATAAAAGAAAATAAATCATAAAGATTAGAACAGAAATAAATGGAATAGACACACAAAAATAAAAAAGATCTATGAATCTAAAAGCTGGTTCTTTGAAAAAATAAATGACTAGGAATAAAACTACCATGTGTGTGCTTTAGTCGCTCAGTCATGTCTGACTTCTTCCAACGCCATGGACGGTAGCCCTCCATGCGGCTCTGTCTGTGGCATTCTCCAGGCAACAATACTGTAATGGGTAGCCATTCCTTTTCCTAGGGGATATTCCTGACCCAGGGATCGAACCCAAGTTTCCTGTATTGCAGGTAGATTCTTTATCATCTGAGCCACCAGGGAAGCCCAAAACTACCATGGGACCAGCAATCCCATGACCAGGCGTATACCCTGAGGAAACTATAATTGAGAAAGACACATGTACCCCCATGTTCATGGCAGCACTATTTACAACAGCTAAGATAATGTAGGTGTCCATCAACATGTGAATGGATAAAGAAGATGTACACATATGCAATGGAATATTACTCAGCCATAAAAAAGAATGAATTTGAGTCAGTTCCAGTGTGGTCGATGAACCTAGAGCCCTGCTATACAGAGCAAAGTAAGTCAGAAAGAGGAAAACAAATATACTAATGCATATATGTGGAATCTAGAAAAATGGTATTGATCCTTTTCGCAGGAAAGAAATGGAGATGCAGATATAGAGAATGGACCTGTGGACATAGTCACAGAAGGAAAGAGAGGGATGAATGGAGAAAGTAGCACTGACATATATACACTACCCTGTGTAATACAGAGAGCTGGTGAGAAGCTGCTATATGAAACAGGGAGTCCAGCCTGGCCCTCTTTGATGACTTAGAGGGGTGGGCTGGGGGAGGGGAGGGAGGCTCAAGAGGGAGGTGATAAATGTATAATCACCAATAAAACATTGTAAAGTAGTTTTCCTCCAATTAAAAAAAATTAAACTAAACTTAAAGAATAAATAAATGAAATTGATAAGCCTTTAGCCAGACTCATCAACAGAAAAAGGAAAAGGGCCCAAATGAATCAAATTGGAAGTTAAAAAGAAGTTACAATCAACACAGCAAATAGATGGGGAAACAGTGGCTGACTATTTTTGGCGGGGCTCCAAAATCACTGCAGAAGGTAACTGCAGCCATGAAATTAAAAAACTCTTACTCCTTGGAAGAAAAGCTATGACCAACCTAGACAGCATATTAAAAAGCAGAGACATTACTTTGCCAACAAAGGTCCCTCTAGTCAAGGCTATGCTTTTTCCAGTGGTCATGTATGCATGTGAGAGTTGGACTATAAAGAAAGCTGAGCGCCGAAGAATTGATGCTTTTGAACGGTGGTGTTGGAGAAGACGCATGAGAGTCCCCTGGACTGCAAGGAGATCCAACCAGTCCATCCTAAAGGAGATCAGTCCTGAGTGTTCATTGGAAGGATTGATGCTGAAGCTAAAACTCCAATACTTTGGCCACCTGAAGCAAACAGCTGACTCATTAGAAAAGACCCTGATGCTGGGAAAGATTGAAGGCAGGAGGAGAAGGGGACGACAGAGGATGAGATGGCTGGATGTCATCACCGACTCAATGGACATGAGTTTGGGTAAACTCTGGGAGTTGGTGATGAACAAGGAGGCCTGGCGTGCTCCGGTTCGTGGGGTCCCAAAGAGTCAGACACGACTAAGCAACTGAACGGAACAATCAACACCACAGAAATACAAAGGATCATAAGAGTCTACTATGAACAACTATATGTCAATAAAATGGACAACCTAGAAGAAATGGACAAATCCTTAGCAAGTACAATCTTCTGAGGCTGAACCAGGAAGAAATAGAAAATATAAAAAGACCAATTACCAGTACTGAAATTGGATCAGTAATTTAAAAATGTCCCAAAAGCAAAAGTTCAGAACCAGATGGCTTCACAGTTGACTTCTACCATACATTCAGAGAAGAGCTAACACCTATACTTCACAGACTATTCCAAAAAAATTGCAGAGCAAGAAACACTTTCAAACTCATTCTATGAAGTGACAATTACCCTGATACCAAAACAGACAAAGATATCATACACAAAAAAGGAAAATCACAGGACAACATCACCAATGTTAACTTACTAATTATGATGTTTAAGTAGGAGGATGTCCTTATTTGTACTAAATGCACACTAAAGAATTAGGGGGAGCTGGGGCACCAGGTTGGCCACTTATTCTAAAATGGTGAAAGAAAAATATTCTTTGTACTGTACTTGTAACTTGTGTGATTGTGCTTTTTTTTTTTTTTAATTATAATGACACTAAAAAGATAATACCAAGTATGGTGAGGATATAGAGCAGCTGGCCCTGGTTGATGGTTAAATGGTGCAACCACTTCAGAAAATTATGTCAGTTTCTTATAAAATTAAAGTTATATCTATTTTATGACTTAGTAATTTCACTCCTAGAAAGATCCACTAAAGAGCTTGTACTAGAATGTTCTTAGCAGATTTAGTTGACACAGTCTCCAACTGGAAATAACCCAAATGTCCATCAGTAAGTAAACGGATAAGTTGTTGTTTATCTCACAATGGAGTACTATTCAGTAACATATAGGAACTGCTATTACACAGAACAAATGGTTGATTCTCAAAAAATTATGTCAAATTCAGACCTAGATGAATTTATACTTATGATTCCATTTATATGAAGTTAAGGAACAGCTAAAACAAAACCATAGAGGTTTCACACTGTTGTACAGCAATAACTAACACAACATTGTAAAGAAATTATCCTCCATTTAAAATTTTAAAAAATCTAGAGATTGAAATTAGAATAGTTGTTGCTTTGGGGAAATAGGGATTGACCGGAAAAGGATAAGAGGGAACTTTGTGGAAATTTATATCTTGATCGGATGAGGGTTATCTGAGTGTATGTATTTGTCAAAATTCATCAAACTATGCACTATACACATGTTATTTGTATGCTGCTGCTGCTGCTAAATCGCTTTAGTCGTGTCCGACTCTGTGCAATCCCATAGACGGCAGCCCACCAGGCTCCGCCGTCCCTGGGATTCTCCAGGCAAGAACACTGGAGTGGGTTGCCATTTCCTTCTCCAATGCATGAAAGTGAAAAGTGGAAGTGAAGTCGCTCAGTCGTGTCCGACTCTTAGCGACCTTATGGACTGTAGCCTTCCAGGCTCCTCCATCCATGGGATTTTCCAGGCAAGAGTACTGGGGTGGGGTGCCATTGCCTTCTCCGTGTTATCTGTATACTTCAACTTAAAAGGCTAATTTTAAAATATTCACTAAATCATTATCAGTGGTTAGCTCTAAAGGGTAAGAGTCTTTCACACATCATGTATTTCTGAATCGTTTGGACTTTTTTCAATAAGTCTGTTCTACTTATCTAAAAGAGGCACATCTAAAATCTAAAAATAAATATATATAATTATATAAAAGTAAGGATTTGTCCAAAGGGTACTCAAGCAACTAGTTGTTATGGGGGAAAATTAAGTTAGATTTTCTCCTTTTAAAATATAACGCCCCCCAAAAGTTCAGGTAAGTCAAAGAGTTAATGTATAAAACCAAGCCACAATTTTAAATCAAGCCATAAGTAACAGAAAATAGAAGTTAATACTTATTTGACTTCTGAATAGCAGATAAATTATTTAATATTAAAAACAATGTTGGGAACTCTAAAGGAATAGATTTCTGCTACATAAAAATACGGCTATATAGTAAAATATAAACAAAATTAAATGCAACAGAAATTGGGAGGACTTATTAAAAAAAATTTGACAGACTTATAGGCAAAGTATATGAATTCTAGAAAGGAAGGAAGAATGCAGGGAAGGAAAGAGGGAGGGAGAATAAAAAGGAGGAAGGAAAGAAAAAAGAGAAGGAAAGGAAAGGAGAGCTAAAGGGAGGAGAGAGGGGAGAAGGCGACGGAAGTCAGGACAGAAAGAAAGGAAGTGGGGAGGGGGTGGTGGAGAGAACAGAAACGGCTAATCAACAAGTAGTAAGAAATAAACCTGAAATTTTACCTTTCAAATTAGCACACATTCTTGTTACATTATAGTATCTGATGGCAGTCACAGAGTGGCAAGAGTAATACTTGGTCACTGCCTGTAGGCGTGTAAATTACATTTCTGGAAACCACTCTAGCAATGTGTATCCATAATCTTTAATATGCTTTTGTTCTTTGAATCAGAAATCTCTCTTTTTGGAATCTGTCTAAAGGAGGTAGTCAAAGAAGTCGCTCTTTTCAGGATTATTCATAATAGCCAAAATGATAACTATGTAAAAATTATCGAACTAATTCGTTAAGTCACGTGATGTCTGATGATTATTCCACCATTAAGTGGTGCTTACAATGAGTTTTTAATGTCACTTTAAAAAAAATGTTCATGATAAATTAAGAATAGCAAGCCAGGACGCCGGTTTGGCTCCGAAACTGAAATTCCCCGTTGGTGAAAGACAATAAACACTGTCTCTCTAGACACATCACATTTCCCTACCTTCTTTATATTAAATATTTCAAACGTTAAATGGTACCACGGTCCCAATATACATGTGTCTTATTCAGGGTTTGTTCAGGAAAACATAAGCCACTCTACGTACGTCTTTGGATAAAAGGGGCTTAATATAGCTTTAGGGGCTTACAGGATTGTTGGCAGAGCGGAGGGAGCGGAACTCGGGGCGCTGCTGCGAAGGTGGAAGTGGATGTGGAAGGTGTCACAGCCTCGAGTAAGTGGTTAGCTGTTGAGAGCTTGCTGGGAAGCTTCGGTCACTCTCACACCTGTGCAGCATCTGGCTTTCGCCACCTCTGGAGAATGACAGATTCCCTTTCTTTTCTGCTTTCCAAATTTCCCCCGAATTCCCTTCGTGCAAACTCCAACCTGGAAGCGGAGGTGGGGGAGAGTTGGGGGAGGGGGTATTCTGGGAAATGTAGTTCCCCGCTGCTCTGCATTGCGGAGGCCGGGTGGGAGTGATGCTGATTGCTGAAACAGTCTAGCCCGCGCCGTGCGCAAGGTCTGAGAATCATCCGCATGTTCTCCTGTTGGTCAAGAGACTACAGGTGTTAGGGTTGAATAGAAAAATAATCTGGTTTATAGATATCAGAGGTAGTACTACATTTTTATTATTGAAATAGTTTTTTCTCACGTGTGGCATTCCCAGCTTATTTATTACAAATCTGCAAAGCAAAACATAAACTATATAACTTAAACCCAGTTATACAACCCTTTTAGAAAGTTTAAAACATGACAACATTAAAAAACTTTACCTGAAACCTTCACGCATTGGCAAGAATGTAAAATGGTGCATCCACTGTGGGAAATCTGACAGTTCCTCAAAAAGTTAAACAATAGAGTTGCCTTATAACTTATCAGTTCCACTCCCAGCTATATTCTCAATAAAAATGTTAAATGTGCGTTCACACAAAACCTTGTACACTAACGTTCATAGCAGCATTATTCTCTTTTTTTTAATTGAGGTATAGTTGATGTTGGATAAGGAAATGGCAACCCACTCCAGTACTCTTGCTTGGGAAATCCCAAGGACAGAGGAGCCTGGTGGGCTACAGTCCGTGGAATCACAAAGAGTCACTACTGAAGTGACTAAGCATGCATGTATGCACAGTTGTTGTACAATATTATATGTTTCAGGTGTACAACATGATTCACAATTTTTAAAGGTTATACTCCATTTATACAGTTATTACAAAATGTTAGCTATAGTCCCTTTTAAAATGTTTATTTATTTATTTAGCTGCACACTGTGCAGCTTGTGAGATCTTAACTCCCTGACTAGGGATCAATCCTGAAAGTCTTAGGTTAGGTGAAAGTCCTAACCATTGGCCTGCCAGGGAATTTGCTAGCTTTTTAATTTTATACCTAGTAGTTTGTTCCTCTTAATTACCTACTGGTATCTTGCCCTCCCCAATTCTCTGTCTCTACCAGTAACCACTAGTTTATTCTTTATATCTGTGAGTCTGTTTCTTTTTTGTTATATTCACTGGTTTGCTTTATTTTTTAGATTCCATATATGAGTGATATCATATGGCATTTATCTTTCTGTATTTGACTTATTTCACTTAGCATAATGCCCTCCAAATCCATCCACACTGTTGTAAGTGGCAAAGTTTGATTCCATTTATGGCTTAACAGTGCTCAGTTTATACATACTACATCTTCTTTATCTGCTCATCTGCCGGTGGACACTTAGGTTGTTTCCACATTTTGGCAATTGTGGACATTGGGCTGCATGCATCTTTTGAAATTAGTGGGTTTTGTGGCTGTATACCCAGGAGTGGATTTCCTAGGTCATACAGTAGGGTAGTTCTATTTTCAGTTTTTGAGAAAACTCTCTATTCTTTTCCCACAGTGGCTATATCAATTTACATTCCTACTGATAGTGTATGAGGGCTCCCTTTTCTCCACGTCCTCCCAACATGCGTTGTTTGTGTTCTTTTTGATGATAACCATTCTGACATGTATGAGGTAAAATCTCCTTGTGATTTTAACTTGAATTTCCCTGATTATTAGTGATGTTGAGCACCTTTTCATATACTTGTTGGCTATCTGTATATCTTATTTGAAAAAATGTCTATTCAAGTCTTCTGCCCATTTTTGAAACTTTTGTTGTTGTTGTTATATTTTGATGGTGAGCTGTATGAACTGTTTATATATTTCAGATATTAACCCCTTATTGGTCTTATTATTTACAAATATTTTCTCCTATTCAGTAGGTTGTCTTTTAATTTTGTTGATGGTTTCCTTTGCTGTGCAAGCTTTTATGTTTAATTAGGTTCCATTTTAAAAATTTTGCTTTTATTTCCCTTGCTTTAGGAGACACATAAAAAAATATTGCTACAGTTTATGTCAAAGAGTGTTCCACCTGTTTTCCTCAAGGAGTTTTATGGTTTCTGGTCTTACAGTTTGCATTTATTTTTGTATCTACTGTTAGAAAATGTTCTAATTCCCTTCTTTTCCAGGTAGCTGTCCAGTTTTCCCAGCACCACTTATTGAAGAGACTGTCTTCTCCATTGTCTATTCTTGCCTCCTTTGTTGTAGATTGATTGACCTTAAGTGTGTGGATTTATTTCTGGGCTCTCGATTTTGTTCCATTGGTCTATGTGTCTGTATTTGTGCCAGTACCATACTGTTTTAATTACTGTGACTTTGTAGTATTTTCTGAAGTTAAGGAGTGTGATACCTCCAGCTCTGTTTTTTTTTTTTCTAAATATTATTTTGGCTACTCAGGGTCTTTTTTGTTTTTGTACAAATTTTAAAATTATTTGTTCTAATTTTGTGAAAAATGTCCTTAGTAGTGTGATAAGGATTATATTGAATCTGTAGCTTGCCTTTGGTAGTATGGTCTAATATTAATTCTTCCAATCCATGAATGTGGTATATCTTTCCTCTGTTTGTGTCATCTTAAATTCTTTCATCAGCATCTTATAGTTTTCTAAGCATAGGTCTTTTGCCTCTGTAGGTAGATTTTTTCCTAGGTATTTTATTCTTTTCTGAAGTGAATACAAATGGGTTGTTTCCTCAGTTTCTCGTTTTGGTAGTTTGTTGTTCAGTTCAGTTCAGTTCAGTTCAGTCACTCAGTCGTGTCCGACTCTTTGCGACCCCATGAATTGCAGCACGCCAGGCCTCCCTGTCCATCACCAACTCTTGGAGTTCACTCAGACTCATGTCCATCGAGTTAGTGATGCCATCCAGCCATCTCATCCTCTGTCGTCCCCTTCTCCTCCTGCCCCCAATCCCTCCCAGCATCAGAGTCTTTTCCAATGAGTCAACTCTTCGCATGAGGTGGCCAAAGTACTGGAGTTTCAGTTTTAGCATTATTCCTTCCAAAGAACATCCAGGACTGATCTCCTCTAGAATGGACTGTTCGGATCTCCTTGTAGTCCAGGGGACTCTCAAGAGTCTTCTCCAACACCACAGTTCAAAAGCATCAATTCTTGGGTGCTCAGCTTTCTTCACAGTCCAACTCTCACATCCATACATGACTACTGGAAAAACCATGGCCTTGACTAGACGGACCTTTGTTGGCAAAGTAATGTCTCTGCTTTTGAATATGCTATCTAGGTTGGTCATAACTTTTCTTATAAGGAGTAAGCGTCTTTTAATTTCATGGCTGCAATCACCATCTGCAGTGATTTTGGAGCCCCCAAAAATAAAGTCTGACACTGTTTCCACTGTTTCTCCATCTGTTTCCCATGAAGTGATGGGACCGGATGCCATGATCTTCATTTTCTGAATGTTGAGCTTTAAGCCAACTTTTTCACTCTCCTCTTTCACTTTCATCAAGAGGCTTTTGAGTTCTCTTCACTTTCTGTCATAAGGGTGGTGTCATCTGCATATCTGAGGTTATTGATATTTCTCCCAGCAATCTTGATTCCAGCTTGTGTTTCTTCCAGTCCAGCGTTTCTCATGATGTACTCTGTATAGAAGTTAAATAAGCAGGGTGACAATATACAGCCTTGATGTACTCCTTTTCCTATTTGGAACCAGCCTGTTGTTCCATGTCCAGTTCTAACTGTTGCTTCCTGACCTGCCTATAGGTTTCTCAAGAGGCAGATCAGGTGGTCTGCTATTCCCATCTCTTTCAGAATTTTCCACAGTTTGTTAGTGTATAGAAATTCAACAGATTTCTGTATATTTACTTTATATCTTACACCTTTACATAATTCGTTGATGAGCTCTAGTAGTTTTCTGGTAGCATCTTTAGGATTTTCTATGTATAGTATTATGTCATCTTCAAACAGTGATGCTTTTACTTCTCTCTTACCTGTTTAGATTCCTCTTATTTCTTTTTCTTGTCTGATTGCTGTCACTAGGACTTTGAATACTATGTTGAATAAAAGTGGTGAGAATGGACGTTTTTGTCTTGCTCTTGATCTTGGAGGAAATGCTTTCACCTTTTCGCCATTGACTACAACGTTAGCTGTGGGTTTGTCGTGTTTGTGTTAGTCAATCAGTCGTGTTTAACTCTTTGCGACCCCACGGACTACAGTCCACCAGGCTCCTCTGTCCATGGAATTCTCCAGGCAAGAATACTGGAGTGGGTTGCCATTTCCTTCTCTAGGGATTTGTCATATATAGTATTTATTTTTTTGAGGTATGTTCCCTCTATGGATTTCCCAAGTGATGCTGGTGGTAAAGAATTCACCTGCCAGTGCAGGAAACATGAGGCATGGGTTCAATCCCTGGGTCAGGAAGATCCCTTGGAGGATGGCATGGTAATCCACTGCAGTATTCTTGCCTGGAGAGTCCCATGGACAGAGGAGCCTGGTGGGCTAGAGTCCATAATGGTTGCAAGGTCAGACACAATTGAAACAACTTCACATGCATGCATGTTCCCTCTCTGCCCGCTTTCTGAAGAGTTTTTTGTTTTTTTAAATCACAGATGGATGTTGAATTTTATCAAAAGCTTTTTTTTTTCATCTGTTGAAATGACCATATATTTTAAAAATTCTTTAATTTGTTAATGCAGTGTATCACATTGATTGATTTGCAGATATTGAAAAATTCTTGCATCCCTGGGATGATTCCCATGTGATCATGGTGTATGATTCTTTTAATGTATTGCTGGAGTTGGTTTGCTAGTATTTTGTTGAAGATTCTTGCATCTATGTTCATCAGTGATATTGGCTTGTAATTTTCTTTTTTGTGTGATATCTTTGCCTGATTTTGGTATTGAGGGTAGTGGTGGCTTCATAGGATGAGTTTGGAAGCATTCTTTCCACAACTTTTTGGAATACTTTCCGAAGGATAAGTGTTAACTCTTCTCTAAATGTATGGTAGAATTCATTTGTAAAGCCATCTGGTCCTGGAGTTTTGTTTGTTGGGAGTTTATTTTTTTTAACTTACTCAATTTCAGACTGGCAATTGGTCTGCTCATATTTTCCATTTCTTCCTGACTCAGCCTTAGGAGATTGTACATTCTAGGAAGTTGTCTATTTCTATGTTGTCCATTTTAAGTATTAATAGTCAAAACATGGAAGCAATCCAAATATCCACCAACTAATGAATGAATAAACATATGTTGTATATCTATACAATGGAATATCATTTGGCCATGAGAAGAAATTAATTACTGATACAACATGGATGAATCTTGAAAATAATATGCTAAGTAAAAGACACAAAGGCCACATAGTTTGTGATTTCATTTCTACTAAATGTCCAGAATAGGCAAATATATAGAAATAGAAAGTCAATTAGGATCTGGGAAAAATGGGGACTGAGGCGTGATTATTAATAGTAATTGTTAATACCAGGTTTCTTTGTGGGAGGTGATAAAGGTGTTCTAAAATTATATCTAAAACACTTTGCTATCCATTTATCTGTTGATAGGCACTCAAGTTGCTTCTGCTTTTTGGCTATTTTGAATAATGTTGTTATGAGCACAGGTGTTCAAATATCTTTTCTAAACCCTGCTTTCAGTACTTTTAGACATATACCTAGGAGTGAAATTGCTGGGTCATAGAGAAATCCTATTTTTTCATGTTTTGAGGAACCTCCACACTGTTTTTCTTAATTGCTGCACTATTTTATATTCCCAGTAGCAATGCACATGGGTTCCAGTTTCTCCACATTCTTCCCAACACTTATTATTTTCTGTTTAAAGAAAAAAAAGTGTTTTAAATGATAGTCTTCTTATCATATATTAATTATATATCAAACTGCAAAAACTGTTCACCACTAGACCCTACACTAATTGAGCATGCCTAATGTCCAGACCTTGGCTTCCAAACCTTTCTTTGCTAAAGCAGCCCCAGTTTGGGGCAGAGAAGGTAGAAGGTGAATCTGGGACATTTCATTGTGTCAAAAAGCAAGGAAGACCTCAAATAATGATGGGTATGTCTAAAGGACACCAGCCAAATTTGGAACAATTTGAGCATCAAAATGAATGACTGTAATTGATTGTAATATGCATAAATAACAATCTATGAATTCATGATAATAAAAAGGAGAGAGAGAAAAAAGTGATTTTTTCATAGAAGAATGTAAATAATGATAGAATTTTAAAATCACCATTTTTTACAGCTCCTGATGAAACAATTGGTTCAAGCAAGGGTTGGTAATAGGTGCTGTAACCATTAGGTGAATGGTTATTAGGAAACCAAATATCCACATGGTATCATCCCCAGATTACATATTAATTGCAAATAGAATCACATACCTTTGCAATGGAGAAATCTGGTGATTACAACTTTAAATAAGCGATCAAATTCAACATTGCAAATTGTAGAAAAGTTTGATATTTGTGCTTCCTAATATGATGCAATACTAAGTACGCAACATTAAGTATTCTTACTAAAATGTGTGGCCTGAACATAATCAAGCTTGTCTAGATCAGGAATTCAGAGGATAGTGGGATAAGTGAAAGGATACCATGTAGGATATTTCCTAAGACAGTGACCTAAAATCTTTGAAAAGTCAATGCCAGGAAAAAAAAAAAAATCAGCAACAGCTGAAAGACTAATATGGATTAAAAGACATTTGAGTATTCCCCTGCTTGGTGTACATTTCATTTCTTTTAAGGAAGTTTTGTTGTACAGACTGTTGGCAGTCTGCTTTCCCCTTCTTCTGCCCCGGGGAGTCACCTGACCTCCATGCCATTTACTGTCTTGTGAGTGTCCCCATGTGTGCCTTACCTGGCTCGCCCACCTGCAGGGCCAGGTCCCTGACTCCAGCAGATTGCAGCCTCTTTGTCCTCCACTCAGCACCCTGTGCAGGGCTGAGCCCACAAGAGGCTCTTGCAGTCACTCACAGAACTGCCTTCCCAAGGCTTCTTCACAGTTCCAAGATGTCTAGAAAGTCAAAGAGATGCATAATGCTTGTACCTGAAAAAAACATGTGTGAAACCTGAGGATGTTTTCGTTGGGAGAAAAGATCAGGGCCGTGGGAGACATCTGCATTTTGTGGCAGATTGATTGCCAAAATATCCTCAGTTCTTCCACCTGTCCTGTACCCTTGCCTGTTGTTATGTGATTTTGCAGTTCCTCCTACCAAGAGGTGGACCCCGCTTCCCTGGCCTTTAATCTGGCCTGGCTATGTGGCTTGCTTTGGCCATGAGGATAAAGCAGAATAGAAAAAGCACCAGTTATGACCCAGGGCCTCCAGGTAAACATGTTCAGTGAGGACACAGGAGTAGAGAGGAGAGCCCCCACGCTCTGGTCCAGCTCTGCCAGTAACTGACGAGGATACTAGAGAAATATGCTTCACTTCTTGAGCTTCTGTTTTCTTATCTATGCAATAAAGGGTTCTAACTAAGATCATCCTACAGAGTCTCCTAGATCTTTATCACTGCATATTCATGAAAATGATAAATTTATGTATATTATATATAACTGCTCTCACCCAACCAGAGTACTAAATTAAAATTTTGCCAACCACTGTGGAAAATGGGAGTGTCCTCTCCTATACATGCAACAGATAATTGAGACAGTGTCTACAGAGTCTTAGCAATCATTAATAAAATCTTAAACTATCTTTGGAAATAATCACTGAAAAAGCAACTGCTATTTGTCAGGTTCTTTTGTATATCCTTGAATGCTCACAACTCTGTAAGATGGATGATTTCTCTTTCTTTCAGGAAATACAACCCTGTGTAGGTTAAGCAGCCTCCCGAGGTCACACAGTTAGTGGATGGATGGTGGGTGGAGCTGATTTAGACATTGGTCCTAACCAGAGTTGGTGCCCTCCCCTGCTAGACTGTGTTTGTGCTGCTAAGTCAAGCTTCAGTCATGTCTGACTCTTGGCAACTCCATGGACTGTAATTCTCCAGGCTCCTCTGTCCCTGGGATTCTCCAGGCAAGAATACTGCAGTGGGTTATCATGCCCTCCTCCAGGGGATTTACCCCACCCAGGGATCCAACCCACATCTCCTGCACTGCAGGAGGATTCTTTACTGCTGAGCCACCAGGCAAGTCCCCACTAGACCACACTGTCCTGCAATAGTTGGGATGGCTCCTAATGAGATGCAGAAAGGGACAGAGGAGCCTGGTGGGCCACAGTCCATAGGGTCGCAGAGTTGGACATGACTGAGAATGTACGTGATGTATTTTACAGTATGATGAAACTGTTCCGCATCTCATCTGTGGTAGTGGTTATGCAATTCTACTTGTCTAAGCTCATAGAAAGTGAAAGTGAAGTTGCTCAGTCGAGTCCAACTCTTTGCGACCCCATGGACTGTAGCCTACTAGGCTCCTCAGTTCATGGAATTTTCCAGGCAAGAGTACTGGAGTGGGTTCCCATTTCCTTCTCCTGGGGATCTTCCCAACCCAGGGATTGAACCCGGGTCTCCCGCATTGCAGGCAGATGCTTTACCGTCTGAGCCACCAGGGCACAAAAAGGAGCAAATTTTACTGTAAGTAATTTTTTAAAAAAATTAATGGAGTAACTTTACAGTGGAAAAGCCTGAGAGACAACACCTTAGTCAAACAGTCAAAGTGAGCATCACCAGTAATGGGATGATTTGAAGCCCTGTGATCCCTGAGGGGACGCAATGAGAAGAACGCAGCATCAGTTTTGTGCTATTCCTGTCGACAGTGCATAATCTAAGACCTTGTTTGGAGGTTCTAGCAGGGGAACACAGTTATATCCTTGATGGAAGATGATCCTCCTTCTTCAGGGAAGCTCATCCTCTTTGACCCAATGTGCTGCTTTGAGAGGAAGCATGTGGAGCAATGATGGAGCTAGGGGACACCTGCCTAGCCAGCCAGATCAGATTGACCCTGGCCATCAGTGGGGTGACAGATGGCGCAGACAGTTCACTCTCACGTTCTAAAGATGCATGAACTGAATCTAATCATGAGGGATCATCATACTAATCCCAACTGACCCACATTCAGCAGGATACCTGCCCTGTGATCTTTAAAGGTAACAAAGCCAGTCTTCTCCTGGGTGGGCCAGTGGTTAAGACTCCATGCTTCCATTGCAAGGGTCACAGGTTCCATCCCTGGTTGGGGAACTAAGATCCCACATGCCACATTGTGAAGCCACAAAGAAAAAAAAAAGTGTCAAAGCCAGGAAAATCATGGAAGCATGAGAAACTCTTTTTATAATTTTCAGCCTACAGATCCTATACACTGTTAGATTCATGTCTTGGTATTTCATTTACTTTTGATTGGGTATAAATGCTCTTGTGTTTTTAATCTTGTTTTGCACATCTTTGTTGTTGGTATATCAAAGAATGTTTGAGTTTTGTGTTTTGACTTTGTAGCATGAAACCCTGCTGAAGTGTTATCTCTCAGACTTTTTCTTGATTATACTTTAGAATCCCATTTGACCTCTCTACACTAATTTTTTAAAAATTGAAATATAGTTGGCATACAATTTTATGTTCGTTTCAGGTATACTGCATAGAGATTTGATATTTGCATAGATGATGAAAGGATCACAAGATAAGTCTAGCAGCCACATGTTTCCATACAAACTTAACAATATTTTTTACCATATTCCTTATGCTGTATCACCATGGCTTATTTATTTGATACATAGTGTTTTTTTCAGAGTAGTAGATTCATTGATTTTTAATAGTTCTTGCTTCTCAGTACCACTTCTTAGCTTCAGTCAGTTCAGTTGCTCAGTTGGGTCAGACTCTTTGTGACCCCATGGACTGCAGCATGCCAGGATTCCCTGTCCATCACCAACTCCCAGAGCTTGCTCAAATTCATGTCCATCGAGTTGGTGACACCATCCAACCATCTCATCCTCTGTCATTCCCCTTCTCCTCCTGCTTTCAATCTTTCCCAGCATCAGGGTCTTTTCTAATGAGTCAGTTCTTCGCATCAGGTAGCCAAAGTATTGGAGCTTCACCACCAGTCCTTCCAATGAATATTCAAGGCTGATTTCCTTTCAGATTGACTGGTTTGATCTCCTTGCAGTCCAAGGGACTCTCAAGAGCCTTCTCTAACACCACAGTTCAAAAGCATCAATTCTTTGGTGCTCAGCTTTCTTTATGGTCCAACTCTCACATCCATACATGACCACTGGAAAAATCATAACTTTGACCAGATGGACCTTGGTTGGCAAAGTAACATCTCTGGTTTTAATATGTTGTCTAGGTTGGTCATAGCTTTTCTTCCAAGGAGCAAATGTCTTTTAATTTCATGGCTGCAGTCACCATCTGCAGTGATTTTGGAGCCCAAGAAAAGAAAGTCTGTCACTGTTTCCATTGTTTCCCCGTCTATTTGCCATGAAGTGATGGGACTGGATGCCATGATCTTTGTTTTTTGAATGTTGAGTTTTAAGCCAGCTTTTTCACTCTCCTATTTCACTTTCATCAAGAGGATCTTTAGTTCACTTTCTGCCATAAGGGTAGTGTCATCTGCATATCTGAGGTTATTGATATTTCTCCCTCCAATCTTGATTCCAACTTGTGTTTCATCCATCCTGGCATTTCTCATGATGTACTCTGCATATAAGTTAAATAAGCAAGGTGACAATATACAGCCTTGACGTACTCCTTTCCTAATTTGGAACCAGTCGGTTGTTCCATGTCTGGTTCTAACTGTTGCTTCCTGACCTGCATACAGATTTCTCAAGAGGCAGGTAAGGCAGTCTGATATTCCCATCTCTTTAAGAATTTTCCACAGTTTGTTGTGATGCACACAGTCAAAGGCTTTGGCATAGTCAATAAAACAGAAGTAGATGGTTTTCTGGAATTCTCTTGCCTTTTTGATGATCCAGCGGATGTTGGCAATCTGATCTCTGGTTCCTCTGCCTTTTCTAAATCCAGCTTGAACACCTGCAACATCATGGTTCACGTACTGTTGAAGCCTGGCTTGGAGAGTTTTGGGCATTACTTTACTAGCGTGTGAAATGAATGCAGTTGTGCGGTAGTTTGAACATTCTTAGGCCTTGCCTTTCTTTGGGATTGGGATGAAAACTGACCTTTTCCAGGCCTGTGGCCACTGCTGAGTTTTCCAAATTTGCTGACATATTGAGTGCAGCATTTTCGCAGCATCATCTTTCAAGATTTGAAATAGCTTCTTACCTAGCTTTGTCGTTGTTGATAATAAAGACTTTTTTGTGTTTTTATTGTGGTAAGAACATTAACATGAGATCTACCCTCTTAACAAAATTCTAGGTGTGTAATAGAGCATTGTTAATTATAGGCATGCTATTGTACAACAGGACCCTGCATTTCTGTTTGGTTTCCAGTCTGTTTTCTCTTTGTTGCTCAGGTTGGGCCATTGCTTTCCTTCTGGCTTCAGGTTTGCTCCTCTGTCACCTCCACTCTTTGCTTGAGCCCATCCAGTACGTTGTTTTTTTAAATTTCAGCTGTTGCTTTTTAAATTCTAAAATTTTCATTTGATTCTTTTCATATCTTGTATTTCTTTGAATATTTGCTAGATGTCACGCGAGTGTATGTTCCTCGGTTCTTTGTCTCGTCACAACAAAGATTTGGAGCGACGGACATTAAAGCCCTTGGCGCGTCACAGCTCTCGGGTCTTGGACAAACCATGTTATAGCTCTTAGGCAAATCAGTGTTACAGCTCTATTTTATTTAGAAGATAGCTGGAGAATCCATCCTTGAAGCGTGAGGGCATGCCAACCCTAAGACTTGAAGAGAAGAGAGTGGAGGACCGCGTGGAGGAGGGAGAGAGAGAGGGAGAGAGAGAGAAAGAGTGCACATGGGAGAGAAAGAGCGAGCAAGCGCTTTGGCTCCTTTTTTATGCTTTTTCCTCCACCTGGGCCTGCCCTATGCAAATTGGGCTTAGCCAGGAGCGCTGTTTGTTCTACTTGAAGTCTTCACTCTGGTCTTTGGACCTTCCTTATTTTTTTAGCCACCGCCATTTTGGACTCTGTTTCCCTATTCTACCTACCTAACATTCCCCCCTCAAGAGATGGGAGGCCCAATTCTTTGGGAATAGGGGAGGCCCAATTCTTTGGGAATAGGGGTGTCGAGGTCTGTCTGGCTACTTCCTGCTGAACTGGGGTGGCGAGGGGTATTGGGCCTCCCCCTCTTGCTAGTCTCAAGCAGCAGAGAATGCAGGACTGAAAGTAGCCCAACAAAAAGTAATTATCTATGCCCAGTCTCAGCAGTAACTCAGGAGCCCAATGAGAACCCCATTGCCTTTCTAGAAAGGCTAAAAGAGGCACTCCAAAAGTTTACCAATCTGGACTTAGACTCTTACGAGGGACAGGTGATTTTAAAGGACAAATTCCTGTCCCAGTGTGCATCAGATATCAGAATTAAGTTACAACAGCTACAACAGCAGGACCCTGCTGCCTCTTTAGATGAGATGGTCCAGACAGCCACCAATACCTTTTATAACAGAGAACAGGAGAAGGAGGCCAAGGCCCAGGAGAAGGACAGAAAGAAAGAGACAAGGCATGCCCAGATGCTGGCCGCCCTCCAGAAAAGCCCTATGGCAAACTCTGAGTCCTTGAAGGACAAGGCACGAGACAAATGCCTGATCTGTAGACAGGCGGGGCATTGGGCCAAAGAGTGTCCAAACCGCGACAAGTCTCCTAGAATGGCTTGCCACAAATGCCATCAACTGGGACACTGGGTGGCACTCTGCCCTCGGGACCCAAGAGCCTCAAGGTCAAGTGCCAAGCCTACCCTCACAATGGTTCAAGAGGACTGAAGCGGCCCGCTCCAGCCAGCCCGCCTGTCACAGATAACCATCACGGGGCTGGAGCCAAGGGTGCAACTGGATGTGGCAGGTAGGTCCGAAAATTTCTTGGTTGACACAGGGGCTACCTACTCTGTCTTGATCTCCTACTCCAGAGCCTTCTCCTCCCAAACCTGTACCATTTTGGGTGCTACAGGAAAAGCAACTACTAAAAGATTCGCCTGAGCACTTCTTTGTTGCTGGGATGGACAAATATTTTCCCACCAGTTTCTGGTGGTCCCTGAGTGTCCTACTCCCTTATTGGGAAGAGATACTAAACTGGGGACCACCCTTGTGATGGGAAGTTTTTCAGCCCCTAGAGCTCTACAGCTCCTGGTTACCTGAGGAACCCATTACACCTTCAATAGAGAGGGACCAAAAACCATGGGAAGACAAAATTAACCCCCAGGTGTGGGACCAGGGGATTCCTGGTTGAGCCTACCAAGCCGAACCGGTCATCATTGTCCTCCGAGATCCCACTCGGTTTCCTAATGAGAAACAATACCCTCTCAAAAAGAGAGGCTCAGGAGGGACTACAGCCTTTAATAAATAAATTCCTTGCTTGTGGGCTATTGGGCCCCACCAGTTCGCCATGTAACACCCCAATCCTCTCAGTAAAGAAAAAAGACGGAACCTGGTGAATGGTTCAAGATCTCCGGATCATAAATGAAGCTGTGGTCCCCCTCCATCCCACAGTGCCCAATCCCTATGTAATCTTGGGAGAAATCCCACCCAGTGCCAAGTGATTTACAGTTTTGGATCTCAAAGATGCCCTTTTTTGCATACCACTGGCTAAAGAATCCCAATATCTTTTTGCCTTTGAGTGGGAGGCCCCAGGAGAAAAACGCCAACAGATGACTTGGACAGTATTACCTCAGGGGTTCAGAGATAGCCCCCACCTGTTTGGACACGCCCTTAGCCGGGATCTCCTAGATCTGGACCTGGGACCTAATGGGAAAATATTAAATACGTAGATGAACTACTAATCTGCTCTCCAGATGAGAAAAGTACCCAACAACGTGCAATTCAGGTTCTAAACTTCTTGGCAGAAAGGGGATATAAAGTCTCCCGTGCTAAGGCACAGATGGTCGAGACAAAGGTCACTTACCTGGGAGTTCAGATTACACACAGGTCCAGGAGGCTGTCCTCTGATCGGGTACAAGGAATCCTCCAGTTGCCCTCCCCCATGACTCGAAAACAATTACGAGCTTTCCTGGGGCTAACTGGATATTGTAGAATCTGGATACCCAACCATGGTCTAATTGCCCAGCCCTTATATGAAAACTTAAAGGGACGAGATGATTCAATCCCACTGATGTGGGGAACTCCTCAAAAGAAGGCAGAGGCTACACTAAAATAGGCCTTAGCTCAGGCACCTGCCTTGAGGTTGCCAGACCCAGAGAAAGCATTCCAACTTTATGTCCATGAGAAAGAGGGAATAGCCTTGGGAGTGTTAACTCAAAGGTTGGGATCTGAGCCCCAGCCTGTGGCTTACTTATCCAAAAAGCTCCATCCAGCTACCCGAGGCTGGCCCCCCTGCCTTCAAAATCTTGCAGCTATTGCAATCATGATAGAAGATGCTTTAAAACTCTCCTTTGAGGACAAACTAACTATTTTTACCAGCCACCAAGTAAAACAACTCCTAAATGGGAGAGGCCATTTATGGATGTCTGATCAAAGAATCCTCAGATATCAAGTAATGTTGATGGAAAATCCAGGCATCACTATATCCCCTTGTGAGGTTCTTAACCCAGCCACCCTCCTGCCTACCCCTGAGGGCTCTCTCCCTTTTCACTCTTGTCTAGAAACCTTGGATCACTGGACAAAACCCCAAGAGGGATTGTCAGAAGATCCTCTGACCAATCCTGAGGAAATCTGGTACACTGATGGAAGCAGCTTTGTCTTGGATGGAAAAAGAAGAGCTGGGTATGCAGTAGTCTCCAATTTTGAGACCATAGAGGCTAAGCCTCTGCCACCAGGTACTTCAGCCCAATTAGCTGAGCTGATACCCCTGACTTGAGCTTTAGAGCTTGGAAAAGGAAAAAGAATAGCCATTTACACTGATTCCAAATATGCCTTTCTGGTGCTACATGCACATGCTGCTATTTGGAAAGAAAGGGGCCATTTGGCCACCCAAGGGTCCCCAATCAAATATGGTGATCGGGTTCTTCGACTATTGGAGGCAGTCCATCTGCCCACTGAGGTTTCAGTCTCCCACTGTAAAGGACACCAAAAAGGGAACATAGAAGAGGCACAAGGGAACCAAGCAGCTGATCAGGCAGCTAGGAGAGCAGCATTACAGAACCATGACCTAATAGGGGTTGCCACCTTAGTTCCACAGACTAATTTGCCAGAAACTCCTTCATATACTGAAGGTGAGACTCTTAAAGCTAAGAGTGAGGGCTTTCAAGAAGATCATAAGGGGTGGTTCCAAAAGGAGGGACTCCTTTTTCTGCCTGGGAACTTCCAATGGAAGTTGGTTAACTCCTTACACGCCACTACTCATTTAGGAGAAAAGGCCCTCCAAAGATTACTAGAAAGGTCCTTCAGAGGAACAGGCTTCCAAACAACTATAAGACAGGTGGTCTCCTCTTGTCCCACTTGCCAATTAAACAACCCCCAAGGAGCTTGAAGACCCCAGCTGGCCCAGCCCATCCAACGACGTGGGGCCTACCCAGGAGAGGACAGGCAGATGGACTTCACCCAGATGCCAGTTTCTCAAGAGGATAAATACCTATTAGTCATGATAGATACAGTCACAGGATGGATTGAAGGCTTTCCCACCCGGACTGAGAAGGCTGAGGAGGTGGTAAAAAAACTGCTTCATGAAATCATTCCAAGATTTGGTCTGCCCAGGTCATTACAAATTGACAATGGGACATCATTTACTTCCAAGATCACCCAAGGGGTCTCGAAAGCATTGAGCATTACTTATTATCTCCATTGTGCCTGGAGGCCTCAATCTTCGGGAAAAGTAGAAAGAGCCAATCAATTCTTAAAATCAGCAATAGAAAAGATAACCCAGGAGACCTCCCTGGGATGGAAGGAGGTTTTACCAATAGTTCTCCTCCGCACCCGCATTGCCCCTAAGGAACAGCTTGGTCTTAGTCCTTATGAGATGCTATATGGGAGACCTTTTGTTTATGTCAATGACCTCTTCCTAGATCCAGAGGTTCAGACCCTCCAGTCTTATACCATCGCCACTGGGCAATTCCAACAGGATATACGCTTGTGGGGTATAAACCAGGACCCAAAAGATTCTAAGGAGTCACCACTATCTGCTCCAGGGACTCAAGTCTTAATTAAAGTCTGGACAGATGGGTCCCCAAAAGCTCAACTCCAGCCCACATGGAAGGGCCCCTACCCTGTAATACTTTCTACCCCCACAGCAGTCAAGGTACCAGGACATGACACCTGGGTTCACTACTCACGAGTCAAGCCATGGAAGAAAACAGAAGAGGACATTCAGTACACTTGTGAGCCCCTGGGAGATCTCAGATACCTATTCAGGACTACCAATGAGTGCCATTCTAATGAACACCCTCAAAATCTGGTTTCTGGGGATAAGATTTCTCAGGATAACTGTAAACAGCCAGCACAGCTTGACAGAGATTATACTCCAAAACAGACAGGAGATAGATCTTCTGATCCCTGAACAAGGAGGGACTTGAGCCATCCTGGTGATGTGAATTTAAAATTGACTAATGCCCCTACTGGTCCTTGTTATGCTGTATTGATGATGCTTATGATTATTCCATGTACTGTCAATTGTCTAACCCATTTTGTCTCTGCCCAGGTCAGCAAGCTACAACATGCAGTGCCAGTTCAACAAAGATATAAAACTATAGCCAACCATGAAAAATATCACACACCCTTAGATGGACACTGCTATAAGGACTCTGAGGCTTGAGACTAGCAAGAGGGGGAGGCACAATACCCCTCGCCGCCCCAGTTCAGCAGGAAGTAGCCAGAAAGACCTCGACGCCCCTATTCCCAAAGAATTGGGCCTCTCATCTCTTGAGAGGGGAATGTTTAGTTCAGTTCAGTTCAGTCGCTCAGTCGTGTCCGACTGTTTGCGACCCCATGAATCGCAGCACGCCAGGCCTCCCTGTTCATCACCATCTCCCGGAGTTCACTCAGACTCACGTCCATCGAGTCGGTGATGCCATCCAGCCATCTCATCCCTGGTCATCCCCTTCTCCTCCTGCCCCCAATCCCTCCCAGCATCAGAGTCTTTTCCAACGAGTCAACTCTTCGCTTGAGGTGGCCAAAGTACTGGAGTTTCAGCTTCAGCATCATTCCTTCCAAAGAAATCCCAGGGCTGATGTCCTTCAAAATGGACTGGTTGGATCTCCTTGCAGTCCCAGGGACTCTCAAGAGTCTTCTCCAGCACCACAGTTCAAAAGCATCAATTCTTCGGCTCTCAGCCTTCTTCACAGTCCAACTCTCACATCCATACATGACTCCTGGAAAAACCATAGCCTTGACTAGACGGACCTTAGTCGGCAAAGTAATGTCTCTGCTTTTGAATATGCTATCTAGGTTGGTCATAACTTTTCTTCCAAGGAGTAAGCGTCTTTTAATTTCATGGCTGCAGTCACCATCTGCAGTGATTTTGGAGCCCCCCAAAATAAAGTCTGACACTGTTTCCACTGTTTCCCCATCTATTTCCCATGAAGTGATGGGACCGGATGCCATGATCTTCGTTTTCTGAATGTTGAGCTTTAAGCCAACTTTTTCACTCTCCTCTTTCACTTTCATCAAGAGGCTTTTTAGTTCCTCTTCACTTTCTGCCATAAAGGTGGTGTCATCTGCATATCTGAGGTTATTGATATTTCTCCCAGCAATCTTGATTCCAGCTTGTGTTTCTTCCAGTCCAGCGTTTCTCATGATGTACTCTGCATAGAAGTTAAATAAGCAGGGTGACAATATACAGCCTTGACGTACCCCTTTTCCTATTTGGAACCAGTCTGTTGTTCCATGTCCAGTTCTAACTGTTGCTTCCTGACCTGCATACAGATTTCTCAAGAGGCAGCTCAGGTGGTCTGGTATTCCCATCTCTTTCAGAATTTTCCACAGTTTATTGTGATCCATACAGTCAAAGGCTTTGGCATAGTCAATAAAGCAGAAATAGATGTTTTTCTGGAACTCTCTTGCTTTTTCCATGATCCAGTGGATGTTGGCAATTTGATCTCTGGTTCCTCTGCCTTTTCTAAAACAAGCTTGAACATCAGGGAGTTCACGGTTCACGTATTGCTGAAGCCTGGCTTGGAGAATTTTGAGCGTTACTTTACTAGCATGTGAGATGAGTGCAACTGTACAGTAGTTTGAGCATTCTTTGGCATTGCCTTTCTTTGGGATTGGAATGAAAACTGATCTTTTCCAGCCCTGTGGCCACTGCTGAGTTTTCCAAATTTGCTGGCATATTGAGTGCAGCACTTTCACAGCATCATCCCTCAGGACTTGAAACAGCTCAACTGGAATTCCATCACCTCCACTAGCTTTGTTCGTAGTGATGCTTTCTAAGGCCCACTTGACTTCACATTCCAAGATATCTGGCTCTAGATTAGTGATCACATCATCATGATTATCTGGGTCGTGAAGATCTTTTTTGTATAGTTCTTCTGTGTGTTCATGCCACCTCTTCTTAATATCTTCTGCTTCTGTTATGTCCATTCCATTTCTGTCCTTTATCGAGCCCATCTTTGCATGAAATGTTCCCTTGGTATCTCTAATTTTCTTGAAGAGATCTCTAGTCTTTCCCATTCTGTTCATTTCCTTTATTTCTTTGCATTGATAGGTAGGTAGAATAGGGAAAAGGAGTCCAAAATGGCGGTGGCTAAAAAACAAGGAAGGTCAACGGAAGGTCCGAGGACCATAGTGAAGACTTCAGGTAGAACAAACAGCACTCCTGGCTAAGCCCAATTTGCATAGGGCAGGCCCAGGTGGAGGAAGAAAACATATAAAAGGAGGAGCCAAAGGGCTCTCTCTCTCTCTCTCTCTCTCTCTCTCTCTCGCTCTTTCTCTCCCACGTGTATGCGCTCTTTCTCTCTCCCTCTCTCCCTCCCCCACGCGCTCCTCCACTCTCTTCTCTTCAAGTCTTTGGGTTGGCATGCCCTCACACTTCGAGGATGGATTCTCCTGCTATCTCCTAAATAAAATAGAGCTGTAACACTGATTTGCCTAAGAGCTATAACACGGTTTGTCCAAGACCCGAGAGCTGTGACACGCCGAGGGCTTTAATGTCCGTCGCTCCAGATCTTTGTTGTGACGAGACAAAGAACCGAGGAACATACACTCACGTGACACTGAATAATTAAAAATATGTCATCCCTGAATACTCCAATATGTCTCTGTATCAGAGTGGAAGCTCAGCTTCCACTAAGTGATGCTGCTATAAAGAGCAACCCCAAATCTCAGCAGCGTACAATAAAGTTTCTCTTCCTTTGCATTACATGTAATCTATTAATCATCAGTGGCTATACTCAGTGAATCAATAGGCTATGAGTCTACTTCATCTTTCTCTTCATCCTGGGATCCAGGATGAAGGAGCAGCCCCTAGTTAGGTCATGCCATTCCCATGGAAGAAGGAAAAGAATAAGAGAGCAGACAGAAATTTGCAGTGCCACTTCAAGTTTCTGTCAGACTGGCAAAGTGTCACTTCTGCTTATATTTCACTGACCAAAGACCAGCATGATGTCAGTGGCTGGGAAAATATACTCCTTCTAGAGGAAGGCCTGCAAATCACATAGCGAGAGGTGAGGGAAGGAGAGGATATATAATTCTTATCCAGAAAAGAAGGGTCAAATAATTGAGGAGAGTAATATATTACAAAGCATTTCCAAAGAGTAAGGACATTTTCTTACTTAATCACAACCCATTGTCACTTCTAACCAAATTAACAATTCCATAATATGATCTAATAGGCTACGTTTAAAATTTTCCAATTATCCCAAAAGTATACTTAAAACTTAATTTATTCAAACCAAAATCCAATCAAGGACCAATGTAACGTGGTTATGTGTCTTACAGTCTTTTTAAAATCAAGGACGGTCAGGAGACTGCATTTTTTTTCATTATAGGATGCTTTTTCAAGGGAATTGGGCATTTGTCCAGCAATATCTTCTACCTTCTGGGTTTGTTTGGTTGACCCCTCATGGTGTCAGTTTAACCTGTTCCTCCATCCCCAGATTTCTCATTAAGTGAAAATTAGATGTAAATAATCAGTTAAACACTGGTAAATATTTTTGGCAAGAATATTCACAGGTACTACTGTGTTGTTCATATTATATCACACCAGGAAGCATGTATATCTTTGTCTTATCATGAAGGATGACGAGGTTGATCAGTGAGTTAATGTGTTGACAGCTTGATTCCTCCAATGTAAATTTTTCCCTCTTGTGGTTATCACACCAGTGGTGTAAGACTCCTGAACTATGTGAACAGTTGGCTCCCCACCAATCTTTCATTCAAAGGCTTTGGGATCCATTGACAAGTCTGCCTGAATTAATTTTTTTCAGTTATGGTAAAAGGATAATTTTTATCATTACTTTATGTTTGTTAGCTGGCAATCTTGTGTAAAGAAGGGTGTTCTGTATAGTCATATCTAGTATATTTATAAGATAGCTAGATAGATAGCTATTAGATTAAAAAATAAAACTCATGATTCTGTGCATTGAGTTTTTAATTGTACCTTTAAGAAACTAGTGTTATAAACACTTTTATGTATATATTCTTCAAAATAGTTTGGTGGCTTTTAATATGAATCATAGTGAAGAATGACTATGACGAGTATTAATCTGTTGAATAATATATAGAGTCTGCATGCTGAGCATTATAAAACCGTTTTTTTGTGTGTTTCCTTGACTTCCATGGCTTTGATATTTTTAAAGATTATAGGACAAGTATTTTGCAGGATATCAGTCAATTTGAGTTTGTCTGATAATTTCTCATGATTCGATTTAGGTTATACATCTAAAATTTCTAGAATTCTGGAATTTCTATATGGTTCTTTAAAACAACTTTTCTCATTTGTCCATTGAGATTCCCTGTCTGTTCATCCACCTTGGCCATATTTTCCTGTAGGTTCTCTATCATATTTATTATATCCGTTTCAAGTAATTCCATTTTGTGAGTCACTTACAGGTCTGCTTCTACTGACCTCTTAATTATAGATCAAAATTTTTTTTTTGCTTCTTTGCATATCTAATTTTTTATTATTATATATTAGTTGTTGAGGATAATATGTTGCAGAAAATCTGGATTATCTTCTTCTAAAGAATTTTGTTGTGGCAATAGTTAATTTACTGGCAGATTATCTGGATCCTTGGGGGCTTAGTTTTAATCTTCATTAAGAAAAACATATTCAGTTTTTTTCCTCAGATGTTGTCTTTATTCCATAGGTGTAGTTCTTCACGAAGGTCAGAAGAAAGCTCTAGCTATTTGAAACTTCCTCTATTTTGGATGGACTTAAATGCCAACCTTAAAATCCTGTGTCCTAAGCAGCTGCTAAAATCTCAGGTCAGTTCCTTAGCCTCCTTTTTGCTGGGTTTCTTGAAGTCTTGTCCTGTGCCTACACAGTTTAGTAATTAGTCAAGAATTAAAGGGATATCTATATGAAACTTTTGGTTTGCCTTCTTTTATTTATTTGTTTGGGCTTCCTTGATGCCTCAGATGGTAAAGAATTTGCCTGCAGGATCCTCTATGACCCACCTTCCAGGGTAATGGAAATAAAAGCAAAAATAAACAAATGGGACCTAGTTAAACTTAAAAGCTTTTGCACAACGAGGGAAACTATAAGCAAGGTGAAAAGACAGCCTTCAGAATGGGAGAAAATAATAGCAAATGAAGCAACTGACAAAGAATTAACCTCAAAAATATACAAGCAACTCCTGCAGCTCAATTCCAGAAAGAAAAAAAAAAATGACCCAATCAAAAAATGGGCCAAAGAACCAAACAGACATTTTTCCAAAGAAGACATAGGCTGGCTAACAAACACATAAAAAGATGCTCAACATCACTCATTATTAGAGAAATGCAAATCAAAACCACAATGAGGTACCATTTCACACCAGTCAGAATGGCTGCTATCCAAAAGTCTATAAGCAATAAATGCTGGAGAGGGTTCAGAGAAAAGGGAACCCTCTTACACTGTTGGTGGGAATGCAAACTAGTACAGCCACTATGGAAAACAGTGTGGAGATTCCTTAAAAAGCTGGAAATACTACTGCCATACGACCCAGCAACCCACTGCTGGGCATACACACCAAGGAAGCCAGAATCGAAAGAGACACGTGTACTCCAATGTTCATTGCAGTACTGTTTATAATAGCCAGGACATGGAAGCAACCTAGATGTCCATCAGCAGACAAATGGATAAGAAAGCTGTGGTACATATACACAATGATATATTACTCAGCTGTTAAAAAGAATGCATTTGAATCAATTCTAATGAGGTGGATGAAACTAGAGCCTATTATGAGAAGACAATGGCAACCCACTCCAGTACTCTTGCCTGGAAAATCCCATGAATGGAGGAGCCTGGTGGCCTACAGTGAGCGACTTCACTTTCACTTTTCACTTTCATGCACTGGAGAAGGAAATGGCAACCCACTCCAGTGTTCTTACCTGGAGGATCCCAGGGATGGGGGAGCCTGGTGGGCTGCTGTCTATGGGGTCACACAGAGTCAGACATGACTGACGCAACTTAGCAGTAGCAGCATACAGAGTGAAGTAAGTCATAAAGAAAAACACCAATACAGTATATTAATGCATATATATGGAATTTAGAAAGATGGTAACGATTACCCTATGTGCGAAACAGCAAAAGAGACACAGATATAAAGAACAGACTGTTGGATTCTGTGGAAAAGGTGAGGGTGGGATGATTTGAGAGAATAGCGTTGAAATATGTATATTACCATATGTGAAATAGATCACCAGTCCAAGTTCGATGCATGAAACAGGGCACTCAAAGCTGGAACACTGAGACAATCCTGAGGGATGGGATGGGGAAGGAGGTGGGAGGGGAGTCAGGATGGGGGACACATGTACACCCATGGCTAATTCATGTCAATGTATGGCAAAAATCAGTACAATGTTGTAAAGTAATTAGCCTCCAATTAAAATAAATAAATAAATTTAAGAAAAGAAAAAGAATCTGCCTGCAATGCAGAAGACCTGAGTTTGACCCCTGGGTTGGGAAGATCTCCTGGAGAAGGGAATGACTACCCACTCTAGTATTCTTGCCTGGAGAGTTCCATGGACAGAGGTCTTGTCCTGTGCATATACAATTTAGGAATTAGTCAAGGGTTAAAGAGGTATTAAAGAGGCTTCCCTGGTGGCTCAGACGGTAAAGTGTCTGCCTGCAATGCGGGAGACCCGGGTTCGATTCCTGGGTCGGGAAGATCCCCTGGAGAAGGAAATGGCAACCCACTCCACTCTTGCCTGGAAAATCCCATGGACAGAGGAGCCTGATAGGCTACAGTCCATGGGGTCGCAAAGAGTCGGACACGACTGAGCGACTTCACTCACTTCACTCACTCAAAGAGGTATCTATGAAAATTTTGGATTTACTTCTTTTATTTATTGATTTTTTAATCAGGGGAAAATTGCTTTACAATGTTGTGTTGGTTTCTGCCATAAAACAATGATTGGATTGCCGCCTTTTGTGACTTTTTCCTTTCTGAGCTCCACCCCCCTCTCCCTGCCTCAGCCGACTTCTTTCTCCCTGATTTCCAGTACTTCTGGATCATTTCTAAAACTCCAACTTCTGTCTCATCATTCTAGTAAAAATGCTACTCTCTCAGTCAGTTTAGTTCAGTTGCTCAGTCGTGTCTGACTCTTTGTGGCCCCATGGACTGCAGCACACCAGGCTTCCCTGCCCATCAACAACTCCCGGAGCTTACTCAAATTCATGTCCATCGGGTCAGTGATGCCATCCAACCATCTCATCCTCTGTCATCCTCTTCTCCTGCCCTCAATCTTTCCCAGCATCAGGGTCTTTTCTAATGAGTCATTTCTTTGCATCAGGTGGCCAAAGTATTGGAGCTTCAGCTTCAGCATCAGTCCTTCCAATGAATATTCACGACTGATTTCCTTTAGGATTGACTGGTTTGATCTCCTTGCAGTCCAAGGGACTCTCAACAGTTTTCTCCAACACCACAGTTCAAAAGCATCAATTCTTTGGTGCTCAGCTTTCTTTATAGTCCAACTGTCACATCCATACATGACTACTGGAAAAACCATAGCCTTGACTAGACGGACCTTTGTTGGCAAAGTAATGTCTCTGCTTTTTAATATGCTGTCTAGATTGGTCATAGCTTTTCTTTCAAGGAGCAAATGTCTTTTAATTTCATGGCTGCAGTCACCATCTGCAGTAATTTTGGAGCCCAAGAAAAGAAAGTCTGTCACTGTTTCCATTGTTGCCCTGCCATGAAGTGATGGGACCGGATGCCATGATCTTTGTTTTTTGAATGTTGAGTTTTAAGCCAGCTTTTTCACTCTCCTATTTCACTTTCATCAAGAGGCTCTTTAGTTCTTCACTTTCTGCCATAAGGGTAGTGTCATCTACATATCTGAGGTTATTGATATTTCTCCCTGCAGTCTTGATTCCAGCTTGTGCTTTATCCAGCCTGGCATTTCGCCTGAGGTACTCTACATCTAAGTTAAATAAGCAGGGTGATAGTATACAGCCTTGATGTACTCCTTTCCCTATTTGGAACCAGTCTGTTGTTCCTTGTCCGGTTCTAACTGTTGCTTCTTGACCTGCACACAGGTTTCTCAGGAGGCAGGTCAGGTGATGCTGCTCTCTGCTTGAGCTCAATTTGCCCACACACTGCAATAAACTATGAAATGCTCCCAGGGGAAAGCTTATTGAATGTAGGTCTCATGGTGGCTCAGATGGCAAAGAATCACGTGCAATGCAGAAGATCAGGGTTCGATCCCTGGGTCGGGAAGATCCTCTGGAGAAGGGAGTGGCTACCCACTCCAGTGTTCTTGCCTGAAGAATTCCAAGGGCAGAGGAGCCTGGCAAATTACAGTCCATGGGATCCCAAAGAGTCAGACATGACGGAGTGACTTTCATTTTCACCCAGTAAGCTTCTCTTCTTCAAGGATAATATCCTTTCCATTTCTCCCTACTTTGTGTTGGTCTCTAGTGTCTTCATACAGTTGTTTTTTTATATCTTATCAAAGATTTATAGTTGTTATTGGCAAGAGAGTTAATCTAATACAGGCTACTCCTCCAGTTAGTAGAGCTGGATAGGTGTGTTTTGATTCAAGGTTATTTAGAATTCACTATAAATGTGAAGAAGTAAATGAAACAAGCAGCAATAATATTTACATTTTAATGGATTAGATTTTTGTTTGGTATTTTGGGTGTTTGTGATATTTAGAAGAATTTGACATGCTAGGTTTGCAGTCCTAACTTTTAATGTGTAATTAAATAATTTGTTTAAGTCTGTGATTTAATGTTTAAATCTCACTTATTTTATAAACAATATGGGAAGAATGAAAGGCATTTTGGATTCTTGTTTATATTTAACTTATTGGATATACAAATATTCTTAAATACTTCAGAGAGGTCTCCCTGTAAATCAGATATTGAAATACTTAAAAAGGTAATAGACTATACACCTGTGGCGGATTCATGTCAATGTATGGCAAAACCAATAGAGTATTGTAAAGTAAAACAAAGTAAAAAACAACAACAACAACAACAAAACAAAATTCAATTTGAAAGGATTAAAACATTTAATGAAGTTTGTAAATAGGACCAGAATTAATACTAATTCCTTATTAAAGACTATTAAAATTTTCTACATTTACAAGGAAAATAAGATAGTGATTAATATTATAAGTTGAATGTTGTATTTGTAATTTTATTTTATTTATTTTTAAAGTTAATTTTTATTGGAGTATAGTTGATTCACAATGTTATTTTAGTGTCTGCTATACAGCAAAGTGAATCAATTATACATATATCCTCTCTTTTTAAAGATTCTATTCCCATACAAGTCATTACAGAGTATTGAATAGAATTCCCTATGCTATACAGTGTATTTGTAATTTTACTAAGTTGGACAATTAATTTTAAACCAATATTCTAAATGAGTATTTATTGATATAAAGTCCATGGATATGGACCCTTGTAAGACTGGGTTAAAATGACTCTGGAGCACAATTTACTTAGTGTCTGTCATCTTCAGTTTCTTTATCTGTAAAATGAAAATAGTGATGCTTCCCTAAAAGTACATGTTTCAATAAATAATAATGTTCATGGTAGTAATAATGATGATTTAATGATAATATTTTTAAAAGAGAGTTATAGAGCAATGTGCACAGTATGATTCCATTTATTTTGGTTAAAAAATAAGGTATGCAAAGATAGGTATTTAAAAATTGCCAGAAGATTATATACATTAATTTTTACATATAACTATCATTAAAAATTTTTCTACAATGTAAATATATTATGATATCTATTTGTTATATGTATATGTGCTTGTGTGTTCATATACCAAAATTCTAGTCAGTTATTTTGTGAAATACGATCATGAGTAACTTTTACTACTTGTTTCTTAATTTTATTTATTGTCTGTGTTGAACAGATATAACATAATCAGCAGAAACACATACCTGAACATTTTAAAGTAAAAAAAAAAAAAGACATCTTTCCTTGGTTTTAATCTTGCTGGAGATCTTATTGCAATGGTTCAGGGAGGTAGAAGTCATGCTCAGTATCTATCATCCATCACACAATCATTAAGTCATTGAAAAAGCCCCATGTGTTGTATTTGCTTTGAGATTGGGTGCTGACTGATTTCCATCCATACACACTTCATTCTTGCAATAAATGTGGTCTTGCTTCACGGTGTAGTGGAGGTACAAGCCTTTGCCTGAGTATCTCTAGTAGAGTGGGTACCTTGAGAAACCTTAAAAGTAGGAGGGAACTTTGTATCCTTTCACTTTCTCCTTTACCCCCCTTTTCATTCTTCATGCTCTCTGATAAGACTTGACCCCTCTTGAGGCCCCCCTGAGACTCTGCCCATCCCAGGGGAAATTTCCAAATCTCTCTCTTAAACTCCTTCCTCTTCCCAGGACCCAGGTCATAATTTCCAAATGTCTGTTGGACATTCCCACCTCAAATTCAGCAAATCAAACACCTCCAGTTTTACAGGCTGCAGGCCAGCTTTTGGTCCTTTTTTTGGGATAATGATTAATGGGATCTCAAATTTACTTAACCAGATAAATGTACGTAACCTTGTATGTCATTTCCTCCTAGAGGCTTTTCCTGACCATCTCTCTCCCAGAGAATAAACCTTCCCTCACCTGGGTAATCCAGGCTCCATGGCACAAATACCTTTTAGAGCACCTCTCACTTTAGACCATGACTCTCTGCTTATATTATTTTGTCCTTGACAAGATCACATATTCCTTGAAACTAGGGATACATCAGGATATCCCAGAACTGACCACAGTGCCTGTAAAGATGTTCTCATCACTAGTTAATTGTCTTGAAGCAAAAGCAATCCATTTTACTCCCTCACTGAGAAGAGGCAACATTTCTTTACAGAGGAATCCCAAATAATCTTTGTAGATACCTTCACCTCCTACTCCATGTATGGCCTGGACTGTTACTCACTTCCAAAGAGTAGCATATAGGAAAGGAAAAAATAATAATTTACAGTTTAGATATCTTGCCAGTACCACCTTTAGCAAGTGACAAAGGTTAACATCGTCAGTGAGTACCTTGAGATGTCTTGTACATAGCAGGCACCCCTGATGGGATGTGATAAGAAAGGCACTGCCTCTGCACTGCACTTCCCCCAAACCTGTAACCTTAGTCTAACCTTGAGAAAACCCCTGACAAACCCAGACCAGGGGACAGTCTACAAATACCTGGTCTGTACTCCTCAAAACTGTCGATGTCATTAGAAACACAAATTTTAAAAGGAAAGACTTGAAAAACTGTACCAGACCAGAGAAAACTAGGAAAAAATGATAAGTAAATGTAATGTGGGATATTTATTTGGACCCTGGAACAGAAAAAGGACAACCTGGTGAAATAAAATCTGATAAAATCTGGACTTTAGTTAATGGTAATGTACCATGAGAAACGCTGGGCTGAAGGAAGCACAAGCTGGAATCATGATTGCTAGGAGAAATATCAATAACCTCAGATATGCAGATGACACCACCCTTATGGCAGAAAGTGAAGAGGAACTAAAGAGCCTCTTGATGAAAGTGAAAGAGGAGAGTGAAAAATTTGGCTTAAAGCTCAACATTCAGAAAATGAAGATCATGGTATCAAGTCCCATCACTTCATGGCAGATAGATGGGGAAACAGGGGAAACAGTGGCTGAGTTTATTTTTCTGGGCTCCAAAATCACTGAAGATGGTGATTGCAGCCATGAAATTAAAAGACACTCCTTGGAAGGAAAGTTATGACCAACCTAGACAGCATATTAAGAAGCAGAGACATTACTTTGCCAACAAAGGTCCGTCTAGTCAAGGCTATGGTTTTTCCAGTAGTCATGTATGGATGTGAAAGTTGGACTATAAAGAAAGCTGAGCACTGAAGAATTAATGCTTTTGAACTGTGGTGTTGGAGAAGACTGTTGAGAGTCCCTTGGACTGCAAGGAGATCCAGCCAGTCCATCCTAAGGGAGATCAGTCCTGGGTGTTCATTGGAAGGACTGATGGTGAAGCTGAAACTCTAATACTTTGGCCACCTGATGCAAAGAAATGACTCATTGGAAAAGACCCTGATGCTGGGAAAGATTGAGATCAGGAGGAGAAGGGGATGACAGAGGATGAGATGGTTGGATGGCATCACCAACTCGATGGACATGGGTTTGGGTGGACTCCGGGAGCTGTTGATGGACAGGGTCGCAAAGAGTCGGATACGACTGAGCGACTAAACTGAACTGAACTGAATGTACCATGTACCAATGTTGTCTTTTTAGTTCTGACAAATACACCACAGTAATTTAAGATGACAGTATTTGGAGAAACCAAAACTGGGTAAATGAGGAGTTCTCTGTACTACATTTGCAATTTTCTGTAAATCTAAAATTTTCCAAAATTAAAAGTTTATTTCAAAAAATCACTCCCCATTTACAATACCCTCTGTAATAGGCTGAAAGGTTAAACATCTCTGTTTGGATATAAGTGGAACCTAGTTAGAAAATATGTAGTAGAACTGAACAATTAAAGCAACAAAATTTATTTTTTATTTTATACTGATTATAATGGTCTATACAAGAGAAAATCAATTGGCTGCACATCGATTCTTAACTAACTGAACCCATGTTGGCCCTCAGCTGAATGGCTATATTTATTGCCTCCCTTGTAGCTGGGGTGACCATGTGACTAACTTCTGGTCAATGCTATGGAAACAGGAAGGGTATGACATTTCCAGGAAAACTTCTTTAAAGGGCTAGTGCTTCCTTCCTCTTTCCTGCTACTGGTATGGGAATGGAAGCCTCTGAGGTGGCACACTGAGGTGGATGGAGCCACAAGAGGGCATTAGTCTGAATCTGATGACATCTTGGAGGTATCACACCTAATCCTCACTAACACAAGATCATACACATCCATTTTTTAAGAGGGAAAAATTCAGAAAAGAATATTGGTGCATATGAAGGAAAATAAAAATGGCCTGGAATTCTATCATGTAGAAATCCAGTACCATTTATGAGATAAACACATACATATTAAATTAAAAAAAAAAAAACCCTCTTATGATCTTGTGCATGGAGTTTTCTGTTTTACTTTAAAAAACTTAATATTATATCATCGACACTTTTGTATATATGTATTTTTTTGAAAATACTGTTTGGAAAATTTATTATTTTGAAAATACTGTTTATCAAAATATTGTTTGATATTTGTACAACATGCATTATGGTGATGAATGACTGTGATGAGTATGAATTTGATTCACTCTGACTTGTGTTCAAGACTCACTTTGGCCACTGACTGAGTAACTTTGGCAAGTTGTGTCACCTCTTGAAACAAAATGGGAGTTACCTTTTAGAGTTGTTGGGAAGATTAAATTAGTTAGTGTACATAAAATCTCTAGCACAAGGCCTAGATTTTAGTAAGTTTTTTTTTTAATTAATTCATTAATTTGACTGCTCAGGTTCTTAGTTGCAGCATGCAGGATCTTTAACTGTAGCATGTGGGATCTAGTTCTTTGGTCAGGGATCGAACCTGGGCCACTGGAAGCATGGAGTCTTAGCCACTAGACCCCAGAGTCGTCCCAGTAAGTTCTTAATAAATATAAACTATTGTGATTATCATTATCATTCTTTAATCAGTTTCCTCTTCATGGGCAGTTAACCTGTCAGGGTCTAATTAAGAAATAAACAATCAATTAGAGTTCAATTTAAAAAAAGAAAGCAATGGAAGCCACATGAGAACTTAGAAGAAATGTAACACAGAGAAATGGTTACAAAGGTGTTAAGAAAGCTGAGAAATAAAATAGGGGAAATGAGAAACCCCAAAGATTACCAGTAGCAAGAAGGCACTACTACTGTTAGGTGGGAGAGAGGGAAAGGCAGTAACCAGAGCCTAGGGCCAGGGTCACTGGCAGAAGCTACAATCATGGCAGACCTTTCCTATGGGAGCTCAAACCAGGGAGGAAATTCACCTGCTTCTGGAGATGCCATCTGACATGAAGAGGGCTAGATTTTCTACCTCCAGAACCTCCCATTGGAGACCCATCAAGGCACCTGGAAATGGAGTCTTCAGGGATCAGCCTTGAGATACAGAGCAGAGCAGCGGAAGAGAATCTGGATGGAGTGGATCTGACGGAAACAGACTCAGGACCAGTATAGTCCACCCCTTTTAATATCCAGCGTTCATTCTTATGTTCCCAGCTATATTTAATGTCAGATGTGAAACACCTCTCTCCTACAAAAGCCTTCACCATCTTCCCTCTGAAAAGAGGAGCTGCAGATTCCATCAGTCATCATATTAATCTTGGATCCAAGATCTCCAGGTAAATTTCAGCACTCCCCATCTAGTTTGGATGTGGCTTCTCATGGCCTAGTGAATTCATTGTGAAATTAAGCATCAACAACATTTTTCACATAAAATATGAGGGGGAGAGGAAAAGCAGAAAAAAATGATCAATAGATAATAGGTCCATAAAAATATGTACAGACCCTTCAGTTCTTATTTCTCTAACTGGTCACAAAGGTCATCACTGATATTTTCTCATTGAAAAAATAAAATTTTTTCACTGAGATTCCATCACCCATTCCATGTTACCTTGGCTGTTAGTCAGTCCATTGGTTATTTGGGATTATTTACGTGATGAAAAATATCTTCATACCTAAATGGTCTAAGTCTTTATTTTTCTATGGTTTTATTGGGTTACTTTCATCTTTAATTGAGCTTTAATATTGGGCATGCAGTTACTGTTCTTCAGCTATTTCCAGATTCTAAATGGCT
This sequence comes from Oryx dammah, assembly GCF_014754425.2. Taxonomy (NCBI): domain Eukaryota; kingdom Metazoa; phylum Chordata; class Mammalia; order Artiodactyla; family Bovidae; genus Oryx; species Oryx dammah. The sequence continues at coordinate 2,595,831 of NW_024080602.1, read as the reverse complement.
CCCTAATGACTATCCTAAGTCCAAATATGGTCATTCCTGCACCAGATGTGTAGCAGCAACTTAATTTTCCCGTGATAATTAATACCAATAACCCCTGAGCTGCTTTCTCAGTTTGACCTGAGGAATCCTGAATGGTCAGTAACCCCTAATCCACTTCAAGTTTAGTGGGACCATTATTTTATCTCCTGAAGAAATAACACTTTTCCTGAGGACCTAGTTCACCAAAGTAGTAGAACCCAAGGTTTGGGGATGGGGAACAAGAGCTTGCCCAGTGATTTATTGGGTATAACAGTCAAAGTGACGCCTCCCAGTTTTACACCTTAGTTCCCAGAGCCTTCAGGGCAGCACTTCAGCCTTGTAGGTGCTAACTCTGAGTTGTTGCTGTTGTTGTTGTTTAGTCACTAAGTCATGTCCGACTTTGTCCATCAGCTGGGCAATAGAAGGTCCTCATATGGTGGTGTGAATTGAAGGAGGATCCGCACTGTAGCAAATGGTGATAGATGTAACTTGCTTGTTTCTTCCAGATGTCCTGGAACCTAATCTCACAGACAGCACTTGTAATGAAAAGAAATTGTTTCTGCTTGCACCAACCCTTACGGCTTAGTGGGTTTGAGAGCACTCGATTCATGATAGGAAGCTCAAGCTACATAGTCACTCAGAGTCCATGGTATAGTAGATGCCGTGGCACCCTGCCCCGGTCAGGACTGAGTCCTTGTCTTCCTGAAATAACACTTTCTGCAAGAACATGATCATAGTTGATCCCCCTCTGGAAATTTCCCAGAGCCTGTGGAAGCAGACTTGCTCAAAGTTCTGCCCCTCTCTCTGGGGGAAGCCCACATCCAGTACCTGGTTGTTGTAGCAATATCTGGCTCCCTTTGCTCTTTAAGGCAAGACAACTCTATAGAGACAGCTCAACTCCAGAACTCCCTGTGGGATCAGTTGAGGCTTCTGTTGCAATTGCATCACCATTCAACGTCTCCTCTTGCCCAATCCCGACTCTTTTAGTCTCTTACAGTTGTTGTACCCAAGTTCAGGCCCCAATATGCCTCCTGTCTCAGATCTCCATCTCAGACAGTCTCCATCTCAGAGTTGACTTTTTGGGGAACCAAACACACAGTCGAGTGTTTAAACTCTGTGAAGTGCTTGAGGCATGTCAGGGTCTGCTCAGGGGAAGAACAGTTATCAGCTCAGAAAGGCACAGCTTTGCTTCAAAACTCTATGGGGCTATGCTGTGATTCTCTTACTGGAATTTCCTATTCCACACAACTTTGAGGACTTCTCTGGTGGTCCAGTGGTTAACTAACCACCTGCCAATGCAGGGGACATGGGTTCAATCCCTGGTCCGGGAAAATCCTGCATGCTGTGGGGCAGCTAAGCCCATGCACCACAACTACTGGGTCTGTGCTCCGCAACCAGAAAAGCCACCACAGTCAGCCTGTGCTCCCAGCTAGAGAGTAGCCTCTGCTCACTGCAATGAGAGGAAGCTTGCATGCAACAATGAAAACCTAGCACAGCCAAAAATAAATAAAGCTTTGAGTACCACTGAATCTGTTGTGTCATAAGCCTGAGTGACAGCCTGTACCTGCTAAAGAATTTGCTCTTACTCTGAGCCCCACTTGAAGACTTAGTCTTGCAGATCACTTGGTAGATAGGTTGGACCAGCATACCCAAGTACAGAATATATACCCTCAGAAATGGTACAGATAGTTCAGTAAGATACATTAATTTTACATATACTCACTGATGTCTACTGTACATCAGTCACTCTGGGAGATGTAGGGAAAAAATGAAAAGTGGATTCAGCCTGAGAAGAATTACATCTAGTCAGTTGCAAAGCAAAATGAGCCATGATGATGGCTCTTTGTGGGCAGTGCCATATTATATTTATGTATGAAGGGTCATGAGCATGCAAGAAGAGAGTCATCATTCCTACCCTGGCAGGCTGAATAGGAGGAGGAGGTGATATCTGGTCATATTAAACTGTGGACTGATCAGCTCAGTGAACAACAAAATACTTTTCTGAAGCCAGATAGTAAAGGTATTTATATGATTTTTGACATTTAATGATTTAAATGTAATGATTCTGAGATTTAAGCTGTTTCTAAGTACATAATTCACCTATCATATAAATTTGTTTTCTGGGTTTGGATTCTAAAAAATACAACAGAATGAATTTCTGTTTCTATTTTGTGAAGGAGTAATTTAAAAATAATTAAGACAATTTCTTCTCTTCAAAACAACAATATAATTCTCACTATTTAAATTTTCTGCTCATGGCCTGGCGTTGAACAACGATTAAAAAACTATACACTTTATTATAGATTATCTGCTAAATGGATGTTCTAAGTAGACTGTTGAATATGCAATATTGGCACCAAATTTTGAGAGTTGAACACAGCCTTTCTTTTGTTTCATGAATCAGATTCAAGATAGTCAGAACACCCTGGCATTAATTCTCATTTACTATTTCTAAAGTTTTTCTTTTTTAACTAGGAAGTCTTTTTGGAAATAAAATCAGGAAATGTTTAGCAACTTGGAGCAACAATCTATATACAATATATCATATACTGTTAAGTCAAATGTAATCAAGATTGAATAATTTATATCTTGCTATTAACATGAAAGATTATTTTGAGATTGTTTTTAAAAAGGAAATTTCTGATGTCTTTTTTCCCCTAAGCCAACGTGCACACAGCTATTGAAATGTCTTGCTTTACATTTGTGTACTTGAGGTGATGTTGATAGTTAATAATAATGTGTGTAAATTAATATACTTCTAATAGTATAAATTAGATACATTTGATGAATTCAAGCCTTTTTGGCTGACTGTCAGACCTGATTATTGGATGGTTGCTGATTCAAACCTTGTAAATTCCCAGGAGATATGTCAGCTTTGCCCCCTTTTTTTTGTTGTTGTTGAGTGGTGCTTGCTTTGTTAGTGTTGTCTCTGATCCAAGGTCCTTTTGTAGGCCCAATTTTACCATATTTGGGGCAGGTTACTTAAGCTAAAAGGAGATAGTATAGCCTGTAGATCTGTGTAGCCCAGTGTCTGTAAACTTCAGTGCATTGCCATGATCTGGGAGCAAGGAAACCATCCGGGGCCCAGTTGTCACTGCTCCAGGTCATGGGGATGCCTCTCGTCCCTCACCTCCTGGGAGTCCCCTGGAGAACACATGGATGTCATGGTATCGGTGTGATAGGAACTGAATATTATCACTAATCTAATTCTGTGTCTCTGAAATTTGACAGTAAAAGGATTTAGGGCCCAGTGAGGTAGGTGAAAGGGCTTCCCTGGTGGCTCAGAGGTTAAAGCGTCTGCCTGCAATGCAGGAGACCTGGGTTCGATCTCTGGGTTGGGAAGATCACCTGGAGAAGGAAGTGGCAACCCACTCCAGTATTCTTGCCTGGAGAATCCCATGGACAGAGGAGCCTGGTGGGTGAGGACAGAGGTCCATCAGCAGTGTCTACAGATGGAGTCCACTGCTTCTAGCAGAGGCGACAGAGCTTGTGATGCTGGGCAACCCCCTCTGCCGCGGCTCCCCTGGTGGGTGGTTTAGGCCAGGGCTATTCCAGGAGGCAGGCAGATTTTTCTGTGTATCCTGTATGGGGTAAAACTAAGGCAGCTTTGCATCTATCCTGAAAGAGTGAGCCTTTGAGGCTGGATAATGGGGAGTCTGCTGCGTGATTCGGTGAGCCAGACCCACCCCCCACCCCACCCCGCAAGTGTCAGCCCCTTGGAGACCACTGCAGGGGTGCAGTTGGAAGGGGGTAAAAGACTAGATCTTACCAAGGGGGGAAGGTGGATTGGGATGAATTGGGAGATTGGGATTTACATATATACACTCTTGATACTGTGTATAAAAAAGATTACTAATGAGAACCTACTATATAGCCTGAGAACTCTACTCAGTGCTCGGTGGTGACCTAAATGGGAAGGAAAGTAAAAAAAGAAGGAAATTTAAAAAAAAGAGGTGGCGCTAGTGGTAAAGAACCCGCCTGCCCATGCAGGAGACGTAAGAGATGCGCCTTTGATCCGTGGGTTGGGAAAATCCCCTGGAGGAGGGCATGGCAGCCCACTCCAGTATTCCTTCCTGGAGAATCCCATGGACAGAGGAGCTTGGTGGTCTACAGTCCATAGGGTCGCACAGAGTTGGACACGACTGAAGTGAGTTAGCACACACACACGCACGTAGCTGATTCACTTTGCTGCACAGCAGAAACTAGCACAACATTATAAAGCAACTATATTCCAAAAAAAATTTAAAACATAAAAAAGACTAGATAGTAAATGCTCTCACCACACCAAAGAAGCGGGTCTTCTCGTGAGGTGACCTTTGCCAAGAAGGAGGAACCAAGTGGCACCAGTCAGAGGCTGGTAAGGTCCGGGAGTGCAGTCCTTGGGTGCACAGTCCTCTTCGGGGAGGGGTGGTTGTACTACAGAAGCCCAGAGCCGCTGGAGCGGGAGCGCCCACTTCAGGTGTCAGGAGCCCTGCCCGAGAGCCTGTCACTCGTGCACAGGCACACAGTGTCCAGCTCGGTGGGGCACAGACAGTGAGTGGTGGCTTCTCCAGCCCATGGGTCTGGTGGCAGATCAAGAACACTCAGTCACTCTCTAGGAGAGCCCCCTCCAACCTGAGCCTGGCAGGGGACCCTCTCTGACATGCAACCAGACCTCATTGTCTTTACCCGCTGACTCAGTCTCAGCCTTACACAGGGGCTACTGGTCGAATTTGGTAGGCTCTGCTCTGTTCACTGGCCTCCTGTGTTCTCTTTGATTTATATTTATTTTCATATATTTAAATGTTTATGAGGGCTTCCCAGGTGGCTCTGGGGTAAAGAATCTTCCTGCCAGTGCAGGAGATGCGGGTTCAGTCCCTGGATCGAGAAGATTCCCCTGGATTGGAAGTGGCAACTACTCCAGTATTCATGCCTGGAGAAATCCCATGGACAGAGGACCCCGGAGGGGCTACAGTCCGTAGGGCTGCAAAAGAGTCGAACGTGACTTAGCGACTAAGCAATGATGACAACAAATGTTTATGAATAAGTGATACAATGACGGAGTCTGGAATTAAACAGCAATAAATGGTAATACAGGGAAAACGCTTCCCTCCCACCCCCAGTCCATCCCTCTCTCCAGAGGCAAATGTTATTGTCAAGTTCTTGTGACTAGCTGAGATTTTATATGCATACATATATGTGTGTCTCAACAAGTATCTATTTTCTATCCCTGGCAGCCTCCTGGTAGAATACCATGTACATAGTCTTACACTATTTTCACTTGATTTATCTCGGACAGGTTTGTTTTCATATTAGTACAGTAAAAGCTTTGTTACTATTTTTGACAGTTATGTGATTTTCCGCTGTATGTATGTATCATATTTTATTTAACCAGTCACCTATTGATGGATATTTAGATGGTTTCTGATCTTTTGATATTACTATGTTGTATAGAATGACCTGGTACAGTATTAATTCCCACGTGTTAAAATATTTACAAGGATTAATTCTGAGAAGAGAAAAATTGTAAGTCAAAAGGTACGAATAGTCATGATTTTTATCAGTTCAGTTCAGTTCAGTCGTTCAATCGTGTCCAACTCTTTGCGACCCCATGAGTTGCAGCACACCAGGCCTCCCTGTCCATCACCAACTCCCGGAGTTCACTCAGATTCACATCCATCCAGTCCGTGATGCCATCCAGCCATCTCATCCTCTGTCATCCCCTTCTCCTCATGCCCCCAATCCCTCCCAGCATCAGAATCTTTTCCTATGAGTCAACTCTTCACATGAGGTGGCCAAAGTACTGGAGTTTCAGCTTTAGCATCATTCCTTCCAAAGAAATCCCAGGGCTGATCTCCTTTAGGATGGACTGGTTGGATCTCCTTGCAGTCCAAGGGACTCTCAAGAGTCTTCTCCAACACCACAGTTCAAAAGCATCAATTCTTCGGTGCTCAGCCTTCTTCACAGTCCAACTCTCACATCCATACATGACTCCTGGAAAAGCCATAGCCTCGACTAGATGGACCTTAGTTGGCACAGTAATGTCTCTGCTTTTGAATATGCTATCTAGGTTGGTCATAACTTTTATTCCAAGGAATAAGCATCTTTTTATTTCATTGCTGCAGTCACCATCTGCAGTGATTTTGGAGCCCCCCAAAATAAAGTCTGACACTGTTTCCACTGTTTCCCCATCTATTTCCCATGAAGTGATGGGACCGGATGCCATGATCTTTATTTTCTGAATGTTGAGCTTTAAGCCAACTTTTTCACTCTCCTCTTTCACTTTCATCAAGAGGCTTTTTAATTCCTCTTCACTTTCTGCCATAAGGGTGGTGTCATCTGCATATCTGAGGTTATTGATATTTCTCCCAGCAATCTTGATTCCAGCTTGTGTTTCTTCCAGTCCAGCGTTTCTCATGATGTACTCTGCATATAAATTAAATAACCAGGGTGACAATACACAGCCTTGATGTACTCCTTTTCCTATTTGGAACCAGTCTGTTGTTCCATGTCCAGTTCTAACTGTTGCTTCCTGACCTGTTGCATACAGGTTTCTCAAGAGGCAGCTCAGGTGGTCTGGTATTCCCATCTCTCTCAAAATTTTCCACAGTTTCTTGTGATCCACACAGTCAAAAGCTTTGGCATAGTCAATAAAGCAGAAATAGATGTTTTTCTGGAATGCTCTTGCTTTTTCCATGATCCAGCGAATGTTGGCAATTTGATCTCTGGTTCCTCTGCCTTTTCTAAAACAAGCTTGAACATCAGGAAGTTCACAGTTCACGTATTGCTGAAGCCTGGCTTGGAGAATTTTGAGCGTTACTTTACTAGCATGTGAGATGAGTGCAATTGTGCGGTAGTTTGAGCATTCTTTGGCATTGCCTTTCTTTGGGATTAGAACGAAAACTGACCTTTTCCAGTCCTGTGGCCACTGCTGAGTTTTCCAAATTTGCTGGCATATTGAGTGCAGCACTTTCACAGCATCATCCCTCAGGACTTGAAACAGCTCAACTGGAATGCCATCACCTCCACTAGCTTTGTTCATAGTGATGCTTTCTAAGGCCCACTTGACTTCACATTCCAAGATGTCTGGCTCTAGATGAGTGATCATGCCATCGTGAGTATCTGGGTTATCTTTTTTGTACAGTTCTTTTGTGTATTCTTGCCACCTCTTCTTAATATCTTCTGCTTCTGTTAGATCCATACTGTTTCTGTCCTTTATCGAGCCCATCTTTGCATGAAATGTTCCCTTGTATCTCTAATTTTCTTGAAGAGATCTCTAGTCTTTCCCATTCTGTTCTTTTCCTCTATTTCTTTGCATTGATCACTGAAAAAGGCTTTCTTATCTCTTCTTGCTATTCTTTGGAATTCTGCATTCAGATGCTTATATCTTTCCTTTTCTCCTTTGCTTTTCACTTCTTTTCTTTTCACAGCTATTTGTAAGGCCTCCCCAGACAGCCATTTTGCTTTTTTGCATTTCTTTTCCATGGGGATGGTTTTGATCCCTGTCTCCTGTACAATGTCACGAACCTCGTTCCATAGTTCATCAGGCACTCTATCTATCAGATCTAGGCCCTTAAATCTATTTCTCACTTCCACTGTATAATCATAAGGGATTTGATTTAGGTCATACCTGAATGGTCTAGTGGTTTTCCCTACTTTCTTCAAGTTAAGTCTGAATTTGGTAATAAGGAGTTCATGATCTGAGCCACAGTCAGCTCCTGGTCTTGTTTTTGTTGACTGTATAGAGCTTCTCCATCTTTGGTTGCAAAGAATATAATCAGTGTAATTTCGGTCTTGACCATCTGGTGATGTCCATGTGTAGGGTCTTCTCTTGTGTTGTTGGAAGAGGGTGTTTGCTATGACCAGTGCATTTTCTTGGCAAAACTCTGTTAGTCTTTGCCCTGCTTCATTCCGCATTCCAAGGCCAAATTTGCCTGTTACTCCAGGTGTTTCTTGACTTCCTACTTTTGCATTCCAGTCCCCTGTAATGAAAAGGACATCTTTTTTGGGTGTTAGTTCTAAAAGGTCTTGTAGGTCTTCATAGAACCGTTCAACTTCAGCTTCTTCAGCATTACTGGTTGGGGCATAGGCTTGGATTACCGTGATATTGAATGGTTTGCCTTGGAAACGAGCAGAGACCATTCTGCTGTTTTTGAGATTGCATCCAAGTACTGCATTTTGGACTCTTTTGCTGACCATGATGGCTACTCCATTTCTTCTGAGGGATTCCTGCCTGCAGTAGTAGATATAATGGTCATCTGAGTTAAATTCACCCATTCCAGTCCATTTTAGTTCGCTGTTCCTAGAATGTTGACGTTCACTCTTGCCATCTCTTGTTTGACCACTTCCAATTTGCCTTGATTCATGGATCTGACATTCCAGGTTCCTATGCAGTATTGCTTTTTACAGCATCGGACCTTGCTTCTATCACCAGTCACATCCACAGCTGGGTATTGTTTTTGCTTTGGCTCCATCCCTTCATTCTTTCTAGAGTTAGTTCTCCACTGATCTCCAGTAGCATATTGGGCACCTACTGACCTGGGGAGTTCCTCTTTCAGCATCCTATCATTTTGCCTTTTCATACTGTTCATGATGTTCTCAAGGCAAGAATACTGAAGTGGTTTGCCATTCCCTTCTCCAGTGGACCACATTCTGTCAGACCTCTCCACCATGACCCACCCAAATTATCCACCATAAATGCCAGTTTTTAGTCCCTCAAAGACTGTGTGAAAGAACTGTTTTTTTTGAATCTTTACCATCCCAGTGTATTATCAATCTTTTTTTATTTTTGCCAGCCTACTAGATTAAAAATGATATCTTGGTGGAATTTTAATTTGTTTTTCCTTAATAAGAGTGAAGTTAAGCATAGATTCATATGTCTAAGATTAATGCATTTTTATTTATCTCTGAACTATCTGTTTAAATCCTTTATCCATTTTTATACTCAGTTATTTGCCTACCAGTGCTTTATATGTTACTTTGGGTTGTACTTTGAGTATTTCTGGCACTTGCATGTTTATTTTTCTCATGGTATTTTGAGTGTGTGTGTGTAGTCAAGTTTATCATATATGCATATATGTATGTACATGTATATGTATCCCCCCTACTTTTTGCATGGCTTCTGGATTTGTGTTTTAGAAAAGGATTCCTCACTCTTACACTGAAATTTTTTCATCGTTATTTATTCTAGTACTTTGATTGTTTCTTCCATTTTTATGCATACATTTTGATCCATTTGTCATTTGTCCTTGTGTAAGCTGCATGGCTACCCAAATGTTGCAATACCGTTTATTAAATAATTCATATTTTCCCCACTGATTAGAACTGTAATCTATAATTATTTATATTTATATTTACAATTATAAACTATAATTATTACCACATTTTTTGTTTTTATTTAGATCTCCTGAATCTTCTATTATTTTCCATGGATTTCAGTACCACCTTTTAAATTACTATATTAAAATAAGTGAAAGGAATGTTGGTCCCTCATTATTTTTATCAGAATTCTTCTGAATATTATTGCTTACTTATTGCCTTATTGTTCAAGGTAAAAACTAAGGGCTTCCCTGGTGATCCAGTGGTTAAGAATCCACCTTGCAGTGCAGGGGACGCAGACTCTTGATCCCTGGTCAGTGAAGATCTGACATGCTGCTGGGGAACAAAGCTTGTGCCCCACAGCTGCTGAACCCGATGCCCTAGAGTCCGTGAGCCACAACTGCTGAGCCCCTGGGCCACAGCTCCTGAAGACTGCGCACCCGGAGCCCATGCCCCGTGACAAGAGAAGCCCCTGCAATGAGAGGACTGCCCACTGCAGCTAGAGTAGCCCCTGCCTGCTGCAGCCGGAGAAAGCCCAGGAACCGCAACGAAGACTAGGGCAGCCGAAAACTAAAATTTAAAAAACTAGACCAGCCTGTTTATACACATACAAGATGAAAAACCCATGTTAATTAAAGAATATTGACATCTTTGGCATACTGATTGATTCTTCTCATGCATGCGGTAAATTTATGTTTATTCAAGTATTTTCTTGAGCCTCAGTTAAAGTTGTCATGTCATAGATCTTGCCCTGGACTCCAAGTCTACCATTGTGTGGCCACTACTGAACCAGTGAGAAAGTTTCAGACTGCACTAACCACCCAAGGGGCTACCAGTGGTATGAATCATTTTTTTTTATAGAAAATCAACTTAATTTAGGTATAATTTACATGTAATAAATTATATATTATTCATGAATTGTTACTCAAAACATAACATGTAAAAGAATTTTGTCCACCACAATGAGATATCACTCCACACCTTTCAGAAAGGCTATAATCAGAAAGACAATAAATGACAAATGTGGGAAAGGATATGGAAAAAAGAGAAACTTCATGCACTGTTGGGAATGTAAACTGGTGCAGCCACTATGGAAAACAGTATGGAAATACCTCAAAATATTAGAGGTACCATACAGTCCAGCAATTCCACTTATGGGTATTTTTCAACCCCAAACACTAATTTGAAAAGACATATGTTCCCTTATGTTCACTGCAGCATTATCCACAACAATCAAGATACAGAAACAACCTATGTATCCATCAACATATGAATAGATAAAAAGATGTGGTATGTGTATGTACACACACACACACACACACACACACACACACACACACACAATGGAATACTAGAAAAAAATATAAAAAAGAATCAAGTCTTGCCATTTGTGACACATGGATGAACCTAGAGGGTATTATGCTAAGGAAACAAGTCAGATGAAGACAAATATCATATGAGCTCACTTATATGTGGAAACTAAAAAACAAAACGAGCCAACCAATGAAACAAAATGAAAACAGACTCAGAGGACAAATGGGTGATTGCCAGAAGAGAGGAAGTGGGGGGGGGCCAAAATATGTGAAGAGGATTAAGAGGCACAAATCTCTGGTAATAAAATAAACATCACGAATATGTAATATATAGCATAAGCAAAATGGTCAATAATGTAATAACATTGTATGGGGATAGATGGTTACAAGACTTGTTGTGGTAAATATATGCAAATGTAAGATCACTGTAATATACCTAAAACTAACATAATATTGTACATCAACTATATTTCAGTTTTAAAAAGGGGAAAAAATATAGCACATTGGCACTAAAACGGAGGATTCTAGGAGCTTTTCCCAAGCCCAGGAGCACATTGTTTAATCAAGGACTGCTTGGTACACTACACTGTGTTGTTGTTGTTGTTTAGTCACTAATTCAGTTCAGCTCAGTTGCTCAGTTGTGTTCGATTCTTTGTGACCCCTTGTACTGCAGCACACCAGGCTTCCCTGTCCATCACCAACTCCCAGAACTTACTCAAACTCATCGAGTCAGTGATGCCATCCAACCATCTCATCCTCTGTCGTCCCCTTCTCCTCCTGCCCTCAATCTTTCCCAGCATCAGGGTCTTTTCCAATGAGTCAGTTTTTTTTTTTGCATCAGGTGGCCAAAGGATTGGAGCTTCAGCTTCAGCATCAATCCTCCCAATGAATAATCAGGAGTGATTTGCTTTAGGATGGACTGGTTGGATCTCCTTGCCGTCCAAGGGACTCTCAAGAGTCTTCTCCAACACCACAGTTCAAAAGCATCAATTCTTCAGTACTCAGTTTTCTTTTGTTCAACTCTCTGCAACCCCATGGATTGCAGCCAGCCAGGCTTCTCTGTTCATGGAATTTCCCAGGCAATAATACTGGAGTAAGTTGCCATTTCCTTCTCCAGAGGATCTTCCTGACCCGGGGGTCAAATGTGCATCTCCTGCATTGAAAGGTGAATTCCTGACTGCTGAGCCAGCAGGGAAACCATATTGCATTTGCCTCCCTCTGGTCCCAGATAGGTCATATTTAACTCCTTTTTGAAGTCTATGACCCCAAAACATCATGGGTTGTTGGAACTGGAAGATGCTGTTTGGAGGCTAATAAGTCCAGTTGACCAGATCAGTATCATGTAGGAGAAAGACTGATATATTAAGGCCAAGGAGATCCGGGCATACTCATCTTGGCCCATCTGGTATCCACCTCACTGGCCAAGACTTTCAGCTTTTTTGAGAGTCAATTTCCACAACAGAGAGACGCATTGATAATACCTGCTTAGTCTACATTTAGGATTATTATGAGGGTTAAATGAGATAGAGTATACAAAAGGTATTAGTAAAATCAAAAGATAATGAAAATATAAGAGATTGTTATCTCTGTTCTAAAGAAACTCATCATCTAATGGGGTAATAGATAGCTTCTGGGGTGTTGGTTACATGACTATGTTCACTTTGTGAAAATCCATTGAGCTGTATAATGGTAACTTGTGTACCTTTCTGTATGTATGTTAGGTTCAGTAGAGTTTGCTGCTGCTGCTGCTGCTAAGTCGCTTCAGTTGTGTCCGACTCTGTGCGACCCCATAGACGGCAGCCCACGAGGCTCCTCTGTCTCTGGGATTCTGCAGGCAAGAACACTAGAGTGGGTTGCCATTTCCTTCTCCAATGCATGAAAGTGAAAATCGAAAGTGAAGTCGCTCAGTCGCGCCCGACTCTTAGCGACCCCGCGGACTGTAGCCTACCTGAAAAGTAAACTGGATTCATTTGAACTTTGTAATATGCATTCATAGATTTCAGTGTAGCATTGCATTTTTTTGGATGTTCCAATACAATTTATCTGCCTCTTCTCCTGGTGATGGACATTTGGGTTGTCTGGTATGGGGCGTTCGTGAACAATGCTTGTGTATGTCTCCTAGGACACATGAGCACAAGTTTCTCAGGGAGCGGAACAGCTGAATCATGGTCTGTGGGCATCTTCAAGTTTACTAGATCATGCTAAACTGGTGTTTGAAGTTAAGCTCCAGTTCTCCTCCCCACCAGAACTGTAGGAAATTACTCTCATTGGCTTGATGATGGTGGTGGTGGTTTAGTTGCTAAGTCGTGTCCGACTCTTGCAACCCCATGGATTGTAGCCCGCCAGACTCCTCTGTCCATGGGATTTTCCAGGCAAGAATTCTGGAGTGGATTTTCTTGATAGTCATTAGAATTTTTGCCAATCTGACCAGTGTTCTGTGATATCTAACTGTGATGTTACTTTACATTTTCCTCACATTGAACCTATGTGTACTGGACTTTTGGATTTCTTCATTTGAGCAACTCCTTCCTCAAGGCTTTGCCCACTTCCCTACTGGGTTTATGTTTTCTTATTGATTTGGATTGAGGATTACTTAAGAATTCTGGGACTCTGAGTGGACAGATCCTCAGATGCATTCTAATATGTTCCCATGGGAAGAAGTTACAGCTTTGACATCTCTGAGGTCACCAGCTGTGCTTCTTCTCTCAATGTGTCACAGGGGAGGATGGATTTTCCATTATGTTTTTATTACTGATTCCTATCTTAATGGCATTATAGCTAATCCTTTTGAAATTGACTTATAGCCTTACTGTACAGGCAATTTTTCTAAATATTCCAGGTGTGATGTGAAGAATGTATATTTTGCAGATGGCTGTTGTGGGTCTACACATGGGCATTATGTCAAGTGTGTTACATGAGCTATTCAAATCTGTATCCCTTGTGGATTTTTTTGTCTGCTTGTCCTATTAATTACTGAGATGAATATACTAAAATATTCCATTGAAATAAAAGATTTGTCTATTTACCCTTGTAGTTCTGTCCACTTCTGCTTTACATAAGACTGTTTCGGTCTATTTCCCTTTCCATAGTACAAGTCCATGTCCCTAGTCCAGCTCATTGTCAACAGGAAAACAGAGCCCCTATATCTGCCTTGTAGTGTGGCCACAGCCCCTGCATCATGAATCTTTTCCTTTCATCTTCCTTTATAATCCTGCCTCACTCACTTTCACAGAAGAAAGGGACTTTGTACACCCTTTTCCCTTCTCACTGTGGTTCTTTGCCTCCAGAGCACCAAAGGGTACTCTGAAGTATTAGTTATTAATATTAATCAAGAACCTGTAAATTGAAGTCAAGGCTTTGTGTTTTTCATTAGTTAGACATATATGTGTTAGGGACACAGCATGGCATTAGATGACGATGGGATTTTGATATATAACTTAAGACTGTTTGAAAGACTGCATTACAATTATGTAGTAAAATTTCTCCCATTTCCACCCACTGATATATATATATAAACATATTTTCTAATGATTTACATAGAGATGGAGAGAGGAACAGAAGTTGTGTTGATCCTAGTCTCAATCTAAAGTCTCTGCCTTTTCTAATCAGTTCAATTCAGTCTCTCAGTCATGTCCAACTCTTTGTGACCCTGTGGACTGCAGCACGCCAGGCTTCCCTGTCCATCACCACCTCCCAGAGCTTGCTCAAATTCATGTCCATCGAGTCAGTGATGCCATCCAGCCATCTCATCCTCTGTCGTCCCCTTCTCCTCCTGCCTTCAATCTTTCCAAGCATCAGGGTCTTTTCTAATGACTCTGTTCTTTGCATCAGGTGGCCAAAGGATTGGAGTTTCAGCTTCAGCATCAGTCCTTCCAATGAATATTCAGGACTGATTTCCTTTAGGGTGGACTGGTTGGATCTCCTTGCCATCCCAGGGACTCTCAACAGTCTTCTCCAACACCACAGTTCAAAAGCATCAATTCTTTGGTGCTCAGCTTTCATTATAGTCCAACTCTCACATCCATACATAACTACTGGAAAAATCACAGCTTTGATCAGATGGACCTTTGTTGGCAAAGTAATGTTCTGCTTTTTAATATGCTGTCTAGGTTGGTCATAACTTTTCTTCCAAGAAGCAAATGTCTTTTAATTTCATGGCCGCAGTCAACCATCTGCAGTGATTTTGGAGCCCAAGAAAAGAAAATCTGTCATTGTTTCCATTGTTTCCCCATCTATTTGCCATGATCTTAGTTTTCTGAATGTTGAGTTTTAAGCCAACTCTTTCACACTCCTCTTTCACTTTCATCAAGACACTCTTTAGTTCTTCTTCACTTTCTGCCATAAGGGTGGTGTTATCTGCATATCTGAGGTTATTGATATTTCTCTCTGCAATCTTGATTCCAGCTTGTGTTTCATCCAGCTTGGCATTTCGCATGATGTACTCTGCATCTAAGTTAAATAAGCAGGGTGACAATATACAGCCTTGATGTACTCCTTTCCCTATTTGGAACCAGTCTGTTGTTCCATGTCCAGTTCTAACTGTTGCTTCTTGACCTGTACACAGTTTTTGCAGAAGGCAGGTCAGGTGGTCTGGTATTCCCATCTCTTGAAGAATTTTCCACAGTTTGTTGTTAGCTACACAGTCAAAAGTTTTGGCGTAATCAGTAAAGCAGAAGTAGATATTTTTCTGGAATTCTCTTGCTTTTTCTGTGATCCAACAGATGTTGGCAATTTGATCTCTGGTTCCTCTGCCTTTTCTAAATCCAGCTTGAACATCTGAAAGTTCACGGTTCACATACTGTTGAAGCCGGGCTTGCAGAATTTTGAGCATTACTTTGCTAGTGTGTGAGATGAATGCAATTGTATGGTTGGCATTGCCCTTCTTTGGGATTGGAATGAAAACTGCCCTTTTCCAGTCCTGTGGCCACTGCTGAGTTTTCCAAATTTGCTGGCATAATGAGTGCAGCACTTTCACAGCATCATCTTTTAGAATTTGAAATAGCTTAACTGGAATTCCATCACCTCTACTAGCTTTGTTCATAGTGATGCTTCCTAAGGCTTGACTTCGCATTCCAGGGCGTCTGGCTCTAGGTGAGTGATCACACCATCATCGTTATCTGGGTCATTAAGATCTTTTTTGTGTACCTCTTCTGTGTATTCTTGCCACTTCTTAATATCTTCTGCTTTGGTTAGGTCCATACCGTTTCTGTCCTTTATTGTGCCCATCTTTGCATGAAATGTTCCCTTGGTATCTCTAATTTTCTTAAAGAGATCTCTAGTCTTTCCCATTCTGTTCTTTTCCTCTATTTCTTTGCATTGATTACTGAGGAAGGCTTTCTTATCTCTCCTTGTTATTCTTTGGAGCTCTACATTCAAATGGGTATATCTTTCCTTTTCTCCTTTGCCTCTCACTTCTTTTCTCAGCTATTTGTAAGGCCTCCTCAGACAACCATTTGCCTTTTGCATTTCTTTTTCTTGGTGATGGTCTTGATCACTGCCTCCTATACAATGTCACGAACCTCCATCCATAGTTCTTCAGGCACTTTATCAGATCTAATCCCTTGAATCTCTTTGTCATTTCCACTGTATAATCATAAGGGATTTTATTTAGGTCATACCTGAATGGTCTAGTGATTTTCCCCACTTTCCTCAATTTAAGTCTGAATTTGGCAATAAGGAGTTCATGATCTGAGCCACAGTCAGCTCCTGGTCTTGTTTTTGCTGACCGTATAGAGCTTCTCCATCTTTGGCTACAAAGATATAATTAGTCTGATTTCAGTGTTGACCATCTGGTGATCTCCATGTGTAGGGTCTTCTCTTGTGTTGTTGGAAGAGGGTGTTTGCTATGATCAGTGCATTCTCTTGGCAAAACTCTGTTAGCCTTTGTCCTGCTTCATTCTGTACTCCAAGGCCAAATTTGCCTGTTACTCCAGGTATGTCTTGACTTCCTACTTTTGCATTCCAGTCTCCTATGATGAAAAGGACATCTTTTTTGGGTATTAGTTCTAGAAGGTCTTGTAGATCTTCATAGAGCTATTCAACTTCAGCTTCTTTGGCATTACTGGTTGGTGCATATCCCAGCCAGTTGGGGCATAGACTTGGATTACTGTGATATTGAATGGTTTGCCTTGGAAATGAACAGAGATCATTTTGTCATTTTTGAGATTGCATTCAAGTACTGCATTTTGGACTCTTTTGTTGATTATGAGGGCTGCTCCATTTCTTCTAAGGGAAAGAATTTCCCACAGTTTGAGACTGAGTTCTAGATTGAGTTATCATTGTTATTATTATTAGCATGTGCTGTGCTGTGCTTAGTTGCTCAGTCCTGTCTGACTCTTTGCAACCCCATGGACTGTAGCCTGCCAGGCTCTTACTAATATTAGGGGCTTCCCAGGTAGCTCAGCTGGTAAAGAATCTGCCTGCAATGTGAGAGACCTCAGTTTGATTCCTGGGTTGGGAATTTCCCCCAGAGAAGGGATAGGCTACCCACTCCAGTATTCTTGGGTTTTCTCGTGGCTCAGATGATAAAGAAACTGCCTGAAATGTGAGAGACTCCAGTTTGATTCCTGGGTTGGGAATTTCCCCTCGAGGAGGGCTTAGGAAACCCACTCCAATATTATTCTTGCCTAGAGAATCCCCATGGACAAAAGAGCCTGGCAGGCTACAGTCCATGGGGTTGCAAAGAGTCAGACACGACTGAGCAACTAAGCACAGCACAGCATATACTAATATTAATGGCAATGATAACTCGATCTAGAATTATTTTTTAACATTTAGAGCTCCATGGTTATTTGAAACTAAAAAATTTAAATAAATTTTCCCATGTCTTAGTTGCAGATAAGGGTGATAAGGTAATCAGTTTTTAAAACTTTGAGATATAAAGCTATTTTTATGCAAAATTCTGAGTTCAAGAAAAAAAATTATGTGGAATTTTTGACTGTTAAAGATGAGTTCATTCATGTTTTAAATGGACAACAATGGGAATCAAATTGCATAGTATTTATTTTCCATTGTGTGTATTTAAAAGAATGTGGGTTTTTTGTTAAAATGTCAACTTCTGTGATATGCAAGAAATAACAAAAGTTTTTGAGATCAACTTTTTTAAAGTATACAGTTCTTTTAGGGGTTTGCAAGCAGAACACCATGGAAGACCCTGACCTCAGGCTGGGCTAGTCCATCTCCTGCCTCTGGGCATTCAAACCATGCCGGACATTTGAAAAACTATGGATTTCCTGGGAAGAAGTTTCCTGCCTTGGTAAAAGTGTTTCAGTAGCTCAGCACGATCACCATGTGGAAATTCTGGTACTTCCCTTTTTATCTACTAGAAGGCACATGTGAGAAAGGGCTTTATTGTCCAGTCAGGAAAGGAGTGTCACCATGTAGCCCTGAGCGCTCAGAGTACGCCAAAGGTGCTGGAATGGTGGACCTCACTCCTTTTTTGAGCTCACATCTGATCACCCACCTTATTCTAGCTGGAAAGAATAAAGGAGGAACGGAAAATGAACAGATAATTTACGAAGTGCCTACCATGTTTGGGTACCTTACTAGATACTTTCCTGTACGTTGTCTGATTTCTATAACAATCCATCCTACAGATAAAAAAATGAAACCTCAGGAAGATGACAGGTGTGCCAAGTTTATACAGCCTGTCAGTGGCATGGATTTGATCCCAGGTCTCTCTGACTTGGTTATATCCATGGCCTCAGAATCAGAAGATGCATGCTTAAGTTTCCTCATCTGTAAAATGGGCTGCTGCTGCTAAGTCGCTTCAGTCTGTGTGACCCCATAGATGGCAGCCCACCAGGCTCCCCCATCCCTGGGATTCTCCAGGCAAGAACACTGGAGTGGGTTGCCATTTCCTTCTCCAAAGCATGAAAGTGAAAAGTGAAAGTGAAGTCACTCAGTCGTGTCCGACTGTGTGACCTCATGGACTGCAGCCTACCAGGCTCTTCCGCCCATGGGATTTTCCAGGCAAGAGTAGTGGAGTGGGGTGCCATTGCCTTCTCCGGTAAAATGGGCTAGTAATAGTTATTTTGCAGGTTGGTATTCACAGTCTAGGGAGTTAATGTGTGGGCATACTCAAGTCGTTCACATAGGCCTGGCCCACGGAAGGCGCTGAAGATATGATAGTAGAATAATCAGGCACAAAGTTGGGCATCCTGGCATAATGCTTTTGCTAGCAACATGATGGCTCATATTGAGGACATAAACCTTTGGGCATAGAGCTGCGTCTTGAAGGTGACAAACTGAGTAGTGCTTGCCTTAAACTTTGAGACCAAGCAGTTAAGACTGAAGGATGGGCTTGATTTTGTGGTAGGCAAAAGGAAAGACAGCTGTTGCCTCCCAGGCCTATCCATTCCACAGGCTTCTAACCAAGAATTTCCCGCCATCCACTGTGTTAAGACAAAACAATGCAGTCCACAGAGCTCATTCTGCTGTCTGTTGGAGAAGAATAAAAAACCTCATGTTGCCTCATCCAGGCAAGGCAGTAGCCACAGGGTAATACCCTGCCTCCAAGACTCCCTTCCAGCTTTTCCACATGACAAGTTTCAAGCCTAAGACCCATCCTCAGCCTAGCTCAGTAAACTTTATCAGAAAATGGCAAACAGAAAAACTCTAGGTATCCTGGACTGAGGCAAATCTCAGAGTGAGAGCCATTCTTTATTATTTTTTATGTTTGAATCACTATTCATATAACCGTCATGATCTTTGATGGATCTGCATTTAAAGCGCTAATGTGTGTGTCTAAACTTTGCACCGAAGAGATGAATTTCTTAATCTGGGAGAATCTAGCCTGATGTTCTTGGAGCCATTGGTGTTGTGTGGGTGCCCCCTGGTGGCCAGTGATCTTCCCTGTTGGAGAGGTTGTTGGCACTGGTCATCAGTTTTCCTAGCCCTGGCTACCTGTTAAGGATCGCCCTGAGATTCTCACAGGACTTCCAGTTGCTAGTTCTGCATATAAGCATTACTCTGTCCTGACAACATATAAAAAGCTGAACAGATTGAACAACCAACAATGCTTTTGGGATCCCTAAGAGAGGGAGGACACAGTAAACCACTGCTCCCAAGAATACAGAGACCAACAGGCAAATACAGAGAATAATGGCTTGACGGAGCAGAGATTCGTCCACCAGCCGAAACAGCTACAGGACCCAGTGCTGCTCAGGAGCACCTGCGCTGTAACTGATGCATGGAGGACCCAGTCATAGTGCAGCTGCCACAGTATTTTGAGATGTGCCTCCAGGAGCTTGATCAGGTTCCCGTAGTAAACAGCACAGAAAAATCCCCTCAGGCTTCCAGGAGGGAGACAGGGAAAGGAACCATTCTGAAATATACCAGAGCACTCTGTGCTTCTTAACACCTGTCCTCAGGAGAGACTACTTAAGCAGGGCATAGCTGAGCCTGCTCAGTTATGGGAGAACCCAACTCCAGCCCAGTCTAGGCAGCCTGTTCCACCTAAGAGGGTGGGGAGCAGGAGTGAGAAACCCTTGTGAAGTTCACAGTCCAGCGGCAGAGGCTCACTAAGACACTGAGACATAATCACAGGACTATAGAAATGTTCTCATGTGCCCACAACTTCCCCTCATATCACTGAAGGCCCAGCAGTTCCTTCTACCTGGTCCATCATCTCCAGCTATCAAGAAAAAGCTTACAAACCACCCCAAAAGGCAGAAATCTGAAGAGACTGACCAAGCATCAGAGTCGGACATGGCAGGAATGTTGGCATTATCAGTTCAGGAATTTAAAATAACTATGATTAATATGTTAGGGGCTCTAATGGATAAAGTAATCAGCATGCAAAAACAGAGGGGCAATGTAAGCAGGGAGATGGAAATCTAAGAAAGAACCGAAAAGAGATGCTAGAGAAAGAAAACACTTTTACAGGGATGAAGAATGTCTCTGATGGGCTCATTAGTAGACTGGACACAGCTGAGGAAAGAATCTCTGCGTGTGAGATCTCTCAATAGAATCCTCTGAGATGAAAAGCAAAGAAAACAGAGACTAAGAAACAGAGCAGAATATTCAAAGGCTGTGGGGCAACTCTGAAAGTCGTAACACACTTAATGGAAATACCAGCAGGAGGGGAAAGGGAGCAAAGAACAGAAAAAATACTTGAAACCACGACAGGGAATTTCCCCCAATTAATGTCAGACATCAAACCACAGAGGATAAATGCCAAAAAAAAAAAAAAAAAAACCACCCTACAGGGCCTCCGCTGGTGGTCCAGGGTTTAGGAATCCACCTTCCAGGGAAGGATTGCAGGTTTCATCCCGGTTGGGGAGCTGAAATCCCACATGCCGCAGGGCGGCTAAGCCCACGCTCCACATCTAGAGAGAAGCCAGCGCGCCTCAACGGAAGATCGTGAGTGCCGCGACTGAGTCGAAGCAGCAAAATAAATACAGAAAGAAGTAAATAGTAAACAAAACACCCTATACCTGGGCACATGATTTTCTCATTACAAAAATCAAAGATGAAGAAAAAACCCCGAAAGGAACTGGGGGAGCGATCTTACCTATAGAGGATGAAAGATAAGCATTACACCTACTGTCTCTTCAGAACCCAGGAAAGCAAGACGAGAGGGGAGCGAAATGTTTAGTGTTGAGTGAAAACTCCCACCAACCTAGAATTCTGTACTGTGTGAAATTATTCTTCAAAAGTGAAGGATAGGGACTTCCCTGGTGGTCCAGTGGCTAAGACTCGGTGATCCTAATGCTGAGGACCAGGGTTCGGTTCCTGGCCAGGGAACTAGATCCCACATCCTGCAACTAAGACCTGGCTCAGTCAAATAAAGAAATATTAAAAAAAAAAAAAAAAAGTGAAGGATAGATAAAGGCTTTCTTGGACCAACACAACTGAGGGGATTTGCTGCCAGTGGATTTTCCTTCAAAAAATGTTTAAAAAGTTCTTTAGAGAGAATGAAAATAATATAGGACAGAAAACATGATCGATGTTAAGAAAGGAAGAACATCAAAGAAGGATTAAATAATGGTAGAACAAAAACTATCACTTTTCTTATTTTTAAAAATTTATTACTTCTTAAATAATACTATTATAATTTTCTTATTCTTAATTGTTCAAAATAATAATGGCAAAATATATTTGATTATGATTTTATATATATTTACATTTATATATGCTTATATATAAGTGAAATGGTTTATGGAAAATCTCTGTACCTTCCTCTTAATTTCCCTGAAAACCTGAAACTATTTTTTTTTTTTTTAAGTATATGGTCATTTGTTTAAAAGTCTTGGTGGGTCATTCCCAAATGGCTCAGTGGTAAAGAATCTGCCTACAGTGCAGGAGATGTGGGTTCAATCCCTGGGTCGAGAAGATCCCCTGGAGAGGGAAATGGCAACCCATTCCAGTATCCTTGCCTGGAGAATCCCATGGACAGAGGAGCCTGGCAGGCTATAGTCCATGGGGTCACAAAAGGGTCAGACACGACTTAGTGGCTAAAGAATAACTTGGTAGGGAGGGACATTAGTCTTGTTTAAAAAAAACAACTTCACAGATGATTCTAATGTGCAGCCAGGGCTGAGAACCCCTGTGTGAGGATTTCACTTTTAATTACTGTCGGGTAGTTTTCTTTCATTTATTTCACAAAATATTGTTATAGAGCTCTCACTAGGTGCTAAGCACTGTGATAAGAGATGATGAGCCAAAAAAAGACCACTCCCCTGTCATCACATAGATTACAGATCTTAAGAACAGGGCAGCCTGAACTCATCTAGGGGTTAGCAAAGGTTTACCTGAGAAACTGACTTTTGAAGTGAGTTCTGAAAGTTGAGTTGGAATTAACCAGGTAAGGGTGATGAACTACACTACTTAGGTAATTGCCTCAGGTGTCCTTGCCCTTTTGGGCAAATGGCCCATGAAGTTGGAGGAGGGAGGCTTTTCTTGATCTGACTCTGATCTCTCCCTAAGTGGACAATCATGTCCCTGGATAGTTGAAGACAATTATATATTTATTTCATTGAGTTAACGTAAGAAAACAATAATGTAGGAAAGCGTTGTCTCTAGGGACAGCTACAAGTAAGTGGACGAGGAAGGTACAGGAAGGAGACAAGATGGAGTGCTGAAAATGAAGAAATGCAACCTAAAACAAAAAGATGCCGTATTTCATGAAACCCGTTGGCAAAGGCAGATAAATGCACAGTGCTGGTGAGAACGGAAAATCTGACACAGCAAACTCACTGTCAGAAAATTAGCCTGCAGAATTATGGGCATCGCTATGTGAAGAGTCTAGCAGAGAAAGAGAGCATGGCTGGGCTTAAATAATAGGATGGTAGCCCGGTCTGGGAGAGAGGTTTCTTTTTGAGAGAGGAAAAGTATGTATTGTGTGGGAGGTTGTCTCAGTGGTGAATTACCATTGATCGCTCCATGTGGGGTTATGTAAAAGCAGATCCATGTGCAGAAACATTTCTATATAACAATCTCTCCTATCCTTTTAGTTTCAGTTCAGTTCAACACACTTATTGAGTACCTGCTGATACAAGGCTTTGTCAGGGATAAAGAAATGTATTTTAATGAGAAGGGGTAACACCTGGCTTCCTGTGCTCCAGAAACATGGTCTAGAAAGGAAGGCTGACATGTGACAAATCCAAATACAGTCATTACAATAAAATAATCAGGGCTTCCCCAGTGGCTCAGCGGTTAGTAATCGCCTGCGATGCAAGAGACACAGGTTTGATCTCTGAATTGGGAAGATCCTCTAGGGCGGAAATGGCAACCCACTCCAGTATTCTTACCTGAAAAGTCCCATGGACACGGGAGCCTGGCGGGCTACAGTCCAAAGGGTTGCAAAGAGCTGGACACGACGGAGCACAGAGCACTTGGTATATTATAGGTATGAGAAAGTGAAAAGTCAAAGTTTAGTCGCTCAGTCGTGTCCGACTCTTGCGACCCCATGGACTGTAGCCTACCAGGCTCCTCAGTTCATGGGATTTTCCAGGCAAGAGTACAGGAGTGTGTTGCCATTTCCTTCTCCAGGGGATCTTCCCAACCCAGGGATCGAACCCATTTCTCCCACATTGTAGGCAGACGCTTTACCGTCTGAGCCACCAGGGAAGCCCTAGGTATGAGAATGTGTGTTTACATGAAAAGAAAAGCACAATAAATTGTAATAGAAGAAATGTGAGTGAGGACGATTCCCAGAAGACATGACATTTGAACAGATTTTGAAGAATTAATTGGATTTTGATAGATTTGGCATAGGAGTAATGGAGGGGGGAAGGAGCTTCTGCTTTAAGAACTGCATGAGGCCTTTTTTACTTGATAAGTGTTTGCTGAGCTCATACTGAACATGGTATAGATACTATGTGGGACATAGAAGTAGGAGGACCTTCTACCATGAAAGGAGCAAAAACACATCACAAGGAGAAAAAAGGTCTGATGTTAAATTACAGTGTATAATTATGGTGACAATTGTATTGTCAGCAGGACCCAGGAATGAGCCATTGCCCTGAATATTCGCAGCATATAGTGGAAAACAGCCTGCTGAGGGCAAAGGGCAAGACGAGAGGTACATTTTTACCATTACCTTTTCTCAGGTTTGGGTTAAAATGTATCACTATTTCTTAATGTTTATGAATTATATCTGAAAACGTTTTTGGCAAAAAATTCAAGCATAAAAAAAAAATTCAGAACCTCCCTTTATCATTTCCAACTGCCTCCAAGGCCACATCTCTCTGCAGATATAACTACCATTGAGTTTGGTGTGGATCCTCCCATCTATGCATTTACATATAATTATGTGTATATAAATATATATATAGTTTTTTTGTCTCTGTGTTTTATAGAAATGGTAATATTCTGAATATTTTAATCAACTGTTTTTTTACTCCACTATATTTAGGGAACTCTATGTGTTGTTCCATTTATATATACCTTGTTTTTTAAAACTGGTACCCCGTGGTATGGTGCATCTGACTTAGTTACTTAAGTATTTCCATCTGATCAATCGTAACGTGAGCAACCCAATCAGGTTCTCCTCGATGTATACAACAACAACTAATCCTAGTCTGGATTTAGTAAATGGAGCCTTGTCTTATGCCACCATTCTAGAGAGTCATTGTTGATCCCAAGATCTGAATCAATTCACAGATCCGAGAAGGAGGGGAAGCTGGGGACCCCTGAATAAGAACCCAGTGATGGCGCTAAGAGAGTGAACTGAGAATCTTACTTCAAGCCATCCCCAAAGAGACTAGCGGCCATTGGCTAAGTAACAAGTACTGAGGAAAGGGAAATACCAAGAGCTTATCTGCCATCGTTGTCCACCAGTGAGGGTGGGGACTCCTAGTGGGCAAGGGAATAAATGATGCTTTGATTTGATCCCGTCTCACAGTAGGCTGACTTTAAAGATATTTCTAAGTGTTTGGGTTGGGGAAGGGAAAGCTAGATAGAGCTCTTTGCCTCACTAAAAATTAAGGAAATGAAGATTAAAACAAGATCCCCAAGCTGATTGTTAATTCAATACATTGTTTATGGGATGGAAATTGGTATTTTCCCTGTGACCCAGCATCCCCACTTTTAGGAATTATCGCTTAGAATTACCTTCACTGATGCATAGAAGAACCTGAAAGAAGCTGGTAAACATCTATTTTACTTATACCTTGGAATTAAACAACCTCTGAGATAAGATGTTTTGAACCTATTTAGTAATTATTTCCTAAATTGCTGAGTGTACAGTTGAAATTGATATACTTAGAAATTAGCAGAATCTTCACACTGATCCCTGAACCATGGAGTGAGAACTATTACAGTTGGAAAACCCAGACTGCCCCCCTTTTTTTTTTCACCAAGCCAAAGAGAAATGTGGTATCCCTGGGAAAACTGTAGCAATTAGTGCCACTGTCTAAAATTTGAAAGATGCAGAAGTGATGATTTCTATCCCAGCTTGCAGTTTACCTGACAGTGTGGCTGACGCACAGTTTGGAAGAATTTGGAGAATGTAATGACAGTGACTTCAACTGCATCTGCTCTTATAGCTGCTGTCTCGTTCATGGCCCCTGATAGGTATTATCAATCTGGCAAGTGCTTCTTTCTCCATCTTAAGAAACAGTGATACCAGAAGCAGCTTGCTTTTACATGGCAGGGGCTACAGAATACTTTTAATATCTTGCCTTAGACTTGTAGCAGCTCCATGGTTTTGTGATTCAGTTTTGTATTTAGAGAGATTCCCTCGTGGCTCAGCTGGTAAAGAATCCGCCTGCAATGAGGAGACCTGGGTTTGATCCCTGGGTTGGGAAGATCCCCTGGAGAAGGAAAAGGCCACCCACTCCAGTATTCTGGCCTGGAGAATTCTGTGGACTGTATAATCCATGGGGTCGCAAAGAGTTGTATTTACAAACCTTGATCATCTCACCAGTCCACAGGATACAGTCCTGGTCCTCTACATGGATGTCATCACTAAGAGGGCCTGGTGAGTGGGAAGGAATAGGTCTGCTGGTTGCCTTGGAAGACACGGGCATACCAAAGGTGGCAGATAAATACCAAGAAAAATCAGGAAACTACCACGTCAGTAAAGTTTGAGGGAGTCCCGTAGTCTGAGTCATGATGGATACTTGCTCCAGAATGAAAGACTAGTGTCTTCATCTTGTACCCTTCTACACTCTTGACAGAGATACCATATTTCTAAAAACAAACCAATGAACAACCACAAAAAAAAGACCAAAAACACACTTTGCTTTGTATTGTGGTAAAGCCAACTGGGGCTTCCCAGGTGGCTCATCGGTAAAGAATCCACCTGCAGAGCAGGAGATGCAGGAGACGTGGGTTCAATCCCTGGGTTGTGAAGATGCCCTGGAGGAAGAAATGGAAACCCACTCCAGTGTTCTTGCCTGGAAAATTCCATGGACAGAGGAGCCTTGCAGGCCACAGTCCATGAGGTCGCAAAGAATGGGACATGACTGAGCAACTGAACACTCACATGTAGCTAATTAAACAATGCTGTGATAGTTTCAGGTGAACAGCAAAGGGATTAAGCCATACATATACATGTATCCTTTCCCCCCAAAGTCCCTTCCCATCCAGGCTGCCACATAACACTGGACAGAGTTCCCTGTGCTATACAAGTCTGACCTTGTTGGTTATCCATTTAAAAAATAGCAATGAGGACTACTTAGGGAGTTTGGAATGGCCATGTACACGCTGAGATACTATATTTTATAGGACGTTTTTGGATAAGCAAAAGCTTGCCAACTTTGAGAGAGGCCTAGAGAGACAGAACACTTCTCAAGCTAACCAGGCTGCAAGGAAAGTAATCTGCCATCTAGCCTTTCTGGCCAAGAATATTCAATGATGCTCCAAATGTCTGTGGAAAACTGGGCTATGAGGTGCTTAGGATGAGCAGTATAAAGGCTACTGTTTACATAGCCTAATATTTCCATCACTTCATGGGAAATAGATGGGGAAACAGTGGAAACAGTGTCAGACTTTATTTTTGGGGGCTCCAAAATCACTGCAGATGGTGATTCCAGCCATGAAATTAAAAGACGCTTACTCCTTGGAAGGAAAGTTATGACCAACCTAGATAGCATATTCAAAAGCAGAGACATTACTTTGCCGACTAAGGTCCATCTAGTCAAGGCTATGGTTTTTCCAGGAGTCATGTATGGATGTGAGAGTTGGACTGTGAAGAAGGCTGAGCACCCAAGAATTGATGCTTTTGAACTGTGGTGTTGGAGAAGACCCTTGAGAGTCCCTTGGACTGCAAGGAGATCCAACTAGTCCATTCTGAAGGAGATCAGCCCTGGGATTTCTTTGGAAGGAATGATGCTAAAGCTGAAACTCCAGTACTTTGGCCACCTCATGCAAAGAGTTGACTCATTGGAAAAGACTCTGATGCTGGGAGGGATTGGGGGCAGGAGGAGAAGGGGATGACAAAGGATGAGATGGCTGGATGGCATTACTGATCGATGGACGTTAGTTTGATTAAACTCCGGGAGATGGTGACGGACAGGAGACCTGGCGTGCTGCTATTCATGGGGTCGCCAAGAGTTGGACACAACTGAGCGACTGGACTGAACTGAACTGAACTGAAGTCTATTTAAAAAGCCATGAGACCCTAATGACACCAAATAGAGAAGTTCTTTTATTTTCAAATAAATAGTCCTATACTCAGGTTATTTTTATTCAGGTCAAAAATATTTTGTTTAAATTTAACTGTAAGAAATAAACCATATGGAAAAGAAAAATATTAACTGAAAGGATATTTTCAGGATGTTTTCATTATACCCTTACAAAAGGTTAAGACTCTTCCCATGGATTGTCAGTGATGATGCTCATGAGACTTTCTGCTCCTTCAATGTATGATGTTGGAAGAGGGAGGAGGAGGGCATGGAGGGTGTTGGGGAGGAAACTAAAGAGTGAAATTACAACCTCAAATTTTCAAAATAGGTTTGTATCAGACATCCTAACATTACCAACTAGATTTTGGCCATCTTGTGCCATAAAATAGTTTGATTCTCCCTAAATTCCATCCATTATATCCCAGCCCGCTGCAGGGTGAGTTTTGTTGACCCTCACAAATGCTCTAATTCAATATGGTATGTGGAATTTTTGTAGCCCAGTAGTCCTTAAGGTATTGTCTCATAATTATACTCTCTTTGATGGTGAATGTACATCTTTAAGAACACTTTTAAAATTATGCCTAGCACCATGGAGCTTATAATGTGATGTAGGATAGTGTGCCTTTCCCAAAAGAGAAATCTATTAAAACTCTACCAGTTCCCTCTTCTAAGTAGAGGCAAACAGCTTATTTCATGTAGTAAAAAGATTGGAGAGGGTTACCTAGGAGCTGGAACTCCCAATATAGAGAGTAAATGAAGATAAATGGAATAAATGCACAGAGTCCTTCCTTAGTGTGAGTGGTAGAATTTGGTGTTGGAAAATTCCTAGACTGATAATCAGATCAGAATCCAGTGCATTATAGTTCTGTTTTTAGAAGCGTCCTGGCTTTACCCATCTTGGTGATGATTGTTCCATGTGTTCTAGAACATTGAAAGTCTTCTCTGGATGGCATTTTAACTGTACCAAATTTGAATTAACCACTTCATACGTTGAATTATTTAAAAGGTATATAACTACATGCTTAACATCAAAATTTATTTTTTCTGAATGAAATAATGTATTTGCAGCAACATGAATGGACCTAGAGATTATCATACTGAGCAAAGTAAGTCACAAAGAGAAAGGCAAATACCTTATGATATCATTTATATGTGAAATCTAAAATATGACACAAGTGAATCTACCTCCGAAATGGAAACAGACTCAGACATAGAGAACAGACTTGTGGTTGCCAAAGGGGGAGCGGGGAGGAGGAGGGAAGGGTTGGGAGTCTGGGATTAGCGGATGCAAACTGTCACATATAGAATGGATGAATAACAAGGTCCTAGTGTACAGCACAGGGAGCTATGCTATAATGAAAAGAATGTCTATGTATAACTGAATCACTGCTGTACAGTGGAAATTAATACAACATTATAAATCAATTATGCTTCAATAAAATTTAAAAAAACACAATTTTTTACAGTGCACATTAGAAAAGACACTCCCCTCCATATTTTACATATAGAACTTTTATTTGTAATTCTTAAGATAATTTTTATATGATTTTGATTATTTTTCATATATCAAAAAGAAATAGAGTTACATCCCACATTTGAGGCTGTGCGGTTTATGCCATCTGGCGTTATTAAGAATGGGACAACCGGTTGTACTGTGTCTTTTGAAAAGATGCAGAATGCAGTGCACAGCCGCACATCGGCAGTGCTCTTCCCGGAAAAAGAAAAAATCTTGAACCTGAGTCTAATCAACCAGTGGATCCAACAACACTAAACAACATCCCAAGGACATAATCAGCCTAAAGCTACTTTTATGGTAAAGAATATCACTACCTTTCAGATAATTGGTATACACATTTGAACTAGTTTCAGAAAATTAAAAAACATGTTAATTCACCATAGTCAACAAGAATTCATCTTACTGCACTTTGACTAGAATTGCTTATTATAATTGATTTTTAATAATGTACACTATTTGAATTAAGCAAAATGGCATTTGTTATATTAATTTGCATACAGTTGAGGCTAAATGTATTTTTACCTATTAATTAGCTAATTAATTATTTTTTTCTTTTTTTTGAACTATTTATATTTTTTGCCTGTTGATCTTTTTGATCCTTGATGGTTTTCTTATTTCTACATGAAATCTTTATTTGGTAAAGACATTTGTTATTCATCATATTTGTGGCAATCTTTTTCTAGCTTCTAGTTGGTCTTTTAATTTTGTTTATAGTCTCATATAGATTTCAAACATTTTAATGTTAAATATGTTGCTACTTTCCTTTGAATTTCTAACATTGCTCTTTAGATATGCAACTCTTTTTTGTATGTATGGCTTGATGCTTATATATTTAACTCCTTGATCTACCTACACATTTTTTGCCATAAGGTATGAAATAGGTATGAAAAGAACTTATTTCCCCCCAAATAAAAAACCAGAGGCTTGAATACCATATTGAATAATTCCTATTTTCATGTAATTATTAGTAAGTGAAGTTATAATGTTGTTAAGACCCTGTGTTTCTTCTATATTATTGATCTAGAAAGACCAGTTTTGCCGAAATCTGAATGGCTGTTGTCTGAATATATTTTGCTCTATTTTGTTGTTTCTTTAAGGTGGCAATGGGAACTAGCTTTTTTCTCACTGATATTACTGAGTAACAAACAAGGAGATCAACTCACTGGCACTGTATCTTAGTGAATATTTTGCCTGTTTCACATTTTTTAAGTTAATATCATTTAATTTTCACTGGTAGCAATCACATTTTGATTCTGTTTGCATGCACTAGTCTAAAGTTAGGAAAGTCGGTTTGTTAAATCTCTAAAGGTGAAATCCTGACTGATTCTGGCTTTAAAATATACTCCTAAAAGGAAGTTCAAAAAAAAAAAATCAATTCACAGTGAGAATAAATAACAGCCAGCATGTCTATTGAATTGAAGGACCATATGAAATAAAGAGAAGGTAAATTTTGTCATGGGAGGAAGGGAGAAGAGGGCTGCCTGTCTGGGGACAGCGCCAGAGCAGAGCAGGCTGCCCAGACATTCCAGAGTCGCTGGGGGATCCAGGGAGAACCCAGCAGGGCTGCATTCTGGTATGCTGCTGGAAGACGTCTTTTAATACATTTAAAACCCTATGGTGAAAAGGCTGTCTGCCTCAGATACACCACTGGGTTTCGATTCACTAAATGATGCCAAAGACGGAGCATGTGCCAAGTTTAGACGCACCTTCTACAGCCATTCCTGTGTGTCAGAGTCGAGCACAGGGACTGAGTAGAAAAACCATCCAGTGAAGACAGCGGAGCTGTGTTATCCACTGAATTATTAATACATTATTAAAATATTTCACTCCTCACACATCTGACATTCTGAGTGCATTCCTTTACACATTAGTAAACGAACAAGTCAAATTGTTCAAGCTAAGTTATACAGACTTTTCAAAGGTAAAAGCAGAAAGTGTTCATTGAGGGCACACACCCAGCTAGACCAGAATGTCTAAATAAAGATGCATCTTAGTTTACCATGCTTCCATAATAAATATAAAGTGTTTGTATTGACATTGTATTTTATGTTCTCTCCCCATGGGGGGTAAAAACACCCATAAATGTCTATCCTTAGAAGCAGAGAGTATTAAAGATATCTGTATGACTCATCACTGAAGGGTAGCCTGGGAAGAAAACGGAAAGCTTTGGAACAACCTGTGCCTTCATTGGACATGTAAAACATCTCTACCCGATGTCATTAACAGCATAAGGGAACACTCTGTGACAGCGCCTAAGGTCTGTTTACATACTGGACCAAGGTGGAATTGGCCATGCAGATGAGTGATACAGTGCAACATTTTCAAGTGTATACTACAGGTCTCTCCCCAGCCACAACCACTAACTCCTGGGACCCTTTGTGGGTCTCCCTTTGCCCATGAACTGACAGGGATGAGGCACTAACCCCTGAATATTCTTGCTTCTGGTGTAGCTCCCAGCAAACTCTATGCACTCAATGAAGAGCATTCCAGAGGGGCCCACAGTTTACAGAGACGCTGTCTGGAAGGTCTCACAGACAGCCATTTATATTTAGAAAAAAAGGAAAAGAAAACATTTGGGAGAACCATGGCTACTCTTGTGTGCAAAATAAAATTCTGCACAAAAAGATGTTTTGCCTTGTAGACAATAGATTCTTTTGCTGCTGAACTTCTAGACCCACATTTTTTAGACCTTGAATTACACTTGAAAAACGAGCAAGAACAGATGGTGAAAGATGTCTGCAAGGTTGTGGAAAGTACTGACGTCGGAGTCAGAAGAACAGAGTTTAAATTTCTGTTCGTTTAGTTTCTGACTGTGTGATCTTGAGCAAGCCACTTGACCCATAAAAGACACAAACAAAATAGAAGAAAACATTAACATTAACAGATACACACTAATGTATTTAACATCCTGTATCCTCTAAGTAACCTTTACAAGATTGTTTTCTGTAATAATCAGTAATAATAATTTTCTTGATTGTTCTTTAGCTTTGTAACAACTATTTAAAAAGAATAACCAATATAAATCTTAAAGAAATTTCACAGCTGAAGTAAAATTTGCACTTACCAATAAAAAAATATATTTCTCAATGACACACTATTTCAATTTTCAATTTTAAACACAAGTGAAAACTCCCTGTGAAAGCAATCCACCCTAAAGGAAATCAACGCTGAACATTCATTGGAAGGACTGATGCTGAAGCCAAATCTCCAACAGTTTAGCCGCCTGATGAGAAGAGCCAACTCTTAGGAAAAGACCCTGATGCTGGGTAAGGTTGAGGGCAGGAGGAGATGGCGATGACAGAGGGTGAGATGGTTGGACGGCATCACCGACTCAATGGACATGAGTTTGAGCAAACTCCAGGAGATAGTGAGGGACAGGGAAGCCTGGAGTACTGCAGTCCATGGGGTCACAAAGAGTCAGACATGACTGAGCCAGACATTACTGAATAACAACAAGGAAAAAACTCCCAAGAGATCATGAAGAGTGATGAAATTGAAATACCTCAGACTCTGTTCTTCATCTTTATAACTTGTGTCATCTTTGCTTATGTCAAATTTACCATCTAAATGCATCAAAATGCACCTAAAATCACATCACAAGCTCTGTGGGCACATACAACATCAAAGAGAACTTGAAGAATCATGAATGGTTTGAACTGAACCTCAAAACGAAAGTGCATAGGTGAGTGTTGGGGTCAGCTATAAAACTGAGAGTTCTTCAAATTAGTCTCCACCAAAAGTATGATGCTTACCAAAGTATGTGATAAACAAATGTGCTAATTCAGAGCTTACATGTATGTTCTTAAAATTCAACAATAACTACTATTGTTTAGAATGTAGGCCAATAACATTTTTGGGGGGGGGAGGGAAGAGTATTTTTTTTAATTTTATTGAAGTATAGTTGATTTACAATGTTGTGTTCATTTCTGCTATATGGTAAAGTATTTATCTGAGTCATATATATATATATACACACACACACACAGTCTTCTTGGGTCAGCAAGATCCCTGGAGAAGAAATGGCAACCCACTCCAGTATTCTTGACTGGAAAATCACATGGACAGAGGAGCCTGATGGGCTACAGTCCATGGGGTTGCAAGTCAGACAGGCCTTGGTGAATAAACCACCATCACCACCACTATATGTTTATAAATCAGATTCTTTTCCATTAGTTTATCACAGGATACTAAATATAGTTTCCTGTGCTACACTGTAGGAACTTATTGTTTATCCGTCCTAGATATTAATATAATAGTTTGAATCTGGTAATCCTAAACTCCCAATGCTTCTCTCCCCCTGGAGAAGAGTATTTTAGCATTGATATTTTTTAGAATTGTCAGAAGTAGTGATAACAAAAAGGAGATCAGCTTTTAGTCAGTTTTATTATTTTAAAATTCTCTTCAGTGTTTCCCTGTTGCCTGCTTCCTTTGCTCTTGGTAATCCACCCTCCCAAGTTACTTGCATTTTGTGACTTTAACATGAGACAACCACTGACTCACTCCCGCCCTCACCCACCAGCCAGCCTATCATGGGCCAGACCTCATATTCACAGAGAGTTTTGCATTTAGATGTTCCGTGTATATGAGGCTACCCTTGTGGCCACAGAGCTAGACCAGCAAGAATGAAGGAAGATGTTCACCTTACAATTTTTGACTTGTGTCATTACTGGATTGGTACATGTGCATTCAGCTCAGTTCAGTTCAGTCGCTCAGTCGTGTCCGACTCTTTGCGACCCCATGAATCGCAGCACGCCAGGCCTCCCTGTCCATCACCAACTCCCGGAGCTCACTCAGACTCACATCCATCGAGTCGGTGATGCCATCCAGCCATCTCATCCTCTGTCGTCCCCTTCTCCTCCTGCCCCCAATCCCTCCCAGCATCAGAGTCTTTTCCAGTGAGTCAACTCTTCGCATGAGGTGTCCAAAGTACTGGAGTTTCAGCTTTAGCATCATTCCTTCCAAAGAAATTCCAGGGCTGATCTCCTTTAGAATGGACTGGTTGGATCTCCCTGCAGTCCAAGAGACTCTCAAGAGTCTTCTCCAACACCACAGTTCAAAAGCATCAATTCTTCGGCTCTCAGCCTTCTTCACAGTCCAACTCTCACATCCATACATGACCACAGGAAAAACCATAGCCTTGACTAGATGAACCTTTGTTGGCAAAGTAATGTCTCTGCTTTTTAATATGCTGTCTAGGTTGGTCATAACTTTCGTTCCAAGGAGTAAGCGTCTTTTAATTTCATGGCTGCAGTCACCATCTGCAGTGATTTTGGAGCCCCCCCAAAAAAGTCTGACACTGTTTCCTCGGTTTCCCCATCTATTTCCCATGAAGTGATGGGACCGGATGCCATGATCTTCGTTTTCTGAATGTTGAGCTTTAAGCCAACTTTTTCACTCTCCTCTTTCACTTCATCAAGAGGCTTTTTAGTTCCTCTTCACTTTCTGCCATAAGGGTGGTGTCATCTGCATATCTGAGGTTATTGATATTTCTCCTGGCAATCTTGATTCCAGCTTGTGCTTCTTCCAGCCCAGCCTTTCTCATGATGTCCTCTGCATATAAGTTAAATAAGCAGGGTGACAATATACAGCCTTGATGTACTCCTTTTCCTATTTGGAACCAGTCTGTTGTTCCATGTCCAGTTCTAACTGTTGCTTCCTGACCTGCATACAGGTTTCTCAAGAGGCAGCTCAGGTGGTCTGGTATTCCCATCTCTCTCAAAATTTTCTATAGTTTATTGTGATGCACACAGTCAAAGGCTTTGGCATAGTCAATAAAGCAGAAATAGATGTTTTTCTGGAACTCTCTTGCTTTTTCCATGATCCAGCGGATGTTGGCCATTTGATCTCTGGTTCCTCTGCCTTTTGTAAAACCAGCTTGAACATCTGGAAGTTCACGGTTCGCATATTGCTGAAGCCTGGCCTGGAGAATTTTGAGCATTACTTTCCTAGCATGTGAGATGAGTGCAATTGTGCAGTGGTTTGAGCATTCTTTGGCATGCCTTTCTTTGAGATTGGAATGAAAACTGACCTTTTCCAGTCCTGTGGCATTACACTTACATGTACATTAATTTTGTTTAAAAATCTGAAAATTTCTTGTGATTAGCACAAGCATAATGGATTGTACATTTGAGGTATTTAAAATAGGTGTACTACCCAAAGCAGAAAGTAACACCACATTGTAAATCAACTATACTCCAACAAAACTTTTGAAAAAAGTTATATAAGTAAATATTAAAAATACCATAATTTTTAATAACAGTTTTGTCATTTCTACAAAATGACAAAGTAATTATTGAGCCTGTAAGCACTGCTAAAGTGACCAGTCCTATGAGTTTTCCAGGGGCTAAGGGGCTTTCCAGGATACAGGACCTTCGGTGCTAAAATTGGGACAGTTCAGGCAAGCCCAGGTTGTTAGCCACCCTACCTGAGCCCCTCGGAGAGCAGCACACCACTATCTCATAGAAGACTGGTTTCTCACTGGCCGAGTCTTTTCTGGAGGGATGGAGAAGCCAGCCATTTCTTCTTGATGCTGAAACAGGCTCTCAGACTAGGAGGCTTCAGCCTAGAAGCATGGCTGCCTCTTTATACCGATGTCCTCTCCTCCTTAAACTGACCCAAACAGAGCATTTGTTTGATGACAACAGCAAATGCTATTAGGGAATGTCCTTTATATAAGTCACCATAGAGTGTTTTACAACTAAACACATGGTGAATGTAGAAATTTTCCAATTTTTAAAGAACATAGCAGAGACTTAGGTGATGTAAATCAGAAAGCCCTAGATTTGAGGTTCCAGAGTTGAAATTGGAAGTGTCCAAGATAGTTGGGGGATCCAAACCCTTGAATATGTAATGAAACAAGAGGCTTGGAGAGTATATTATCCTGCTAAAACTGTACCCCATGTGAGTAAAATAACTAAAAAAATCAATACATAGTGTTACTGACAACCAAGCTATTGTCTTTTGGTGATTCTGTGCTGAAACAGATAGTTGTAAAAGAGAATGATGGTGTTTTTCATGTGTCATACGTTGCCCTCAAACCAATAGCATGATCTATAAATAATGCTTTGTGGCAGGACTCAAGCACTGAAATAAAGTCATTTGTGAAAGTTTGATGAACACCTTTGCCTGTTTTTATTTTCAAAACAGTAAAATAAAAGACATCTAAGCCTGAAAGATAATGTTTAAAGAATAGGTTACAACTTTCTGGTGGTGGCAGAGTCTGGAAAAGATGTGTAGAAATGATACTTCATAAGGGGAATGGTAGAAGGAAGAGCAGGCCATTTTCTCCTTCAGGTTTGGCCCTCAGGTGGCTGGAGAGCGCATGTAGGTGGTATTGCACATCTGTGCATCCTTCTGTGACGCTTGTCCATGTCACTGACCCTTCTGGCAAGGAAGCCATCTCCTGTGTAACTGGTGGGATGAAGGGGAAGACCGACTGAGATGAAGCATCTCCATATGCTGCTATGTTGCCTGCCTGGGATGTAGCCCAGAGGTCACAGAGCTGGGCATCACTGCTGTCCACATCAAACTCCAGGCCACAGGAGGAAATAGGACCAAGACTCCTGGGCAGGGGTCTCAATCAGCCCTCAGAAGCCTGCTTGCTCAGGAATGAAGATTGGGCAGATTGAGGATGTCACACCCATCCCCTCTGACAGCACTCACCAGAAGGGGGTTGCTGTGATTGCCATCTGTGAACAGGACTCCTCAAATTATTATTGTTTTCTGTTAAATTGCCGTGATGTAAGTTCAAAAAAAAAAAAAAACAGAACAAAACTAGGTTACAGAAACTTCATCGACTGACCACTTAAAATTTGGCCTTTTGCCACACCTGCTAGACTTAAACTGCAAGGTCAGTCAAAACAAAGGCAGTTGCTGTTGATGAATGATTGAACGTGCATTAGCTTTGCGAAAGTGGGGCACCAAACAGGAAGGGCCCACAACTAGAACACTAGCATCTGTGTTTATTGGAAGGGATATTGGTACAAATTTTCGGAAGGTCATTTGACCTGATAAACAAAATTTTAAATGCAATGTCCTCTGATTGAGCAAGGCCATTTCTAAGAATTTGGTACATTGACATAATGGCACAGATTTGCAAAACAAGGAAAGCTTATTGATGAACATTGATATTATTTGTGATAGTTGTCCATCTAGACAGCCTAAATCTAACAGTAGAGTTAAGAACTTTATAGTAGTTATCAGAGGCAGAGGTATGGGGAGGGAGGATTGGATGAAGATAGTCAAAAGGTACACACTTTCAGTTATAACGTACTAGAGATGTAATGTACTAGGGATGTAATAAATGTCATTAACACTGCTTTAATTTATATAAGAGTTTAGAGAGTAAATCCCAAGAGTTCTCTTCATAAGAAAAATATTATTTTTTTCTATTTCTCTACTATTGTTACCCACATGATCACTAAGTTTATTGTGATAATCATTTCATATGTATGAAGGTCAAATCATTGTGCTGCCACACCTTAAATTTATACAGTGCTGTATGTTAATTGTATGTCAATAAAACTGGAAGAAAAACAACTTTATTGGCATTCCACATTGAAGAAAACTATTTAGCCACCAGGAAGAAGGAGGTAGGTTATGCGCATTGGCTTGGGAATAAGGCTGGAATATACTGGGGAGAAGATGACAAGTTGCAGAGCAGCATGCATTATGTAATTTTATTTTGTAAAATAAATATAAGAAAACAATCTGAATACACATTTGTGTGTGCACTCATAAATCATTTAGGAAATATGTTCGCAGCAAACTGTTGAGTGGTTAATGCTTAGAAATGGGAGCAGAGGTGCTTCATTTGAATTTTTTGGGATGTACTTACATTACTTTCTTTGTTTGAAGGCAGAATTTCCTTTTTGTTTCTTTTAAGAACAAGAAAGCATGTTGTCAGTTAGGTCCTAACTGAAAATCATTGTACTTCTTTCTTGCACTGACCATAGCAGAGACAAATGGCAGTGGTGACTGGATATAAAAAGACACCATGGACAGTAGGTAAAATCAGTCCTCTCCATCTAAAGAGAGAGCCGCTCTATCCTACAGTACTTCTGGCAAAAGGCTTCAACCAGGTAATGTACTAAAATCACTTATCAAATAAAGGTAATATATTATTTAAGTTAATTTTATTAAATTAAAGTTATCTGTTTATATCTATTTATATCACTCTATTTCAAGTTTGGAGGATGAAGGATGCTTTTTCCTCTTACCCAAGTTATTTCTCTTCCCAGGCCTACATCTG
Source organism: Oryx dammah (assembly GCF_014754425.2). Classification (NCBI taxonomy): domain Eukaryota; kingdom Metazoa; phylum Chordata; class Mammalia; order Artiodactyla; family Bovidae; genus Oryx; species Oryx dammah. The sequence continues at coordinate 2,557,365 of NW_024080602.1, read as the reverse complement.
TCTCTCTCTAGACACTACTCAATTAAAATAAATTTTAAGATATTTTAAAACAGGAGGCAGAAGCTATCTCACGAATGGTTCTAAAAGAAGTGTTATTTCTGGAAGTTTCCAAATGTGCTAAGAGAATAGAGTGGGTCAGCACATACTTGTGGGATCCAACAAGTAACCCAACAATTATTGAGAGACTGAAGAGCAACTACCCAAAGACCAAGAGTAACTCACCAATATGGCACTTGTATCTCCACCTGTTAACAATGCCTGTCTATCAGTTTAGTACCTGTGAAAGCAACCCAAGAACTAACAGAAAGTATTAAAAATATATTACTCAATTACTTTGAATAATAGCAGTTTAATCTTGGAAAACATCATTTGAACTCTTTTAAAGGGATTAAAAAATGTTCATTGCAGTATATAAACACAAAATTACACATATAATAAATGAACAGCTTGTTAAATTTTCACAAATGCAACTCTTCTATATAAGCAGCATCCAGATTAAGAAACAGTACATTAACAATACCCCAGAAACAACTAATTTTTTTAAATGTCAGGGGACAATATATTTGTGGGCCTGTTTTTGGATTGTCTTGGGAAAGATCAATGTCACAATATTGAAATTTCCAATTTATGAAGGTGGTTTATCTCTTACAAAGGGAAGCTGTGTAATTTAACAGCCTTCCTGGAAATGCTGGAGTCAAGAAGAGTGACTAAGTCCATCAGTTTCTTCTGAGAGTCCCTGCGGGGGGATGTCCTGCTTCACCACTTCCTCCAGGAAGGATATGGATGTGCTCCTTGACTTCGTGGTATGGGTAGACTTGCCAGGTGGAGCCTCCAGTTTTCTAGCCATCACTCTCATTTTACCATCCCAGTCATGGAAGGTGTTCAGTGTCTTCCTCCCTGCACAGAACACACTCTATCATCTTATGCCACTTTTCCCTCTCCATTTCCTCTGCCAAGAATTTTCAGGTTGGCTCAGAGCAACGCACTTTGGTGATCTTCCACTTTAGTGTGAGGCTCTTGGTCCAGCCTCCTTCTTTGCTGGTCATTCTACTGGTGCTGCTGGCTGTTCCTTGTGGATTTTGACCTCCTATCCAAGAACTTGCCTAAATTTGTTCTTCATACAAGGATGTCTTCAGGGCAAACAGGGATATATTCTTATTTTTTATAGAAGTATACTTGATGCACAATATAAGCCACAGGTATACAACATAGGATGCACAACTATTAAAGGTTACAGTCCACTTATTAGAAAACATTGCCTGTATTCCCTGTGTTATATAATATATCCTTGTAGCTTAATTTATACCTACTGGTTTGTACCTCTTAATCCCTACCCCTATGTTGCCCCTCCCTTCTCTCTCCCCATGGGTAACCACTAGTTTATTCTCTATGTCCATCAGTCTGTCCTTTTTCTTATAGTATTCACTAGTTTGTATATTTTTAGATTCCATATATAAGTGATATCATACAGTATTCGTCTTTCTCTGTCTGACTTATTTCACTTTAGCATAATGCCCTCCAAGTCCGTCCGTGTTGCTGCAAGTGGCAAAATTTCATTCTTTTTTTAATGGCTGAGTAGTATAGCATTGTGCATATGTATACCACATCTTTTTTATACATTTATTTTTTGATGGATGTCAACAAATATCTTGGCATGTTCCGTATGCCATATCTTGGCAATTGTAAATAATGCTGTTATGAATATTGAGGTGCATGTATCTTTTTGAATTAGTCTTTTAATTTTTATTGGAGTATAGTTGATTTACAATGTTGTGTTAGTTTTAGGAATAGAGCAAAGTGAATCTGTTATACATATACATATATCCATCTTTTTTTAAGATTTTTTCTCCATATAGGCCACTACAGAGTACTGAAAAGAGTTCCCAGTGCTATACAGTAGGTCGTTATTAGTTATCTATTTTATATAGTAGTGTGTGTATATAAATTCCAATCTCCCAATTTATCCCTTCTCCTTCTTCCCTCTGGTAACCATAAGTTTATTTTCTACATCTGCGGATATAGCTAGAAGTGGACCTATACCCAGGAGTGGAATTGCTGGGTCATATGGTAGTTCTATTTTTAGTTTTTTGAGAAACTACCATATTGTTTTCCACAGCGGCTTTACCAATTTACATTCTTACCAACAGTGTACCATCGTGCCCTTTTCTCCACATCTTCCCAGCATTTGTTATTTGTGTTCTTTTGGATGATTGTCATTCTGACAGGTATGAGATGATATCCCATTGTGGTTTTCTTCTGCATTTCTCTGATGATTAGCAATGTTGAACATCTTTTCATGTGCAGGTTGGACATCTGCATTCCCTCTTTGAAAAAAATGTCTATTGAGGTCTACTGCCCATTTTTTGATTGGGTGGTTTGCTATTTTTATGCTGAACTGTATGAGCCAAAAGGGATACATTATGCTTCCCCCTAATTTCCATGATAAAAATTTTAACGTAAAAAAAGAACAAATTGAATAGTTCATCAAATAAGCGAGAGTTAACAATTGTTAATGTTGACCATATTTGCCACACTGATCTTAAGATGTTGTAAATACATATATTATCATATTTCACCCTGAATATCAGAAGGCATCTCTAAAGTTAATACCTTTTCCTACATAACCAAAAAACATTATCATCTCTAACAATATTAACAATAATTTCTTCATATAATCTAATATCTAGATGTTACTTAAGACTTTCCAACTGTTTCCAAAATATCTTTCAGTTCAGTTCAGTAGCTCAGTCGTGTCCAACTCTTTGTGACCCCATGAATCGCAGCACACCAGGCCTCCCTGTCCGTCACCAACTCCCGGAGTTCACTCAGACTCATGTCCATCCAGTCCGTGATGCCATCCAGCCATCTCATCCTCGGTCGTCCCCTTCTCCTCCTGCCCCCAATCCCTCCCAGCATCAGAGTTTTCCAAGAGTCAACTCTTCGCATGAGGTGGCCAAAGTACTGGAGTTTCAGCTTTAGCATCATTCTTTCCGAAGAAATCCCAGGGCTGATCTCCTTTAGAATGGACTGGTTGGGTCTCCTTGCAGTCCAAGGGACTCTCAAGAGTCTTCTCCAACACCACAGTTCAAAAGCATCAATTCTTTGGTACTCAGCTTTCTTCACAGTCCAACTCTCACATCCATACATGACCACAGGAAAAACCATGGCCTTGACTAGACGGACCTTTGTTGGCAAAGTAATGTCTCTGCTTTTAAATATACTATCTAGGTTGGTCATAGCTTTTCTTCCAAGGAGTAAGTGTCTTATAATTTCATGGCTGCAATCACCATCTGCAGTGATTTTGGAGCCCCCCAAAATGAAGTCTGACACTGTTTCCACTGTTTCCCCATCTATTTCCCATGAAGTGATGGGACCAGATGTTATGATCTTAGTTTTCTGAATGTTGACCTTTAAGCCAACTTTTTCACTTTCCACTTTCACTTTCATCAAGAGGCTTTTTAGTTCTTTTTCACTTTCTGCCATAAGGGTGGTGTCATCTGCATATCTGAGGTTATTGATATTTCTCCTGGCAATCTTGATTCCAGCTTGTGCTTCTTCCAGCCCAGCATTTCTCATAATGTACTCTGCATAGAAGTTAAATAAGCAGGGTGACAATATACAGCCTTGATGTACTCCTTTTCCTATTTGGAACCAGCCTGTTGTTCCATGTCCAGTTCTAACTGTTGCTTCCTGACCTGCATATAGGTTTCTCAAGAGGCAGGTCAGGTGGTCTGCTATTCCCATCACTTTCAGAATTTTCCATAGTTTATTGTGATCCATACAGTCAAAGGCTTTGGCATAGTCAATAAAGCAGGCATAGATGTTTTTCTGGAACTCTCTTCCTTTTTCCATGATCCAGCAGATGTTGGCAATTTGATCTCTGGTTCCTCTGCCTTTTGTAAAAGCAGCTTGAACATCTGGAAGTTCACGGTTCACGTATTGCTGAAGCCTGGCTTGCAGGATTTTGAGCATTACTTTACTAGCATGTGAGATGAGTGCAATTGTGTGGTAGTTTGAGCATTCTTTGGCCTTGCCTTTCTTTGGGATTGGAATGAAAACTGACCTTTTCCAGTCCTGTGGCCACTGCTGAGTTTTCCAGATTTGCTGGCATATTGAGTGCAGCACTTTGACAGCATCATCTTTCAGGATTTGAAATAGCTCAACTGGAATTACATCACCTCCACTAGCTTTGTTCGTAGAGATGCTTTCTAAGGCCCACTGGACTTCACATTCCAGGATGTCTTCTTCTAAATGAGTGATCACACCATCATGATTATCTTGGTCATGAAGATCTTTTTTGTACAGTTCTTCTGTGTATTCTTGCCATCTCTTCTTAATATCTTCTGCTTCTGTTAGGTCCAGACCATTTCTGTCCTTTATCGAGCCCATCTTTGCATGAAATGTTCCCTTGGTATCTCTAATTTTCTTGAAGAAATCTCTAGTCTTTCCCATTCTGTTGTTTTCCTCTATTTCTTTGCATTGATCACTGAGGAAGGCTTTCTTATCTCTTCTTGCTATTCTCTGGAACTCTGCATTCAAATGCTTATATCTTTCCTTTTTTCCTTTGCTTTTTGCCTCTCTTCTTTTCACAGCTATTTGTAAGGCCTCCTCAGACAGCCATTTTGCTTTTTTGCATTTCTTTTCCATGAGGATGGTCTTGATCCCTGTCTCCTGTACGATGTCACGAACCTCTGTCTGGTTTATTCATATTATTTCATTGTATGTTTCATCTTTTTTATGTGTACCATTGGCAACCCACTCCAGTACTCTTGCCTGGAAAATCCCATGGACGGAGGAGCCTGGTGGGCTGCAGTTCATGGGTCACAAAGAGTTGGACACGACTGAGTGACTTCACTTAAAAGTCTTTATTGAATTTGTTATAACATTGCTTCTGTTTTTATGTTTTTGTTTTTTTTTTTTTTTTTGGCCACAAGGCAAGGACTGTAGGATCTTTGTCTCCTGACCAGGGATCAAACCTGCACTCTCTGCATTAGAAGGTGAAGTCTTAACCACTGGACCACCAGGGAAGTCCCTGTATGTTTCATCTTGAACTACCTTACCACTCACTTGTTGAAGAAGAACTGTCTAGATTTGTCTGTTTGCTTCCTCAGAGCCGTGTGAGTTGTTTCTTCATCTCTTCTACTTCCTTTTACCTAGAAGTTAAACATTTTTCGGCAGAAAATACTTCATAGGAGAGGTGATATATACTTTCTATTTCATCATCTTAGAAGGCACATGAATCTGATTCTCTTAATATTTGCAATGCTAAGATTGATCCTTGGACTAAGATGATAACAGCCTGATCCTAGGATTATAAAATTACATTTTCTTGCTTGTGCATAGCAAGTAATCTTTGAGGTGCAATTTTGCAAATATGTAAAACACGGGTTCCCCATTGATCTTCACATAATGCTTTTAACATCTTTGTTGATCCTTGCCTGAACAAACTATTTCACTAAGGGATTATAAATTGATTTCCTAATTCTATTATTTTTTACATTTATTATCTAACATTCTTCTATTACTAAGACTCTCTCTCATCAGCAAGGTTTAGTTGATTATGCTGATAATAATTCCTAATGGAAAGTGGAATAAATGCCTAATTACTTTCTTTTAAAAACCTGTTTTCAAAGTAAGAAAGTAATTACCAATTTTCAAAGTTACTGTTATAGCCACCACCACTGATAAGAAGTGAATTTGTTGTTTTATTCTTATTTGAATATTTTCATGGATTTTTAGTATGATATCATTATGAATTCTAAATATTTCAAACAATAACATTAAGTATTTTTTGGTGTTCACATTGTTATGCTTTTGGCCAGTAAAACCCCTTCAAGCTGGCTTATTCCTTTGACAAACTTAAAAGCCTTTGAAAGTTCTTTACTTTCTGACATAACAAGATCACCCAGGCTCACCAGTTCATCAGCTTGAACAAGTTTCATAAACTTTCCAAGCTCCAGCATCTTCATTTATAAGATACTAGTCGTGGTACCTACCTCATAGGATTAATATGAAGAATAAATGAGATAGTGTAGTTTGGCATAGTAACTGACATTCAGTAGGCAGGCAAGGAGTTACAGTATCTTTTATTATTATTGGTCCAAGCTCTGCCTTTAACAACACTAGTATTCTTGTTGCTTACTCACCCAGTCGTGTCTGACTCTTTGCAGCCCCACGGACTGCAGCTCACCAGGCTCCTCTGTCCATGGGATTTCTCAGGCGAGAATACTGGAGTGGGTTGCCATTTCCTACTCCAGGGGATCTTTCCGATTCAGGGATCGAACCTGAGTCCCCTGCATTGGCAGGTGAATTCTTTACTGCTGAGCCACCACGGAAGCCTCAGTAACACTAGTAACCTTGGATAAGACATTTGTCCTCTTTGGGCCTCAGCTTCTCTCCGTACAATGGGAGATTTAAATTTGAAGTCCTTTCCACTTAATTTTTTTGGGTAACCAGATCAGTGGTTTTGTATGAACTTAATAAGAAAACACAAACAAAACAACAGAAAAGTCCCAAGAAGGGAATTTATGAAAATCCCATGGCTAACACCGTATTCAGTGGTGAAAGACTGACAGTTTTCTCCTTTCTCCTGAAAGTTTGATCCTTAAGATCAGAACCAAGACAAGGCAAGAATGTTCTCTTTCATCACTGCTGTTCAACATTATACTGGAAGTGCTGACCAGAGCAACTGGGAGTTGAAACAAGTTGAAGAAGCTTTGGAGGAGTGCCCTAGGATGGAGCCAGAGTGAAAGGGTTAAGAAAGGTTTTTCTCTCTGTATATCTCTCTATGTCTGTCTCCCATTCAGTTGTGGTATCCAAGGAAATCTGTCAAAATGTTAGCTGAATGTAAGTTAAATGCTAGCTGAACAAAGCTAATGGAGGTGATGGAATTCCATATAAGACTTCAGAGACCACATATAATGGAGATTATAGACTTTACAAAAATAATTTAGAAAAGTAATTCAGCAAACAAACAGCTAAAGCCTACAGCAAACAATGAAAACAAACACTGAAAAAAAGAACAATCTGAATTTCCAGAGTTGCTACATTATAATATTCAAAATGCCCAGTTTTCAAAAATTATGAAGCATGAAAAAAAACAAGAAAATATAGCCCATTCACAGAAAATGTTAACAGAAACTGTCCCTAGGGAAGTTATTGAACTTAAAAGACTTAAATCAATCATCTTTATTATTCTCAAAGAGCTAACGGAAACCACGAACAAATAGATAAAGGAAAGCTGGAGAACAATGTGACAAAATGTGAAATATTAACACAGAAACAGAAATGCTAAAAAAGAGCCAAACAGAAGTTCTGGAGCTGAAAATTACTATAATGGAAATGGAAACTCACTAGAAGATTTCAAAAGCAGACTTGAGCAGGAAGAAGAAAATGGTAAACTTGAAAATAGATCAATTGAAAATACCCAGTTTTAGGGACAGAGAGAAAAAAGAATGACTAAAACCGAACAGAGCCCAAGAGACCTTCAGGACACCATCTATCATACAATGTATGTATAGTGAGAAGAGAGAGAAAGGTACACAGAGAATATTTGAAGAAATAATGGTCCAAAACTCCCCAAATTTGATATAACATGTCAATCTACACATTCAAGAAACCCAACAAATTCCAAGAAGGATATGTGGATCCTGTGTGGATCACAAAAAACTGGAAAATTCTTAAAGAGATGGGACTATCAGACCACCTTACCTGCCTCCTGAGAAATCTGTATGCAGGTCAAGAAGCAGCAGTTAGAAGTGGACATTGAACAACGGACTGGTTCCAAATCAGGAAAGGAGTACATCAAGGCTGTATATTGTCACCCTGTTTATTTAACTTATATGCAGAGTACATCGTGAGAGATGCTGGGCTGGATGAAGCACAAGCTGGAATCAAGATTGCAGGGGGAAATATCAATAACTTCAGATATGCAGATGACACTACCCTTATGGCAGAAAGTGAAGAGGAACTGTAGAGCCCCTTGATGAAAGTGAAAGAGGAGAGTGAAAAAGCTGGCTTAAAACTCAACATTCAAAAAATGAAGATCATGGCATCTGGTCCCATCACTTCATGGCAAATAGATGGGGAAATAATGGAAACAGTGACAGACTTTCTTTTCTTGGGCTCCAAAATCACTGCAGATGGTGACTGCAGTCATGAAGTTAAAAGACACTTGCTCCTTGGAAGAAAAGCTACGACCAACCTAGACAGCATATTAAAAAGCAGAGACATTACCTCACTGACAAAGGTCCATCTGGTCAAAGCTATGGTTTTTCCAGGAGTCATGTATGGATGTGAGAGTTGGACTGTAAAGAAAGCTTAGCACAGAAGAATTGATGCTTTTGAACTGTGGTGTTGAAGAAAACTCTTGAGAGTCCCTTGGATGGCAAGGAGATCCAACTAGTCTATCCTAAAGGAAATCAGTCCTGAATATTCATTGGAAGGACTGATGCTGAAGCTGAAGCTCCAATACTGTGGCCACCTGATGCGAAGAAAGGTCTCATTTGAAAAGACCCTGATGCTTGGAAAGATTGAAGGCAGGAGGAGAAGGGGATGACAGAGGACGAGATGGTTGGATGGCATCACCAACTCGATGGACATGAGTTTGAACAAGGTTCTGGAGTTGGAGATGGACTGGGAAGCCTGGCGTGCAGCAGTCTATGGGGTTGCAGAGAGTCCTACATGACTGAGTGACTGAACTGAACTGAAAGGAGAAATTGGAACATCCCCGTGTGTGTGTGCAAAGTCACTTCAGTCATGTCTGACTCTTTGTGACCCTATGGGCTGTAGCCCACCAGGCTTCTCGGTCCAGGGAATTCTCCAAACAAGAATATTGGAGTGGGTTGCCTGCCCTACTCCAGGGGATCTTCCAGAGCCAGGGATTGAACCCATATCTCCTGCAGCTCCTGCATTGCAGGCAGATTTTTTTTTACCGCTAAGCCACTAGGGAAGCCCTAGGACATCCCTAGATGGATACAAGCTAAGAGAATTTATTGGTAATAGAACTGCCATACCAGAAACACTGAACGTGTTCTTTAGGTTGAAAGAAAAGGGCACTATCAGTAACCCAAAGCCATATGAAAAAAAATAATCTTTGGTAAAAATAGCTACATAGGTAAATATAAAAGCCCGTGTTATTGGTTTCTAACTCCACATTTTACATCCTACATGAATAAAGACAAATGCATAAGACAATTATAAATTTGTGTCAGAGGGTGCAAACATATAAAGATATATTTTGTGAAAACAACAATATAAAGGGGGAAATGGGGCTGTATAGGAGCAGTTTTGTACACTAATAAAATTAAGTTGGAATAAATTCAAGCTACATTGTTATAAATTTAGAACATTCATTGTAATCCCCATGGAAACTACTGAGAAAATATCTAAAAGATACACAAAAGCAAATGAGAAGGAGGGAAAACTGGCACACTACAAAAAATTAAGTGCAAAAGAAGGCAGTAATAGAGAAAATGAGGAACAAAAAGGTGTAAGACATACAGAAAACAAACAGCAAAGGGTAGAAGTAAGTCCTTCCTTATTAGTCGTTACTTTAAGTGTAAATGAGTGAAATGACTCTAAAAAAAGGCAGAGATTGGCAGAACTTTAAAAAAAATTATCCAGCTATATGTTGTCTATAACAGAGGTACTTCAACTCTGAGAAGATGTATGGGTTGAAAGTAAAAGGATGTAAAAAAATATTCCATGCAAATGCTAACCAAAAGAACTGGAGTAACTAAACTGAAATCAGAGGAAATAGATTTTAAGTTAAATACTACTACAGGAAACAAAGAAGGACATTACATATTATTTGTAAAATGGTTAATTCATTAAGAAGTTACAGGGACCTCCCTGGTGGTCCAGCAGTTAAGAATCTGCCTTCCAATGTAAGAGATGCTGGTTCAATACCTGGCTAGGTAACTAAGATCCCATATGCTGCAGGGCAACTAAGCCTACATACTGTACAGCCCAGGCCACAGCTAGAGAGAAGCGCGTGTGCCACAGGGAAAGATCCTGCATCCTGCAACGAGATCCTGCGTACTGCCACCAAGATCCAACACAGCCAAAATAAACATAAGACAGGGCCCCCAAAATATATGAAGTGAACAGCCACGGAAGAAATAGTTCTACAATAGTAGTTGGAGATTTCAATATTCAACTTTCAATAATGAATAGAACATCTAAACAGAAGGTCATAAGAAAATAGAACGACAGTATAATAATAGAGCAACACTATACACCAACTAGATTTGACAGACATATTGGACAGTCTACCCAACAGCAGCAGAATACACATTCCGCTAAAGTGCACACGGAACATTCTCCAGGATAGCCCATGTTTTAGGCCACAGAAAAATCTCAGTACATTTAAAAAGGCTGAAATCCTCTGAGGTATCTTTTTCAACCACCATGGAATGAAGCTAGAGCTGAGCAATGTAAGGAAAACTGGGAAGTTTTAAACTGTGTGCAGATTAAACAGTGTAGTCTTAAACAACCAAGGGTCAAAGAAGAAAGGGAAACTGTAAAACGTTTAGAGATGAGTGAAAATGAAAACACCATATACTAAAACATATGGAATGCAGTGAAAACAGTAGCTGGAGGAAAAATCTATAGCTGTAAATGCCTGTGTTAAAAAAGAATGATCTCAAATCAGTAACCTAAATATACAACTTAAGGAACTAGAAAAGGTATAGAAAATTAAAGCCAAAACAAGCAGAATGAATTAAGTTATAAAGATTAGAGAGGAGATAAGCAAAATAGAAAATAGAATTACCTATTTTTATAGAGATTATCAATGAAATCTGAAGTTGGTTTTTAGAAAAGATCAATAAAATTTACAAACTTTTAGCTAAAATTACCATAAAAAAGAGAAGAATGAATTTAAACAACTAAAATCAGAAATGAAAGTGGGACATTAATACTGACCTTGCGTGAATAAAAAAGATTGTAAGAGAATATTGTAAAACAACTGGATGCCAACAAATAGGATAACCTAGATGAAATGGACAAACACCCACCAAAACTGGCTTAAGAAGAAATAGAAAATCTCAGCAGACCACCAACAAGTAAAAAGACTGCATCAGTAATTAAAATTCTCAATATAGAAAAGTCCAGAACAAGATGGTTTCAACAGTGAATTCTGTGAAACTCTAAAGAATAATTAATACTAATTCTTCTCAAACTCTTCCAAAAAATAGAAGAGGAGGGAACACTTCCTCAGTCATTCTACAGAGCCAGTATTACCTTGATACCAAATCCAAAGATGTCATAAGAAAGAAAACTATAGAACAGTATATAAATATAGATATAAAAATTCTCAACAAAATACTAGGAAACCAAATTCACAGCATATTTAATAAGGACTATACACCATGATCAATTGTGGTTTGGCTTTTTTCATTCAGAATTCCTTTCTTTTTTAATAATTAATTTATTTTTTATTTTACTTTACAATTCTGTATTGGTTTTGCCATACATTGACATGAATCCACCACGGGTGTACATGCGCTCCCAAACCTGAACCCCCCTCCCACCCCCCTCCCCACAACATCTCCCTGGGTCATCCCCGCGCACCAGCCCCAAGCGTGCCATATCCCGCATTGGACATAGACTGGCAATTCGATTCTTACATGATATTATACATGTTTCAATGTCATTCTCCCAAGTCATCTCACCCTCTCCCTCTCCCACTGAGTCCAAAAGTTCGTTATACACATCTGTGTCTTTTTTGCTGTCCTGCATACAGGGTCATCATTGCCATCTTTCTAAATTCCATATATATGTGTTAGTATACTGTATTCATGTTTTTCTTTCTGGCTTACTTCACTCTGCATCCAAGTTGTCACATCAATAACTCTCTTTATTGCTGAGTAATATTCTGTGGCATAGATGTACCAGAGTTTGTTTAACCATTTATCCACTGAATGACAATTGAGTTGTTTCTAGTTTTTTGATTATTATGAACAAAGTTGTTATTCACATTCAGTTTTTGTATAAATACATTCTTAAGTATCTTGGATAAGTGCCCAAGACTGTAATTCCTGAGTCATATAAATGTTTCATGTTTAGTTTTATAAGAAAATGCCAACTGTCTTCTAGAATGGCGACATAATTTTATATCCCACCAGCAATTCACAGTGATCCTGTTTCTCTTATCATCAGTAACATTTGATGGTGTCACTATTTTTATTTTTGCTATTCTGATGTGTGTGCAGGGGTATCTCACAGTGGTTTTAATTAGCAGTTCTCTAATGACCAGTAATGTTGGACATCTTTTCATGTGTATTATTTCTCACCTCTATATCCTCTTCAGGGACATGTCTGTTTATATCTTCTGCTTATTTTCGAATTGAATTTTTTTCTTTTAATCTTGAGTTTTGAGAACTCTTTATATATTCTAGATACTAGTCCTTTGCCGGATTTGTGGTTTGCAGGTATTTTCTCTAAGTTGGTAGCTTTTCACCTTCTTAACAGGGTCTTTCTTAGAGCAGATGTTATTAATTTTTATGTTGTCTAACATCAAATTTTCTTTCTTGTATAGATCATGCTTTTAGTGTCAAGTCTAAGAATTTTTCACTTAGTCCTAGATCCTAAAGATTTTATCCATTTTTTTTCCTTAAAAGTTTTATACTTATATCTGTCATTCATTTGAAGTTAATTTTTATATAAGGTGTAATGTTTGGGTCGAGTTTCATTTTTTAAACTATGAATGTCCAATTGCTTCAGCACCATTTCTCAAAAAAAATTATCCTTTTCCATTGAATTGTTTTTGCATTTTGGAAAATATCAGTTGGGCAGATATGGCTGGGCCTATTTCTGGATTTTCTATTCTGTTCCATTGATCAATGTATCTATCTTTCTGCCAATTCCACATAGTCTTGATTACTGGTTAACATTTTTAAAGCTCTGCACTAATTATAAAGTGCAGTAAGGACTGCTGGAGTTAGAGAAAAGGTCCCAAGAGATATAACATTTGATGAAGTTTGCTGCACTTAGATTCAAAAGACTTGGGTTTTGTAGTCATTGCATCAGGATGTGACTGGGTGACCTGGCCAAATCATTTAGTCTGAGACTCATTTTTCTCTTCCATAGAATTGGGATGCTAATACCTGTGTAGCCTACCCTCCCAGTATCCTTGTGAGCATTAAAGAAAAATATAGTCTATAAGGTTTAGACTAAAGCCAGTATTCAAATATAAAAGGTTATTATTTGAGGGATAAGGACAATAGACATTACGGTCCTTCTTACCTAAGGTCATCTTCAATTTGATTAGGCAGCATTATCCAGAAAGGTTCATATGTTATTCAACAGATTACATATTCTTCCAGACACTGTGAAAAGTCCATGGGACATAGATACAAAAATACATAGTCCTGTCCTTACAAATCTTCCTTTCTTGTGGGAAAGTATTCCATTTTTCAAAAGTTCAGTTCAGCTCAGTCTCTCAGTCATGTCCGACTCTTTGTGACCCCATGAATCACAGCACGCCAGGCCTCCCTGTCCATCACCAACTCCCGGAGTTCACTCAGACTCACAACCATCGAGTCCATGATGCCATCTAGCCATCTCATCCTCGGTTGTCCCCTTCTCCTCCTGCCCCCAATCCCTCCCAGCATCAGAGTCTTTTCCTATGAGTCAACTCTTCGCATGAGGTGGCCAAAGTACTGGAGCTTCAGCTTTAGCATCATTCCTTCCAAAGAAATCCCAGGGCTAATCTCCTTTAGAATGGACTGGTTGGATCTCCTTGCAGTCCAAGGGACTCTCAAGAGTCTTCTCCAACACCACAGTTCAAAAGCATCAATTCTTGGGTGCTCAGCCTTCTTCACAGTCCAACTCTCACATCCATACATGACCACAGGAAAAACCATAGTCTTGACTAGACGGACCTTAGTTGGCAAAGTAATGTCTCTGCTTTTGAATATGCTATCTAGGTGGGTCATAACTTTTCTTCCAAGGAGAAGCATCTTTTAATTTCATGGCTGGAATCACCATCTGCAGTGACTTCGGAGCCCCCCAAAATAAAGTCTGACACTGTTTCCACTGTTTCCCCATCTATTTCCCATGAAGTGATGGGACTGGATGCCAAAAGTTAAGTGAATTCAAATTAAATGTATATTGAGCACTTCTTTAGAATTCTGGAACCTTTCTAGGTGGATGGATCCATGGAGCAAAAAATCATAGTGAATTCTATGAAACTCTAAAGAATTAATACTAATTCTTCTCAAACTCTTCCATAAAATAGAATAGGAGGGAACACTTATTCATTCTACAGAGCCAATATTACCTTGATGCCAAATCCAGACAATGATGTCACAGGAAAGACTATAGAACAGTATATAAACATAGACATAAACATTCCCAACAAAATACTAGGAAGCCAAATTCATAGCATATTTAAACAGATTGTACACCATCCTCATATTTTCAGGGGCTACACACTGACCTTAGCAGAGCCAAAAGGAAAGGGGGAGGGTTTTCCTGGACAAAAGTAAAAACACTCTGAGGCTCACATTCTTGTCACCCTTTCCAGCTAGTTTCATCTCTAGTTCCATTTCTTTGCATGCATTTATTAAAATGAAACGAAAACATCCCATGGAGCCAATTTAGAGTCCTGTACACTGAATAAAAAACACATTTTGCCTACCTCAAATAGGACGGAACCTGTTGAAAGGGTCAGCCTGCCTCATCTCTGTTTTCCCAGGTCTCATTTTACAAATTGACTTCAGTTCCTTGTCTGCATCGTACATTGCTGAAATCAATTTGTAAAATGAAGTAGTTTTAACAGTCAGAGAAAGACTGGTATGCATCATTCCTCTAGACAGCCTGCAATAAAAAAATCTCACTTGGAGAATAAGGGCTATTGTTATGTAAAGTGTTTTTACATGCTACTTGGTGCATTTAGAAAACAAAGCATGAGCGTAAAACAAAACACACAATAGCAAAATATTCTTCAGCACAACAAAATCAGAGTCCTGTTCCTAGACTCATAGCTGGAGGGATATTTGGAAATAACTGCCAAGTATAAGGAGAGGGAAATGGCACCGCACTCCAGTATTCTTGCCTGGAAAATCCCACGGATGGAGAAGCCTGGTGGGCTGCAGTCCATGGGGTCGCTAAGAGTTGGACACAACTGAGTGACTTCACATTCACTTTTCACTTTCACGCATTGGAGAAGGAAATGGCAACCCACTCCAGTGTTCTTGCCTAGAGAATCCCAGGGACGGGGGAGCCTGGTGGGCTGCCGTCTATGGGGTCGCATAGACTCGGACACGCCTAAAGCGACTTAGCAGCAGCAGCCAAGTAGAATACCATCCTAGCCACTGGTGGGGCTCTGCTGCCCCCAGGTGGCTGAAGCCCTTCTCTGACAACTCCAGTGTTCTAATGCAGAAGTTAGTGATTTTTAGAACGGAGCAGAGAATGTATGGATAGGGTGATGATTGGGATTCCTTCACTTATTTATTCAATTAATAAATATAGAATTTCAACTATATTGCCAGGCACTGTGCCAAGTGCTGTTAGGAAATGACATTTGAGATCAAAGATCTGAAAACTGCCTTATCATTAAGAAGTCAAGGGCCATGCTCAGGGCTGCCCTGGGCATTGGTCTCAGGAGAACAGTAGGAGGTAGCAAGGACTGGGGAAGTGACCGATGATAATGGAGGCAGGATTTTCCAAATATGTTTCTTCCCCCAGGGGCACAAACATATCTTATAGCCTATTATTAATAATTGAAATCCATTGGGTTAATAAGGGAAAGAATAGAAAGTAAAGGTAAATGTGAGCATTAGATATACACTAGAAGGTTTATACAGGGAAAGTTTGAGGTGGGGACAGGAAGAGAATAGTCAAAACCCTTTGCTTCACTGAAAAAAATAAACAAAACTGATTAAAAAAAAACAGGATGCCATATTTAACATGGCTTATCCTCAGAGATTATGACAGCCTGTATTAGTAAATCACTGTAGTATTGATGGGTATGGAAACTGGCGCATTCCATTTGACACAGCAAATCCAGTGTTAGAAATTCATTGTACAGAACTACTTGTGGAGGTATGTAGAGAAAAGAGCAGATGATAAGACCATGTGCCCTTCATTTCACCTAGGCTTAAATGATGGCATCACAGATGCATAGAGTTTCTTAGGGGTTCCTTCTTGAGATCGAAATTGTGTTGGCAGTTGTCTCTGTGGCTGGTTACTACTCTTATCTCCTGTTATGATTCTGTAAAAACATTTATAAAATCCCCAACCTTTTAATTTCAGTTGACCTCAAACATTCATTTGCTGAGCTCCCGTTGAATGTAAGACTTTGGCTCCTTGGGAAGAACGATGAAGGGATGACTTAGATTTGGTTCCTTGCACTGAAACACCTTGGTCTAGAGAAGTCTGACTTGTAAAAACATAAGCTACAGTAATTCAGTAAAATAATGGCTATAACACAGCATTATGGAAATATGTGATAAGGAAGATACAGTTCATTGTAATTAGAGAGATAAGGGAGGGGTGGATTCCTAGTAGATGTTATATTTGAGACGTGAAATATTTGAGTCAGGGGCTCTGTGGTAAAGAATCTGCCTGCCAATGCAGGAGACACAAGAGATGTGGGTTTGATTCCTGAGTCAGGAAGATCCCGTGGAGTTGGAAATGGCAACCTGTTCCAGTACTCATTCCTGGGCAGTCCTGTGAACAGAGGAGAATAGAGGGCTACGGTCCATGGGGTCACAGAGCTGGACATAACTGAGTGACTGAGCATGCACACACCACTGCCCTCACCACCTCTAAGCTTCTAGATTTTGAAAAAAAAAAAGTTATTATTTTCTATCATATGAGCAATGCATGTTCGGAAAAATCCAAAGGATAAGAAAAATAGAGTAAAATTCTCCCTTTAAAATCGTTGGGTCCCTGCCCAATCTCATTTCTTTTCCTAAAAGCAAACAATGCTCTCAGCTTATTGTGTTTTTTTTTTTTTCAGAATGATCTCTAGTGTATTTATGTGACTATATAACTCTGCTGTGATTTTACATAAATGGATATATGTGTCTTTCTGCACTTCAGAAAAAACTCAGTACCATATTTTGGATATTTTTCTATGATAGTACATACAGTTTAAACTCCTCCTTAACTAGAATTTCATAGTAATGCTATTTCACCATGTCCGTTTTGATGGTCCATAAAGTGAGAGAAACTAAAGTCTTATCTTCTTTGCATAAACAAAGCAAACAAACAAAAAAAACCCACCTCAATGCTGGACCTAACAGACATCTTTTTTTCATATTTATTTATTTCTATTGAAGTATAGTTGATATGAAATGTGTTAATTTCTGGTGTACAGCACAGTGATTCAATTATATGTATATTTATATTCCTTTTTCCTTATAGTTTATCAGAAAATATTGGACATAGCTCCCTGTGATATATTATATGAGTTTTGTTTTTGTCTACTTTATATATAGTAGTTTGTATCTGCTAATCCGAAACTTCTAATTTATCCCTCCCCCACACTTTTCCCCTTTGGTAACCATAAGTTTGTTTTCTATGTCTGTGAGTCTGTTTCTGTTTTTTAATTAAGTTCATTTGTATAATATTTTAGATATATAAGTGATATCATGTGATATTTATCTTTGTCTGATTTACTTCACTCAGTATGATAATCTCTATGTCCAACCATGTTGCTGTGAATGGTATTATTTCATTCTTTTTATGGCTGAGTAGTATTCCATTGTATACATAATATACCACATCTTCTTTATCCATGTCTCTCAAACAGATATCTTATTTGAAACTCTCACTTAAAGCTCCTCACCCAATTCCCTGAACTCTACCCTGGAAGGAGAGACACAAACAATCTTTGCAACCTCCAAACCTGTCCAGGGTTCTGTCTGCAAACTGCAAACTCTATTCTCTACTCCAAGAAATTTTACTCTGCATGGGAGGAGTAGACCTTCCATCTCCTGAATCCACCCCAATCTATGGACTTTCCTCTCCCACTGTCAGTTTCCTTGATTTTTGATATCCAAAGCAAGTATGTCCACTAAAACACCAACAAAACAAGTTTACAAAACAAAACTTTTTACCTAAGCAGTAGCTCCTACAACTGTATTTTGACCTTCAGTCCCACCATGAATTGGTAAAAACTCAGGTCCTCTTTTAAGTCTCTGAGATTTTAGCTGGCCTTCCCTAAGGCAAGTGCATGGATATTTCAATGGTGGAATGAAAGGGAACAGAACAAGGAAGCCCGGATGATATCTCAAATATGATCTACTAGAACTTGAACATTTTCCCAAATTAAGTATATTTTATAAACATCATTTTAATGGTTGCCCAGTATTCTAACAAACAAATATAATTTACTATTCTCTTATTTTTAAAAATTATTTTATAGATGGTCTATTATGGTTATCTTATGGCATATTCTCCCTCACCCTGAATTTGTATAATTTACACAATCATCAGTCAGTCAGTTCAGTTGCTCAGTTGTGTCCAACTCCAGCACGCCAGGCTTTTCTGTCCATCAACAACTCCCAAAGCTTGCTCAAACTCATGTCCATCGAGTTGGTGATGCCATCCAACCATCTCATTCTCTGTTGTCTCCTTCTCCTCCTGCCTTCAATCTTTCCAAGCATCAGGGTTTTTTCAAATGAGACCATTCTGTGCATCAGGTGGCCAAAGAATTGGAGTTTCAGCTTCAACATCAGTCCTTCCAATGAATATTCAGGACTGATTTCCTGTAGGATGGACTGGTTGGTTCTCCTTGCAGTCCAAGAGACTCTCAAGAGTCTTCTCCAACACCACAGTTTAAAAGCATCAATTCTTTGGCACTCAGCTTTCTTTATAGTCCAACTCTCATATCCATACATGACTACTAGAAAAACCATAGCCTTGACTAGATGGACCTTTGTCAACGAAATAATGTCTCTGCTTTTTAATATGCTCTCTAGGTTGGTCATAGCTTTTCTTCCAAGGAGCAAGTGTCATTTAACTTCATGGCTGCAGTCACCATCTGCAGTGATTTTGGAGCCCAAGAAAAGAAAGTCTGTCACTGTTTCCATTATTTTCCCATCTACTTGCCATGAACTGATGGGACTAGATGCCATGATCTTCGTTTTTTGAATGGTGAGTTTCAAGCCAACTTTTTCACTCTCCTCTTTCACTTTCATCAAGAGGCTCTTTAGTTCTTCGCTTTCTTCCATAAGGGTGGTGTTCTCTGCATATCTGAGGTTATTGATATTTTTTCTCCCTGCAATCTTGATTCCAGCTTGTGCTTCATCCAGCCTGGCATTTCGCATGATGTACTCTGCATCTAAGTTAAATAAGCAGGGTGACAATATACAGCTTGACGTACTCCTTCCCTGATTTGGGACCAGTCCATTGTTTCATGTCTGGTTCTAACTGTTGCTTCTTGACCTGCATACAGATTACTCAGGAGGCAGTTAATGTGGTCTGGTATTCCTATCTCTTTAAGAATCTCCATAGTCTGTTGTGATCCACACAGTCAAAGGCTTTGGAGTAGTCAATAAAGCAGAAGTAGATGTTTTTCTGGAACTCTCTTGCTTTCTCAGTGATCCAATGGATGTTGGCAATTCGATCTCCGGTTCCTCTGCCTTTTCTAAATCCAGCTTGAACATCTGCAAGTTCACGGTTCACGTACTGTTGAAGCCTGCTGAGAGAATTTTGAGCACTACTTTGCTGGCGTGTGAGATGAGTGCAATTGTGCAGTAGTTTGAACATTCTTTGGCCTTGCCTTTCTTTGGGATTGGAATGAAAACTGACCTTTTCCAGTCCTGTGGCCACTGCTGAGTTTTCCAAATTTGCTGGCATATTGAATGCACTTTCATAGCATCATCTTTTAGGATTTGAAATAGCTCAACTGGAATTCCATCACCTCCACTAGCTTTGTTCATAGTGATGCTTCCTCAGACTCACTTGACTTGGCATTCCAGGATGCCTGGCTCTAGGTGAGTGAACACACCATCATGGTTATCTGGGTCATAAAGATCTTTTTTGTATAGTTCTTCTGTGTATTCTTGCCACCTCTTAATACAGTCAGCTTCTGTTAGGTCCATACCGTTTCTGTCCTTTACTGATCCCATCTTTGCATGAAACGTTCCCTTGGTATCGCTCATTTTCTTGAAGAGATCGCTAGTCTTTCGCATTCTATTGTTTTCTTCTATTTATTTGCATTGATCACTGAGGAAGTCTTTCTTATCTCTCCTTGCTATTCTTTGGAACTCTGCATTCAAATGGGTTTATCTTTCCTTTTCTCCTTTGCCTTTAGCTTTAGCTTCACCTATCCTATTTGCTTCAAATGCCAAATGACAGTAGAATGATTGACATTGAGTTCTTTGACAACTCCTGTAGCTATAAGAGGATCATCTTCGATGACTGCTCTCAACTGGTCAGTTGTTAACTTCAGATGGCTGGCCACTATGCTTCCCCATTATGACATTTCCAAGTTGTTGTAACGGCCAGGCTATTTGTCTGTCTTTCCACCAGTCACTTCCTTCTGCACAGCGACCTTGTTTTAGGCACAGCAAGTCCAGTTCCTGGAATAGGCCAAGGCCACCACACCCACCCTTTAAAGCCTCAAGATTCCCCTGGGCATCAAGATTTTCCCCTGCCTTCCCCTGATAAGGGCTTCCAAGGCTTAGCAACCATGTGTAGGAGGGCGGGGCCAGGCGCCGTGGCCCCACCCCCTGTGTGCGGCGCTAATAGGGGGCGTGGCCACGGCCGTTCGCGACCCTCAACACCTTCTGCGCTTGCGTGCTTGGGACAACCGTTGCGGGGCGCCTGGGGCCCCGAGGAAGGACGGTCGTCCCGCCAATCCCCTCCCCTTTCGGACTGAGGTACCCGGCCTGGTGGCCCCAGGACGTTCCCAACGCATGGCGGAGTGCTGTGGATGATGCCCATGAAGTTCTTAGTCCTTCTAGTTGCGCTGCTGCTATGGCCCTCGTCCCTGCCAGCGTATCGAAGTGAGTGACTAGCCAGAGGCGGCTGCCACTCCAGGGACACTTGTGGGGGAACCTCCCGGGGTTCCCGGGCCCGCCTGAGACTCAGCTCTTCCTTTTCTGGGTCCTACATGCCTCCCAAACCCCATTCTCCAGGGGCTCGGCCTCAGGTGCCGAGTTGTGTCCCAGTTCTGGTCCGCTCCACCTGCGCGCGGTCAGGCAGGGATCCAGGCTTTGAGTCCCAAGCGTGGCTGGGGTGAGCCAGACTGGGCATCTGGGACTGCGCAAAGGACCGGGCAGAGACAACCCTTGTTCACCTGGCCTCGTTTACCGGAGAGTCGCTGCAGGTGTGGTAAAGCAGGGGGGGAGCACCTGCGGCCAGGTTTTGGATGGCTGCCTGGCTGGCTGGGGGGCATGGTTTTTACATTGTTCGCTACCGTTTTTGGCTGTAAATGTAATCTTTCGTGACATGTGCAAAAGTATGAAATTCCAGTTTCATTGTTCGTCAAGTTTTGTTGAAACACAGCCAGCCTATTGTCCAGGTTGCTTTCCCGCCTTTTAACAGCAGAGTTCAGTAGTTGCCACGGAGACAGGATGGGCTGCAAAGCCTGAACTATTCTCTCTCTCGCCCTTGACAGAAAGACTTTGAGCCCATGTTTAAACAAGGAGAGTGTGTGGATTTTGGACAGCTGTCTAGGACACTTGCTGACCTCCTATGCACGCCCACTGAGCATCCTCAGGTGCACAGGATTCAAAACCTTAGCAGAGCAGAATTATGACTTAACTACTTGTCCCTCCCCAATGGCTGAAAACTAATAAGGTCATATTCAGGGGTGCTGAGACTACTATATTAATATCACATGAACACCTTAAGGTATTTAAGGGTCTGATATCTGGTATTCCAGTTAGACCATGGAGGCCTATTCATCTAGACTAACTTTAGTTCACTGTAGTATCTACTGATGTTGGGGTTTGGTTTAACTAACTAAATAAAATTTAACAGGTAGGTGTGAAAAAAGTACTAAAGTGCATGCTAGTTATGCAGAGCTATATTTCAGACTTGTTAAAAGCTCTTAGTTAACAATTAAATTTCAAAAATGAAAACACAGCACAACCAAAGTCATAAATAGTAGTGGATAAAGTTCTGAATAAAGTGCCCTAGGTAACTAGAGTCAGCCCTTTCAATACTAGCACTTAATGATTGTTAGTTGTTTTAAACAAAAGTCTTTGTAAAATTTTTGGCTGTAAAGAACAGAGCATACTGAAGATGATAATTGTCTTTTCTTGCTGCTACTAGTGGTCATTATTGCTAACATCAGAGATTGAATTTTGGTAGTTGTAGTGCAGTAGTTCACAACTGACTAATATATATGCAGACTTCAGCTGAAGTGGAATTAATACTGTCACACACTACTCTCTGAGACTGCTTGAGAGCAATACCTGGATACTCAACTCAGTTCGATCTCTTGTCTAACTCCAAAACTCCATGGCCTGTGCTCTTTGTTTATACCCTTCCTAATCTAAACTTTCTTAAGGCTTGTAGGAAATGAAAAGATACTTCTCAGAAAAAGGAATGATTTTGTGTTGAATATACAGATGATACAAGAGAAAAGGAAATATATATACAGGTCATAAATGACAAAGATATGTTATAAAATGTAATTTACATCTTTTTCATAGAAGCAGATTAAGGGATATGTAGGGCAGTGCTAACACGGCTACTTTCCCTGTGAAACCAGGTTTATCACTGTGTTTGATTTAAATCGGGTATGTATTCTTTGTTTTGTATGTCTGCTCTTCTAACAGTATTGCCAAGAGAGCCATATAAAAAACTGCTCTCTCATGCCAAATAAAAGACACATTGGTTTTTTAAGGAAAAGTGCATCTTTAACAATTTTTTTTAGAATACATGATAGCTTTGAGGTTACCTTAAGCAAACATCACAGGAATTATTATATTTGTTGAAAACATCAGTACTTCTTTGGCATCTGTCTTTGTCTTTGGGAAAACTTTAGTCCTAATGGACCACAGAAGGCAAGGGAAGTAGTAGGCAATAAATATTCATATCTATTGGCAACTGATTGGAATTGAAAGGGAAAGCATATTGCTCTAATTTCAAGAACATTGAGAAGGTGAAATTCACTTGGTTCTGGTGCTGCAAGTTTATCTTTCACTATTTCAAGGCTCAAGGCCATGGCATTTGGGAGAGTTTCAAACCTGTGAATGGAATGTTATGACACACTTCATTAATGTTTTGGATAATGAGGAGTATGTCTTCTAATGCAGATATCAGAGGGTGGCCTTTGGGGATATAGTAGTTTCATTAGCCTATTAATATTTTATGGGAAAAATTCTGTCTGTCTGTTCTTTGGAGCTCTTGTCTGTGTTGTTTGATAGGGTCTTGTGTTTTTTAAGACTTCTTGTTTTCTGACAGTAACCAGTTAAGACCACTTTTTGTATATTCTGTGTTCTGAATGGAATTAGCCATCCTTCTGAGAAGACAAAATAGTACATAGTGTTAGAGAGCCAAGTATTTGGGATATATATCAATGCTGAGGTAATATCATTATTTAGGTCATTTTACTCAACAGAACTAAAAGAGCTATATTTCATGGTCATGAATTTGTTTGGGTTCTGATTAAATTTTAACATTACTCATAAGATAACTTTCTGATTTTTGACTCTTCACCTTAACTAAATTTGTGTTCCTTTTTCAAAATATAATTTAGTATAGTTATTTTGGTTTTCTGTTGCAGCATAAAAGACCACCCTCAAATTTTATCATTTCTCACGATTCTGTGGGTTGTCTGCACTCAGCTGAACAGTTCTGCTTCACGTGGTGGAACTGAAGAAGCTCAGTTTGGATGAGAACATCCAACATGGCTGCTCATCTTTCAGGATCTTTCTCTATATGACTTCTTATTTTTCAGTAATCTAGCCCAAGTGTCTTTATATCATGGGAACTTGCTTCCAAGGCAGAACTTTATAAGCCCTCAACATGCAACTTTTATAAAGCCGACGCCACGGCAGATTTGCTAGTGTCCTGTGATAGGCCAAGACAGTCACATGGGAGAACCTATATTCAGCGAGGGAAGAGACATATTAACCCAAAACATAAATACCAAGAAGAGCAAAGCCGTAAAGTTATGTTTCTTCTTTTTTTTCTGCTTCATTGAGACATAATTGATTAATAAAAATTATATTTAAAGTGTACAATATGATAATTTGACATATGTATTAATATATATATATTAACTCCCACCAAAGTGAAAGAGGAGAGTGAAAAAGTTGGCTTAAAGCTCAACATTCAGAAAATGAAGATCATGGCATCTGGTCTCATCACTTCATGGGAAATAGATGGGGAAACAGTGGAAACAGTGTCAGACTATCTTTTGGGGCTCCAAATCACTGCAGATGGTGACTGCAGCCATGAAATTAAAAGCCACTTACTCCTTGGAAGAAAACTTATGACCAACCTAGATAGCATATTCAAAAGCAGAGACATTATTTTGCCAACAAAGGTCCATCTAGTCAAGGCTGTGGTTTTTCCAGTAGTCATGTATGGATGCAAGAGTTGGACTGTGAAGAAAGCTGAGCACCCAAGAATTGATGCTTTTGAACTGTGGTGTTGGAGAAGACTCTTGAGAGTCCCTTGGACTGCAAGGAGATCCAACCAGTCCATTCTGAAGGAGATCAGCCCTGGGATTTCTTTGGAAGGAATGATGCTAAAGCTGAAACTCCTGAAATTTGGCCACCTCATGCGAAGAGTTGACTCATTGGAAAAGACTCTGATGCTGGGAGGGACTGGGGGCAGGAGGAGAAGGGGACGACCGAAGATGAGATGGCTGGATGACATCACTGACTCGATGGACATGAGTTTGAGTGAACTCCGGGAGATGGTGATGAACAGGGAGGCCTGGTGTGCTGCGATTCATGGGGTCGCAAAGAGTTGGACACGACTGAGTGACTGAACTGAACTGATTGAATTAATTAACACATGTCACCTCACATCTTTACCTTTTTGTGTGTATCATCAACTGTTGTCACTATATTATGTGTTAGATCTTCAGGCTTTGTTTTTCTTATAACTAAAAGTTTGTATTATTATTATTTTTTTAACCAGTCGTTCTCCCCATTTCCTCTGTCCTTAACCCTGAAGTTATGTTTCCTTAACATGAACACTTAATTAATATAAACATAATTACTTGTTTGTTTTACTTGCTAGCAAAAGTTAAAATTTGAATTAACAAATTATAGGAAAACTGCTGCATGAATAACAAGATGCAACATTTTCTTTTCTGATCATTCTTTGAGTATACCCTACTAATGAAGCATAGTTATTACAGCTTTGAGTTGGAAGTACTTCAGCTCAGTTATTCAAGTTTCTTTTAACTTGAAGGTATTGGTGTTTTAGCTGGAAGTTCTTACATGCTGACAGCTTTCAGGTATTAATTCTTACTTGCAACACTTCTGTAGAGTATGGGAAGTCTGTTCTTTATGAGCTCATTTCATGACTTGGATGGAAAATACAAGCAATTTGTTCTCTAGAGCTAAGACATTCAGGCAGACTCTGTCCCATTTATAAATGATTCAATGCGTGGGTGTATGTTAAGCTTTATATACATGAATTCTTTGTTGACAAAGCTATTCACTCTTGTGGTAATACAAATACTAGTTATATTTGAATCTTTCAAAAGATGAGCATCCATGATTCTTGTTTTAAATTGGGTGCAATCACCAAGTATTATGTTAAGATTACAGTAAAAACATATGAGTTCCAAAGCACAATGACCAATCATATTCTGCTGAACTTTAACTACTTTTGTCTGTATCTGAAATGTTTAAAAATGTATCTTTCCTTCTTTACTGAGCTACTATGTTTCCCCAGTTATACTGAACATTTTGTTGTTATCTTTAACTTACCAGGTATTTATTGTTATGCCATTTTTTTTTTGTTTAAATCAGTAATATAATTGGGCTTTAAGGCCTTAGTTTTTAAAAACGTAAATTACATTTTAAGCACATGATCAGATAGCACTCATCTTATTTTGTTGTTCAGTCACCGAGTCCTGTCTGATTCTTTGTGACCCTGTGGACTGCAGCATGCTAGGCCTCCCTGTCCCTCACCATCTCCCAGAGTTTGCCCAAGTTCATGTCCACTGAATCAGTGATACAACCAACCATCTCATCCTCTGTTGCCCTTTTCTCCTTCTGCCTTCAATCTTTCCCAGCATCGGGGTCTTTTCCAATGCATCAGGTGGCCAAAGTATTGGAGTTTCAACTTGAGCATTAGTCCTTCCAATGAATATTTGGGGTTGATTTCCTTTAGCATTGACTGGTTTGATCTCCTTGCTGTCCAAAGGACCCTCAAGAGTCTTCTCTAGCATCATAGTTTGAAAGCATCAATTCTTTGGCACTCAGCCTTCTTTATGGTCCAACTCTCACATCCATACATGACTACTGGAAAGACCATAGCTTTAACTATAAGGACCTTTGTTGATGTGATGTCTTTGCTTTTTATATGCTGTCTAGGTTTGTCATACCTTTTCTTCCAAGAAGTAGTCATCTTCGAATTTCATGGCTGAAGTTACCATCTGTAGTGATTTTAGAGCCCAAGAAGAGGTAATCTGTCATTGCTTCCACCTTTTCTCCATCTATTTGCCATGAAGTGATGGGACCAGATGTCATGATCTTAATTTTTTTAGTATTGAGTTTTAAGTCAGATTTTTCACACTCTTGTTTTACCCTCATCAAGAAGCTCTTTAGTTCTCTGCTTTCTGCCATTGGAGTGGTGTTATCTGCATATCTGAGGTTGTTGATATTTCTCCTGGCTGTCTTGATTCCAGCTTATAGTGCATCCAGCCCAGCATTTCACATGATGTACTCTGCATATAAGTTAACTAAACGGGGTGACAATATACAACCTTGTCATACTCCTTTCTTGATTGTGAACCAGTCAGCTTTTCCATATAAGGTTCTTGACCTGCATACAGGTGTGTCTTCTGCATACCTCATAAGACAGGTAAGATGGTCTGATATTCCCATCTCTTTGAGAGCTTTCTGCAGTTTGTTATGATCCACACAGTCAAAGGCTTTAGCATCATGAATGAGATAGAAGTAGATGTTTTTCTGAAATTCCTTTGCTTTCTCTATGATACAGCAAATGTTGGCAATTTGGTCTCTAGTTCCTCTGCCTTTTCTAAACCCACCTTGAACATCTGGAAGTTCTTGATTCAAGTACTATGGAAGCCTGGCTTGAAGAATTTTGAGCATAACCTTACTGGCATGGCAAGTGAGCACAATTGTCTGATAGTTTGAACATTCTTTAGTACTTCCATTCTTGGGAATTGGGGTGAAGAATGACCTTTTCCAGTCCTGTGGCCACTGCTGAGTTTTCCAAATTTGCTGACATTTAGAATGCAGTACTTTAATAGCATCATTTTTCTTTTTTTTAAATTTTAAGTAACTCTGCTGGAATTTCATCACCTACACTAGCTTTATGGCAGCAGTGCTTCCTAAGGCCCACTTGACTTCACACTCCAGGATGTCTGGCTCTAGGTGAGTGATCACACCATCATCCTTATCTGAGTCATTAAGATCTTTTTCTGTACAGTTCTTCTATGTATTCTTGCCATCTCTTCGTGATCTCTTCTGCTTCTATTAGGTGTTTACCCTTTCTGTCCTTTATTGTGCCCATCTTTGCATGAAATGTTACTTTGATATCTCCAATTTTCTTAAAGAGATCTCTAGTCTTTTCCCTTCTGTTGTTTCACTCTTTCTTTGCATTGTTCATTGAAGAAGGCCTTCTTGTCTCTCCTTGCTGGTCTCTGGAATTCTGCATTCAGTTAGGTATACCTTTCTCTTTCTCCCTTGGTTTTCACTTCTCTTCTTTTCTCAGCTATTTGTAAGGCCTCCTCAGACAACCACTTTGCCTTCTTGCGTTTCTTTGATCTTTGGGATGGTTTTGTCAGTGCCTCCTGTATAGTATTACAAATCTCTGTCCATAGTTCTTCAGGCACTCTGTTTATCAGATCTAATCCTTTGAATCTATTCATCACACCCACTGTATAATCATAGGGGATTTGATTTAGGTGGCATTTGATTTAGGTCATACCTGAATGGCCTAGTGGTTTTCCCAGTTTTCTTTAGTTTAAGCCTGAATTTTGCTATAAGGAGCTGATGTTCTGAGCCACAGTCAGCTCACGGTCTTGTTTTTGCTGACTGTATAGAGCTTCTCCATCTTTGGATGCAAAGAATGCATAATCAATCTGATTTCAGTATTGACCATTTGGTGATATCCATGTGTAAAGTCATCCCTTGTGTTGTTGGAAAAGGGTGTTTGCTATGATCAGTGTGTTCTCTTGGCAGAATTTTGTTAGCCTTTGCTTTGCTTCATTTTGTACTTCAAGGCCAAACTTGCCTATTACTCCAGGTATTTCTTGACTTCCTACATTTGCATTTCAATTCCCTATGATGAATAGAACATTTTTTGTTGATATTAGTTCTATAAGGTCTTTTAGGTCCTCATAGAACTGGTCGGCTTCAGCTTCTTTGGCATCAGTGGTTGGGGCATAGACTTGGATTACTGTCATGTTGAATGGTTTGCCTTGGAAACGAACTGAGATCATTCTGTTTTTGAGATTGCATCCAAGTACTGCATTTTGGACTCTTTTGTTGATTATGAGGGCGACTCCATTTCTTCTATGGGATTGCAAGGGAACTCATTTTATATTGAGAGAGAGAGAGATTTTTTTTTAGGATTTAGAATTTTTTAGGATTCTCTCTTAACTTGTAGTGTTTTTGAGCATATTTCTTTGTACTGCCTGGGTATAACATTATGTATACATAACTTACTATACTCTATTGGTATCAGCATTTTGCCAGTTTCAGTGAAATGTAGAAACCTAACCTCCCTTTATGTTCTTTTACCTTCTCTCATTCATACTGTTAATTGTCATATTTATTTCTTTAGCATACATAGAGAACCATATCAGATAGTATTATAATTTTACTTCAGCTGTCAATCATAGTTTGAAAAACTCAAGAGGAAAAGAAAAGTTCACTGAATTTTCCATATTTTTGCTCTTTCTATTACTCTTTCTTCCTTGCCAATGTTCAGGATACCTTCTTTTATGATTTCCTTTTTTTTTATGTTGTTGTTGTATCCCATGGATGGAGGAGCCTGGCAGGGTAGTCCATGGGGTTGCAAAGAGTCAGACCCGACTGAGCGACTTCACTTGTTTAGTTACTAAGTTATGTCTGACTGTTTTGTGACTCTCTGGACTATGGCCCACCAGGCTCTTCTGTCCATGGGATTTTCCAGGCAAGAATACTGGAGTGAATTGCCTTTTCCTTCTCCAGGGAATCTTCCTGACCTAGAAACTGGACCTGCGTCTCCTGCATTGCAGGCAGATGCTTTACTGCTGACCCACTAGGGATGCCCTCCTTTCTGTTTAATGAGCTTAACTTAGTTATTCTTTTAGAATAGGTCTTCTGGCAACAACTTATCTTAATTTCCCTTCATCTGAGAGGTTTTGATTATCCTTTCATTGCTGAAGGATATTTTCCCTTGATAAAGAATTCTAGATTGATAGTCCTTCCCTTTTATCACTTGAAAAATATTAGGCCATTTCCTTCTGACATTCATGATTTCTCTTGAGAATTCAAATTGTAATTTAACCTGCTTCTTTCAAGATTTTTTCCTCTGTCTTTAGAGTTTTCAGAAGTTTGACCATGATACATCTTAACATGGGTTTCTTTGGGTTTATTCTGTTTTGAGATTCAGATTCTTGAATCTGTAAATTCATGTCTTGCCAGATTTGGGAAATTTTCAGTCATTATGTTTTTGAATACCTTTTCTGTTTATCCTTTTTCTTTTCTCTTTCCAAGGCTCCGGTGACATGAATGTTAGATCTTTTTGTTACAGTCTCACAAGACCCTGAGGCTCTTTTCATTTGTTTGCATTTCAATTTTTCTCTTTTATTCAGATTGGGTAATTGCTGTTATTCTATCTTCCAGTTCACTGCTTATTTCTTCTTTCCCCTCCATTCTGCTGTTGAACCTATCCAATAAGTTTTTCAGTTCAGTTATTGTTACTCAATTCTAAAACTTAATTCATCCTTATATATTCTATTTCTTTGCTGAGATTTTCTACTTATTTATTAAGACTTTTTATTTTTCATTTGTTTCAAGAAATCCATAATTGTTTGTTGAAGCATTTTTATGATGGCTACTTCTAAATCCCTGTCAGATAATTCTAACATCTGCATCATCTCAGTGTTGGCATCTGTTGGGTTTCTTTTCTTAATCAAATTGAGATTTTTCCTGGTTCTTGTAATGACCACTAGCCTTTGATTAAAACCTGGATATTTTGGGTATTATGTTGTAAGACTCTGGACCTTATTTAACTCATTTACTACAGATTTAAATAGGTCTCTGACACCACTTCAATGGTGGATGTGGGGTGTTGCCTTGTTACCACAGGAAGGAGCTGAAAGTCCTAGCTCCTTACTTGGCCTTCTCTACTTGAAAAGAAGAGGTATTCATATTTGTTGCAGCACTTTGTGGGATAAGGGCAGAGGAATTGGGGGAGCTTAATGAAACTTGATGAGTGTGAAAGTCTATGTTCTCCACTCAGCCTTTGCTGGTGGGGGTAGGATTGCAAGGTTTACTGTGCTTTTGGTTTTTTTTTTTTTTTTAATTGAAGGATAATTGCTTTACAGAATTTTGTTGTTTTCTGTCAAACCTCAACATGAATCAGCCATAGGTATACATATATCTCCTCCCTTTTCTGTCTTGCTAGTTTACTCTTTTCCTGATCCTTTGGCTATGAAGAAAGCAGTCTTTTTCTTTGAGACTTTTTGGTCTGTGTCCATTGGTGTTTTTGGATTGCCAGCATCTCCAGTTCCCAGTCTAGGATATATATGGCAAAAAGAAAACCCAGGGAACTCACTGCTGTGTCGTTACTCAGGTCCTGAAGTCCCTAGTTGGTCTACCTTCATCGCTCTACCTTTCAGAGTCTTCTCATCTCAGGCTTGTCTTACATATAATGTTCAGGATTTTTAACTTTTAGTAGGAAGGATAGAGGAAAAATACATATTGTCCATCTTTTTGGAAGTAGAAGTCCAAATATATTGTTTTAAAACATTTTATTTGGGGCTTATGGAAGAGGCATTATGTTTTACAAGTAAACAAGATTACCTGAGTAGAACACACATAGGAATTGTGTGATGACTTATTTTTAATTTTGGTCAAAATATGTTGGAATTAAGTTTATAGTCGTTTTGTCTATGTTATTTTCCAGTTTGTGTATAAAGTATGTTGACTTAAAAAAAATGCACAATGTGTGTGTTGTGAGTTAAGTTTTATTTGGGAAAAAATGAGGAGTGCAGCCCGGGAGACAGCACCTCAGATTTTGGATCCAAAGAGGCGGGGGGAAGGTCAGTATATATGTAATTTTGGTTAAGGAGGAATACATGCAACCAGACACATATTTTTCCAGAAAGTTTCTGCTAGTCCTGTGAAGCTTTCTGCCTGTCATGAGGATCATTCATCACCTTGCAGGATTTTAGTGCTTTTTAAAATATGAATAGATACAAGAATTGGGCTCATAAAATCGGCTCCTGAAAATATCTAACTATCTGAAGACCTGTCCTGCCAGTTTTTCCCTGAGTAGGGTGCCTCATTTCTGTTCATCCTGAACTCCTTTTGAAGGGGGCAGGTATTGAAAATCAGCAGCTGCAGCAGCACATGATTTAATCCTTGTAGAGGTGGATGGCAAGTGCCAGTGGCAAATGCCAATTTGTAGTTGATAGGTACTAGTTATTGGAAAGAAGAGAGAAGTCTTAATTGACTATCAGATATCTATTTAAGTTATTTAGATACAATTTTATCTAAATAGTGATTCATAGTACTCTAAATTAGAAAGAGACTATAAATAAACTCAGTATTTGAGAGTTTATTTAAAATTGTCCTTTAATTTTTTATTAATTATAAGCAACTAACCAGTATACTTTATTTTACTAGCAACCTTGTTTTTACTTTAAAATGTTTGATACCAAACCTGAAGTTTTTGTCTTTTAAAAGCCTTTAGATGAATACATATGCTATTAATTTAACATTGTTTTAGTTTGCAGGTTCATAATTAAGAATTTCAGGAATTATAACCAAGTTAATGTCAAAATAAAATACAATTCATATTAAATGTTGTCAGAGAATTACAGCAGTTAAAGACTATACATAGAACATTTTAATGAAAAAATTTTATTGGTCCTTATGATTTTACAGTATTGTGTAAGTTTTATAATAACCAGTGTTTGAGATTCCATATGTTTGGTTTGTCATACGGTGAAATCCCATATTTACATTTTATGTATGTGTTGTTCAATACCGTTCTTGAAAAGTTTAGCTATATGGACTTCAAGTGCAGAAATCCAAATTCTGTATAGATTTGGATGTGTCCTTACTTTCCAGTTTTGTATTCTGTGATAACTACACAATCACCACATAAATAAAACACAGAAGAATACATTTTTAAAAGTAAATTTTTAAAAAAGTCTTAAGATTTACCACTTTTTGAGATTTTAAATTGTTACATTAAATAAGGAACTTACCAAGAAATATTAAAATTACCTAGTTTTCTTACAGTCCTACATTTTATTACCCTTTGAAGTAAAGATTTTTCATATTAAAGCTTCCAAATTTAAGGTTATACATCTTTTAAAAATTGTAGCTCCTTTCCTTTTTTTTAACCAAAAAGCTGGAGTTTTTGGTTTAGTTTTCCTTTTTATTCAGCTTAGAAGCTATTTAGGGTGACATTTTTTTTTTAATTTCTTAAAACTTTAGTCTCAAAGGAACTAAAGAACTAGGTATCTTTTTAATAAGCTTTTTAATGTTAGCATTAGTGTCATTACTTTTTATTGTTATTTTTGGCATGTAGTCATCTCACATGCTAGTAAAGTAATGCTCAAAATTCTCCAAGCCAGGCTTCAGCAATACACGAACCGTGAACTTCCTGATGTTCAAGCTGGTTTTAGAAAGGCAGAAGAAACAGAGATCAAATGGGCAACATAAGCTGGATCATGGAAAAAGCAAGAGAGTTCCAGAAAAACATCTATTTCTGCTTTATTGACTATGCCAAAGCCTTTGTGTGCATCACAATAAACTGGAAAATTCTGAAAGAGATGAGAACAACAGACTACCTGAGCTGCCTCTTGAGAAACCTGTATGCAGGTCAGGAAGCAACAGTTAGAACTGGACATGGAACAACAGACTGGTTCCAAATAGGAAAAGGAGTACGTCAAGGCTGTATATTGTCACCTTGCTTATTTAACTTCTATGCAGAGTACATCATGAGAAACGCTGGGCTGGAGCAAACACAAGCTGGAATCAAGATTGCCAGGAGAAATATCAATAACCTCAGATATGCAGATGACACCACCCTTATGGCAGACAGTGAAGAGGAACAAAGAAGCCTCTTGATGAAAGTGAAAGAGGAGAGTGAAAAAAGTTGGCTTAAAGCTCAATATTCAGAAAACGAAGATCATGGCATCTGGTCCCATCACTTCATGGGAAATAGATGGGGAAACAGTGGAAACAGTGTCAGACTTTATTTTTTGGGGCTCCAAAATCACCACAGATGGTGATTGCAGCCATGAAATTAAAAGACGCTTACTCCTTGGAAGAAAAGTTATGACCAACCTAGATAACATATTCAAAAGCAGACACATTACTTTGCCAACAAAGGTCCACCTAGCCAAGGCTATGGTTTTTCCTGTGGTCATGTATGGATGTGGGATTCGGACTTTGAAGAAAGCTGAGAGCCAAAGAATTGATGCTTTTGAACTGTGGTGTTGGAGAAGACTCTTGAGAGTCCCTGGGACTGCAAGGAGATCCAAGCAGTCCATTCTAAAGATCAGCCCTGGGTGTTCTTTGGAAGGACTGATGCTAAAGCTGAAACTCCAATACCTTGGCCACCTGATGTGAAGAGCTGACTCATTTGAAAAGACCCTGATGCTGGGAAAGATTGAGGGCAGAAGAGAAGGGGATGATAGAGGATGAGATGGCTGGATGGCATCACCAACTCAATGGATGTGAGTTTGAGTGAACTCCAGGAGTTGGTGATGGACAGGGAGGCCTGGCGTGCTGCAGTTCATGGGGTCGCAAAGAGTCGGACATGACTGAGTGAGTGAACTGACTGAACTGAGTCACTTTTTAGCTGCATAGAAACTCTTGCCCCACCCCCCTTTTTAGTGTAAGGTTTCTGGAAAAAATTGTTAGTTAGAACAGTTAATGTACTTTAGTTTTACTAATTAGGAAAATCTCTCCAGAAACAGATAAAGGTGTAACTGTTGAGGTTTTTACAAAACAATACGTTTATATATTTCCATTCTTTTAAATGCATATTGTGAAAGAAATTATTTTTACACCTATTACGAATTGAAGTTTTTATTCAATTAGATATATTCATGCAATTTTATATTAACTTCCTCATGCTTTAAAATAGTAAAATTTGGCTTATGTAAAGGCATAATGATCCACTCCAGTTTTCTTGCCTAGAGAATCCCAGGGACGGGGGAGCCTGGTGGGCTGCAGTCTGTGGGATTGCACAGAGTCAGACACGACTGAAGCAGCAGCATCGCATAATGACATAATGAAGAGATATAGCATAATGAAACCGATAAATAAAACTCTTGGTTTATGCATGCCTTCAGTTAGCTATGCTAACTAAAATGAAAATAACTTCTATTGATAAATTTAAATTTTATTAATTCTAGTTCTTTTAAAATGATTTTTAAAATCTTTGTGTTAATGTCCAGTAAGTATAATGCAAACCAGTTACCAATATGAGATTTTAAATATATAATATACATAGAATAAGGTGCACAGTCTAATGTATAGTTTAATCAATTTTTATAGTTAATGCTTCTGGGTAAACAATGCGTAAACCAAATATTTCCAGCTAGTTTAGTTTGCAAGTGTTATATTTTAACATATAGAAATAGTTGAAGTCTTACATAGAAATTTATTTTTTTTTATTTTTTAAAATTTATTTTAATTGGATTCTAATTACTTTACAATATTATAGTGGTTTTGTCATACATTGACATGAGTCAGGCATGGCTGTACATGTGTTCCCCATCCTGAACCCCCTCTTTCCCTCCCAATCCCATCCCACTGGGTCATCCCAGTGCACCAGCCCTGAGAACCCTGTCTTATGCATTGAACCTGGACTGGTGATCTGTTTCACATATGATAATATACATGTTTCAATGCTATTCTCTCAAATCATTCCACCCTCGCCTTCTCCCACAGAGTCCAAAAAGACTGTCCTATACACCTGTGTCTCTTTTGCTGTCTTGCATGTAGGGTTATCATTACCATTTTTCTAAATTCCATATATATTGCTGGGAGAAATGTCAGTAACCTCAGATATGCAGATGACACCATCCTTATGGCAGAAAGTGAAGAAAAACTAAAGAGCCTCTTGGGGAAAGTGAAAGAGGAGAGTGAAAAAAGTTGGCTTAAAGCTCAACATTCAGAAAACTAAGATCATGGCATTGAGTCCCATCACTTCATGGCAAATAAATGGGGAAACAGTGGAAACAGAGGCTGACTTTATTTTTCTGGGCTCCAAAATCACTGCAGATGGTGATTGCAGCCATGAAATTAAAAGCTGCTTGCTCCTTTGGAAGGAAACTTATGACCAACCTAGACAGCATATTAAAAAGCAGAGACATTACTTTGCCAACAAAGGTCCATCTAGTCAAGGCTATGGTTTTTCCAGTAGTCACGTATGGATGTGAGAGTTGGACTTTAAAGAAAGCTGAGCTCAGAATTGATGCTTTTGAACTGTGGTATTGGAGAAGATTCTTGAGAGTCCCTTGGACTGCAAGGAGATCCAACCAATCCATCTTAAAGGAGATCAGTGCTGGGTGTTCATTGGAGGGACTGATGTTGAAGTTGAAACTCCAATACTTTGGCCATCTGATGCAGAGAGCTGACTCATTTGAAAAGACCTGGATGCTGGGAAAGATTTGAGGGCAGTAGGAGAAGGGGATGACAGAGAATGAGATGGTTGGATGGCACCACCGATACAATGGACATGGGTTTGGGTGGACTCTGGGAGTTGGTGATGGACAGGGAGGCCTGGCATACTGCAGTTCAGGGGGATGCAAAAAGTTGGACATGACTGAGCGACTGAACTGAACTGAACTGATACTGTATTGGTGTTTTTCTTTCTGGCTTACTTCACTCTGTATAAAAGGCTCCAGTTTTGTCCACCTCATTAGAACTGATTCCAATGTATTCTTTTTAATGGCTGAGTAATATTCCATTGTGTATATGTACCACAGCTTTCTCATCCATTCATCTGTTGATGGACATCTAGGTTGCTTCCATGTCCTGGTTATTATAAACAGTGCTGCAATGAACATTGGGGTACACGTGCCTCTTTTGATTCTGGTTTCCTCAGCATGTATGCCCAGCAGTGAGATTGCTGGGTCATATGGCAGTTCCAGTTTTTTAAGGAATCTCCACACTGTTCTCCTTAGTGGCTGTACTAGTTTGCATTCCCACCAACAGTGTAAGAGGGTTCCCTTTTCGCCACACCCTCTCCAGCATTTATTGTTTGTAGACTTTTGGATCACAGCCATTCTGACCGGCGCGAGATGGTACCTCACTGGTTTTGATTTGTATTTCTCTGATAATGAGTGATGTTGAGCATCTTTTCATGTGTTTGTTAGCCATCTGTATGTCTTCTTTGGAGAAATGTCTGTTTAGTTCTTTGGCTCTTTTTTTGGTTGGGTCATTTATTTTTCTGGAATTGAGCTGCAGGAGTTGCCTGTATATTTTTGAGATTAATTCTTTGTCAGTTGCTTCATTTGCTATTATTTTCTCCCATTCAGAAG
Organism: Oryx dammah; assembly: GCF_014754425.2. Classification (NCBI taxonomy): domain Eukaryota; kingdom Metazoa; phylum Chordata; class Mammalia; order Artiodactyla; family Bovidae; genus Oryx; species Oryx dammah. Next base: position 2,520,515 of record NW_024080602.1, on the reverse strand, counting down.
GCTGTCTTTTCTCCTTGCTTATAGTTTCCTTTGTTGTGCAGAAGCTTTTAATTTTAATTAGGTCCCATTTGTTTATTTTTGCTTTTATTTCCAATATTCTGGGAGGTGGGTCATAGAGGATCCTGCTGTGATTTATGTCGGAGAGTGTTTTGCCTATGTTCTCCTCTAGGAGTTTTATAGTTTCTGGTCTTATGTTTAGATCTTTAATCCCTTTTGAGTTTATTTTTGTGTATGGTGTTAGAAAGTGTTCTAGTTTCATTCTTTTACAAGTGGTTGACCAGTTTTCCCTGCACCATTTGTTAAAGAGATTGTCTTTTCTCCATTGTATATTCTTGCCTCCTTTGTCAAAGATAAGGTGGCCATAGGTGCATGGATTTATCTCTGGGCTTTCTATTTTGTTCCATTGATCTATATTTCTTTGTGCCAGTACCATACTGTCTTGATGACTGTCGCTTTGTAGTATAGCCTGAAGTTAGGCAGGTTGATTCCTCCAGTTCCATTCTTCTTTCTCCAGGTTGCTTTGGCTATTTGAGGTTTTTTTGTATTTCCATACAAATTGTGAAATTATTTGTTCTAGTTCTGTGAAAAATAATGTTGGTAGCTTGATAGGGATTGCATTAATCTATAGATTGCTTTGGGTAGTATACTCATTTTAACTATATTGATTCTTCCAATCCATGCACATGGTATATTTCTCCATCTATTTGTGTCCTCTTTGATTTCTTTCATCAGTGTTTTATAGTTTTCTATATATAGGTCTTTTGTTTCTTTAGATAGATATATTCCAGTATTTTATTCTTTTTGTTGCAATGGTGAATGGAATTGTTTTCTTAATTTCTCTTTCTGATTTCTCATTGTTAGTGTATAGGAATGCAAGGGACTTCTGTGTGTTAATTTTATATCCTGCAACTTTACTATATTCATTGATTAGCTCTAGTAATTTTCTGGTGGAGTCTTTAGGATTTTCTATGTAGAGAATCATGTCATCTGCAAACAGTGAGAGTTTTACTTCTTCTTTTCCAATCTAGGTTCCTTTTATTTCTTTTTCTGCTCTGATTGCTGTGGCCAAAACTTCCAAAACTATGTTGAACAGTAGTGGTGAGAGTGGGCACCCTTGTCTTGTTCCTGACTTTGGGGGAAATGCTTTCAACTTTTCACTATTGAGGATAATGTTTGCTGTGGGTTTGTCATATATAGCTTTTATTATGTTGAGTTACATTCCTTCTATTCCTGCTTTCTGGAGGGTTTTTTTAATCATAAATGGATGTTGAATTTTGTCAAAGACTTTCTCTGTATCTATTGAGAAAATCATATGGTTTTTATCTTTCAATTTGTTAATGTGGTGTATTACGTTGATTGATTTGTGACTGTTGAAGAATCCTTGTATCCCTGGGATAAAGCCCAGTTGGTCATGAGGTAGGATCTTTTTAATGTGTTGTTGGATTGTTTGCTATAATTTTGTTAAGGATTTTTGCATCTATGTTTATTAGTGATATTGGCCTGTAGTTTTCTTTTTTTGTGGCATCTTTGTCTGGTTTTGGTATTAGGATGATGGTGGCCTCATAGAATGAATTTGGAAGTTTACCTTCTGCAATTTTCTGGAAGAGTTTGAGTAAGATAGGTGTTAGCGCCTTTCTAAATTTTTGGTAGAATTCAGCTGTGAAGCCATCTGGTCTTGGGCTTTTGTTTGCTGGAAGATTTCTGATTACAGTTTCAATTTCCATGCTTGTGATGGGTCTGTTAAGATTTTCTATTTCTTCCTGGTTCAGTTTTGGAAAGTTGTACTTTTCTAAGAATTTGTCCATTTCTTCCAAGTTGTCCATCTTATTGGCATATAGTTGCTGATAGTAGTCTCTTATGATCCTTTGTATTTCTGTGTTGTCTGTTGTGATCTCTCCATTTTCATTTCTAATTTTGCTGATTTGATTGTCCTCCTTTTGTTTCTTGATGAGTCTGGCTAATGGTTTGTCAATTTTATTTATCTTCTCAATGAACTAGCTTTTGGCTTTGTTGATTTTTGCTATGGTCTCTTTTGTTTCTTTTGCATTTATTTATTTCTGCCCTAATTGTTAAGAACTCTTTCCTTCTACTAACCCTGGGGTTCTTCATTTCTTCCTTTTCTAGTTGCTTTAGGTGTAGAGTTAGGTTATTTATTTGACTTTTTTCTTGTTTCTTGAAGTAAGCCTGTATTGTTATGAACCTTCCCCTTAGCACTGCTTTTACAGTGTCCCACAGGTTTTGGGTTGTTGTGTTTTCATTTTCATTCCTTTCTATGCATATTTTGATTTCTTTTTAAATTTCTTCTGTGATTTGTTGGTTATTCAGCAGCGTGTTGTTCAGCCTCCATATGTTGGAATTTTTAATAGCTTTTCTCCTGTAATTGATATCTAATCTTACTGCACTGTGGTCAGAAAAGATGCTTGGAATGATTTCAAGTTTTTTGAATTTACCAGGGCTAGATTTATGGCCCAGGATGTGGTCTATCCTGGAGAAGGTTCCATGTGCACTTGAGAAAAAGGTGAAATTCATTGTTTTGGGGTGAAATGTACTATATATATCAATTAGGTCTAGCTGGTCTATTGTATCATTTAAAGTTTGTGTTTCCTTGTTAATTTTCTGTTTAGTTGATCTATCCATAGGTGTCAGTGGGGTATTAAAGTCTCCCACTATTATTGTGTTATTGTTAATTTCCCCTTTCATACTTGTTAGCATTTGTCTTACATATTGTGGTGCTCCTATGTGGGTGCATATATATTTATAATTGTTATATCTTCTTCTTGGATTGGTCCTTTGATCTTGATATAGTGTCCTTCTTTGTCTCTTTTCACAGCCTTTATTTTAAAGTCTGTGTTTTCTAATATGAGTATTGCTACTCTTGCTTTATATTGGTCTCTATTTGTGTGGAATATCTTTTTCCAGCTCTTCACTTTCAGTCTGTATGTGTCCCTTGTTTCAAGGTGGGTCTCTTGTAGACAACATATATAGGGGTCTTTATTTTGTATCCATTCAGCCAGTCTTTGTCTTTTGGTTGGGGCATTCAACCCATTTACATTTAAGGTAATTATTGATAAGTATGATCTCATTGCCATTTACTTTGTGGTCTTGGGTTCAAGTTTATACACCCTTTCTGTGTTTCCTGTCTAGAGAAGATCCTCTAGCATTTGTTGGAGAGCTGGTTTGGTGGTGCTGAATTCTCTCAGCTTTTGCTTGTCTGCAAAGCTTTTGATTTCTCCTTCATATTGGAATGAGATCCTTGCTGGGTACAGTAATCTGGACTGTAGGTTATTTTCTTTCATCACTTTAAATATGTCCTGCCATTCCCTCCTGGCCTGAAGAGTTTCTATTGAAAGATCAGCTGTTATCTTTATGGGAATCCCCTTGTGTGTTATTTGTTGTTTTTCCCTTGCTGCTTTTAATATTTGTTCTTTGTGTTTTATCTTTGTTAATTTGATTAATATGTGTCTTGGGGTGTTTTGCCTTGGGTTTATCCTGTTTGGGACTCTCTGGGTTTCTTGGACTTGGGTGACTATTTCCTTCCCCATTTTAGGGAAGTTTTCAACTATTATCTCCTCAAGTATTTTCTCATGGTCTTTCTTTTTGTCTTCTTCTTCTGGGACTCCTATGATTCGAATGTTGGGGCATTTAACATTGTCCCAGAGGTCTCTGAGGTTGGCCTCATTTCTTTTCATTCTTTTTTCCTCTCTGCTTCATTTATTTCCACCATTCTATCTTCTACCTCACTTATCCTATCTTCTGCCTCCGTTATTCTACTGTTGGTTCCCTCCAGAGTGTTTTTGATCTCATTTATTGCATTATTCATTATATACTGACTCTTTTTTATTTTGTCTAGGTCCTTGTTAAACATTTCTTGCATCTTCTCAATCCTTGTCTCCAGGCTATTTATCTGTAACTCTATTTTGTTTTCAAGATTTTGGATCATTTTCATTATCATTATTCTGAAATCTTTTTCAGGTAGATTCCCTATCTCTTCCTCTTTTGTTTGGTTTATTGGGCATTTATCCTGTTCCTTTACTTGCTGAGTATTTCTCTGCCTTTTCATCTTGTTTATATTGCTGTGTTTGGGGTGGCCTTTCCGTATTCTGGCAGTTTGTGGTTCCTGTTTATTGTGGAGGTTCCTTTCTGTGGGTGGGGTTGGACAGGTGGCTTGTCAAGGTTTCCTGGTTAGAGAAGCTTGTGTCAGTGTTCTGGTGTGTGGAGCTGGATTTCTTCTCTCTGGAGTGCAATGAAGTGTCCAGTAGTGAGTTTTGAGATGTCAGTGGGTTTGGTGTGAATTTGGGCAGCCTGTATATTGAAGCTCAGAGTTATGTTCCTGTGTTGCTGGAGAATTTGCATGGTATGTCTTGCTCTGGAACTTGTTGGCCCTTGGGTGGTGCTTGGTTTCAATGTAGGTATGGAGGCTTTTGATGAGCTCTTATCGATTAATGTTCCCTGGAGTCAGGAGTTCTCTGGTGTTCTCAGGTTTTGGACTTAAGCCTCCTGCCTCTGGTTTTCAGTCTTATTCTTACAGTAGCCTCAAGACTTCTGCATCTCCTTTCAAAGACAATGGGCTATCGTTCTGGGTGCCTGATGTCTTCTGCCAGCATTCAGAAGTTGTTTTGTGCAATTTGCTCAGCATTCAAATGTTCTTTTGATGAATTTGTGGGGGAGAAAGTGGTCTCCCTGTCCTATTCCTCCACCATCTAAGGACCGCCTCCTAAAGTAGGTTTTCAAATAACCAATATTTTTAAGTCTATGAGATAAAGGGCAGATTTAGTATCTTAATTCTATAGTTAAGTAGATATTCAGAGAAATTTAGTAGGTAGTAATTTAGTAGTAGAGAAATAAGATCATGATGCTAGAAAGTGGTAGAACCAGAACCAGAATGAAAGATATTTTTTCACTGCACTAGGTCACAAGTTAATCTTCCTTAGTATTTTCCTTCAGAAAAACCTCTAGATTCAGGACAATGCATTTTATAAACATTTGCTGTTGTTCAATCGCCAGGTCGGGTTCGACTTTGCTACCCCATGGACTGTGGCACACTAGGCTCCTCTGTCCTCCACTGTCTCCTGGAATTTGCTCAAACTCATGTCAATTGAGTTAGTGATGCCTTTCAACCATCTCATCCTCTATCCCTCCCTTCTCCTCCTACCCTCAGTCTTTCCCAGCATCAGGGTCTTTCCCATTGAATCAGCTATTTGCATCAGGTGGTCCAAGTATTGGAGCTTCAGCTTTAGCATCCTTCCAATAAATACTCAGGGTTGATTTTCTTCAGGAATGATGACTAGTTTGATCGTCCAAGGGACTCTCAAGAGTCTTCTCCAGCACCACAATTTGAAAACATCAATTCTTCACCTTTCAACCTGTTTTATGGTCCAACTCTCACATCCATACATGACTACTGGGAAAACTATAGTTTTGACTAGATGGACCTTTGTCTGCAAAGTGAGGTCTTTGATTTTTAATATACTGTCTAGATTTGTCTTAGCTTGCCTTCCAAGAAACAAGTATATTTTAATTTCATGGCTGCAGTCACCATGCAGTGATTTTGTCCCCAAGAAACTAAAATCTGTTAGTGCTTCCACTTCACCCATCTATTTGGCATGAAGTGATGGGATCCGCAGCCATGATCTTAGGTTTTTGAATGTTGAGTTTCAAGCCAGCTTTTTCACTCTCCTCTTTCACCCTTATCAAGATACTCTCTAATTCCTCTTTATTTTCTGCCATTAGAATGGTATCATCTGCATAGATGAGGTTTTTGATATTTCTACGGGCAGTCTAGATTACAGCTTGTGATTCATCCAATCTGACATTTCACATGATGTATTTTGCATTTAAGTTAGATAAGCAGGATGATAATATACAGCCTTGTCATACTCCTTTCCCAATTTTGAACCAGTCAGTTGTTCCATGTCCAGTTCTAACTGTTTGCTTCTTGACCTACAAACAGGTTTCTCAGGAGACAGGTAAGGTGGTCTGGTATTACTCTTTAAGAATTTTCCACAGTTTGTTGTGATCCACAGTGTCAAATGCTTTAGCCTAGTCAGTGAAGCACAGGTAGGTTTTTTTTTTTTTTTCTTTTCTGGAATCCCCTTGCTTTCTCTGATACAATGAATGTTGGCAGTTTGATCTCTGATTCCTCTGCCTTTTCTAAACTCAGGTTATATATCTGGAAATTCTTGGTTCACACACTGCTTCAGCCTGGCTTGAAGAATTTTGAGTATAACCTTATTAGCACGTGAAATGAGCACAATTGTATGGTAGTTAGAACATTCTTTGCCATTGCTCTTCTTTGGGATTGGAATGAAAACCGATCTTTTCCAGTCCTGGGGCCATGGCTGAGTTTTCTAAATTTGCTGGCATATTGAGTGCAATACTTTAACAGCATCATCTTTTAGGATTTTAAATAGCTTAGCTAGAATTCCATCACCTCTGCTAGCTTTGTTGGTAGTAATACTTCCTAAGGCCCATTCGACTTCACCCTTCAGGATATCTGGCCCTAGGTGAGTGGCCATACCATTGTGGTTATCTGAGTCATTAAGATTTTTTTTTTTTTGTATAATTCTTCTGTGTATTCTTGCCACTTCTTCTTAATCTCTTCTTTTTCTGTTAGGTCCTTACTGTTTCTGTCCTTTATTGTGCCCATCCTTGCATGAAATATTCCCTTGATAGCTCCAGTTTTCTTGAAGAGTTCTTTATTCTTCCCTATTCTGTTGTTTCCCTCTATTTCTTTTCATTGTTCATTGAAAAAGCCCTTGTTATCTCTCCTTGCTCTTCTTTGGAACTCTGCATTCAGTTGGATATATCTTTCCCTTTGTCCTTTGCCTTTTGCTTCTCTTCTTTCCTTAGCTATTTGTAAAGTTTCCTCAGACAACCACTTGCCTTCTTGCATTTCTTTTTCTTTGGAATGATTTTGGTCACTGCCTCCTGTATAATGGTACTGACCTCCATCCATAGTTCTTCTGGCACTCTGTCTACTGGACCTAATCTAATTTATACACATAAGAATATGTAAATAAGTATTTTCTTTTTAAAATATGACCTTTAATTGTTTACTGTGCTAAATGATTGGGCGTGTGTGCTTAGAGAGTAAAAGTTTATAGATAAGTTCAAAGACCCCTTTAATGTCCAACTTCAGTCCCATTCTCTCTCCTCAGGGGCAAATGCCCACATGAATTTGATAATGTTATCCTTCTAATCGGTGAAAAAAAATCTCAATTTCCAGACAAATGTATGATGCTATATCATTTATTCATAAAAAATTATGAGGATAATATACAAATAAATCTACGTTCTCTTTCTTTTTTCACCTATCATCAAATGGATCTTGAAGATGCCAGACTTTTCTAAACATGACATAAAATGCAGAGTCTGCTTTTAGAATCTAGATCTCTAGTAGACATGTCTAGCATCTTTCCACTGTCACATGGCCTATTAAACTTCTGACTAAGACTTTTTCAAAATTTAGAAATATGCTTTCAAGTTTGATTAAAATTCCATCTGGTCTAAATTTAACAGATGAGAAAGAGAGGAGGAAAAGCATTTGGGGACTACTTTGTGCTTGCTCTGCATATAAGTTAAATAAGCAGGGTGACAGTATGCAGCCTTAACGTACTCCTTTTCCTATTTGGAACCAGTCTGTTGTTCTATGTCCAGTTCTAACTGTTGCTTCCTGGCCTGGATACAGATTTCTCAAGAGGCAGGTCAGGTGGTCTGCTATTCCCATCTCTTTCAGAATTTCCCACAGTTTTTTGTGATGCCCACAGTCAAAGGCTTTGGCATAGTCAATAAAGCAGAAATAGATGTTTTTCTGGAACTCTCTTGCTTTTTCTATGATCCAGCGGATGTTGGCAATTTGATCTCTGGTTCCTCTGCCTTTTCGAAACCAGCTTGAACATCTGGAATTTCACGGTTCGTGTATTGCTGAAGCCTGGCTTGGAGAATTTTGAGCATTACTTTACTAGCATGTGAGATAAGTGCAGTTGTGCAGTAGTTTGAGCATTCTTTGGCATTGCCTTTCTTTGGGATTGGAACGAAAACTGACCTTTTCCAGTCCTGTGGCCACTGCTGAGTTTTCCAAATTTGCAGGCATATTGAGTGGAGCACTTTCACAGCATCATCTTTCAGGATTTGAACTAGCTCAACTGGAATTCCATCACCTCCACTAGCTTTGTTCGTAGTGATGCTTTCTAAGGCCCACTTGACTTCACATTCTAGGATGTCTGGCTCTAGATGAGTGATCACACCATCGAGATTACCTGGGTCATGAAAATCCTTTTTGTACAATTCTTCTGTGTATTCTTGCCATCTCTTCTTAATATCTTCTGCTTCTGTTAGGTCCAGACCATTTCTGTCCTTTGTCGAGCCCATCTTTGCATGAAATGTTCCCTTGGTATCTCTAATTTTCTTGAAGAGATCTCTAGTCTTTCCCAGTCTGTTGTTTTCCTCTATTTCTTTGCATTGATCGCTGAAGAAGGCTTTCTTATCTCTTCTTGCTATTCTCTGGAACTCTGCATTCAGATGCTTATATCTTTCCTTTTCACTTACTCCTTGTAAGAAAAGTTGTGAGCAACCTAGATAGCATATTCAAAAGCAGAGACATTACTGTGCCAACAAAGGTCTGTCTAGTCAAGGCTATGGTTTTTCCAGTGGTCATGTATGGATGTGAGAGTTGGACTGTGAAGAAGGCTGAGCACTGAAGAACTGATGCTTTTGAACTGTGGTGTTGGAGAAGACTCTTGAGAGTCCCTTGGACTGCAAGGAGATCCAACAAGTCCATTCTGAAGGAGATCAACCCTGGGTGTTCTTTGGAAGGAATGATGCTAAAGCTGAAACTCCAGTACTTTGGCCACCTCATGCGAAGAGTTGACTCATTGGAAAAGACTCTGATGCTGGGAGGGATTGGGGGCAGAAGGAGAAGGGGACGACCGAGGATGAGATGGCTGGATGGCATCACCGACTCGGTGGACGAGAGTCTGAGTGAACTCCGGGAGTTGGTGATGGACAGGGAGGCCTGGCGTGCTGCGATTCATGGGGTCGCAAAGAGTCAGACATGACTGAGCAACTGAACTAAACTGAACTTGTGCTTGCTAAAGAGCTGAATAAAAGTGCCTTCTGGGCAGAAAGTTTGTTATTCCATTTTGCCTGCAGAGGGAATGTTCAATTAGAACTTATTCATTAGTGTTTGGGAAAAGGTAACTTACCTCCTTGAATTAAATCAATTTATATCCATCAGAGTAGGGGAGTTGAACAGAATTTCAGAGTATATTATTCAGTAATCTTTTCTGTTTTCCACATTGAAAATGAGAAGATGCTACAAAATACCAGTATAAATAGAACTGCCATTTTACTGTAAGAGTAAAATGTTGATGATTTAAACCAGAAATCAGTAAACTTTTTCTGTAAAGGCCCAGATAGTTTTCTAGGCCATAAAGTCTCTGTTCCAACTATTCAGCTCTACTGAACAGCAAAGCAGTGTATATAATACATAAACAAAGGAGCAAGACTGAGTGGAAAAAAAAAAACCCACTTTATTTATAAAAACATTTGGGTGGATATGACCCAGAGGCTGTAGTTAGATCTTTTCTGGGTTGAAAGGAGTGTTGATGGTCTAGTTGCTAAGTTGTGTCCGACTGATATACTGGTAAATGTTTAACAACTGGCTTTTCTGAGAGATGAATACACCCTGACTTATAGCATTTGCCCATTTACATGGTATAAATACTCTCACCATGGTCGATTTCAAACTACCTACTTGACATTGCTCGACAGGGAGGTGAAAGAGAGAAACAGAGGCATATCTGTTTATCTCTTTCACCTCCCTGTCGAGTGATAAACATCAATAAACCTATAAATCCCATTATATAGGATTTATAATGTACTAGATACAAATTTTCCAGACAAGAACACTGGAGTAGGTTGCTATTTCCTACTCCAGGGGATCTTCCTGATCCAGGGACTGAACCCACGTTTCCTACATTGGCAAGCAAATTCTTTACCACTAAGTGACCGGGGAAGCCAGCCACTACATAGCATTTATAACATACTAGATATAAATAACCTCAAGAGCAAAGATAATAGTGAGATGAAATAAAATAATAAGAAAGGGTGAGTTTTGAATATTTATTACCTTGTTTTGAATATATTTACTTAATTGTAAATACAGAATTTAATTTTTAGTGATGTCTATGTTTACCATCTGGCTCATGTTGTTCCTTAAAATTTAATAGTTGGCTCTAATGAGCCACTGTGAGTCTACTATAACACACCCCTGTGTTAGAGAACATAACTAAGAATTTTGTTTTAATAAGCTACCTACTGAATCGTAAGTTATATAGGAGAGTAAAAGCAAAGAGAAATAGAGAATTGTGTTAATATACAACTTTTACAGTAATCTTGCTCATGTATTTTAATAAGAATCTTTAAAAATAATTTTGTTTATTTAGGTGAGAGTTGACTGTGTCAGAGGTGCTTTATTTCTTGGTTCTTTATCTCAACTTTTAAGTGATAGCATGTGAAGTAAACTTAGGTGAGTACATACTGTCAGTATGTCATATATAATAATAAATGTTACTTATTTTTTTTCCCTTAAGGAGTAACTGTGACGCCTGATGAAGAACAAAACTTGAATCATTACGTACAAGTTTTACAGAACCTAATACTAAGTGTTCCCACTAAGGAGCCAGGTCGTCAGAAAAAATCAAAGTCTCCAAATAATGCTAATTTCATAGGACCGAGAGTATCAAGAGTTAAGGAGCTAAAATATACACATGATGTCGGTCCAGGTGACAATGATGTTTTAATCAATCCTGTCAGTGAAGAAACTACAACTTTCCCTACTAGGGGCTTCACACTGGAAATAGACAAGAAAAAACGTACTAAAAGCACAGCATTCTGGTCGATTAAACCAAATAATGTTTCTGTTGTTTTACATGCAAAAGAACCTTTTATTGAGAAAGATGAGCCAGAGCCAGAGCCAGAGCCAGAGCCAATTGAACATCGCACTGAGGCACCAACGCAAGTGCCAAGTGTTACTGAACCAAGTCAAGATGTCACCTCTTTAAGCAGGAGCACTGACTTGGATACTGCCACGGAAGAAGATGTTCCTCAGCTCTCAGGTGACAATGGAATGGATTATCTTGAATCACATGATGTGTATAATGAAGACGTTTTGAAAAGAATTGCAGATATTAATTCACAGTTGCATCACGTACCTCTTCCTGAGAGCTACAAGCCAGAATATAGAGCGGACATCCGAGCCTCTAAAGAACACCTAAAACGAAGCCTTGCTCTAGCCATAGCAGCAGAACATAAATTAGAAAAAATGTATAAATCCCAGTTGTTACCACAAGGACGAAGCAGTGGTGGAGTTTATGACATTATAACTGTTATTAACATGCTGTATAGTTCTAGATATAAATTATCTGAATATTTAGATATAAAATATGTTCCATCAGAGATGAGAGGAAAAGCTACTGTAGTAGTCCATACATTGAAAAAAATACTATGTGTTGGTCATGGAGAAGAAACTCACAACCTCCTTAAGCAGTTATTAAATAATAATATAAAAATTTTACACATACTTGATACTCATGACAAAGGTGATTTAAGCTAACTGTGCATTCGTTCGTGGGAGAAATAAGCATATTAGTGATTCAAAAATTGTATGAAAATATTTTCTATTGTAGTTCACTGTGTTAACATCTTTATATGTCACATGTTATGAAAAAGTTTCATATGCACTGAAAGCTAACAAATTAAAATAAAATTTTGGTTCAGGAGTTTGTAGTTTTCTCATTCATTGTAAAAGTTATGAGTATCTAATCTTTAAAGTGTTTACGCTTTGATTTTACTTGAGAGGTTAGTGAATTCTTCCATTTTATAAGACTTAAGAGACTGTGCAGTCCACTATATATGTAGTAGTAGTGTTAGTCGCTCAGTCGTGTCCAACTCTTTGCAACCCCTTGCACTGCAGCCCACCAGGTATCTGTCCATGGGATTCTCCAGGCATGAAAACTGGAGTGGGTTGCCATTCCCTTCTCCAGAGTAGCTGGTTTAAAATAATTGCATATAAATGTAAAATTTTAAGATATGTTATCTTATTACTCTTTTAGAGGATCTGAGTGTTCTATCTGAATAGCATAATTGGAGCTTGTAATCAAAACTACTTTTATCTGAATATTATATATGTGCCACTTTTGAAAGGTGGATGATATATTAAGATACATCCCTATTCCTTTGTTGTTAAATACTTCTGGAGTATTAGTGAAGGACTGTAACCTGGATTTGTAACGAGATCATTCTCACTTATTTTCTGTTTGTTTATACACATATACATGGAAGCTTTCCAAATTTTGCATCTGGGAGTATGACTAACATGGACTTCCCTGGTGGCTCAATGGTAAAGAATCCTCCAGCAGTTCAGGAGTTTCAGGAGATGCAGTTCTGATCCCTGGGTCAGGAAGATCCCCTGGAGGAGGGCATGGCAACCCACTCAAGTATTCTTGCCTGGAGAATTCCATGGACAGAGGAGCCTGGCAGGTTCATAGAGCTGCACAGAGTCAGACACAGCTGAAGTGACTTCACATGCACACACACACGACTAACACCATTAAGGTTAACTGTAATTTTGTGATTATGGTACAGGTAATTCTGTTTCACAATTTGTGGTGGTTTTGTCATTAAGTCATGTCCAACTCTTGAAACTTCATGGACTGTAGCCTTAAAGTGAGATCTGTACGATAAGGTTGTGTGTAAGGAAGAAGGGGGCATTCCAGGTAGAGGGAAGAGCATGTGTAAATGCTGTGAGGTGAGAATGAGTAATGGCAAGTTCAAGAAGCAGCCAGAGTATAGAAAGGTAGGAGAGAGTTAAAATAAATAAATGAAATTTAAAAAAAAAACAGAAAGGTAGAGGAGAGCACCTCCAGATGGAGCTGGTAAGGTACATGGGGCTGGACTAGATCTTGCAAATCCTCAAATTGCATATTGAATAATTTTAGCCTTTATCTGATAGTGTGAAGTCGTCAGTAGATTCTAAGCAAAGGGTAGATATGATCAAATTTGTGTTCTTAAAAAACCCCACTCTGGCTACAGTTTTGAAAGTAGGCAGAAGTAGAAGTGTGCACAGGTCAAATTTAGCTTGGACTAGATGGGAAGAAGTGACAGTTAAGAGGTAGAATCAACAGGATTTGGTGATTGAATGGATACAGTGACTGAGGGAGTAGCAGGGATCAAAACTAACTCCCACACAGTTAGCTGTATTATAAAAAGGAGTATACACGTTTTGTCTGATAACACTTTTACTGTTTACTACTGTTGCTTATTGTATTTTATAAAATGATTGATTTATTACTCTGACTATGCTGGCTTTTCGTTGCTGGGTGAGGGCTTTCTCTAGTTGTGACTAGCTGGGACTACTCTCGCTGCAGTGCTCAAGCTTCTCATGGCGGCGGCTTCTCCTGCTGTGGAGCACAGGCTCTAGAGTGGGTTTCAGTAGTCGCAGTGTGTGGGCTTAGTCGTCGCGGTGCATGAGTCCTAGGGTGCAAGGGCTCAAGTAGTTGTGGCACTTGGCCTTTGTCTCTCCATGGCCTGTGGGATCTTCCTGGACCAGGGGTTGAGCCGGTGTCCTCTGCACTGGCAGGTGATTTCTTTACCACTGGACCACCACGGAAGTCCACTGTTGCTTATTTTTAAAAAACAATTTTGCTACGGAAAATTTTAAACGTGCAAAAGTAAACAGATTAATAAACCCATGTACCCAGCATCCAGTTTCAACAATTATCTACTAGTGACCAATTTTATTTCACCTAACCCCCTTTTCTCTTTCCTATTTTCATGTTGGATTAAGTACTAGATACTTTTCATTTTATTTGTAAATATGATAGTGTAAAGCTCTATAAGCTTAAAAAAAAAACTACCAAAAATACCACACATAAAAGTTTAATAATTCTTTAAGTCATCAAATCTAGTCAATGTTCAAATTTCTGATTGTGTAATAATTTTAAAATTTTATCAGCCTGGACTTTGGTGGCACAGTGGATAAGAATCCACCTGCCAATGCAGGGGACATGGATTTGGTCCTTGGTCCGGGAAAATCCCACATGCCCCCGAGCAACTAAGCCTGTGTGCCACAACTACTGAGCCCCTGCTCTAGGGTCCATGAGCTGCACCTACTGAGCCTGTGTGCCCCACTACTAAAGCAAAGCCCATGTGCCTTAGAGCGCCCCTGCTGCAGCTGTTGAGCCTGTGTGCTGCAGTAGTGAAACCTGCGAGCCTAGAGCCCACTGGCAGCAAGAGAAGCCAGCACAGTGAGAAGTGCAAGCATGACAGCTAGAGAGTAGCCCCTCCGTGTCACAAATGGAGAACACCTGTGCAAAGCAACGAAGATCAAGCACAGCCAAAAATAAATAAGTAAATAAAAATATTATAATAAATTTAGTTTGAATGGAACAAACTAAATAGATCCAAATAATGTTTACACATTGAGATTAGTTGATTTAAATCTCTTTTAATCTACACCTCTTCTTTTTCCCCTTCTTAAAATTTGTCAAAGAAATTAGTCATTGTACTTGTGGTTTTACACAGCATGGATTTTGCTGATTATATCCCCCCATAGTACCATTTAGTATGTTTTTGGTAAGTTGGTAGTTAGATCTAGAGAGGCTTTGTCAGACTCAGGTTGATGGTTTTGGTTTTTGTCAAGATGTGTTGTCAATCTGGTATGTCTGTTTTTATATTTTTAGCAGGCTTTGATGATTATTACATGGATAGATTAATTGATCAGGTGTTTAAAAAGGGGATGTCATTCCTTCCTTTATTAGCTGAAATATGTCTTATAAAGAGAAAGTGCCTCCCATATGTTGTTTGAGTCCCCAGTGGTCCAGTGTGTTGGAAAGGCATCATGTGCTTGAATCTTTCCCTATGTTTAATAATTTTCAGAACAGTTAGTTCATAGAATCCTCCAATAGGACAAGTTATTAAAAATCAGATCTTTATTCTGTTAGAGCAGTTGTGAGCTGCAAAAAAATTTAAAAAGAGTACAAAGTTCCTACATACCTTGCTCTCCTCCCCCCAAATCTCCCCTATTATTTATAGCTTATGTTGGTGTGGTACATTTGTTACAACTGATGAACCAATGTTGATACATTATTATTACTGAAGTCCATAGTACCTTAAGTTTCACTCTTTGTGTTGTACATTCTTTCAGTTTTGACAAATGTAAAATACCATGTATTCACCATTACAATATCATACACAATGGTTTCACTGTCTTAAAAAAGGCCTTGTGCATTACCTACTCATCTCTCCTTCTCCCAACCTTCCATTTGTTGTTCAGTAGCTAAGTAGTGTCTGACTGTTAGCAACACCATGGACTACAGCATGCTAGGTTCCTCTGTCCTTCACTATTCCAGAGTTTTCTCAGATTCATGTGGGTGATACTATCTGACTATCTCATCCTTTGCCGCCCCCTTCTCCTTTTGCCTTTAATCTTTCCCAGATTCAGGGTCTTTTTCAATGAGTCGGCTCTTTGCAACAAGTGGCCAAAGTATTGGAGCTTAGCATTGGTCCTTCCAATGAATATTTAGGGTTGAATTCCTTTGAGTTGAGTTCAGTTGTTCAGTCGTGTCTGACTCTTTGCAACCCCATGAATCGCAGCACGCCAGGCCTCCCTGTCCATCACCAACTCCTGGAGTTCACTCAGACTCATGTTCATCGAGTTGGTGATGCCATCCAGCCATCTCATCCTCCGTCGTCCCCTTTTCCTCCTGCCCCCAATCCCTCCCAGCATCAAAGTCTTTTCCAATGAGTCAACTCTTCACATGAGGTGGCCAAAATACTGGAGTTTCAGCTTTAGCATCATTCCTTCCAAAGAAATCCCAGGGCTGATCTTCAGAGTGGACTGGTTGGATCTCCTTGCAGTCCAAGGGACTCTCAAGAGAGTCTTCTCCAACACCACAGTTCAAAAGCATCAATTCTTTGGCCCTCAGCCTTCTTCACAGTCCAACTCTCACATCCACACATGACTACTGGAAAAACCATAGCCTTGACTAGATGGACCTTAGTCGGCAAAGTAATGTCTCTGCTTTTGAATATGCTATCTAGGTTGACCATAGCTTTCCTTCCAAGGAGTAAGCGTCTTTTAATTTCATGGCTGCAATCACCATCTGCAGTGATTTTGGAGCCCCAAAAAATAAAGTCTGACACTGTTTCCACTGTTTCCCCATCTATTTCCCATGAAGTGATGGGACCGGATGCCATGATCTTCATTTTCTGAATGTTGAGCTTTAAGCCAACTTTTTCATTCTCCTCTTTCACTTTCAACAAGAGGCTTTTTAGTTCCTCTTCACTTTCTGCCATAACGGTGGTGTCATCTGCATATCTGAGGTTATTGATATTTCTCCCACAGTCTTGATTCCAGCTTGTGCTTCTTCCAGCCCAGCGTTTCTCATGATGTACTCTGCATATAAGTTAAATAAGCAGGGTGACAATATACAGCCTTGACATACTCCTTTTCCTATTTGGAACCAGTCTGTTGTTTCATGTCCAGTTCTAACTGTTGCTTCCTGACCTGCATACAGATTTCTTAAGAGGCAGGTCAGGTGGTCTGGTATTCCCATCTCTTTCAGAATTTTCTATAGTTTATTGTGATGCACACAGTCAAAGGCTTTGGCATAGTCAATAAAGCAGAAATAGATGTTTTTCTGGAACTCTCTTGCTTTTTTGATGATCCAGCGGATGTTGGCAATTTGATCTCTGGTTCCTCTGCCTTTTCAAAAACCAGCTTGAACATTAGGAAGTTCATGGTTCACGTATTGCTGAAGCCTGGCTTGGAGAATTTTGACTTCCTTTAGGATTGACTAATCTGATCTCCTTGCAGTCCAAGGGACTCTCCAGAGTCGTCTTCAGCACCACAATTTGAAAGCATCAATTCTTGAGTGTTCAACTTTCTTTGTGGTCCAGCTCTCACATCCCTACATGACTACATAGCTTTGACTATATGGACCTTTGCTGGCAAAGTGATATCTCTGTTCCAGCTCATGCAGTACTGTTATCTTTATATTTTAGCCTCTTCCAGAATATCATATAATTAGAATCATACAGTACATAACCATTTCAGATTGGCTTCTTTCACTTAGCAATATGCATTTAAGGTCCCTCCATGTCTTTGTGGCTTGACAGCTCATTTCTTTCAGTACTGTATGGCATTTTATTGAACAGATGTATGCAGGTCAGGAAGCAACACTTAGAACTGGACATGGAACAACAGACTGGTTCCAAATAGGAAAAGGAGTACAACAAGGCTGTATATTGTCACCCTGCTTAGATATTTACAATTGTTATGTCTTCCTCTTGGATTGATCCCTTGGTCATTATGTAATGTCCTTCCTTATCTTTTGTAATCTTTATTTTAAGGTCTATTTTGTCTGATATGAGGATTGCTACTCCAGCTTTCTTTTGGTTCCCATTTGCGTGGAATATATTTTTCCATCCTCTCACTTTCAGTCTATATGTGTTTTTAGGTCCGAAGTGGGTTTCTTGTATCCATTCAGCCAGTCTGTTTCTTTTGGTTGGAGCATTTAATCCATTTACATTTAAAGTAATTATTGATATAATTGTTCCTATTGCCATTTTCTTAGTTGTTTGGGGTTGATTTTGTAAATCTTTTTCTTCTCTTGTATTTCTTGACTATATAAGTCCCTTTAACATTTGTTGTAAAACTTGTTTGGTAGTACTGAATTCTCTTAACTTTTGCTTCTCTGAAAAGCTTTTGATTTATCCATCAATTTTGAAAAAGATCCTTTCCGGGTACAGTAATCTTAGTTGTAGATTTTTCCCTTTCAGTACTTTAAATATATCCTCATTCCCTTCTGGCCTGCAGTGTTTCTGCTGAAAGACCAGCTGTTAAACATATGGGATTTCCCTTGTATGTTACTTGTTGCTTTTTCCTTGCTGCTTTTAATACTCTTTCTTTGTGTTTAGTCTTTGTTAGTTTGATTAGTATGTGTCTTGGCGTGTTTCTCCTTGGGTTTATCCTGTATGGGACTCTCTGCTCCTCTTGGACTTGATTGACTATTTCCTTTTCAATGTTGGGGAAATTTCTGACTATAATCGATTCAAAATTTTTCTCATACCCTTTCTTTTTCTCTTCTTCTTCTGGGACCCCTAGAATTCAAATGCTAGTGCACTTGATATTGTCCCAGAGGTGTCTGAGAGTATCCTCAGTTCTTTTCATTCTTTTTACTTTATTCTGCTCTTCAGAAGTTATTTCTACCATTTTATCTTCCAGCTCACTGATTCATTCTTCCGTTTCAGATTTTCTGCTATTGATTCCTTCTAGAGTATTTTTAGTTTCAGTAATTGTGTTGTCTGTCTCTGTATGTTTATTCTTTAATTCTACTGCTGCTGCTTCAGTTGTGTCCAACTCTTTGCGACTCTATGGACGGCAGCCCACCAGGCTCCTCTGTCCATGGGATTCTCCAGGCAAGAATACTGGAGTTGCCATTTCCTTCTCCTTAATTCTTCTAAGTCTTTGTTAATTGATTCTTGCATTTTCTCCATTCTGTTTCCAAGGATATATATATATTTTTTTATCATCTTTACTATCATTATTCTGAATTCTTTTTCAGGTAGTTTGCCTATTTCCTCTTCATTTATTTGGATTTCTGTGTTTCTAGTTTGTTCCTTCATTTGTTTAGTATTTCTCTGCCTTTTCATTATTATTATTTTTTTTAACTTATTGTGTTTGAGGTCTCCTTTTCCCAGGTGTCAAGGTTGAATTCTTTCTTCCTTTTGGTTTCTGCCCTCCTCAGTTTGGTCCAGTGGTTTGTGTAAGCTTCATATAGGGTGAGATTTGTGGTGAGTTTTTGTTTTGTTTTTCCTCTGATGGACAAGGCTGAGCAAGATGGTAATCCTGTCTGCTTCTGACTGGGTTTGAATTTTTGCTTTATTTGTTGTTTAGATGAGGCATCCTGCACAGAGTGCTACTGATGGTTGGGTGATGCCAGGTCTTGTACTCAAGTGGTTTCCTTTGTGTGAGTTCTCACTATTTGATACCCCCTAGGGTTAATTCTCTGGTAGTCTAGGGTCTTGGAGTCAGTGCTCCCACTCCAAAGGCTCAGGACTTCTTCTCTGGTCAGGAATGAAGATTCCACAAGTGGTTTGTTATGGGATTAAAACCAATTAAAACAAATACCCCAAAACAAGAAACCAAAGATGAACCCCAGACAAATGGCAGCTACAAAATTAGGCAAATAATAATTAAATTAATGGAATATACACATATACATATGCACCCATAAGCAGTCCAACTAAAGAAAGTACAGTAGTTGACCCAACAAGCAAAGGAAATAAAAAATTATATCTACCAGTTAAGAAAAAAACTAAAGCACAAACTGTAAAACAAAACTAAAGCAAGGTGCTAAGTGGGGAATAAAGTAACGAAAACAAAACTAACAAAAATGTTGAGAGGAAAGGAAAGAAAGAAAAGATATGCAAAGTTAAATAGAGGTAGATGAAGATGATTTATATACATTAAAGATTAACTGCAAGGGGAAAAGAACAGTAGGAAAAGCAAACAAAGAAATAAATGTAGACAAAATATAATAGGTTTAAAAAAATTAAAGAGAAAAGGAAGAAGAAGGAAAAAAACAAAACAACAGGAAAACTCCACAGAACTGCAAAAGCCCAACGTAGAGGCAGAGGTTTATAACAACAATAAAAAGTGTGACTGAATATATATATACACACCCATAAGCAAAATCACAACAGTCCAGCTAAAATAAAATAAAATAGATTAGCCCAGCAAACAAATGAAACCAAAAATTATATCTACCAGTTAAGAAAAAAACTAACTAAAACACAAACTGTAAAACAAAACTAAAGCACAGTGCCAGGTGGGGAATAAAGCAATGAAATCAAAAGTAACAAATATGTTGAGAGGAAAGGAAAGAAAGAAAGAATAGATATGCAAAGTTAAATAGAGGTAGATGAAGATTCATATACATTAAAGATTAATGCAAGGGAAAAAGAACAGTAGGAAAAGCAAACAAAAGAATAAATGTAGAAAAAATATTAATAGGTTTAAAAAAAGTAAAATTGAGAAAAGAAAAATAAGTGGGAAGAAGAAAAAAAAAAAGAAAAACTCCACAGAACTGCAAAAGTCCAATGTAGAGGCAGAGGTTTATCATGACAATAAAAAATGTTACTGAGGAAAAGAAAAAGAAAACCTCAAAAGCTTAATTAGATTTCATAGTGCCAATAAAATCGACAACTACAACGGGGTGTGTGTGTGGGGGGGGGGGGGGCTTAAAAAAAAAAAAAAAAAATAAAAAAAAAATCCAAAAGAATCTATAGAACAGGTCAGAATATAAGAATAATAAATGTTTTTCTTGAGTCACTGCTGTCACTGTCCTTTCCCATGCTGGGAGTCACAATCCATCTCACGTCCCTAGAATGCCCTCCAACACTGTGCTGGTCTCTGGACCTGCTGTGGAGGCCGCTCAGATTCTAACCTGGTCCTACTCCTGTGTTTTCTTGCCTCCAGTGTCCACAGCTATCAGAACGAGTGTGTTTTCTTTTGTGGGAGCTCTCAGTGACCTTTTACAAATTCCACAGACACAGAGTCTGCCTAGTTGATCATGTGGATTTAATTTGCAGCTTGTACAGCTGGTGGAAGGTTTTGGGTCTTCTTCCTTAGCCACATTGCCCCTGGGTTTCAACTGTGGTGTTATTCCGACCTCTGCATGTGTGTCGTCCCCTGGGGTTTAGATCCTGAGGCTGCCCTGGAGGACTTGGGTTTGCCCCTGTGAGGGCCAGGGGTGGAGGTGGTGCAGCTGCTTGGGTCGCAGGGGTTCTGGCAGCACCAGGTACTCAGGGGAGTTGGTGGCTAGGGCAGCAGGAAATATAGTGCTCTAGAAGGGTATGCAACCAGTATTGACCAACACGCTCCAATATTCTTGCCTGGAGAACCCCCCTGACAGAGAAGCCTGGCAGGCCACAGTCCACAGGATTGCAAAGAGTCGGGACGACCCAAGAGACCCTGCGTGCATAGATGCAAGACATTTTTGCCTGTGGCAGCTCTGCCCCATGAGGGTTGAGCATGAAGGTGGTGCAGCTGCTCGGCTTGTGGGGACCCTGGCAGCGCCAATTGTGCCGGGACATAGTTGTCTCTGCCCCAGGAGTTGTGGCCCTATCAGAGTCTTTTTTTTTTTTTTTTTGAGCCTCTGGTAGCTGGTGATCAGAAGGCCTCTTTGGCCAGTCTTTTTCCTTACCTCTGCCCATTCAGGCACTTAGAAGGCTCCCTTGCCTGGGATCCTTCTCTGTTGTTTGGAGTCAGGCACATAGAGGGGCCCCCATGGCTGGGGTCCTACTCTGTAGTTCCGCACATCAGTCACTTAAAAGAGCACCCTTGGTGGGGTCCTACTTTGTAGTTCAGTACGTCAGGTGTTTGATGGACCAGCCTTCCTGTTGTTCAGCTGCCAGTGGTGGCGTGTGGGGAGAGAGAGGCTATGGTGATGGCTCTACCGCTTCTTGTGACTCAGCAGTATCGCCTTGCTTCATGGCTGCCTGGCTTTCTTCCACAGGCATAGCTTACTGCAGTCTCCTCCCTCACATCCCCTCAATCAGGCTCTCCTCAGGCAAGAGCAGCGCTTGCCTTGGGATTGCTCCACAATCCCTAAACTCCAGCTCCCAGCTGCTGCACCTTCTAGGGGACCCAAGGACTGTCTGATTCTCGTTCCATTTGGGCTGCCACAGATCAGCTGTTTCACTCTCAGCCTTGAATGTTTCTCCTCTGACTCAGACAGTTGCCCCATGTGGGGATCAGACCCCCTGCTTCAGTTCCCCCACCTGCCCAGGGCACATCCAGTCCTACTAACACTCTTGTTTTTCCCCCTAGTTCCTTCATCCTACCGAGTTTTACATGGTTCTATATATTCTTTCTACTGGTCAGGTACTCCTGTCTGCTCTCAGCTGGTGTTCTGCGTGCGCTTCTGTGTCTGAAGGTGTATTCCTGATATATCAGTGGAGAGTGATGTACTCCACGTCCACCTACTCCTCCCCCATCTTGTTTCCATTTTTGTATAGTATGTTTTCATTTTCATTTGTCTCTAAGTATTTTTAACTTCCCTTGTAATTTCTTCTTTGATCCATTGGTTGTTTGAAAGTGCATAGTATTAATTTCCTCATATTTGTAAATTTTCCAGTTTTACTTCTGTTATTGATTTCTTGTTTGTTTTTTTTTTTTTCTATTATGTTTGGAGATAATACTTTGATCTCAATCTTTTAAAATTTGCTGAGACTTTTTTGTGAACTGATCTATCGTCTAATTTAATGAGTGTTCTCTGTGCACTTGAGAAGAACAGGTATTTATATATATATATATATAATTCTTTTAGGCAGAGTACCTCTGCCACTGTGGAAAGACTCCTTCTCTATGGAGAATGTTCCATGAGTCTTGGGGAGGGCTTGGTCTCCCATTTGTATCACTAACTTTATCAGGAGTGAGAGACTTCACCATTTCAACGTCAGCTGGAAATCTAATACTAAATTAACCCACTCTGGGGCAAAGGAAGAGGTTATTGCCAAATATCCTGGCTGCTATGGACATCTCTGCTCTTGCTTCGAAGGAATGGCTAGGAGTCTGGAGGCGGGCTTCTGGATTTGTCTCTGCTAGAGTGAGTTGGGGTTCCTCCCATCCTTACTCTACAGGAGAGAGCTGAGCAGGCAACTAACCTTGGTGGCCAGTTCCCATTGACTGGGATTCCTCAACCCTCAGTACTTGATCCCCATGTAGGTGGCAGGAGATGAGGATAGGGCCATATTTCTTACATACCTCCCAGAGGCCACTGATGTTTCTTAAAGAAGGCAGGGGTTGTCAGATGAGCTTTCTGGTCTGGGTCACCTAGATGGGATGTGGGGGATGTGTCAACCAGTAGCCTCTGGGCTTCACTTTCAGGCACAAAATAGCTTTCCCTGGCCAAGCTTCATAGGTCTGTGCCCATGTAGTGCTGAAAACCAACGCAACCTTCAGAAGGCCTAAAATATGACAACTTGGGAACATAGGATACCCTAACCCACCAGCCCACAAGGTTGTTTTTAAAAAACATCAGCATGAAATCTCCTAGACTCTCAATGTGTTAAAATTTGAGGAGATCTACAAGCTAGGCTGACTCTAGCCCCTCATTTTATAGATGATAAGACAAGACATCATGAGAGGGGAGACCTTGCTCAGGATCACCCTGCAAGCCAGTGGCACGACCAGGACTGCCCCAAGTCCACCCACTGCCCACCACCAGTTTGGGAATGAAGGTCAGCACATTCTCCTTTTCTTATTCTTGCTGCTCCTTGAAGCTCATCTTTTGAATTCTGTGCCCATGTTCTTTCTTATCTAGTCCTACTACCACTGCCTTAATTAAAGTCTCTTTCCTCTTGCCAGGATGGTGATGATGGTGAAAACAATATTAATGATAGCAGCTTACACTGGATGAGTCCTTCCTGTTCACTGGGCCCTGTTCTAAACTTCACAAGTATGAATGCTTTAAAACTGAACAGCCCCTTGAAGGAGATAATAATATCACTTTGATCTCATAGATGAAGAAACCGAGGCACAGAAAAGCACGAGGTGGGCTTCCCTGGTGGCTCAGTGGTAAAGAATTTGCCTGCCAACGCAGGAGATGTGGGTTCAGTCCTCGGGTTGGGAAGATTCCCTGGAGAAGGAAATGGCAACCCACTCCAGTATTCTTGCCTGGGAAATCCCATGGGCAGAGGACCCTGGCGGGCTACAGTCCATGGTGTTGCAGAAGAATCAGACACAACTTAGCGAATCAACAACAGAGATGATGGTGAAGTGGTGAAGCCAGATTTGAATTTGAGCAGTTTGACTCTGGAGTTTATGCTCTTAACCATTTTATTAAAGTGCCTTGAGTGTATATTAGCATAATGGATAACATTACAGAATCCTGTATTACAGACCCCATTTTACAGACCAAGAAATTGCGTCTTGGTGACATTAAGCAAGGTAACAAAGCTAGTAAGGAGCAGAGTTTGTTCTCAGACCAAAGCTCTGGCTCTTAAACACCAGTTATACTTCCTTCTTATCATCATGACCTCCCTGCCACCATCAACCTGACGAAATCTAAACCTCCAACAGGAGGGCCCAAGAAGCTGTGTTTTTAACAAGCAAACATAAGAATCACTGATATCAGGACTGCTATAGCTTCCCTGGTGGCTCAGAGGTTAAAGCGTCTGCCTGGAATGTGGGAGACCCAGGTTCGATCCCTGGGTCGGGAAGATCCCCTGGAGAAGGAAATGGTAACCCACTCCAGTATTCTTGCCTGTAGAATCCCATGGACGGAGAAGCCTGGTAGGCTACAGTCCATGGGGTCACAAAGAGTCGGACACGACTGAGCAACATCACTATCACTATATTTAAAAATAGATAACCAACAAGGACCTACTGTATAGCAGGTCTCTGCTCAGTATCATGTAACAACCTAAATGGGAAAAGAATTTGAAAAAGAATAGATATATGTATATGCCTAACTGAATCACTTTGCTGTCCACCTGAAACTAACACACTGTTAATAACTATATTCCAATATAAAATAAAGTTTTCAAAAAGGAACTCCTGGGCTCAATGGTCAAGATTAAGGAATCAAACAACACAGAGTGTGGGATCCTGGGCCTATCACTTTAACCCCTTTAAGGATCATTTCTCTCTCCTCTAAAACAAGGGTGTTAGTTATTTTAAACCACAGCTAGCATTTATCATCTGCTCACTGTTGTCCAGGCCCAGCGCCTCACACGCACAGTTTCATCTGATCACACTGCTGTCCCACAAAGTTGTAGAGGCAGGTAAGTGAGACGACACCAAGCATTGAGCCAGTATGGGTTCACACTCAGCAGACAATAGATACCATCTTAGCCACGATTATTGCTCTTCATCCATTTTGGATCTGCCTCCCCTCTGAACAGGAAGATTCTCACAGTTATGACATGTGTCTCATTCATTTCTGTGTCTGAACAGGATCTGTCTCATAGCCAGCTTCCAGTTAATCTGTAGATATCTGTTGACATGAAGGCCGAGAGCATGTCCTCTGCTTGGCTTCCAGACCCTTATTGACTTTTTTGGCTGAAGTGAGCCTCTTGCTTTCCATTTTCTTCCAACTAGTCCCTATTCTTCCACAAACCCGAGCTATGCATGGTTCAAGTGATTATGTTTTTACTTTAGGGATAAGGACAACACAGGGAGGATTTTTGAGACTTGCAGAAGAGGATGGAAAATCTGGGCAGTTTGGACCAGCCTTCGTCACAGTGTAATGTAAGATGTGAGCTGACATGCTGGTGCCCAAGGTGACCGGTGATCTCTCCACCTCGTCTGTCTGCATCTGAGTTCTCAGAAGGCTTATTGCTGCTGCTATGGGCGTACATCTCTTGACCCCGTAAAGTGGGGTGACCACTGCTTTGATGCATCACAAGGTCACGGTGAAGATCAGATCAAATAACCACATACTAGTGGAGGTTTTTTGCTAACTGTACAGTTTTATACTGGGGCTATGCTTCAATCAGGTGGGCGTCTGGTTCTTGGTGAGTCTCCCCTCCCCTTGGTGGGGACGTCCCTCTCCAAGACTCAGGGCCTTACCTTCTCATTGTTCTCTCTTTCTGCTCCTCTGCTCACTTAGATCAAACCAGGCTGGGCTTTCCTCACTTGCCTCTGAATCCCTTTCAGACCCATCTTCCTTATCCTTGTCCCCTTGCTTTCAACTTCTTAACTGACATTTTCATTTTTCTACAGGAACCAGAGTCTTTCCAGCATTCCCATCTTACTTTAGCAGTGCCCTGTGTCTGCTGGTAAGTGTTATTTGGCAGTCTTGGCTCATGGACCACTCCCTGAGCATGCAGCTGTCTGATGAGCTCCTAGCCATTGGGGGGAAGGAGTCTGTTCCTGTCTTCCTTTATTACACACGTACAAGCCTCCTGTCTCCTGGAGCATCCTGTCACATTGCTTGTCTCAAGCCAAGATTTCGCCTTTCAACAGAACCTCATTCAGTTTGTTTTCTTACTGACATCATGTTGTTCCACCTGGATGATCTGCTGGTCTCTTGGTGGCCCTTTCGGTCCCTCCAGCTGGTGAGATCTAACCCAGACTTCTGAGAAATCAAACCTGCTGTTGGAACCAAGAGCTAACAGACGGGGTGTTGTGAGTAGGCCTTGTGCCTGGGACACCTGGTACAGTCCCGGCAGGCCCCACAGGAGGCTCTGCTCCCCGCCAGTCACCCTCAGAAGCCCCATGCAGAAGGTTGGAGGGCAAGCACCACCAGTGTCCAGGTAAGGGGACCAACTGACCCAGGTTGCTTGGGGCCAGGGGTTTTGCAGGGCACAAAACATTCAGTGCTAAACTGAGAAAGTCCTGGTCTCCTTATAGTCGGGACAGTTCAGCCTCAAGAGGCCAAAAGGGGGTCCTTTCACTTCTGTTAAATTAAAAAAAAATACAGAACATGAGAGCTGTGGATTAAGTTTTACCTGGGGCAAAATGACGACTGTACCCCGAGAGACAGTGTTTCAGACAGATCTGAGAAGCTGCTCCAAGGAGGTGAGTCAGGATATAAAGGAGTTTTGCAACAAACGGCAGGTAGTCAGAACATCAAAAGATTACTGTTAATTAAAGAAAACTAGATATCCTAAGTTAAGGAATTTAGCACTTTTCGAATGTGTGGAAAGATGCAAGAGTCTGGGCTCACTGAAACTGTTCCTTTGATTTCTCAGCTATCCGAGGCCAGTATCCTGTGTTTTCACATCCGGATTTTTCTCAGGGCTCACTAGCTCGTGTGGAGGATTGGAATCACCAATGACTGTAACATTCTTGTTTACTGATATGCAGGAAATGTTTCACTTCTCACTTCCTATTTGGCTTCAAGATCCCTTCATTGATTTTGCTCAGTCGATGAGAATGTAAGCAGTGGTTTTGCCTGAGCCTGAAAGCTCTGTCCCAGTCCAGATGAATGGTGATAAAAGGCAGGTCCGGGCAAGCCCATGTTGGCCCTCAGCAGCCGGCATGATGATGTGGGGAAGTGAGGTTCAGGGGAAGAACAGAGAAAGAGCACATCTATTTTAGTTAAGGCGGTAAGCCTCCATCAAGACAAGAGAAACCCCAGGAAATAATGACACAGATGATTATCAGCTAAGTTTGCTGTTGGCCAATAATGCCCATGTGTGGGGTCCTGCAGAAGAATGTACAAATCAGACATTTTCTTCAGGCAAATACAGTGGGAGAAGGATTTTAAAATGTGTTCTTGACGATATAATTCAACTGCTTCCAAAGCTTCCTGCCCACCTACCACCTCTTAATACACAGAGGCATGCGCACACACACACGCACACACACAGCCAGCTTCTTTTCCCCTCTTACACATCCTTGCGGGTCCTTTGACTCGTGCTGCTTCTGAATCCAGACCATGGTGCCCGCTGTGCTTCCAGATCCACAGAGCGCTGAGACCCTTGGGCGATGACTTTCAGTGCTAACAGTCTCCCTGGCCTCACAGATGTCCTCCTGTTGCCCTTTGGTGCCTGAGGGATTGCTGCCTCTATTCTCCTGCCCTAATCATTCCAGGGTCAGGTACCAGACAGCTCAGGATAGCCCCTGTGCCCCAGAGTCAGCTAGAATTATTTAAAAAACCAGTCCTAAGCCTGCATACCCTGCCTTACCCATCTTTCCCATGGAAGCTGCAATAAAGATTCTTACCCAGTTTCCTCTGCTGTCTCTGCCTTCTGACTGGGCCCTGGTATTTCCCCGTGTAGACCTCCTGTTCCTAGGGATCTGTGAGTATTACACACTTCTTCCCTTGTGAAAGTTGTTTCTGTTTCTGCATGTCTTACCCTACCTGCCAAGCAGCTTTTGTTACAATCAGGCACATATCCAAACACTCGCTGTGCATGGACCATCTCATTAAACCTTAGCACAGTCTGTGTGTGTGTGCGCGTTAGTCGCTCAGATGTGTCCGACTCTGCGACCCCATGGACTGGGTTCCTCTGTTCATGGAACTCTCCAGGCAGTTGAGGTGGGTTTTATTATATTTTGCAGATGAGGAAATGGACGCCTGAGTAGATACAATTAAAATAACAGAGCCAGGATTAAGAAATCGGGCATGCCAATCTGAAAGGCTGTACTCCCAACTTCCCCTCTGATCTGCCTCAATCATTATTGAGTAGCTGTCTTAACATTACATTAGCAGGCAGGGGCAGGGTAATCTGTTGTCCCCAGAAGCTCCCATGTGAGAGCAGAGGTCAGTTGGGAGAACTGAGCTTTGTATCTGGTTCTGGTCCTAAGTGGCCCCTCTTGAGAGCTTTAAAAGGCCCATAGAGGAGCTGGGTACTAGGTGGGAGGCAACCTTCTGGGGCATCCTGTCTTGATGGATTTGAAAGGCCCTAGTTCTAGGCCCTGCCTAGAACTCTCGTCTAGTAATCTGTTTACAATCACCCTCTACCCCCACCATCTGTCAGTCAAGGAGGTTTTAGGTTATGAGCAACAGATACCAGCTCTGGGTAACTTAAGTGACACTGATCAGAAGACTATTGGTACATTAACAGAATCAATAGAGAAGTTAGAAAACTGGTATAAGAATCATCACACACCAAAAGGAAACTGGTGGCTAGAACACAGCAAATTCACCTTCAGGAACAGTGTGATCAGGATGCCACCTGGGGCCCGTGTCCCTGCACACTCACTGTGGCTACTCCCACATTGCTGTGTCTTCCTGACACTGATTTAAGAATCACCATCAGTGGGCACTTTGGGGGGTGATGGATATGTTCACTGTCTTCGCTGTGGTGACAGTTTCATGGATATATATACAGGTCAATACATATCAAATTGCACATTTGAAATATTTGTAGTTTATTGTATGTTGCCTTAATAGCACTTTGTCTGAAGACAGCCCTGGTGCCTAGAGCTGGGGGGTGGCAGGAAGGGAAGTGGAAGATAAAATGGAGAATGGGGAGCAAAGGTTGACAGGCCAGCTTCATGAAGAGAGGCAAACTGTGGTTTCTCTTCCTAGGTCTTCTAGAGCGTCCCAGATCTCTTACTGGGTCATAGTTTGTTAATTGCAAGTTAAATTTGCAGTTGATGTCAGCTTTGATAGAATAACTACTACTTCTCCTTCTTAGGCCTTGTTTTCAGCTCCTCTAACTATCTTTTCCTCACCAAACTTCAGCCTGGGAGGGACAACCTCCCTTCGTTTAGGAGCAGCACTGAGACAGGTCTCAATGGCTAGAACTGTTGAGGGATGGCATTGCTCAGATGGGTTGTCCCAAAGCAGATAGTGAGGCATGAATTTGTATTAAGTTCCCAGGGGACACAGGTAAGGGGATGGGGAACCAGGACAAAGCCTGGGGACCTTCTGATAAAGGCCTATGAGGCAGCTTCTGCCAATCCCACAGGGTAGCCTGGAGTGTGAAGAACACTTCAGATGTCCTAGACTGCGGGGGGGGGGGGTGCTCTCATGCTGCTGCCCACCACTCACTGGGAGAAGAGGAGGAGGACACCTACTTCCAGGAATGCCTTGAATTCTTCACTTTAGCATGGGGCCACTCCAGCAGCCGAGGGCAGTTTACCCCAGGAGAGGTAAAGGTCTACCGTGGGAGGAGGGCAGGGGCCCGGGAATGAGGTCAGGTGGTCAGAGTGCAGCACCAACACTGTCCACAACATGCCAGCGTCTCCTTTAAATCCCAGCAAGTCCAGCTCGGTTGATAGAGGTGATGGAAAGGCAACCTTATTTGGAGGAAGGTGAGCCTGAGAGCCCAGAGGCCCTAGACTTAATTATCACACAGTTCTTTACTTGGCTGTGTGTTTTCAACCGATAGAGCAAAGCAGGCTTAGCTACACACGTCTGACACATTCTTCCACTGCTCATGTCAGAGGTATTCAGGAATATCAGTTTTCAAGAAGTGCTACACCTTCTGTTTTAGTCATGCTGTATTCTTCTGGAGATGTACAGGGTCTCTGCCCAAGGGGGCTGTGGGGTGAGAGGGAGGGCAGGGGGAGTGTGGGGGTCAGTGCTTAGAAAGGCTCTGTTGACTGATCCCAAGGCAGGACCATATGCTGCCTGCACAGAACAGGACATGGAGACTGGAAATGTGAGGATCGTTTTGTTCAGGGGCCTCACTGTACAGAGGCCCAGAAAGGAGAGACTGTCTACTCCATCAGTGCCTCTCTGTGCCAGGGCTTGTACCAGAACCTGGGAATAGAATGCCAGGATGTCACAGACCCCAGCCTTTTGGCTTTTCACCTTGAAATAATTATAGATTCACGGGAAGTTGCAAATATGGTACAGAAAGGCCCCATGTGCCCTTCACACAGCTTTCCCCAGTGGCAATATCTGGACTAAAAACCACAGTGTAATATTAAATCAAAGAAACACATAGGCACAGCCACACAGTGTTCACATGTACATGTTCATCTGTGTGTGTTCATGGTGTGTATGTAGGTGTGTGCGTGCGTGTTCTGTGATACACAGAACTACGTGTCATGATGCCATGCCCATCATGACAATTGCAACATGGAGCTTTTGTATCACTGCAAAGGAGCTCTCTCTGAGTCTGCTTTAGAGTTGTCCCTACCCACCCCCACCCCCACATTCCTGGGCCACTGCTAAACCACTTTCCATCTCAGCTCTTGCTGTTGGTGGGCTCACTTCTTAGGAGGGATAGAGATGCAGATACAAATCTTGGTAATGCGTGGAATATTAAATACCTGCGTAAGTATAGGAATGAAGTTGTACCATGGCACTCAGCTGCAATTAATGTCACACTCCTGATGGTGTCTGAGTCAGGTTGAATCCATTGAAAGGGGACCAGAAATTTCAGTCACTAAAAAGAACAAGTGGCACTGAGTGAGCTGACGTAGAACAATCTTCAAAGCAGATGACAGAAGGCAAAGTACAGAACAGTACATTCTGGCACACAGGGGTGTGTGTGTGTGTGTGTGTGTGTGTGTGTGTGTGTGTGTGTGTGTGGCAGCTGTCATGTGTATACCACCAACACCACTCATGGCATCACCTGTGGGAAGTGAGACCAGCAGCTGAGGTGGGAGGGGTGTTCCTCTCCTTGCCTACTCTCTTGTGCTTTTGCAGCTTTCACTACATGCATGGCTCGCTTTTATTAAAAGGACATGGAATTATTTTGGACCCTCCTTAAGTAGGAGGGGTGTATCCTGCACAGTCATATCCTCATATCCTCACATAGTCATATCCTTGCTTTTTCCTCTCCCCTGGGTTTACAAAAGGCCCTCTAGGGACTTTGCATTCTTAAAAGGGGGTTTTGCAGCCTCCAGTTGCCATGGTAGCTGTTGCTCCTGGTGACACAAGATGCAGGCCTGGCCCTCCTGGCCCTCTGTGCAGGGAGCTTGGAATCCCCACCGGGGGATGATAGCACCCCCACATCACCCTCGGTCCCAGATGTTTAAAAGATGTCTCTATCAATGCTAGTGTGGGAATGAGTCAGCTGTGTCATTTCAGGAAGACATTGTGTTCAGTGATCTGTGCTGTGTGGTGTACTCTTTCTAAAGACAAATGCTCTTCACCTAAAAACACATTTACCTCTATCTTAGAGCACCAGACCCATTCTCCTCCCCTCCAGGCTAATCTGGTTTAACTGCCTCCAGCTAAATATAAGAGTCCTGTTTAGAGATTGTAGAAGGGCAGCTCATTCTCACACCAGGGTTCCCTCCCAGCACACTCAACTTCCTCTCAGACCCAGAAACAGGAAGAATTGTTTATTGCTTCTTAAGGGACGGGAGAATGCTTACTGACCATAGGAAGAAAACTGAGTGAACTTCCAGTGGGTGGGATGCGTCAAGATAGTTATTGTTCTTTCCCAGTAAGTCAGTAAGAGCAATATATGACATAAATTAATTTGTTAATAAATTATGGTGGTAGTTAAATTCCCATGAAATTCTTCTCCTTCAATAACAGAAAGGTCTTGCTTTTCATAGGTGCCATGGTTAGTGGTATTTGTTTGTGTATGTACACATGACATCTGATTACAGAGCTCTCTCTCTCTCACACACACACACACATACACACACCAGAATGTACCATTCAACATTGTGTGTTGACAGAACAAAAGTAAAGTTCAGTGAGAATTGGAGGAGAGAACCAAGTAAGCTCTTCTCTTGGGGAGGAGTGGGCTGGGGAGGGCAACATTTGTGGTGGCCCTTGAGGTGGGGAAGGATTTCGCCAGGTGGAGATATAAGGAGGAGAGCTATCACATCCTTGGTGCTAAAACTAGGGTCCTGAGTCTCTCCAGAGATTTTCCAAACTATGTCATGCTGCCATGGCCCTGACCCCTCTTCATCTCAAGGATCAAAGGCATAGGTTCAGGTGAACACAAAGCCTGGAGAGAGGCAATGAGTTTTTGTCACCTGACCAGGATATGCTCAGTCCAGATGGAGCCTGCAATATGCTGATGTGCACTGGATTGCCAGACTCCACTTCTTCTCTAGTGGAACCAGTGTCCTGGGGACAGGCTGGGGCTGCTGCCCTAAAGTAAGGCTTTGTCATTCATGCTGTGATTTCTGTGGGTGCAAACTAGATAGGGTTAAAGGAAGGAGGGGGAGGGAAGAAAAGAAAGGCAAGACAAGGTGGAGAAATCAGGGAAGGCCAGGCAAATCTACTCTGCAGAAGGTCTCAAGCCACGACTCACAGTAGGAACCAGAGACAGACATCCTTCAAGGCCTGTTGTTTGAGGCCCACATTTCCTCCCTCTGGGATTCCCAAAGCCTAATGGTTCTTGGCACCTCTCAAAAACAAAAGGCAAAAATAATGTTTTAATTTCCTCCAACAAAAGTTTGAGTTATAAATACTGATCTTGTTTCAAGAACCAATTCTTAGGAAATGGGATTAAGACATAAATTAACTGAGTTCCTAGATGAGCCTGGATTCTTTTCCCACTTAGGCCACATGTGCTCCACCCTGCCTTTTTCCTGCCTGTGTCTACGAGCCCAGCCTCAGGGATTGTAATCACCCCCTTAGCATGGAGCCTGGTGGGAACAGTCTGCGTTAGGGGACTAGGACTCTAGTTCCATCTCCACCAACTCCTGAGTGACCGCCAAGAGGCCACATCCACTCCAAGGATTCTGCTTCCCCATCTAGAAAAGAAAGGAGGATACTTCCTTGATGTTCTAGTGGTTGAGAATGTGCCTTGCCAAGGCACATGGATTTGATCCCTGGTCAGGGAACTAAGATTCCACTTGCCAGGGAGCAACTAAGTGCATGTGCCACAACTAGAGAGTCTGTGTCCCACAATGAAGATCCTGCGTGCTGCAGCTAAGACCCAATGCAGCCGGATAAAGAAATGCATGATTTTTTAAGAAAAGAAAGAAAAGGTTACACTAGATCTTTCATAGAAAAAAATCTGCATACACAATTTTAGGGAGGTGAGTCAGTTAAAAATTTACCCAAATAAGTAAAAATTAATTTTAAGTGTTTGGAAGTCATGGAACAAATCATCTTCAAGGCTATGTGCTGTGACGTGTTTAGTCGCTCAGTCGTGTCTGATTTTTTGCAACTCCATGGACTGTAGCCCACCAGGCTCCTCTGTCCATGGGGATTCTCCAGGCAAGAATACTGGAATGGATTGTCACGCCCTCCTCCAGGGGCTCTTCCCAGCCAGACCAGGGATCGAAACCCGGTCTCCCGCATTGCAGGTGGATTCTTTACCATCTGAGACACTAGGGAAGGCCAAGAATACTAGAGTGGGTAGCCCTTCAGTTCTCCAGGGGAACTTCTCGATCCAAGAATCAAACTGGGGTCTCCTGTATTGCCAGACAGATTCTTCACCAGCTGAGCTACCCGGAAACCCCTTCAAGGCTATATCCAGATCTAACTTCTATATGTCTTTAGACTTCTCCACCCTCAAAAGTGGAAGTAGAGTGGGGAGGAGGGAGGTGGCTTGTCTTCTACAGCCAGGTCCCCATAGCAACCCTCCCACCATTGCCCTCTTTTATGAAAGGAGAGTGTCTCACACATGTCTTCTGTCTCTTGGGCTGGAGTGGTGGTGGTAGCAGCAGCTGGCCCTTGTTGCGTGTGTTTCTGATGGCTGGAGCAGTGAAGGCATTTCCTGTGCTAAGGGTATAGACGGGGGTGAGAAGAGAGTGGGGTAGCCGAGGACAAGAGGTTCTTGCCCAGCCTCTAGGTCCTTCCCCACCCTCTCTGAAGAACAGCCCCCTCCAGAAAGGAGAAGGAAGGGAATCAGAAGCATGTATCCAGTGGGGCCCATTGGAATGTGTACTCGAAGGGTCTCAGTGGAGCCACATAACCTCACAGGAGTAAGTCTGATGTTACTGAGTCCAAGCTCGTCCTGCTTACTGCACAACAGGCCAATCAATAGAGAGATGAGTTGTTAGGGCCAAGAATCGCAATTTCATTCAGAAAGACAGCAGACAAGAAGATGGTGGACTGGTGTCACAAAGAACCATCTGGCCCAGGTTTGGGTGTTGGTTTGTTTGTTGTTTGTTTTTTTCTTAAATAGAACAAAGAGGGGAGGGTAAGGAGGTAAAGTAAAAAGAAGGTGGTAAGTTGTTGCATATATTTCCTGGTTCTGGCCAGACTCCAGAGGGAATGTGTTGTTTCTTCTTGCCTGCAGCCATTCACAGGTGGGTCTGGTCAGGGGGTTTCCTGTGAGCTAAGCAAAGGTATTTTAGCTTAACGCTCAAGTGTTCCTTGGCAGAGTTCCTTGTTGTTATTTACTGGCTAAGTTGTGTCTGACTCTGATCCCCGTGGACTCTAGCCTGCCAAGATCCTCTGTCTATGGGATTTCCCAGGCAGGAATATTGGAGTGGATAGCCATTTCCTTCTCCAATGGGATCTTTCCTATTCAGGAATTGAACCCTGTGTCTCCTACATTAACAGGTAGATTTTTTTTTTTTAAACCACTGAGCCACCAGGGAAGCCCACAGTGTTCCTAGAGATGGGCAGTTATGTATACTTTAAGCTACAGGCAACATCCCTTTAATAGTAAAAGCAATACAACGCAAAGGTTAAAGTGACAGAAACATCCAATATGGAGTCAGATTTGTTTTTCCCTATCTCATGAGCAGTCCCTTTCTACAGGTAAGAAAAGTGAGGAACAGGGAAAGGAAGCACGTCGGCTTCAGGCCTCAAGTGATGAGCCCAAAATACCCATTCTGAGGGTGGCTGGATGAGCAGGAGCATCAGGACCATGACCCCTGGAGGAGGCAATTGCGGTCACATGAACTCACTGATTCCTGCTTCAGAACGACTAGCCAGGATGCTTTTTCCGGGATTTAGGAAACAAAGGAGGTGGTTGGGAATAATGGAAACAGCCTTCTGAACGAGTGAAAATGAACTGAGTGTCTGTTCCAGGACAGGTGCTTCCTCATATGGTGCTTCATTTAGTCCTCAACCATGTGATCTGGTAGGCATGGCAGACACACCTCCACCTACCCTACACAGAACCCTCAGAGAGGGTCAGAGGGCTTCCAGGGAGGGCAGAACTCCAGTCAATCTCAGCCCCTCTCACTCACAGGTCTCGCTCCTATCAAGGGGCCCACTGGCCACAGCTGCCAAACAGCTGATCATCCTGTGTGATTTCCTGGAGTACAGTCAGCCCGCCCCCCATCCCATGCCCAGTGCTGGGTATGGAGGAGACACTCAGAATCAGAGCACAAGTGTTTTCCAGCCTATTTAAAAGTAATGGAAGCCACTGTTGTGAATTGGTCTCCCCACTCCTCTTTCCACCTGCCAGTGTGCCAGAGTGACTTCCAATAGCTAAGTGGGAAAATAAATCTTTCCCTTTCGCAGGAAATTACACCTCAGGGGGTCCTAGGAAAAGACCACTATGCTCGGAGTCCTGCACTGGATCAGCCATAAGCCTGCTGGATGCCTCAGTTTCCCCATCTGGGCCACGAGAGTGCCTTTGGTATGCCTAAAGGCCTCTTCAGAACCCACAACTCTGACTCTTTTGTGGTTGGAGCTTCCAGTCTCTCCCAGAAGGAATTCCCTTCTAGGCTTGCCGTCCAGAGGCAGCCCTGCTCTGGCCCCATCTCTGTGGTCCTTCCTGCTTTTCTACTTAACAATAGTCTTCACTAGTCTATGACCAGATAAAAGAGACACACGCAGCTGGAACTTTCTGGCCAGAGACTGTCACTATTAACTCCTGCCTGCTGGTTATAGATGGATTATAGCAGGTCCTACAGGGAGCCAGAGCAGGGACATAAAAAATAAATGGGCAAAAAAAAAAAAAAAAAAAGAATAAATGGGCTCCCCTAGTAGCTCAGATGGTGAAGACTCAGCCTGCAATGCAGGAGACTCGGGTTCAAACCGTGGGTTGGGAAGATTGCCTGGAGTAGGAAATGGCAACCCACTCCAGTATTCTTGCCTGGAGAATTCCATGGACAGACCATGGGGTCACAAAGAGTCAGACACAACTGAGCAACTAACACTATCACTATGAAAGAATAAGTAAGGAATATGAGTTCTGTGAGGGCAGCAATCGTGGATCATCTATTTATTGCAGGGATGGCATAGAATATTTCTTAAAGGAAAAACTTGAGTGTACTAGTGAATGAGTGGAGGTGATTCCTACTTAGAGCTGATAGGCATGTTGGGGAGAGAAGAGATATATACATGAAAAGTTAAATAATGACCTAAGTACCAAATCCTCCCCCAACCCCCCACCCATACAAAGCAATGGTATGAAATGTTGCAAGACAGCATGTGTTCAGCCAAATCTATGGGCAGGAACACGGTGTAATTAACTCTGGGTTGGGGACAGAAGGAAGAGTCTCCAGAAGAAGGTGGACTTTGGGCCGGCTCTTGAGGGATGAGCCCAGTTTGAGGGGTGTGGTGTCTCCAGATGCTTGCCCAGAAGACCAGGCAGTTCCTGCAAAGGTTCTGTGTTGAAAATGAGTAAAACATGCTCAAGTTTTCCAACAGAGGCTGTGTCTCTGCTTCAAGAGTTGGGATACTGGGCAGGACTGATGGAGCTTAGAGTATTCTGTTCCAGACTCTGCCCCTTAGTTTGTCAGATGGATCTCAGAATATCTGCCCCACTGGGATCTTGTTGGGAATTCCTGGGATGTATTTGCACAAACATTTTGGTCTGGGAAATGTTTCGTAAGTACCCATTGTAACCCCAAGGGGAAACCTGTCGCCTGAGGCAGGCACACTGTTGGCTCTCTCCACATTTCCCTCAGGCTGAGGGCAGTTACTCAAGGTCCCAAATGCTGACCAAATCGGTAAGCAGCTCGTGGAGCCCCACGGTTGTATACGAGAGGAAGAAAATAGGTCCCAGCCTTCCAGAGCTTAAAGAGGAGATAAGAAAAGCTGGTGAAAACTTAATATCCTCTGAGATTTTGTTTATCAGTTTAAAAGGATGATAGAACTTGCTGGAATGATATTAGGTCAACTTAACTGCCCTGTTTTCTATGAGGTCATTTCAACCCCAGAGGGGTGAGACTAGGGTAGGGGTGATAAGCCATATTCAATCTCATTAAAAAGAGACCTAGTGACATCAGCAGGGAGACAGAGGCTCTGTTTACTTCTCTTGGCCCCAGGAACAGCACCTCGTGAGCCTCTCTCCCAAACACAAAGTGCACAGTGTGGATGAAGTGGAGTGTTAGTCACTCAGTCGTGTCCAACTCTTAGCGACTCCAGGGACTGTGGCCTGCCAGGCTCCTCTGTCCATGGGATTCTCTAGGCAAGAATACTAGAGTGGGTTGCCATTTCCTTCTCCAGGGGATCTTCCCGACCCAGGAATTGAACCTGGGTGGTCTGCATTGCAGGTGGATCTTTTACCATCTGAGTCACCAGGGAAGCCCAGTGTGGATGAGGTCAGTTTTAATGGCTTTAAACGTGTATATCCCTGTGACTGCTCTAACAGTGTGTCTCAAGGCAGGGAGAACAGGAGAACATCTCCACTGAGCAGATGAGGGACTGGATCTGGAACAGGGGATGTGACTTTCCTAGGCCAGAAAGTGAGTTAAGCTAGCCATGGAAGCCCCTTCTCCTGATTAATGCCTGGAGCTGGTTCGGTGCCTGCTGGCCCTGGTTAGAACTGAGTTGGGCATTGGGAGTGGTTGATTGAAGTTGGAGGATTCCTCTGTGGGATGCTGATGTGGCTAGCCCACTAAGCTGCATGCTTGCTTAGTCATGTCCGAATCTTTCCGACCCCATGGACTGTAGCCTGCCAGGTTCCTTTGTCCTTGGGGTTCTCCAGGCAAGAATACTGGAGTTGGTAGCCATTCCCTTCTCCGGGGGATCTTCCTGACCCAGGGATCAACCCCAAGTCTCCTGCATTGCAGGCAGATTCTTTACTGCTTGAGCCATTGGGGAAGCTCAGGCTTGCTAAGTCATTTACTAAATACAGACTGACTGACTGTTACAGTCCAAGCACTGCTCTAGTGTTGAGATTCGTTCAAGAATGAAATGGACACAAGTCCCTACCCTCATGGAGCTTAAATTCTAGTGTGGGGGGAGGCAGACAAGAAACAATAAGAAAGCACATTATATAGCACACTGGAAGATGATACATGTCATGGAAAGAAGAGGGTAGATCAGGGTAATGGGAACCAGTAGTTTGGGGTGGGTGAGGTTCAACTTTAAGACAGGATGCTCAGGGTAGACTTCATTAAGAAGATGTGAGATGAGTAAAGGCTTGAAGGAGGTGAGTGAGTTAGCCAGGTAGATCTCCGGAAGAAGAACGTTCTGGGCACAGAGAATGGTCAGTGCAATGGCCCTGGGGCAGAAGTGTGCCTGGTATGTTCAAGAGATACTGAGGAGGCCAGTGTGGCTGGAGCTGAGTGAGCAAGGGGAGAGCCTGAGATGAGGGCACATGGGTCATGGGGTCATGTCATGGTGGGGGTTATGGAGGGCTTTGTGGTTATTCTAAGCAGGATAAGAGCAGTTGAGTACTCATCTAACTTGCATTTGAACAGGATCCCCAGGGCAGCCAAATAGAGGATAGACTCTAAGGCAATGATGGTGGAACAGAGGGTGAGTTAGAAGGCTGTCAGCATGGTTCAGGTGAGCAGCAATGGTGCCTCTGGCTAGGCTGGGACCTGTGGAGAAGCAGTGAGATTCTGTATCTATTTCTAATGTAGAAGTACAAGCTACAAGATTGGCTTGCGGGTTAGATGTCAGACATGTAGGAAAGGAAGGAATAGATGAGTACTCCATAGTGCTGAGGGGAATGGGGGAGGGGTCATTTACTGAGATGGGAATACCAGCTGGCTCAGAGTTAGGAACTGTGAATCCAGTTTTGGATGTGTTCAATTTTAGATGTAGATTGACAGCCAAGTGGAGATAGTAACTGGCAGCTGGAATTACTGGACCACAGTTCAGGGCCAAGGTTGGGGCTGGAAACATGCACTTGTAGATGAGCTAGTTAGCTTAACAAGGAAGTTATTAGTTTAGATAGAAAGATAGGCTAAACCCAACTTACAAAGGCCACATAAAAGAGCAGAATCTAGGGACTTCCCCTGTGGTCCAGTGGTTAAGACTCCGCACTGCCAGTGCAGGGGGCCTGGGTTTGATCCTTAGTCAGGGAACTAGATCCCACAGGCTGCAACTAAAGCTCTCACATGCTGCAACTAAGACCAGGCAGAGCCAAATAAATACATATTTTTTAAAAAGAGCAGGGTATATCAATAAGTTAGGATACTGACAGGGAGACAGTGAGTGAGAAACCGGAAGAGGGTGGGATTCAGGAAGTCAAGAGAGGACAGAGGTTCAAGAAAGGAACTCACCTTCATCAAATGCTGCTGTGACCCCTGGGCTTGGAGGGACAGAAATCTCATTGGAATGGGTTCCAAAAAAAGGGGGAAAATGAGACTGAGTATAAGCAACTCTTTCAAGAAGCTTTGCTATTAAGGAGAAACTGGGCACTAGCTGGAGAAAGAATGATCTAGCCGAGAAGGGGAAAATGCTGCAGAAAGCACAGGGTTGCCATCCTCGAATGGGCAAGGGGATGCAGGCTCCAGGGCACAGGGGGCCACAGGGAGGAGCGCAGGCACGTGACCTATTGCCTTCCCCACGGCTTGTCAGCGTGTCAGCTGCTTTTCCTGACTCATCCAGGCGGAGGAAGCATTGTTTCCACTCTACAGCAAGCAGAGAAAATCCAGGCGCTACAGACTCAGAACTTAACATCAGCCCCAAGAATTAAATCATATGTTATAGGGCTGGAGTGAAGACATCATGACTTTGACAAAAAATGTAGAAGAAAAATGCTTTCTGGCAAAAAGCAACCAGTTGGGAGCATGGCGTGTAATGAAGTGCTGTGTCCCCTCTACAGGAAATCATGTCCTACTTTACTCACAAAAATGAGGGAAAGAAGTTTTCATATTTTTCCTTCCATGATGGTGTTTCACTTTGTTACTAATCAGACAAAGGCAAATAAAAACTGAAAGCAGTATTTTTTTGCCAAATGGACAAATATTTTAAAGAATAATTCTTAGTATTCAAAAGTGTTTGGTAAAATAGACATTTTCTTCAAACATGGGTGAGAGTGAAAAATTGGTTTAAGATCTTTGAGAAGCAATTTTGCTATTGGCTGTAACCAAAAGACTTAGACAGTTTCATACTTCAGTAATTCCTCTTTTGGAAATGCAATCTAGAGAAGTGATTGAAAATTTGGACAAAGATTTAATAACAAGATTTCTCACAAATTTGTTTATAGTAATGGAATAGATATACAAAAGTTAACTGTCCAAACACAGAAAACTAGTTTACAACATTTTGACATGGTCATATTTAATGGTATGGAGAAATGTAAATGCTGGTAAGTGAAAAGAAGTTACAAAATTATTCCAAGTGAATTATTCAATACTATCTTAGGAATTGTACATCTACTCTTCAATTATGTACAGACTAAAAATTATCTTATTTATTGAATTATTTAAAATTTTAACAACTATATTCTTCTCCACATTTCTAGTTGTGTTTTCTAACAGATGTTTTTCTTTCCTTTCTTTGAGGATTCTAAATATGCTTAACATCTATTATTTTCACTTCTTATAGAATGAAATCCCCCTACTGTTGGTTTGATTGGCTGTCTTTTTAGTACAGTGCTCTGCCAAAAGACTTACTTTTGGTTTTAGGTTAAGAGGATTCACCAGCAAAACACCACTCTGCACTTAAGTAAACAAGAAATAAGTATTATTATACTGATAGCCAGACATCCTGGAATGTTAAGTCAAGTGGGCCTTAGGAAGCATCACTGTGAACAAAGCTAGTGGAGGTGATGGAATTCCATTTGAGCTATTTCAGATCCTGAAAGATGATTCTGTGATATGCTAGCAAATTTGGAAAACTCAGCAGTGGCCACCGGACTGGAAAAGTCAGTTTTCATTCCAATCCCAAAGGGCAATGCCAAAGAATGTTCAAACTGCACAATTGCACTCGTTTCACATGATGGCAAAGTAATGCTCAAAAAAGCTTTCAATCCAGGCTTCAACAGTATATTAAACAAGAACTTGCAGATGTTCAAGCTGGATTTAGAAAAGGCAGAGGAGCCAGAGATAAAATTGTCAACATCCACTGCATCATAGAAAAAGCTAGAGAATTCCAGAAAAACATTTACTTCTGCTTTATTGACTATGCTAAAGCCTTCAACTTTGTAGATTACAACAAACTGTGGAAAATTCTGAAAGATACGGGAATACCAAACCATCTTACCTGCCTCCTGCGAAACCTGTATGCAAGTCAAGAAGCAACAGTTAGAACTGGATATGGAACAACAGACTGGTTCCAAATTGGAAAGGAAGTATATCAAGGCTGTATATTGTCACCCTGCTTATTTAACCTATATGCAGAGTACATGATGTGAAATGTACTGGGCTGTATGAAGCACAAGCTAGAATCTAGATTGCCGAGAGAAATATCAATAAACTCAGATATGCAGATGACACCACCCTTATGGCAGAAAGTGAAGAACTTCTTGATGAAGGTGAAAGAGGAGAGTGAAAAAGTTGGCTTAAAACTCAACATTCAAAAAATGAAGATCATGGCATCCAGTCCCACCACCTCATGGCAAATAGATGGGGAAACAATGGAAACAGTGACAGATTTTAAGGGCTCCAAAATTACTGCAGATGGTGACTGCAGCCTTGAAATTAAAAGACGCTTGAACCTTGGAAGAAAAGGAATGACAAACCTAGACAGTATATTAAAAAGCAGAGACATTACTTTGCCAACAAAAGTCTCTACAGTCAAAGCTATGGTTTTTCCAGTAGTCATATATGGGTGTGAGAGTTGGGCCATAAGGAAGGCTGAGCACTGCAGAATTAACTGATGCTTTTGAACTGTGGTGTTGGAGAAGACTCTTGAGAGTCCCTTGGACAGCAGGGAGATCAAGCCAGTCAATTCTAAAGGAAATCAATCCTGAATATTCATTGGAAGGACTGATTCTGAAGCTGAAACGCCAATACTTTGGCCACCTGATGTGAAGAGCCAAGTCATTGGAAAAGACCCTGTTGCTGGGAAAGATTGAAGGCAGGAGAAGGGGATGACAGAGACGAGATAGTTGGACGGCATCACCGACTCAATGGACATGAGTTTGAGCAAACTCTGGGAGATGGTGAGGGACAGGGAAGCCTGGCGGGCTACAGGCCACAGGGTCACAACTGAGCAACTGAATAACAAAAAAGCTCAAATATTTCAGTAAAACTTACTTTTTCAAATTGAGTGAACTCTATGACCCTGAAGTCTCTCCAGTCCTGAATTTAAGAAAAGCAAATCAAATCAAATAAGCTAAAACCAAAAGACTGAACTCCTGGATTGTTGTCATCACATCATAAAACCTGGACAGTTCCCCCGAAGGAAAAACAGATGCTCTTTATCCTTTCTGATACTCTGTCTTAAACCATTTGGACCCAATAGATTTGATCTCTTGTCACATTGGAAGGGAAGCACTTGCCAAGGTCACCAGATAAGTTCCACAGAACTCATCTTCCCTTGGGACTTAGTCAAATGAGAACTGCTGAGCCTGTGAGCAGAGGAGCATGTGGGCAACAGCAGAGGGATTTGAGGGAGCATTTTAGGTTCAGAGGCTACCTTGACTGTCACTCAAGGAGCCCTTTAAATATCCCACCAGGGGCCAAACAATTGGAGAAACTTCTTTAAAACAAAGCAATAATTATTTCCCCCATTTTGGAAATGAACCAGGAACATCTGAAATAACCAATAGGAGGTCCTAATGCGCAACAGATGTCTAGGAATATCAACCTGAGCTGACATCTTACAGACAGGAGAAAAAGTGAAAAACACTTGGCATTTTAATTGCAGGGTGGCCTTATCTAAATGACTGCACAATTTCTTTTTGTGTTTTAACAAACAGAGCTTACAGACCACCAATTTCCCCCAGACCCCTTGGACAGAAACCCCTTACAGATGACTGTTCCAACTTATTTTTACACAGGACACTGGGTCCGAGTTGCACTCCCCACATGGTTAAATGCAGTCTCCAGATCAAATTCTTGCTGAGCTGCCTGGGCATGTTACTTCACTTCTCTGAGCTTCACTTTCCACATCTGCAGAGTGATGATGCTAACACCCCCAAGCAGGGCTGGGTTACATATTCAATCAGGCACCATGTGTGAAGTCCTCAGCATTTTTGTTGGTAACTGATGGGACTGTGGGCCATGAAGTCTCATGGAGCACTTTTTTTCATGGTACATTTCTAGATCTCCTGCCTGTCCAGTCTCCTTGAGGGAGGGAAGGTGGAAGGTACTGGACTAGATGGAACATAGCCAACATCATTCCCAGGAAAAGGCTTGCCCCACTCTGTTCCAGGTTTCCTTCTTAAAATTTCTCTGAAACAAGCTGGCCACCAGCCAGCACATGGCTCAATGAGCAGCTGTGGGTGTGAGCAGCTTTGTAGGAAAGGCAGGAAGAGTAGCTGGGGAGAGATAAACTGTGGGCTTCAGGACGCGGGCTGCTGTACGAACAGCAGCCTTTCCGGGACCTGTGGTCTAAAAGACAGTGAAGAAGATGAGTGCGCTGGGAGACACAGCCTGGACAGACTCTGAAGGCTTCAGAGGGTGAGTGGCTCATTTGTCTCACATTCCATACCAGGGACAAGGGAAAGGCAGGAGTGCTTATTCCTTTGGGGGTCCACAAAGGGTAGACTACCTGTGGCAGAAGTAAGGAGATCCGAGCATGCTCTTTTCTGGTTACTAGCAAGCTGTATAGTCTTGAGCAAGTCACCTGCCCTCTCTGGGCCTGTTTTCTCATCTATAAAATAAGGAATTGGCCAAGTCTAATAACCAGACTAATAACCATACCTAACATTTGTGCAGTGTTCACCAGTTTCACTTTTGAAACAGAATCTCATTGGGTCCCCGTGGCAACCCTTGGTTGAAAGATTGACTGTCACATTTACAGGTGAAGAGGGCTTCCCAGGTGGCACTAGTGATTTAAAAAAAAAAAACAAAAAACCCACCTGCCAATGCAGAAGACGTAAGAGACATGGGTTCAATTCCTGGGGTGGGAAGATCCCCAGGAGAAGGAAATGGCAACCCACTCCAATATTCTTGCCTGGAGAACCCCATGAACAGAGGAGCCTGGCAGGCTACAGTCCATGGGTTTGCCAAGGGTTGGACACGACTGAAGTGCCTTAGCACACATGAACACACAGATGAGGAAACTATTACACACTGGGGCCAGTGGACCTAAGAACCGGGTCTCCTGGGGACAGTTCTGGGCTCTCGTCAGCACCAGCTTCCCCTTGAGCTCTGAAACCTGCAGATTCCTGGTTTCTTGTCGAGGACCACCTCGTTTTCCCCACCCTCCCTCACTCTTTACTTCCCACCAGTTGTCTCTTCCCCAGCCCCTTTGC
Organism: Oryx dammah; assembly: GCF_014754425.2. NCBI lineage: Eukaryota > Metazoa > Chordata > Mammalia > Artiodactyla > Bovidae > Oryx > Oryx dammah. The sequence continues at coordinate 2,475,671 of NW_024080602.1, read as the reverse complement.
AGAGTTTCCTTTCTCATCCTGTAGGCCAGGCACACTAATATTTCTGAGACGAGGGAGGTTAATATTTGATACCCTGCCCCCATGCTCCCTGGGTTAGCAGTGGTGTGCAGCCTGTTTCCTAGAATTCGCTCTGCTTATGGAATGTCTTCTTGTGGGGTCCCAAGAGAAGTAGTGGGTGAGGCTGCCTAATCCTCAGGGCCATGCTTCTCCAGGTGTGAGCCTGGGCCACATTGTGTGGGTCACAGTCAGGGTGCTGCCTACACATGCAGATTCCTGGGCCCCGCCCCAAAGTTGGTGAATACGCAGATTCCTGGACCCTGCCGCAAATTTGGTGACTCAGAATGGGCATTTCACCAGCTTCCTCTGTTTCTGACAAGCACTAACCAGGGTCTGAGAATCATGCTCTTAGGAGACTGTCCTGTTGGGCTGCAGAGGGCTGTTGATAGACTTCTTAGAAGTGAACCACACTTATATTACTAAAGTAAGTCCTTCCTGATGATGATGATAATTGATTTTTACTTCCTGGCCATGCCATGTGGCATGTGAGATCTTAGTTCCTCGATCAGGGGTGAGAACCCCCTGTAGTGGAAGCTTGGAGTCTTAACCGCTGGACCACCAGAGAAGTCCCTAATTTTTAAAGTAAACTTTAGGATTTAACTAGGTTATATTTTAGAGTTTTGCATCTCTGTAAGTGAAACTTGTCCAGAATTTTCTCTTTTCACATGCTGTCCTCAGTGGGATTGGGTAATGATAGCTTATAAACTAGGGATCTTACCATCATTTTCTACAATCTGAGATAGTTTGTCATTGGACTTGTTTTCTGAAGATTAAAGAAAGCTCAACTGTGAAAACAAGCTGGGCCTGACATTATTTTATTTTATTTATTTATTTTTTTAATTTTTATTTTTACTTTATTTTGCATTACAATACTGTGTTAGTTTTGCCATACATTGACATGAATCCGCCATGGGTGTACATGAGTTCCCAATCCTGAACCCCCCTCCCACCTCCCACCGCATACCATCTCTGGATCATCCCCGTGCACCAGCCCCAAGCCTCCTGTATCCTGTATAGAACATAGACTGGCGATTCATTTCTTACATGATAGTATACATGTTACAATGCCATTCTCCCAAATCATCCCACCCTCTCCCTCTCCCACAGAGTCCAAAAGACTGTTCTATACATCTGTGTCTCTTTTGCTGTCTCGCATACAGGGTTATCATTACCATCTTTCTAAATTCCATATATATGTGTCAGTATACTGTATTGGTGTTTTTCTTTCTGGCTTACTTCACTCTGTATAATAGGCTCCAGTTTCGTCCACCTCATTAGAACTGATTCAAATGTATTCCTTTTAATGGCTGAGTAATACTCCAGTGTGTATATGTACCACAGCTTTCTTATCCATTCATCTGCTGATGGACATCTAGGTTGTTTCCATGTCCTGGCTATTATAAACAGTGCTGTGATGAACACTGGGGTATACGTGTCTCTTTCGATTCTGGTTTCCTCAGTGTGTATGCCCAGCAGTGGGATTGCTGGGTCATAAGGCAGTTCTATTTGCAATTTTTAAAGGAATCTCCACACTGTTCTCCATAGTGGCTGTACTAATTTGCATTCCCACCAACAGTGTAAGAAGGTTCCCTTTTCTCCACACCCTCTCCAGCATTTATTTCTTGTAGACTTTTGGATCGCAGCCATTCTGACTGGTGTGAAATGGTACCTCATTGTGGTTTTGATTTGCATTTCTCTGATAATGAGTTATGTTGAGCATCTTTTCATGTGTTTGTTAGCCATCCGTATGTCTTCTTTGGAGAAATGTCTATTTAGTTCTTTGGCCCATTTTTTCATTGGGTCGTTTATTTTTCTGGAATTGAGCTGCGTAAGTTGCTTGTATATTTTTGAGATTAGTTGTTTGTCAGTTGCTTCATTTGCTATTATTTTCTCCCATCCAGAAGGCTCTCTTTTCACCTTGCTTATAGTTTCTTTTGTTGTGCAGAAGCTTTTAATTTTAATTAGATCCCATTTGTTTATTTTTGCTTTTATTTCCAGTATTCTGGGAGGTGGGTCATAGAGGATCCTGCTGTGATTTATGTTGGAGAGTGTTTTGCCTATGTTCTCCTCTAGGAGTTTTATAGTTACTTGTCTTACATTTAGATCTTTAATCCATTTTGAGTTTATTTTTGTGTATAGTGTTAGAAAGTGATCTAGTTTCATTCTTTTACAAGTGGTTGACCAGTTTTCCCTGCACCACTTGTTAAAGAGATTGTCTTTAATCTATTGTATATTCTTGCCTCCTTTGTCGAAGATAAGGTGTCCATAGGTGTGTGGATTTAACTCTGGGCTTTCTATTTTGCTCCATTGATCTATATTTCTGTCTTTGTGCCAGTACCATACTGTCTTGATGACTGTGGCTTTGTAGTAGAGCCTGAAGTCAGGCAGGTTGATTCCTCCAGTTCCATTCTTCTTTCTCAAGATTGCTTTGGCTATTCGAGGTTTTTTGTATTTCCATACAAATTGTGAAATTATTTGTTCTAGCTCTGTGAAAAATACCGCTGGTAGCTTGATAGGGATTGCATTGAATCTGTAGATTGCTTTGGGTAGTATCCTCTTTTTAACTATACTGATTCTTCCGATCCATGAACATGGTCTATTTCTCCATCTATTAGTGTCCTCTTTGATTTCTTTCACCAGTGTTTTATAGTTTTCTATATATAGGTCTTTAGTTTCTTTAGGTAGATATAGTCCTAAGTATTTTATTCTTTTCGTTGCCTTGGTGAATGGAATTGTTTCCTTAATTTCTTTTTCTACTTTCTCATTATTAGTGTATAGGAATGCAAGGGATTTCTGTGTGTTGATTTTATATCCTACAACTTTACTATATTCATTGATTAGCTCTAGTAATTTTCTGGTGGAGTCTTTAGGGTTTCCAATGTAGAGGATCATGTCATCTGCAAACAGTGAGAGTTTTACTTCTTCTTTTCCAATTTGGATTCCTTTTATTTATTTATTTTTTCTGCTCTGATTGCTATGGCCAAAACTTCCAGAACTATGTTGAATAGTAGCAGTGAAAGTGGACATCCTTGTCTTGTTCCTGACTTTAGGGGAAATGCTTTCAATTTTTCACCATTGAGGATAATGGTTGCTGTGGGTTTGTCATATATAGCTTTTATTATGTTGAGAAGTGTTCCTTCTATTCCTGCTTTCTGGAGAGTTTTTATCATAAATGGATATTGAATTTTGTCAAAGGCCTTCTCTGCATTTATTGAGATAATCATATGGTTTTTATTTTTCAATTTGTTAATGTGGTGAATTACATTGATTGATTTGTGGATATTGAAGAATCCTTGCATCCCTGGGATAAAGCCCATTTGGTCATGGTGTATGATCTTTTTAATGTATTGTTGGATTCTGATTGCTGGAATTTTTTTAAGGATTTTTGCATCTATGTTCATCAGTGATATTGGCCTGTAGTTTTCTTTTTTTTGTGGCATCTTTGTCAGGTTTTGGTATTAGGGTGATGGTTGCCTCATAGAATGAGTTTGGAAGTTTACCTTCCTCTGCAATTTTCTGGAAGAGTTTGAGTAGGATAGGTGTTAGCTCTTCTCTAAATTTTTGGTAGAATTCAGCTGTGAAGCCGTCTGGACCTGGGGTTTTGTTTGCTGGAAGATTTCTGATTACAGTTTCAATTTCCGTGCTTGTGATGGGTCTGTTAAGATTTTCTATTGCTTCCTGGCTCAGTTTTGGAAAGTTGTACTTTTCTAAGAATTTGTCCATTTCTTCCACGTTGTCTATTTTATTGGCATATAATTGCTGATAGTAGTATTTTATGATCCTTTGTATTTCTGTGTTGTCTGTTGTGATCTCTCCATGTTCATTTCTAATTTTATTGATTTGATTTTTCTCCCTTTGTTTCTTGATGAGTCTGGCTAATGGTTTGTGAATTTTGTTTATCCTTTCAAAGAACGAGCTTTTGGCTTTGTTGATTTTTGCTATGGTCTCTTTTGCATTTATTTCTGCCCTAATTTTAAAGATTTATTTCCTTCTACTAACTCTGGGGTTCTCCATTTCTTCCTTTTCTAGTTGCTTTAGGTGTAGAGTTAGGTTATTTATTTGACTTTTTTCTTGTTTCTTGAGGTATGCCTATATTGCTATGAACTTTCCTCTTAGCACTGCTTTTATAGTGTCCCATAGGTTTTGGGTTGTTGTATTTTCATTTTCATTCATTTCTATGCATATTTTGATTTCTTTTTTGATTTCTTCTGTGATTTGTTGGTTATTCAGAAGCGTGTTGTTCAGCCTCCATATGTTGGCATTTTTAATAGTTTTCCTCCTGTATTTGAGATCTAATCTTAACGCATTATGGTCAGAAAAGATGCTTGGAATGATTTCAATTTTTTAAAATTTATCAAGGTTAGATTTATGGCCCAGGATGTGATCTATCCTGGAGCAGGTTCCGTGAGCACTTGAGAAAAAGGTGAAATTCATTGTTTTGGGGTGAAATGTCCTAGAGATATCAATTAGGTCTAACTGGTCTATTGTATCATTTAAAGTTTGTGTTTCTTTGTTAATTTTCTGTTTAGTTGATCTGTCCATAGGTGTGAGTGGGGTACTAAAGTCTCCCACTATTATTGTGTTATTGTTAATTTCCCCTTTCATACTTGTTAGCATTTGTCTTACATATTGCGGTGCTCCTATGTTGGGTGCATATATATTTATAATTGTTATATCTTCTCCTTGGATTGATCCTTTGATCATTATGTAGTGTCCTTCTTTGACTCTTTTACAGCCTTTGTTTTAAAGTCTATTTTATCAGATATGAGTATTGCTACTCCTGCGTTCTTTTGGTCTCTATTTGCGTGGAATATCTTTTTTCAGTCCTTCACTTTCAGTCTGTACGTGTCCCTTGTTTTGAGGTGGGTTTCTTGTAGGCAGCATATATAGGAGTCTTGTTTTTGTATCCATTCAGCCAGTCTTTGTCTTTTGGTTGGGGCATTCAACCCATTTACATTTAAGGTAATTATTGATAAGTATGATCCTGTTGCCATTTACTTTATTGTTTTGGGTTTGGGTTTATACACCCTTTTTGTGTTTCCTGTCTAGAGAAGATCCTTTAGCATTTGTTGGAGAGCTGGTTTGGTGGTGCTGAATTCTCTCAGCTTTTGCTTGTCTGTAAAGCTTTTGATTTCTCCTTCATATTTGAATGAGATCCTTGGTGGGTACAGTAATCTGGGCTGTAGGTTATTTTCTTTCATCACTTTAAGTATGTCCTGCCATTCCCTCCTGGCCTGAAGAGTTTCTATTGAAAGATCTGCAGTTATCCTTATGGGAATCCCCTTGTGTGTTATTTGTTGTTTTTCCCTTGCTGCTTTTAATATTTGTTCTTTGTGTTTGAACTTTGTTAATTTGATTAATATGTGTCTTGGGGTGTTTTGTCTTGGGTTTATCCTGTTTGGAACTCTCTGGGTTTCTTGGACTTGGGTGGTTATTTCCTTCCTCATTTTAGGTAAGTTTTCAACTATTATCTCCTCAAGTATTTTCTCATGGTCTTTTTTTTTTGTCTTCTTCTGGGACTCCTATAATTCGAATGTTGGAGGGTTTCATATTGTCCTGGAGGTCTTTGAGATTGTCCTCATTTCTTTTAATTTGTTTACCTTTTTTCCTCTCTGATTCATTTATTTCTACCATTCTATCTTCTATTTCACTAATCCTATCTTCTGCCTCCGTTATTCTACTATTTGTTGCCTCCAGAGTGTTTCTGATCTCATTTATTGCATTATTCATTATATACTGACTCTTTTTTATTTCTTCTAGGTCCTTGTTAAACCTTTCTTGCATCTTCTCAATCCTTGTCTCCAGGCTATTTATCTGTGATTCCATTTTGATTTCAAGATTTTGGATCATTTTCACTATCATTATTTGGAATTCTTTCTCAGGTAGATTCCCTATCTCTTCCTCTTTTGTTTGGTTTGGTGGGCATTTCTCCTGTTCCTTTACCTGCTGGTATTCCTCTGTCTCTTCATCTTGGTTATATTGCTGCGTTTGGGGTGGCTTTTCTGTATTCTGGGAATTTGTGGAGTTCTCTTTATTATGGAGTTTCCTCTCTGTGGGTGGGGTTGTATCAGTGACTTGTCACAGTTTCTTGGTTAGGGAAGCTTGTGTCGGAGTTATGGTGGGTGAAACTGGATTTCTTCTCTCTCGAGTGCAATGAGGTGTCCAGTAATGAATTATGAGATGTCACTGGTTTTGGAGTAACTTTGAGCTGCCTGTATATTGAAGCTCAGGGCTGTGTTCCTGTGTTGCTGGAGAATTTGCCTGGTATGTCTTGCTCTGGAACTTGTTGGCCCTTGGGTGGTGCTTGGTTTCAGTGTAGATGTGGAGGTGTTTGATGAGCTCCTATCAATTAATGTTCCCTGGAGTCAGGAGTTCTCTGATGTTCTCAGGATTTGGACTTAAGCCTCCTGCTTCTGGTTTTCAGTTTTATTTTTACAGTAGCCTCAAGACTTCTCCATCTATACAGCACCAATGATAAAACATCTAGGTTAGAGATGAAAAGTTTCTCCACATTGAGGGATACCCAAAGAGGTTCACTGAGTTACATAGAGAAGAGAAGAAGGAGAGGGGAGTTAGAGGTGACTGGAATGAGATGAGGTAGGATCAAAAGAGGAGAGAGCCAGCTAGCCAGTAATCACTTCCTTATGTGTGCTCCACAGTCTGGACCGCTCAGAGATGTTCACGGATTTATACAGGGAAGAGGAGAGGGAGGAAGTAGGCAGAGGTGGCCAGTAGGATAAAAGAGAGAAGTGAAAAGGAGAGAGACAGATCCAGCCAGTAACCAGTTCCCTAGGTGTTCTCCATTGACTGGAACACACAGAGATTCACAGAGTTGGTTAGAGAAGAGAAGGGGGAGGGAGGAGACAGAGACAACCTGGTGGAGAAAAAGGAGAGTTCAAAGGAGGAGAGAGTGGTCAAGCCAGTAATCTTGCTCTCAGGTAAAATTGGGTACTGAAGATTGGGTTTTTAAATGTACAAAATTGACAACAAATACCAAAAAGCAAAGATTAAAAATCTAGAGTAGAGGTTGGATTTTCAAAAATACAATATTAAAGAAAAGAAGAAGAAGAAGAAAAAAACAAAGTCACAAGAATTATTAAAATACAACAACCATAAAAAATATATATATACGGCGTTTGCTTTAAAAATAGGGTCTTTTTTTTTAAGTAATAGTCAGTCAGTCAGTCAGTTCAGTCGCTCAGTCGTGTCCGACTCTTTGCGACCCCGTGAATTGCAGCACGCCAGGCCTCTCTGTCCATCACCATCTCCTGGAATTCACTCAGACTTATGTCCATCGAGTCCGTGATGCCATCCAGCCATCTCATCCTCTGTCGTCCCCTTCTCCTCCTGCCCCCAATCCCTCCCAGCATCAGAGTCTTTTCCAATGAGTCAACTCTTCGCATGAGGTGGCCAAAGTACTGGAGTTTCAGCTTTAGCATCATTCCTTCCAAAGAAGTCCCAGAGTTGATCTCCTTCAGAATGGACTGGTTGGATCTCCTTGCAGTCCAAGGGACTCTCAAGAGTCTTCTCCAACACCACAGTTCAAACACATCAATTCTTTGGTGCTCAGCCTTCTTCACAGTCCAACTCTCACATCCATACATGACCACAGGAAAAACCATAGCCTTGACTAGACAGACAGACCTTTGTTGGCAAAGTAATGTCTCTGCTTTTGAATATACTATCTAGGTTGGTCATAACTTTTGTTCCAAGGAGTAAGCGTCTTTTAATTTCATGGCTGCAGTCACCATCTGCAGTGATTTTGGAGCCCCCCAAAATAAAGTCTGACACTGTTTCCACTGTTTCCCCATCTATTTCCCATGAAATGATGGGACCAGATGCCATGATCTTTGTTTTCTGAATGTTGAGCTTTAAGCCAACTTTTTCACTCTCCTCTTTTACTTTCATCAAGAGGCTTCTTAGTTCCTCTTCACTTTCTGCCATAAGGGTGGTGTCATCTGCATATCTGAGGTTATTGATATTTCTCCCGGCAATCTTGATTCCAGCTTGTGCTTCTTCCAGTCCAGTGTTTAGGTTATAGAAATAAAAATTAAAGGAGAAATGGAGGACTTAAAATTTTTAAAAAGTTAAATAAAAAAAAGAAAAAGAAAAGAAGAAAAAACAATCAAACAGCAACATCAATTTAAAAAAAAAGAGAGAGAGAATGATCGTAAAAATAGTAAAGATATATCTGGGACTTTCTCTGGTGTTGTGGGCAGTGTGGGGTCACTTCCAAGGCGGTTGCCTCTGCTTAGCTTCTTCTGTTTGCTGGTCTCTTCAGTTTCTGATTTCCTCCCTGACACAAGGGGGACAGTGGTGGACACTTTTTTTTTTTTTCAGGCTCACTTGTTCAGTCGCACTGTTGGGAGGAAGGGATGCTGCAAACAAATAATACTGATGTGTGCTCACAGTGTCTCAGCCACGCATGCTCACGGTGCACACTGCTCAGGCTCTACGTTGCTCCCCCAGGAACCGTCTGAGGCTGGCCCTAGGTTGCATGCACCTCCCCGGTCTAAGCTGCTCAGGCTTGGCTCTCAGGTAGCCCTCAGAGGTGCAGATTCGGTTGGGCCTGCCTTTTGGGCCCTTCCCAGGTCCGAGTAGCTCAGGTGTTTGGCGAGCGTGGTCGCTGCGACTTATCACCTTTCCCGTGCCTGCTGCTCAGTTTTCTGGGTATACTGCTGGCGCCCCTTCAGAGGCGGATGGTGACTGTCCAGAACCCCAAGAAGTCTTAGCAAAGAAGCCTGCTTACAGTTTGGTAGGAGATGTCTCTCCGGGGCTGCAATTTCTCCCTTCCAGCCCTTATGGCTGGGGCTGCCTGTCACCAGAGGGGGATGGTCTACAGCCGGCTATTTCTGTTCCGTCCTTTGTTCTGTGCGCAGTCCTGGTGGTGTCTTACATTAGAGCTTTTCGCGTGGTAGCTATCTGACTGTGTGGTATGCTAGCCCAAGTTAGGTCGCTCTGGTTACACTCGGGGCATTCTGGCCTGATTCTTAAAAAGCACTGCAGCCCGCGCCTCCCTGCCCAGCCCCCACTTGCTAGTGATGGATGCAGGCGTCTGTGCTGCTTCTCCACTGGGGGAGTTACAGTTGGGCTCGTAATCTGTTGGTTTTAATTATTTATTTATTTTTCTTCCCTGTTATGTTGCCCTCTGTGCTTCCAAGGCTTGCCACAGACTCAGCAGCGAGAGTGTTTCCTGGTGTTTGGAAACTTCTCTCTTTTTAAGACTCCCTTCCCAGGACAGGACTCCCTTCCTGGGACGGAGCTCCCGCCCTACCTCCTTTGTCTCTTTTTTTGTCTTTTATATTTTTTCCTACCTGTTTTTGAAGACAATGATCTGCTTTTCTGGGTGCCTGATGTCCTCTGCCAGCATTCAGAAGTTGTTTTGTGGAATTTACTCAGAGTTGAAATGTTCTTTTGATGAATTTGTGAGGAAGAAAGTGGTCTCCCCGTCCTATTCCTCCGCCATCTTCCTGACATTATTTTAAATGCTGACATTTAACCCCCTTACTATTTAAATGATTATTGGTCTGTTCAGAGTGTTACTTCTTGAAATTAATTCATTTCTCTATGTTCACCAATTGGTTGCACAGAATAGTCGTATTTCTGTAGCTGTTTTCTGGATTCTATTGCCTTTCTCAATATTAATATTTTATTTTTTCACTTTCTCTAATCCTGCTTTTTTACTTAGTATTATCATAGAACCAACTTGTTTTTTCACTATGTGCATGCATGCTTAGTCGCTCAGTCATGTCTGTTTGTGACTCCATGGACTGTAGCCTTCCGGGCTCCTCTGTTCATGGGATTCTCCAGGCAAGAATACTGGAGTGGGTAGCCGTTCCCTTCTTTAGAGGATCTTGCTAACCCAGGGATCAAACCTGGTTCACCTGCATTGCAGGTGGATTCTTTATCACCTGAGCCACTAGGGAAGAAGCCCTTTTTTCACTATACTGAGGCATAATTGATGTACAATTATTAAAATGAACAATTTGATGAGTATTGACACGTGCATGCATCTGTAAAACCATTGCTGTAACCAAAATCAGTTTACCATTTTGACCTTTTTTTCCCCAGTATTCTAGTTTCTTAATTTCAGATTTTATACTTGAGTCTATCCTTCTATTTGTGTATGTGTGTGTTTTATTCTTTTTCTAGTTTCTTAAGTGAAAGCCCATTTATTTCATTTTTCTAAAGGTTATACTCCATTTATAGTTAAAAATATTAGCTACATTCCCTGTGTTATACAATATATACTTGTAGCTTATTTTATACATGGTTTGTACCTCTTAACCCCTTACCTCTATCTTTCCTCTCCACCTGTCCTCTCTCTATGGGTAAACACTAGTTTGCTCTCTATATCTGTGGATCTGTTTCTTTTCCATTATGTTCATAGTATGTTTTAGTTTTTACATTCCACATATAAGTGATATCATAAAACATTTGTCTTTCTCTGACTCATTTCACTTTAACTCATTTATTTTTAATCTTATTTATATATACAATTAATTCTCATTTTTTGTGGTAGTTGTATACAATAAACTGTGGAAAATTCTGAAAGAGATGGGAATACCAGACCACCTCATCTGCCTCTTGAGAAATCTGTATGCAGGTCAGGAAGCAACAGTTAGAACTGGACATGGAACAACAGACTGGTTCCAAATAGGAAAAGGAGTACGTCAAGGCTGTATACTGTCACCCTGCTTATTTAACTTCTATGCAGAGTACATCATGAGAAACGCTGGACTGGAGAAACACAAGCTGGAATCAAGATTGCCGGGAGAAATATCAATAACCTCAGATATGCAGATGACACCACCCTTATGGCAGAAAGTGAAGAGGAACTAAGAAGCCTCTTGATGAAAGTAAAAGAGGAGAGTGAAAAAGTTGGCTTAAAGCTCAACATTCAGAAAACAAAGATCATGGCATCTGGTCCCATCATTTCATGGGAAATAGATGGGGAAACAGTGGAAACAGTGTCAGACTTTATTTTGGGGGGCTCCAAAATCACTGCAGATGGTGACTGCAGCCATGAAATTAAAAGACGCTTACTCCTTGGAACAAAAGTTATGACCAACCTAGATAGTATATTCAAAAGCAGAGACATTACTTTGCCGACTAAGGTCCATCTAGTCAAGGCTATGGTTTTTCCTGTGGTCATGTATGGATGTGAGAGTTGGACTGTGAAGAAGGCTGAGCGCCAAAGAATTGATGTGTTTGAACTGTGGTGTTGGAGAAGACTCTTGAGGGTCCCTTGGACTGCAAGGAAATCCAACCAGTCCATTCTGAAGATCAGCCCTGGGATTTCTTTGGAAGGAATGATGCTAAAGCTGAAACTCCAGTACTTTGGCCACCTCATGCGAAGAGTTGACTCATTGGAAAAGACTCTGATGCTGGGAGGGATTGGGGGCAGGAGGAGAAGGGGACGACAGAGGATGAGATGGCCGGATGGCATCACGGACTCAATGGACGTGAGTCTGAGTGATCTCCGGGAGTTGGTGATGGACAGGGAGGCCTGGCATGCTGCGATTCATGGGGTCACAAAGAGTCGGACACGACTGAGCGACTGAACTGAACTGAACTGAACTGTATTCTGTAAAGTCACCACAAACCCTGAATGAGGAAATTCTGTACCTTTATTCCTAGGGGAAATAAATACAGGATTTGATTCCTACCAGCTCATGAGCACAAAGTTGCATATAATGATCAATACATGATTTTGTTTTATGTGTGTTTCTGGTTAAAGACTTCTTTAAAAGCAGAAATTGTTGATTCGTTAACATAGACCTTATGGTCAACAGCACTAGAACTCGTGTCTGAACAAAGCTTATCTAACAATGTAATTTCTGCATAAGGCAGATCACAGCCTTTTGTGCTGAGGAACACTAGACAGTGCTTTGTATTACTCCTGAGGGCCACTTTAAAGAGCGAAATCACCAATGAAGAGTGCAAAGATGTGAAACACACAACACTAAATAGATTGTGGGAAAGCCGTTTGTTTATAGTCTGAGAGCTGAGACAAGTAGGCAGACTGTTGCTTGTGTTGACCTCAATAGGAAACATGCGCATCGAGTGACTCAAATGCATTCCCACCTTACCCATGTCCACGGTGACCTCAGAAATGCTGCAAGTATCGATTTGGGGTTACAAATAAATTTAGCAAGTAGGCTTATTTCCATATATGGAATCTGCAGATAACGAAGATTGATTTAAAGTTATATTAAACTCATGAGATATAGACAAAAGCCATTCTCACAAAGGAAGTTTAGAGAATAAGATGACATAAATTCTCACTCACTGACTCATCATTGACTCAAGTTTGGATTGCTGGGTTCTGATGCCACAGGAAGTGTTCATCTCTGTTCTCATCACAGTATAGTTAGCCCATCTATGAGGGTTTAAGATGGCTGATGCCCTTGTGACATTGCTGATACATCCTGGACCTGGAGAGTCAAGCTCTCGGTCTCAGCCCTCGCATGGCTTATACTTGAAATGTTCAGGCAGAGGGTGGAGGTTCTTGGGTTTGATGGGAAAAGCACTGGCCTTGGAGCTGACCTGCTGAATAAAGTCTGCTAAATAACTGAAGGGCTCTGAGCCTGTTTCCTCCCTGTAAAATGTCTTAGGGAGGAAGGAAGCTCAGAGCAGTCGAGTATTTTACATTCGGTAACAAGGACCAAAGCAAAGAATGAGTGGGAAGGATTCAGAACACAGTAAAGAGCCAGGTAAACGTGAGGTGGGATGTCACTGTCACCGTGTTAACAACACCCGTGGAGCGAGCCATTCTCTGAACTTAAGCCCATCGTCTGCGGCCCAGTTCACTGGGGCCCTGTCATCCCAGAACCTAAAGAGACTTAAGCCGGGGTCAGCCAATGCCCTAGATAGAAGGAAGAGATTTAAAGACATCAAGAAGCAGCTGTGGGGAAGCACTGCTCCCACCCTGAAGCTAGTTCAACCACATGGGAAGCCCGAGACCCCAGCTGGAGGAAGATAGAGGTCCTGGGGCCACCATGAGGCCTCCTGAGCCCTTAGACACCCCAAATCCACACACCTATCTCCTTTGTCTTCCAGCACCATGAATGCCGAGGAGGATGCCAAGTGGCTTCAGTGGGTGACGCACCAGTTTAAGACCATTGCCGGAGAAGATGGGGAAATCAACCTGCAAGACTTCAAAAAAGCCCTGAAGGTGAAAGAGGCAAGTGTCTGCTCCAGAAGTGGGTGCCCTGTGCTCATATTTTGTAGAGGAGGAGCAAGCTGGTTTGCAGGACACAGTACCTCACAAGGAAGGAAAAGTTGCTTCTCAGATTCCTTTGGGCTTGAGGCTCTACTCCTTAGCAGGGCCAGAGGATATTTCTGTCTCTGTTACTGGGGCCCTTCCATCCATGGTGGCAGCCATGGCCTCCTGGGATCTTCCAAACAACACATGAAGTTGGAAATCAGTAGCTTGTCAAATCTTAAGAAATATTATTGACCTTACATTTACCGCCAGCCTCATGGGCAGAGGTAATGCCAAGACTTAAGTTTCCTGCCAAAAAACCAAAATTTTCCATGGTTTGTATCCATTAAAGTCCTGTTGGCACTGCTACACCATCCCCAGTCCTCTCTCTCGGTGTCCTCTGCCCATCCCCATAACATTTGAATGCCCCTGTTTGGATGGGAGGACCCCTCACTTGCTGGTACCAAGGCACTGCTTTGAACTCTAAACACTGTCTCCTTTCATAGTCAATATGGGGAAGGGAAAAAAGGCCTTCTGCCTAATAGGGGCTGTAAGACATCTTAAGATGAAGGCCATTCAGGATGGTAGAATGATATTGGGAGAGTGATAAAGGCATTACTAAAGGGACCCAGGTGAAAAAGAGTGAAGCCAAGGCAGGGCTGACTGCCCACAGTGGACCTCATGCTTGTGAATTAGATCAGACACTAAAGTCCTCAGGCTCCTCTCCCTGCCTCAAAGAGCAGATCTCAGCCTGGCGTATCTGTGACCCTGACCCAGCCTGTCTTCTTAATTTCTGTGTTTTCAGTGCCTAACACAAAGCCTGCCTGGCAAGCAAGGGCTTGTGCAGATATGATTCTTGAATGAATGAATGGTTGAATGGTGAATGGAGTGAGTGCACCAGCAACTGAGAACAAGTGCTGTTAAGAACAACTCTACATTAAGAACATTTAGTTGTAGGCTATAGGCAGCCCAAACAAGGCAAAGACACAGGTATTCAAGTGGCACCTTCTTTATAAATCCTTCCTGGCTTCACTGTCACCGGGGTCACCTTAAGGGGAAAAAGACAGGACCTGGGAGGAGCCTGCAGGGGGACACTCAATCTGACCTTTTCCCCATGTTGAGTAAGGGGCCACCAGAGGTCTGGACTGCAAGGCTGATGACAGCGGTGGGTTGTGGAGACAGAGAGCCTATGCAAATTACCAGGCCCGAGAGCCAGAAGGGGGCCCAGGACCCAGACACAAGCCTATCCTCGCTACAGGGATCTGAACAGTTCTCCTACCAGAACCCAAAGTTGTTCTCAGCTGACAGGATGGGCCATGGACACTGTCCCCTAGTGTGGCTTCACTGGGCAGATCGCAGGCTATTTCAGTCACTTGAGTCCTCCCTGAATCCCACCACCCCATGGCATGCGTACATACACACACACACACACGCACATACACACACAGAGTGAATGAATTCAAAGCCCAGGCTCCATGGCCTCATTTGTACCCATCTCCCGTCCTCCTCTGGCCACAGTCTTTCTTTGCTGAGAGATTCTTTGTCCTGTTTGACTCGGACGGAAGTGGCACCATCACACTTCAGGAGCTGCAGAAGGCACTGACCTTGCTCATCCACGGCAGCCCCATGGACAAACTCAAATTCCTCTTCCAGGTGTATGACGTCGATGGTAAGCATCCTTTGTGGGATGGGAGGAGGACTCAGAGGGAGGGACAAAGGGAGCGGGCCCATCTCAGTGACTACCCAGCACTGGGCTAATGTCTACAGGGGAGGCTGACAGCTTCCTCTCCCTCTGTGGGTTCCCTGCCCAGTTTCTGGTCCTCATCTCCCTTTTGTTGGGGGAGAGGGTGGGACACTGGCAGGCAGACAAATGCCCTTGATTCAACTCACGAGAAGCCAGAACTTTCCTTTGTTATTTTCCATGTTTGAAAAAAGAAATTGGTTTGTTGCTTTTTAATAATAGTAATAGCCCACTATGAACATTTTAGGCAATATAGAATGGTTTTAAAAAGACAGCAAAAATCACCCACTGCATTTTTCTATACTGCCTTATAACTGATCGCATATACACATTCATCACACGTTTTTTAAAAACAAAATGGGATTATAATACTATATACACTGCCTTTCTTCACTCAACAATATAAACAATCGTTCATATAAGACTGTATTGCTTTACAATGTCATTTTTATTATAGTAAAATAGTCATAATATTAAATTTATCACTTTAATCATTTCTAAGTGTATAGTTCAGAAGCATTACATAAATTCACATTGTTGTGCAACCATCGCCACCATCCATCTGCAGAACTTGTTCATTTTTCCAGACCGACACTGTACCAACTAAACAATAACTCCTTACTGCCCCCTTCTCCAAGAATTTGACTATTCTAGCTACCTTATCGGAGAAGGCAATGGCACCCCACTCCAGTCTTCTTGCCTGGGAAATCTCACTGATGGAGGAGCCTGGTAGTCTACAGTCCATGAGGTGGCTAAGAGTCGGACACGACTGAGCGACTTCCCTTTCACTTTTCACTTTCATGCATTGGAGAAGGAAATGGCAGCCCACTCCAGTGTTCTTGCCTGGAGAATCCCAGGGACGGGGGAGCCTGGTGGGGTCCCGTCCATGGGGTCACACAGAGTCGACACGACTGAAGCGACGCAGCAGAAGCAGCAGCAGCAGCAGCAGCAGGCACCTTATATAAGCGAAATTGTATAATAGCTGTCCTTTTGTAACTGGCTTATCTAACTTAGCATAATGTTCCCAAGGTTCACCCATGTTGTACCGTGTGACAGGACTTCATTATTTTTTTAAAACTGAATATGATCTGTTGTATGTATATACTACATTTTGTTTATCCATTCATTTGTCAATGGACACTTGGGTTGCTTCTACCTTTTGGCTATTGTGAATAATGCTGCTATAAATATGGGAGCACAAATATCTCTTCAAAACCCTGCTTTCGGTTCTTTTGGGCATGTACCCAAAAATGGAATCACTGGATCACAGGACAACTCTTTTCTGTTTTTTGAGGAACTACCATATTGTTTTCCACAGTGGTTGCACCATTTTACATTCACAGCAGCAATGCATAAAGGTTCCAGTTTCTCCAATACTTATACTTTTCTGTTTTTTTTTTTTTTTTTTTTTTTTTTTTTGATAACAGCTATCTAACAGACGTGAAGGGGAAACTCAATGGAGTTATATGACTGTGTTATATGCTACTGTGTGACTTTGACCCAATGATTCCATGAAACACAGCCTAGTAGTTAAGATCTCTGACTCTGAGACCAAGTTACCCAGGTTCAAATCTCAGCTCTACCAGTTGTTGACCCTGGACAAATTGCTTAACTTTTCCATGCTTTAATTTCCCCATGTATCACATGAAAATAATGATCATCATAATAGTACGTACTTGTGAGGTTGATAGGATTAAATTAGTTATGTAAACTCAAAACAATGCCTAGCTCAGGACACACCTTTACAGGGGTCAGTTGTTGCTTATTTACTCAAACACCATTTCCAAAATGGAGACTTCCATTGTTCTCAGTCCTTATTTTGGCATCATAAATGACACTGCAATAATTATCCTGGTTCTTACATCATTGGCAACTTTGTGGCTTAGAGAGGCTCTGAAAGCCCAGAATCATCAAAGGAAGGGAGTCTGAATGGGAAAAAGGTACCCAGTGAGACTAGGGTGGTTGGTGAAGCCAGACTGGGCAGGCCCCAGAGGTCATGGTTTGGAGTCTCAGTACAATGAGTAAGTGGGGGGCCACTGACGAGCACTGAGAGGAGTCACTGGGCTGGATTTGCATCTGCTGTTGTGCTCCTGGGCACGGCCCTCTGGCCTATGGGGTTTCTCTAGCTCCTGTATGATTTTGGCTATGAAAAAAGGCCTGTTATCACTTTGGAAGGACTTTGGAAGTCCAAATCAAGGAACTGTTTCTTTTAAAAGAGACATACAGACATCCATAGCCTTTTTGGATCAGATAGGGAAGGCTTCATCCCATCCTGTGCAATAGTTGATCTTGGGGTTGGGGGGCTCCCTCTTTCCAGGTTTTAAGAACCTGGTCCCTGGATTTATTTGTGAAGGAATGGCTCCTTCCTTTGCATTTTTAGTGGGAGCTTGCAGTGCCTTTTGGGCATAGTCATGGATCGCCTTCTGAATGTGTCCAAGATTAATAATATCTGGACACACCCTGGTTCACACCCTCATCCCTTAGAATTCCTCAGTAGTAAGAAAAGGCCTCCATAGGTCACTTCAAACGGGCTAAATCTCAGACTCCTCCTGGGGGCTACATGGACCCTGAGGAGTGCGATAGGAAACAAGTTGGTCCAGGGTTCACGAGTTTCTTGGCAGAGCTTTACTAAGGTTTTCTTTAAAGTATGGTCCATGATGGCTTTTGGCTTGGGCTCTTGCCTAAGCTGAAGGACAGGAGGTGTGACTGGAGAGTGGTGTGTTAGACTCTGCACTGTACTGTGATTACAGGCTTTGACTTTGGCCCAAGTATTGATCACAGTACCAATAAGACTTTCATTTATGTGTAGCTGCTTTCCTCCAAATACTGCATTGTTGTTGTTGTTCGGTCACCCAGTTGTGTCTAACTCTTTGTGACCCCGTGGACTGCAACATGCCAGGCCTCCCTGTCCCTCATCATCTGCTGAAGTTTGCTAAGTTCATGCCCATTGCATTGGAGATGCCATCCAGCCATCTCATGCTCTGACCCCCTCTTCTCCTCAATCTTTCCCAGCATCAGGGACTTTACCAATGAGTTGGCTATTTGCATCAGATGACCAAAATACCAGAGCTTCAGTTTCAGCATCAGTCCTTTCTGCTTTATAATTATCTATTATCCTTGAACCAATACTGAAAGGGAGGAATGCTGCTGCTACTGCTGCTATGTCGCTTCAGTCGTGTCCAACTCTGTGCAACCCCATAGACAGCAGCCCACCAGGCTCCCCCGTCCCTGGGATTCTCCAGGCAAGAACACTGGAGTGGGTTGCCATTTCCTTCTCCAATTATGAAAGTGAAAAGTGAAAGTGAAGTCGCTCAGTCGTGTCTGACTCTCAGCGACCCCATGGACTGCAGCCTACCAGGCTCCTCTGTCCATGGGATTTTCCAGGCAAGCCCCATTTTAGAGATGAACAAAGTCACAAGATTCTAAAGGACTTATAGCCCACCATCACACAGTAAGGGGCAGAAGCATATTGCTACCTCATGAGTGTCTATATCCAAAACAAGTCAAGAAATTTCTAATCAAGTACTTATGAAGAATGAGAATATATACAGGAAAAAAAAATGCCTCAGATCCCATCTCAGTTGATACAGTTGTTTCTCAAGTTAATCCCAGGATCCCTGTGGATACCCAAACCCATGGATGTTCAAGTCCTTTATATAAAATGTAGACATACAGTCTACCCTTGATAACCTGTGGGTTCATGCATCCACAGATTCAACCAACTGTGATCAAATTTGCAGGTGAGGAATCTGTCTATACTGAGAGGCAACTGTACTTTTGGCTTCCTTTTCACATCACTCTTAGCCACTCATGTTTACATAAGGTTACAACGCTGGACTTGAGGGGCCAGCTGTGGCCTCTCAGGACAACATGGATGGATGAGCAGAATCTGCTGCACGTTGGGGAACAAAGGGAAACCTCTTCACCACCACCTCATATACAATCTGCCTCTGAATAACTGGGGCTCTGGGCACATAGCTCCTTACAGATTAAGTAAGCAAGTGTATCTTCTGGGCAGATGGTCTTGGAAGTTGAGTGGTACTTAGAGAGGAGGCTGCAGATTCTAGAGGAAGGCATGCACTGAGGCCAAAGATTCTTCCTGCTTGGGAAGGTGTTTGCCTCTGTTGAGCCCAGTAGGGAGCCATGGAAGGTTTGTGAGCTGGAGGTGCCATATGTCCTTTGATTGCCTGGTCTTTACTCCTAAAGACATCAGGTTGGCAAAAACCTGAACGAACAGGAAGTTAACCCCACGATGTGGGGTTGTGCAAGGCAGGGGGAAGTTTGCAAGTACAGAGTGAGGCGCGAGGGGGGTAGGTGCAGGTCCCCACTAGGCTTCACTTCACCTGAAACAGGCAGCGGCTCCATTGACGCTGACGAGCTGCGCACCGTGCTGCAGTCGTGCCTGTACGAGAGCGCCATCTCGCTGCCCAAGGAGAAGCTAGACCAGCTGACGCTGGCGCTCTTTGAGTCGGCCGACAAGGACTGCAGCGGCACCATCACCTTCGAGGAGCTCCGAGACGAGTTGCAGCGCTTCCCCGAGGTCATGGAGAACCTGACCATCAGGTACTTCTCTGTCTGGTGCAAGGACACAGCCCGGGCCGGGAATAGACCCCAGGTGCAAAGTGTGGTCTGAGCACAAGGATGATCCCTCGGCCTGGCCCTGCCCCGCCCTGGTCGGCCCCACCCAGCCCCGCCCCTCGGGTTCCCTCCCTGGCCCAGCTTAGCTCCTCTGCCTGCTTTCTCTTGGGGCCAAAGGTCTGTCCTGCCCTCTGCAGGGCAGCTGTGGTCATGCGTGCATTTTCTACAGGGTTCCTTAAGAATCAACTCAATACTAAAGCACCAACTATGTGCTGGGCATTTTTACAAGTGTATCATTGCAAGCATGGAAAAGGAGATTGAGGGTACACAAAGAATGAAGTAACAAACAGACATTAAAGTTATTTCAGCTGAAGTGACCCGCCTGCTGCCACTGCTAAGACGCTTCAGGCGTGTCCGACTCTGTGCGACCCCAGAGACGGCAGCCCGCCAGGCTCCCCCGTCCCTGGGATTCTCCAGGCAAGAACACTGGAGTGGGTTGCCATTTCCTTCTCCAGTGCATGAAAGGAAAAGTGAAAGTGAAGTTGCTTAGTCGTGTCCGACTCTCAGCGACCCCATGGACTGCAGCCCACCAGGCTCCTCCGTCCATGGGATTCTCCAGGCATGAGTACTGGAGTGAGGTGCCATTGCCTTCTCCGAGTAACCCGCCTAGGAGCACACAAATAATTAGCAAAGACAGTTATTTATTCAACTTGTTCGAGCAGCTACTCTGTACCAAGCCTTGTTCTCAGTAATGGCAGAGCTCTGCTGGGGCTGCATTCCAGGCTGAGAGAGGTAATTTATACCAATAAACAAGTACATAAACTAGACAAGTACGAATTTGATAGGCGCTGTGGAGAGAATAATATAAAAAGGGTGTAACAGCAGACCTAAGTTTGTCTGACTCCACGTTCTGAATAGTGCCACTTTTGTACTTCATTCTTTCTGTGTATTAACTTCAAAAATTTCTCAGATTCTTCCACCCGTTATGATTGTCTCCCCACTCGAGACAGTAAAAAAAAAAAGTCGTGGGTGTGGTATCAGACAGACAGGAGACTGATCCCAGTTCTACCTCGCTGTGTGACTGTAAGCAAGTCACTTGACCTCCCTTTCCTGATGCAAAAGGAAGCCAGCCTGTGTGCCCCGAGGCTCCCAAGAGCTGCGGAGGGAGTGCGTCTCCAGGTTCCCGCTCCGGTGGTCCCCGCCGCCCCGCGTCCCTCTGAGTGGAGTCCTCTCTTACAGTGCTGCTCACTGGCTAACGCCTCCAGCTCCCCAGCGACACCGGCGCCAACCTCGCCCGCTGACCTCTGCCTACTGGCACAACCACCGCAGCCATGCGCTCTGCCTGGCCGTCTTCGTGGGCCTCCACGTGCTGCTGTTTGCCCTGGCAGCTAGTGCCTACCGGGCCTTCGGAGCCAGCGTCATGGTGGCCAAGGGCTGCGGCCAGTGCCTCAACTTTGACTGCAGCTTCATCGCGGTAGGGCTCTGTGGACACAACACAGGGAAGCAGGCAGGGGGACTGATGTAGGCTCCTCTCAGACCAAATGACCCATGCATGGCCACCTGCATTGGCAGCGCAGGATGGCACCTTAGAAATCCACTGGGCCAACACTCAGTGGTGGGGACTAAGGCTCAGGGAGGGGCAGTGAGTGGTCTCTTGTCACACAGCAGGTAAATAATACAGCTGGCATTTTTGTGTGCTTGCTATGTACCAGTCACAGTGCTAAGCACTTTCCATAGGGTAGATCCAGAGGAGGTCAGGCTAGCTCCTGTGCAGGGCTCCAGCCAGAAAGAGAATACTTCAAGAAGCCTTGAATGCCAGAATGTGATCCCCTGGACCAGAGCCTGAGGTTTCCAAGTGTATTTGATAACACACTTCTACAACTGGAATGAAATAAAACACAACAAAAATAAACAAAAAACAAAAACCCCTTCCAATTACTCAATGTATGCTCACTTATAACTGTATGCATGCCCTGTTATTGTTGGCCAATAGGTTTAGGCACAATATAAGGCAAGGCTCATCTTTAATGATCAGAGATGTACATCTCTAGTTCAAATACTCCTTTTGACACTATCATCTCCTTACTAGAGTGGGTTTTATTTTTAACCTCATAACTGGCTACAAAGAATTCACACCAGGAGAGGGACACACATAACTCATTTTGGTGGTCACTTGCTCTTCCCTTATTAACACTATTTTCAATCTGTATTTTCTCTGTGGGGAATCTTTTTAAGCTACTTGTCCTTTCTGAGGGGTAGTTAGCTTACTTAAATTAAAAGCAGTTAATGTAATCCGCAAGTTCACACAATAGGACAGGCATAAATTAAAGCAAATGAGTAAGGGAGAGGGCCCTCGCCACAAGCCCCTTGAAAAGTGCCATCTCCCCTCAGGACATCTCAAGAACTACATGGGACATGGTGCCTGTCTGACCTGTGACTAAATGAGGACTCCATGTCTACACAGAGCCTAAATATTAGTAAAAGTTTACGTGCTTCCCACGTGTTGAGATAAAAGGAATACAAACAGACATTCTGTAAGATTTTCTTCTTCCCTGCCCAGTTCTGGAGGTCCTACTTTGGGACCCCAGCTATGAATCTAGGGCAGCAATGGAAGACTTGAGGGCAGGGGAGGTGGTGATGTCCCCTAGCCTCGCCCACCCTCCAGCCCCGCCCACCCGTAAGCACAGCCTTCTCAGGGGGAGGCAGGGAGACACTGCTGCGAAGGGGAAGGCCTCAGGTTAGAGAGCGAGACAGATGGGCTCTCTACCGCTTTGCTTGGCCAGGTGCTGATGCTCAGGCGCTGCCTCACGTGGCTGCGGGCCACGTGGCTGGCTCAGGTCCTGCCGCTGGACCACAACATCCAGTTCCACCAGCTTATGGGCTATGTAGTGGTTGGGCTGTCCCTCGTGCACACCGTGGCCCACGTGGTGAACTTTGGTGAGTAGCCTGGGGCTGGGGTTGGGTAGGGATCTGGGCTTTCCACAAACCACTAATTTATCCCACCCATGTGTCCCGGTGGGCAGAGAAGGGTGTCCTGGATAAGCTGGATGGGGAGAAGTGGGAACCCCAGCAGAAAGGTGCAGTGGGCCGAGCTTGTCTTGTGCTCATCCCCAGCACTCCAGGCTCAGTCTGAGGCCAGCCCCTTCCGGTTTTGGGAACTCCTGCTCACCACGAGGCCTGGCATCGGTTGGGTCCACGGCTCAGCCTCCCCGACCGGCGTGGCTCTGCTCCTGCTGCTGCTCCTCATGTTCACCTGCTCCAGCTCCTGTGTCCGCAGGAGTGGCCACTTTGAGGTGCCCCAGCCTTTCCCCTTTGCCTGGCCTATCTTGGGCTCCCACCTTCATTTCTTCCCTTTTTTAAAAAAATTAATTTTTATTGGAGTATAGTTGGTTTCTGTTGTTCAGCAAAGTGAGTCACCCATCTTCATTTCATGCTGTGCCCCCTCCAACTTATAGAGCCCAGGAAGTTCCAGGTGGTTTGCATACTGTGGACATGTGACTTGGGTTCTGCCACTGAACTGTGATGTATGTCTGGCGAGTGAAATGTTCTGCTCTAGAAGATTCTACCTTTTTTTTTTTTTGGCTTATCCTCTTGCTCTAATTGGATTAAACTAGGCTCAAGATGGCACAGAGAGGGCAAGAAACAAGCTCTTGAGAGTTCTAATCCCCACCCCACTCCTTATTGGTCATTCCACTGCCCTCATCTGTAAAGCGGAGCTGTGACTCTCTACCTTTGGAGTTATTTTAGAAATTAAATGAGATAATACAGGTGAAGTCAATAACGACACACACCTGGCACGTGGGTGCTCTACAGGTGTTAGGTCTAGCCTTGCTTCCCTCTCTCTGGCCTCCTGGAGATATAGAAGGTCCTAAAGGATCTAGTTTGGAGATTGTATCCCCTGGACTGATTTGGTCATAGCAGAAATATATATATATATATATATATACACACACAATCACCTACTCTGAGCCAGCAATGATCCATTGAAGTCATAATCAGCATCCTCACTTGACCCACGAGGAATCTGACTCATAGAAGTAACTTACCAGGCCAAGGCCACACAGCTAGTAGCAGAGCAGGTATTAAAACTCAGGGCTTTGCTCTTTCTTCTCTACTGCCAGAACATCATTGCTCTCTTTCCTTCCTTCCCCCTGAGAAAGGGTCAGTGGGTCGGGACACTGGTGCTGATGAGCCCGTCAGAGGGGCCAGTCCACCCTGCCCATAACACACCCAGGCAGATGCTCTAGGTGTTTGTCACTAGTGCCAAGAATCTTCACTTACAGACTCTCTGAGCCAGGCCCTCAGAACAAAGAGGCAACAAAGCTTCCCACCCCCAATCTTCTATGCAAGCCTGTTCCCAGGAGAGGGTGTGTATGGCCAAGGCTCTGGGCGTGAACCTTGGCTCTGCCCCACCCCCGTGCCTTGACACCTTTACTCCCCCACCCCCACAGCTGTTCTACTGGACCCACCTGTCCTACCTCCCCATGTGGGTCCTGCTCACCCTTCATGGGCCCAGCTTCTGGAAGTGGCTGCTGGTCCCTGGCACGTTGTTCTTCCTGGAGAAAACCATCAGCCTGGCAGCGTCCCGCATGGCAGCCCTGCACATCGTGGAAGTCAATCTCCTCCCTTCCAAGGTACAAAGGGGGCCTGAGGTCAGCCAAGAGGTGTCCCAGGTGGTGGGGTGCAGCAGCTGGGTGCTCTGTTAGACCTCCACCCCCAGGAAATAGGGAGCACAGTGGAGGAGACAAGCAAGTGCAAGACGTGGTCCAGCCCTGCAAGAGTGACACTTCTGGAAGGGGAATGGCAGGTAGGCAGGGCACTACTAAAGGCCAGGTGTGCATAGAACACCTTCAGTAAGTATATATTACATGTCTGCAAGGGGCAGGCCCTGCGCTTGGTGACAGAGATGCAGAGAAAACGGAGGCACTCTTCTACTCTCCACAGACACACAGGGTAACAGGAGAGTCAGCCCTTTCATCAGTGCAAGGCTGTGTTGGCAAGAGAAGAAAATCTCAGGGGGCGTTAAACTGCTTGAGAGATGAATAGAAGTTTGTTGGATAGACAAGACAGGGAAGGGTATTGCTGGGAGAAGGAACAGCATGGGCAAAGGCAGAGAGTAATGAAAGGGCATACTGTACTGAAGGGACTATAAGTAATTTGGAGCCAAGGTGCCAGGGAGAAGCTGGAGGGGTGGGCAGGGCCTAATGGTGAGTGGCCTCACTCTGCAGACCGTGGGAACCTTGAGCAGGGTGGGGAAAGGATGGTGGTATCGGGCTGGTGTATACTGCAGCTGGATTTCTTCAGTTGCTCTGTGGAAGATGGCTTAGAGGGGACCACTGGGGAGGCTGTCGCACACATGCAGATGAGAGCTCATGAGAGCCTTGACCTTGGCCAGGGTGGGGAGGGGCATATCACAGAAAGACTCGAGAGATAGCTGGCTGTATTTGGGGTGGGAGTGTGGGGGGAGGAGTCTAGGCTGTCTTGCAGGTTTCTGAGTAATTGGGGCCGTTTTTGGAGAAAGGGCAGGCAGTTTTGGAGGGCTTGACTCTGGACAACTTGAAAGTGAGGACACGGAAGCTGGACAAGAAACTGAGGTTTGTGTCTAGGCCCTGGCATCAGACAGAGTGGTTAGATTCAGATCCCATAGTTTTAGCTGGTGCTCTTGAGCAAGTCATTTAACCTTTCTAACTCAGCCTCTCTGTAGAGTGGAGTAGGATGGACATTCGTCTCAGGGAACTGTTGTAAGGACTAGAGATAGCACTTGGAGTTGTCCTTCAGACAACTAGAGGCAGCACTTGAAGCCTCCACACAGCTCTGGCACCTGTAAGTGCTCAGTAAACCAAAGTTACTCTCCAGGAGGCTGTTGTGTCCTGGGGGAAATGCCTGTTCCTGGTTGGAATGCCAGCAAAATGCCACAGCAGTTCCAGAAAAGGGGCTGGAGCAGTCAGGGGGGCTTGACAGAGGAGGGGGGCCACTCGGAAGCAGTATTTAGACCAGAAGAAGTGGGATCACACCATGAGCCCCTCTTCAGACACAGCCTGCCTCCCCTTCTCCGATGGCCACCTACTACCCATGTGCAGTAGGGTGAGCCCCCACTCAGGGACACAGAAGGTCTCATGCCAGGCTGGCCTGGGTGATGGTGGAAGAAGATGGCCCAGCCTATGGCAGCTCTGAGTCTGCACAGATGACCCTGGTCTCTTTCTCTCCCCAGGTCACTCATCTCGTCATCAAGAGGCCCCCTCTTTTCCACTACAGACCTGGTGACTACTTGTATCTGAACATCCCCAGCATCGCACGCTATGAGTGGCACCCCTTCACCATCAGCAGTGCTCCTGAGCAGAAAGGTAGGCCTGCACCAACTCCACCAGTCCCTCAGGGGGTATTACGGCGTCCTTGCCATGTGCCAGGCAAGGCTGTGAACCAGGAACACAGAGGCAAACAAGATCCGAAACAAAATTCGGCCTCCCAGATCTCCCTCTGGAACACGGGGGCAGATGTGCAGATGCTGACTAAACGGGGTGATCGGGGCTATCTGGCTTCCGTGAGGGTCACCGGGGAGGGCCTGATCTGGTGGGGGAAGTGGGCAGGGTGGCATTTCAGCTGAACCTTGAAGGGTTTGTAGGCGTTTACCAGGTAGGGAAGGGCATCGGGGTGGAGGCAGAAGGGGAAGCATGAAACCTGCAAACATAGAAGGGTCTGATGTCGTTTGGGCTGAGGGTCAGGTGGAGTAGGGAGGAAGGAAGCAGAGGTGAGGGGGAGGAAGAGAAGTTCAGAGAAAGGACTAAAGTGGCTGGCAAAATTGATAAGAGCTAGTGTGGGGTCAGGAAGGTCTTCGAATGCAGAGTGAAAAGTGGAATGGTGCAGGCAGTTGGGAGCCTGCAAGGGTCTTAAGCAAAGGAGTAGTGGCTCAGATGAAGGGGCACCAGGGCATTTCCAGAGGGCTGTGACAGGAAGCCAGGCTTCCCCCACTCCATGTGGGCATGAGACTTGGGGAGCCCCAAGGCAACAGAATCCATCCCATCCTTCTCCCCCAACCCTGACCACTTCCATCCTCTGGGTGCCCAGCACCCACAGAGCTACTCAGCTGACCTTTCTTTGCCCAGCTGTCCTCTGACCCCCGCCCAGGCATGTGCCTGCATGCCTGCCTTCTGGTCCTGGGCTGTTGGTGGGACCACAACCTGCACCTCTGATCTCCAGGCCAGGCCAAGGATTGGCCTTCCCATCTCAAGTGCTGCTTTTTTTTTTTTTTAATATTTATTTTTATTTATCTGTTTGGTTGTACTGAATCATAGTTGTGGGATGGGAACTCTTCGTTGTGGCACATGGGATCTAGCTCCCTGACCAGGGACTGAACCCAGGCCCCTGCATTGGGGGCACAGAATGCACTGGGCCACCAGGAAGACCCTCAAGAAGTGCTTCTGATGGGGGAGGCCTTGTATGGCCTGTTGCAGCCAGACCCTTGCTTGGCTTCATGAGAGGTAAAGGTTTCTGGTTGCCGGGATTCTCTGACCCTGCTCCATGAAAAGCTGTAGCTCCATTCAGGATGCCCCTCACCCCAGCCCAGGCCCCACCCCTGGCCCAGCTCCCACAGCTCAGGGCACAGACCCAAGGCCAGGGTTCCCCACAGAAGCTATACAACACCTGCCCTGGAATCACATGAGTGGTAGCCTGGATGTACAATGGGTTGGGGGTGAGGGTTAGAGAGAGTGGATTATTTTCTTCCTATTTTTATTTCCGCCCTCCCCTTTTTTCTGCTGTTTCATAAAGAACAGATATGCTCCCAGAAAATTCAGACAGTATAGAAATAGGTGCCAAAGAAAATTAAAATCCCTCAAATAATTCTACCCAAGGAAAACTATTGTCAATCATTTGGTGAATAGCTTTCCAGATCTTGATGTATCTCCATGAATAATCAGATATAGAGATAATTCTGCATATAAGGGATTATGGTTTTGCATATAAGGGATTACACTGTTTTGCCATCCACTTTTTCTCCATGAATAATATGAAGATCTTTGCATGTCAGTTCTTTTAAAAGAAGAACTTTTCCTTTTTGTGGCTGCATGCTATTCCACTGTATTAATGGTAACAGGATTATAATATAGATGTGTAATTTATTTGACCAGTTTTTTAAAGTATTTATTTATCTATGTGGCTGCACTCAGTCTTAGCTGTGGCATGTGGGATCTAGTTCCCTGACCAGGGGTCAGATCTGGGCCCCCTGCATTGGGAGTCTTAGCCACTGGACCTCTCTTGGGAAGTCTCTATTTGACCAATTCTTGAAGGGTTTCTTTAGGGTCTGTGCTTGGAATCTCTTAGTCCTGAGTCCCCTGCAGTAAATGAGTCCATGTAAATAAATCCTCTGATTTTGTAGAGCTGGTTTCCAGGATCAGGAGTGGGACTTAGGCTGGCAACTCTGGCTGACTTGTGCAGACAGGGCACAGCGCAGCCCTCCTGCTGCTTTGCACCTTGAAGAGGGAGGAAGTGCCAGGGAGGCTCCTGGGAGCCAGGGTCCCAGGACCTGACTTTTTCAGTCCCCTCCTCACAAAGCTGTGAGAGCGTGAAAGTTGCTCAGTCATGTCTGACTCTCTGAGACCCCATGGACTATACAGTCCATGGAATTCTCCAGGCCAGAATACTGGAGTGGGTAGCCTTTCCCTTCTCCAGGGGATCTCCCCAGTCCAGGGATCGAACCCAGGTCTCCAGCATTGTAGGTGGATTCTTTACCAGCTGAGCCACAAGGGAAGCGCTATGAGAGCATGCCTCCCCTCATTCAGGAATACAGATGGGCAAAAAAAAAATGTTTGTTTTTACCAACCTCTGACTGAGCTTTACCATTTTCTTCTATTATAAATGCAGGTTACAAATCACAGTAGCATTACCGACCCCTGTGACTTTTTCGAAATGAAAACCATGGATTCTTCTTCATATCATGTTATGGTTGTTGTCCATACTTTGACATGTCATTCATGCTCATGGCTAATTCACATCTCCAGTGACCAGGCAATTCCTGCTGTATCTCATTATTTCATGTGTTAACAAAAAAACACGTTTTTTTTAAATCAAAAATTTTTTAAAAAAATTTATTTTGGTAACTGTCTCATTATAATTGGTTTCATTCATAATTTCTACATATATTATTCAAAGTATTTAAAAACCTTATTCTGAGAAGGAGTTTATCCTTGCCTTCACAGGACTGCCGAAAGAGTTCATGATTTAAAATAAAAGAAAAAGGATGAGAACTGCAGACCAGGAAGTCTCTTAGGGGCCTCCTTGCTCTAATGTGTGTTCTTTCTGGTACCCCTCAACACCCTTCTACCAGTCATCCACTTAATAGGAAACCTAAGCAGACACCCACTGTATCCCAGACACTGAGGGCAGTGAAAGCTATTGGTCCCACTATTGATTGAGCACCGAATGTGTGCAGAACCATTGACAGGCATCTCATAGAATGTGGGAGAGAGACGGTCCCCAACCTTGGTGAGACCCTGGCTTGATGGAGGAGGCAAGGCCCCCACCTCTAGGGAGCCCCCAGTGTGCTCAGGGCCACTCGGACCCCTGCCTTGGCAGAGGAAACTGAGCCCTTAGTTGACTTCACCGAGAAAGATTGCAAGGTCTGCACCAGAGAGGCCAGCTCTCCCAGTCTCATGGCTGTGGCTGCTAGTTTGGACCTGAGGAAGGGTGTTCAGAGGAGAGCGTAAGGGGTCGATGCCCAGTCCCAGTCCCTCCAGTGAGACAGGCCTGTCCCTGCTGGAGGCCAGCACTGACCCCTTTCCTCCTGTCTTGTCTCTTGCTCAGACACCATCTGGCTACACATCCGATCGGAGGGTCAGTGGACCAACAGGTTGTTTGAGTCCTTCAAGAAATCAGACCCAGTGTTATGTGGTTCCAAGAGGCTCTCGAGGAGCTTGGAGATGAAGAGGAGTCAGAGGAAGCCCCGGGTAAGTGACTGAAGGGGAGAAAGGGTCCACCATGGTGACAAACCCATGGGGACCAAGTTGCCTTTGTAGCTAGCAAGCCCTGAGCAGTTGTGAACACTGGCTGGGACTGCACAGAAGGTAGGTCAATTCAGAATGTGTGGTCCAAGAGCCTCCTTGAAGCCGGACCACACCTGATCCTTCCTGGTCCAGTGTGCTCTGTTAGAAGGCAGGGGACAAAGCAAAGAGGGAGAAATTGAGATGAGAAAAATCCATGTCTACTTCTCTGCTCTAATACTTTCTAACTGTATGGACTTGGGCACACCCTTTAGCCTTACTGGCCTCAAGTTGTTCACCTATGAAATAGAGGTGGTTCCTGTCGTTGGCTCTCCTTTCTAACATGATTGTTTTAAGGACCCATGGAATGTATGCATGTAAAGTATTGCATGAACTGGGCAGCGTGGTCCAAGTGGACCATTCATTATCCCCATCAGCACTACCACCCCCACCATCATCATCACCACCACGAGTTTAACTATCTTTTGAGCCCTGATGAAACCCATACAATTGACAAGCTGCCATTGGATACAGGCTCTGAGAGGTTTGGGAGGAACGCAGAAAGATCAGAGCAGCACTTGAAGAAGCGGTAATCGATGTAGAAGGCTGAGGGTGCCGGAACACTAGTAGGCTGTGCCACCAGGCCTGGAATCAGGTTAATACGTGGAAAGCCTGCTGAAGGTCAAAGGAAGAGATCCCCCCAGGCCTGACCCAGCCCTGCCTTGCCCTTGTGGAATATAAGTCCAGAGAAGAAAACCACATGGAATCCTGCCTGGCCAGACCAGAGGGCCCTTCTAGAACAGTGCCAAGAGCAGAACTTGGGGAAATGGAGAGGTAGGTAGAAACAGACAGGGTGTTCTTTCCTGTTAATCAGAGGAAATCTCCTGAAGGAGGAAGCTGATTTTCAAAATCAGGTGAGTCCTGGCACACTGAGAATTGGCGGGCAGATTTACTAAAAGCTGTGTTTCCTTGGGGTCTTAGGCACCACTGCCAAAGAATAAATTGGTACAGACTCTCTGGCAGACAGTCTGGCTATATGTGTCTGCATTTTAAATATCTAAACACAGTGGCTTAAAAGTGAAAGTGTTAGTTGCTCAATTGGGTCTGACTCTTTGTGATCCCATGTACTGTAGCCCACCAGGCTCCGCTGTCCTTGGAATTCTCCAGGCAAGAATAGTAGAGTGGGTAGACATTCATTTCGCCAGGGGATCTTCCCCACCTGGGGATGGAACCTGGGTCTCCGGCATTGCAGGCAGATTCTTTACCATCTGAGCTACCAGGGAAGCCTTCCTACCCAATGGCTTAGCAATACCATTTTTAGGAGTTTAATCCTAAAAAGCTATTTGGACATGTATGCAAGCTCCTTAACCACTTCCTTCCTTCATTCAGTTAGCAAATATTTAGGGCTCCCCTGGTAGCTCAGCTGGTAAAGAATCCACCTACAATGCAGGAGACCTCAGTTTGATCCCTGGATCGGGAAGTTCTCCTAGAGAAGGGAAAGGCTACCCACTCCAGGATTCTGGCCTGGAGAACTCCATGGACTCCATGGGGTTGCAAAGAGTCAGACACGACTGAGCAACTTTTGCATCACTTATTGAGCGCAGGATCTACTGTTTTCCAAGTACTATTCTAAATGCTGGAGATTCATCAATAAGCAAAATACCCATTGTCACTGCTTCCAGTCCGGAGGGGGTGGTGGACAGTACATACACAATAGATACATAATGTGTCACATGGTAATAAAGGCTGTGAAGAAAATAAGTCAGAGTAAAGGGAAAGAGCTGTTTTATACACCATGGTTGTTAACAGTAATGAGAAAATGAGTATAATCAAAATGCCCAACAATAGGGAAGCAGTTTAAAAAATTACCAATCACCCTTCTAATGGAAGAGTAAGTTGCCTAAAAAAGATTATGTAAATTTATATGCATTAGCATGTAAAGCTAGCCAAGATGTAGTAAGTGGAAAAGCCGAGTTGCAAAGCAGTATGTTCTGTTTATGTAAAAGTGTGTGTGTGTAAGTCTGGAAGGACAGAGAAAATGGTTAGAGAAGTTGTGTTTTCTGATTCAGGGTGCTTTTTTACTTTATCCTTTAAAATTCTGTAGTTTCTGAATTTTAAAAAAAATTGTATTGATTTATGATTTAAATAGACTTCCTTGTAGCTCAAACGGTAAAGAATCTGACTGCCATGTAGGACACCAGGGTTTGATTCCTGAGTTGGGAATTTCCTCTGGAGAAGGGAATGGCAATCCACTCCAGTATTCTTGCCTGGAGAATTCCATGGACAGAGAAGCCTGGTGGGCTACAGTCCATGGGGTCACATAGAGTCGGACATGACTGAGAGACTAACACACACGTGATTTAAATAATAAAGCAATATTTGTTTTGAAACCAAGCAGGGCTTGCAGCGCCAGCCCATCGATTTTGGAGCCTCAGCACAGGGTGAAGTAGCCTCCAACAAGGAGGTGATTGTG
The DNA here is from genome assembly GCF_014754425.2 of Oryx dammah. Taxonomy (NCBI): domain Eukaryota; kingdom Metazoa; phylum Chordata; class Mammalia; order Artiodactyla; family Bovidae; genus Oryx; species Oryx dammah. The sequence continues at coordinate 2,443,641 of NW_024080602.1, read as the reverse complement.
GAGCTGATATCCTACAGGCCGGAGGGAGCTCCGTGGCAGGGACACGAAGGCCTGGTGAACACGGGGACAAAGGATAGGACTCGGGCACAGAGGGAAGCTACAGCCCAGGACCCAGCCCTGGTAAGGCTGAAGAAGCTGGGGCTGGAGGTTGGAGAGCCAAAGATTTTTCTTCCAGGAATGGTGGGTGGGTCCTTGGAACCTGGAAGAGAGGGCCACAGTCAGGAGGGACCCCATGCCACTTGGTGTTTCTGCAGCCTCTCACCTGTATGGCAGGCACCTTTGTAACTTTTACCATATTTACTTCCCATAGGTAATATTTCCCACTGAATATTTCTCCTTACATCCCAACATTACTTTAAACTTAATTGTATTTTAAAAGGACTCTTTAGATTAGCATGTTTAATGGAAAATAAATATCACGTGCCATAAAAAAGGTAAGTCTAAAAGCAAAAACAATGTTATTAAATTCTTGCCAGATGTTTCTGCCTGTTAAATGAGGCTTTGAGCCTGAAGCTGCTCTCTTCGGCTTGTTCCTTCTCGGTCTCTGTCATGCTCTCCATTTCTTTCTTTCTCACTTTGTTAAAAGGAAAAAAAAGAAGAGGGAATAGTAAGTGTTAGAAGTTAAGGGGATATAATAACCATGATGTAAGGCTTTCTCCTTGCAATAGGAAGGATTTTTTAAAAAACTGTTAGAGGAGTAGCCCTCTCACAGTGCACCTCCTAAAATAACCATCACAGTAGTTCCAGGCCAGCACCATGTAGGACACAAAATTCAGTTGCCCCTGGACAAAGAAGCGACGTGGTGTGACGTGGTGAGCGCAGGACAGGCAGAGACCCAGGCTCCACCCCAGCTCTATGGGAACTTGAGCAAGTCACACTCCCAGATTCAGCTTCTCTTCTGTGAAAGGAGGGATTTGCCTGGATGACTGTGAAGGTCACTCCTAACCAGAGAGAAGCTATCACAGGCCTCTGAAGCCCTTTTGCGGGTCTGTTTCCTTCATCTTCAGGAAGGAAGCACATGAGCCTTAAGGACTCTGGTCTGCCTGTGCTCAGGGCTGGAGGAGTCAGGCCGAGTACACAGAGGAGGCTGCTCCCTGCCCTCAGGTGGCTCCCCATCAGTGAGCCCAGAGCAGGGTCCCCAGGGCAGGGGTGAGCTGTGAGCCAGGCCAGCACCTGGCTTTTCTGCCTGGAGCCGCTGGGCAAAGACTCTAGGAAGGTGGCCACTCTGAGCAAGGTGCACACTGAGGGATGCGCAGGAATTTGCCAGCGGGGGAAAAGGAAAGTGTGGTGTGCTCTAGGCACAGGGAAAGCATGTTCAAGGCCAGGGCTGTGTCTAGAAACATGAAAGCAAGCGGATGTAACTGAGCCCACGAGGCAGGCTGGGCTGAGTGTTCTCCTGTCACACCTGAAGCTGACTTGTATTGGACCACGAGAGCGATTGTTAAATTTTCGGGAATTTTGAGAGCCTGTTTTTTTTTGTTGTTGTTGTTATTTATTTTTTATTGTTGGGTCTTCATTGCTTTGCTTGGGCTTTCTCTAGTTGCGCTGCCAGGACTTCTCATTGCAGTGGCTTCTCTTGTTGTGGAGCACGGGCTTACGGGCTCAGTAGTTCCAGCGGGCCAGCTCAGTAATTGGGGCTCAAGGGCTCTGGAGCATGAGGTGGGTGGGGGGAGCCAGTTATTAAAACCAGCCATTGGTGGGAGCCACGATGACAGTGTTTACAGCAGAAATCTCGACACAAACAATCAGGACTTTGGTTTTGGTGGTCCTTTCTTCTTCTGAGGAGTCAGTTTACCAGCACATCACTGATGTTTTCCCTCAAAAGCACCCCATGCTCATTGGAATGGTTTGGGTAGAAAAGGCAATCCCCTTTTTGTAAGGTTGCTCAGACTGCAAGGGCGAGTAAACCTCTGAGAAATGCCTGGCCCACCCACTCCCAAAGACCCACTTTCTCTGCTCTATGCTCTGCAGGTCTCTGAGATGTCCTCTGAGAACCACCAGTTCTGTAACATCAAGGTGAGAGGTTCTGGGGGTGGCCGTGACCAAAACCGCTGCCCCAAGCAGAGGAAGCAAAGCCTCTGCCCACGGGAAGGGCTTGCCGGGGCGCTCAGTTCCTGGGCTCTTCAGTACCCACAGCCTGACTCCTAGGTCTCCAGATAATGGGAATCAGACCCCTGCCCACTCTCACAGGGCACACGGCTGTGCTGGTTGGACCCTGCTGCACGTGGGAGTTCTAGGGTGCCCCCAGACTTGAGCTCAGAGCGCAGTGTGTGAACAGGGCTCTGAGCAGGAGCCACTTACCCCTGGGTTCCAGCCCAGGAGACAACTGCCTGCATATACAAGGGGGTCTGATGTGTTGGGGTCCACTTCTCACCCACCCACCCGTCCCTCTCCTCTAACCCCTTCTGTGTGCAGTGCTACATCGATGGTCCTTATGGGACCCCCACTCGCAGGATCTTTGCCTCCGAGCATGCTGTGCTCATTGGTGCAGGCATTGGCATCACGCCCTTTGCCTCCATCCTGCAGAGCATCTTATACAGGTGGGTGGGCAGGCTGTGGTCCTACCTGTATCCTGGGGCAGAATCTTGAGAGATGCCCACCCCTCGCCGCTCCCTTCTGTTACCTGTCTCCATCTCCCCTGTGACCTCTTTCCTCTTCTATTCCTCCTCCTGCTCTTTTTTTGGGGTCTCATCCCTCCCCCTCCTCATGGGCTCATCCCTTCCCCTGCCACTCCACCCTCCCTCCCTGCCCCCTGCACTGTTCTCTAGGGTCCTGAGAAATCTCATACTCACCCCAAACTCAGAATCCCCTCCTCGCACCTGCCCTCAGACACCAGAAGAGAAAGCACATTTGCCCCAATTGCCAGCACTCCTGGATGGAGAGTGGTCAGGACGAGGACATGAAACTCCACAAGGTGAGTGAGCATTGCCTCCTACAGGCAGGACTCCAGAGCTTCTCCCCAGACACCAGAGCTAGTTCCTCCCCACCACTGCCCCCGCCCCACCGAGGCAGGCATGTCATTAAAGAACACAGAGCCTGAAGGTCAGGCAGCCGGGATGCAGTCACAGCCATGATGCTTGCTAGCTGTAACCTGATGGTGATTTTAAAAATGAAAATGTTTGCCATTTGAAAATTCATTATTCTGTGTAAGCCACTTAAAAGAGTTTCTTTAAAAAAAAAAAATGTTTTTCTGGCTTAATAAGCTTAAGAGCTCAGAACACTGCTTGCTGTGAGCAATAGATTGTTAGAGAAAATCCTGACCTGGCAGTCTAGAACCCAAGTTCTGGTCCCATGCTGCTCCGTAGCCTCATTCTTTACCTCTGTGAGCCTCAGTTTACACCCCCATCCCACTCCCCTCCCACCACCCCAGTTAAATGGGAATGATAGTGGATAGTGTATGCTGTGCTAAAAGCAGGGTGGTCACATGAGCACAGATAAGAGTGAATGAGGTAACCCCCGCCACCCTGATCTGGGCCCTTCTCCCTAGGTGGACTTCATTTGGATTAACCGAGACCAGCAGTCTTTCGAGTGGTTTGTGAGCCTGCTGACCAAACTGGAGATGGACCAGGCAGAGGAGCCGCAGGAGGGTAGGAGAGGTGGAGGATGATAGGGTGCGGGGGTGGGGGGTGGAGGGTCTCTGTAAGAAAGTGTTTATTCTTTCTGTCAGAAATGTAGGGGAGAGGGAGCTGCTTTTTTCCCCCGATAATACATAATAATTTGCGAAACTTAAGAGAGGGGCGAAAAAAAACCCATGAAGGATTTCCTTCTGATATTTTTTTCTTATTCACATTTTATAAAAATGTATAGCCTGTTTCCCTGGTAGCTCAACTGATAAAGAATCCACCTGCAATGCAGGAGACCTGGGTTCATTCCATGGGTTGGGAAGATCCCCTGGAGAAGGGAAAGACTACCCACTCCAGTATTCTGGCCTGGAGGGGTATATAGTCTGTATAGTCAGTGGGGTCACAAAGAGTTGGACACAACTGAACGACTTTCACTTTCACTTTCCACCCATTTCTCTTTTTTTAAATGACATTTCTTTTTGTTCAAAATGAGCACGTATTAAAAAGTTAGATTCCCAGCCCTCATTCCAGACCTTCCAAATCAGATTCTCTGGAAGTAGGGCTAGAGAAATTACATTTTAACATGCTTCTCAGATGATTCCTAATCACACTTCTTTAAGAAATTTTTTGAGGGATAATTTATGTACAGTAAGATTCATCAGTTTAAGTGTCCAATAAATATAATGGCACTTTGACAAATGTGTCCAGTTGTATAACCTTAAAAGCAGGGTGGTCACATGAGGGAGCCTAGGGAGCACCATCAAAACATGGACCATTTCTTTTACCCCCCAAAGCTCCCTTGTCTCACTTTGCATCAACACCCTCTCTCCAATTAACAGCCCTTGGGAACCAGCGATCTGCTTTCAGTCACTATAGTTTTGCCTTTTCTAGAATTTCATAACAATGCATCTTTCAGTAAAGAGTTAATTCCTTTTTGTTGTTGAGAAGTGTTCCCTTTTGTGGACATACCACAATCTGTTTTTCCATTCAGTGGTTGGTGGATATTAGAGTTATTTCCACTTTTTAGCCATTTTTGACTATGAAAGTCTTTATGTGGACATATGATTTCCATTTCTCTTGGGTCGATACTTAGAATTGGGATTGCTGGGTAGTATGGAATGTGCTCAGTTTTACTTTATAAGAAACTGTCAAATTTTTTTTCCCAAGTGGTTGTACCATTTTGTATTTCCATCAATAATGGAGTTCCAGTTGCTCCACAACCTCATCAACTACAGCCTTATTTGATGTTGGCAGTCTTTTTAATTTTAGCTCATCTAGTGGGTGTATAGGGGTATCTCAATATGCTCTTTTTTTTCTGTTTTGTTTTTAATTTTTTGAAATTGGAGGGTAATTGCTTTCCAATGTTGTGTTCATTTCTGCTGTACAATAGCGTGAATGAGCCATAAATATCCACATATCCCCTCCTTCTTGGGCCTCCCTTCCCTGCCCATCCCACCCCTCTAGGTTCAAAATACTTAAAACTTTTTTTAATTTATTTTTTATTTTAGGTTCAATATACTCTTAATTTGCATTTCCTTAATTACTAATAATGTTGAAGATATGGTCTTGCTATGTATACCTTCTTTATAAAGTGTCTGTTCAAATATTTTGTTTGCTCTTTAAATCCAATGTTTTTCTTCTTTTTATTAAGCTCTGGGAGTCATTTATATATTCTGGAAACAGGTCCATAACCAGGTGTACATTTTATAAATATAGTCGCCCAGTCTGTGGTTTGTCTTTTCATTTTCTTAAACTCTCTTTTGAAGAACAAAATTTTGAAATTTTAATGATGTCCAGTTTATCAGATTTTTTTTTCTTGTAGAATTCATGCGTTTTGTGTCTTATCTAAAATCTTTGCCTTACGTGAGGTCACAAGTATTTTCTTTTATGTTTTCTCCCAGGAGTTTTATAGTTTTAGCTCTTTATTTAGATTAGTTTTATAATGAGTTCAACAAGGTCCAGGATATAAGGTCAACATGCAAAAGTCAATTCTATTTTTATTTGTCGTTGTTGTTCAGTTACTCAGTCATGTTCAACTCTTCGTGACCCCATGGACTGCTGCACGCCAGGCTTCCCTGTCCTTTACCATCGCCTGAAGTTTGCTCAAACTCATGTCCATTGAGTCCATGATACCATCTAACCATCTCATCCTCTGTCACCCCCTTCTCCTCCTGCCTTCAATCTTTCCCAGCATCAGGATCTTTTCCAACAACAAATAATTAGTATTTGAAAATCTTTAAAATATTAAAAGCATGAAATGCTTATGGATAAACTTAGCAAAATACAAGCAAGATCTGAACACTAAAAACTATAAAACATTTCCAAGAAATTTTTAAAATATATATTTCTTGTACTTGGAGTTTATTGAACTTCTCGGCCACATGGCCTTAGAGTTTTCATCAAGTTTGGATAAATTTCAGCCATTCTTTCTTTGCATATTTTTTTCTGTCTCCCCTGCTCCTTCCGGTCACGTCAGTTATACAGGTGTTATACTGATATCTCACAGGCTATTGAGAATCTGGTTGTTGGTTTTTTCCACTCAACCTATGCCACATCTTAGATAGTTCCTATTGCTGTGGTTTCAAGTACATTTTTCTTCTGCAGTATAGTACAGTACAGTGCAGTGCTCAGTCCTGTCTGACGCTTTATGACCCCATGGACTGTAGCCCTCCAGGCTCCTCTGTCCATGGGATTTTCCAGGCAAGGATACTGGAGTGGGTTGCCATTTCCTTCTCCAGGGGATCTTCCTGACCCAGGGATCGAACTGGACGTCTCTGGCGTCTCCTGCATTGGCAGGCAGATTCTTTACCACTGAGCCACCTGAGATCCTTCTAATTCTTGTAAAAGTCCCAGCAGGTTTTTAAAAGTAGCTATCGAGAAGCTGATTCTAAAATTCATATGTAAAAACCGAAAGACCTAGAATAGCTATGAGTCCTATCCATTGTGTTTTCCATTTCTGTTATTGTGCTTTTCTTCTGCAGAACTTGTATTTGGGTATCTTTTTATGTCTTCTGCTTCTTTCCTCATCACGGCCCTCTGTTCTGTCTTTACATTCTCAAGCGTGCTTATAATACATGTTGTAACATCTTTGGCTAAGTCCATCATCTCTGACATTTCTGGATCTGTTTCTAATCACTAATTTTCTCCGGGTTATGAATTGTATTCTGTTTTTTTGCATGCTTGATAATTTGTTACTGGATGTCACGCGTTGTGAATCATATGTTGTCCTGTTCTGGATTTTGTGTATTTCTCTAAATAGTACTATACTGTGTTCTGGTAAACAGTTACATTATTTAGGATGATTTGGATACTTTCAAGCCTTGCTTTTAACTTCTGTTAGGGTGAGTCCAGAGCAGCCTTTACTGTGGGTCTAACTCAGCCCCAGAGCTAAGGTGCTACACCTCTGAGGACTCATTCTACTGCCTTGTATATTACAAGCTCTCTGCATCCCTGATGGTGGAATGCAGATTATTCCCAGCTCTGTTTGAGCTCCAGGCACTGTGGCACCTCTTGTTTCCTGGTAGTTTTCTTTCACGTGTGTATAGACTAACACTCTGCCGAAGACTGGTAGCTCAGAGGTTAAAGCATCTGCCTGCAATGCGGGAGACCTAGGTTCGATCCCTGGGTCGGGAAGGTCCCCTGGAGAAGGAAATGGCAACCCACTCCAGTATTCTTGCCTGGAGAATCCCATGGATGCAGGAGCTTGATGGGCTACAGTCCATGGGGTCGCAAAGAGTCGGACACGACTGAGCGACTTCACTTCACTTCACTGCTGAAGACTGAAGGGGAACTTGATGAAGCTCTCTAGCGCGGGTGAGTCCCTGTCCTCCCTTCCTCTTTCTCTTCTTCCTCTTCTCTGTTTGTCTGCAGGTGCCTTTCTTCTAGTTTTGTGCCTGGCACGTTCTATCTGTCTTGGCCTCTCTGAATTCCAGTATCTGTCTCCTCAACTCAGTGAGGCTGACGCTAGTCAGTCGTAAGGTACATGTCCTTATTTCCTCTCTCAGCAAAGACAGTTCTGCACAACTTGTTGATCAGTGTCTGGAAGCCATTGTTTTCTATATCTTGCTCATATTTCTGGTTGTTCAAGAAGAGAGAGTGTTATGATTCCTTTTACTCAAATATGGTTTTTTTTAATATTTTATTTTATTAATTATGTATTTGACTGCACTGGGTCTTTTCTCTAGTTGTGGTAGGCAGGCTTCTCTTGTTGTGGAGCCCGGCTCTAGAGGGCGCGGGCTCAGTAAACAGAGTGCGGGCTTAGTCGCCCCACAGAATGCAGGATCTTAGTTCCCTGATCAGGGATCAAACCCACGTCCTCTGTGCTGGAAGGCAGGTTTTTAACCACTGGACCACCAGGGAACTCGTTCCAATATTGATTTTTAATAGATGTAATCTGTAGTAGAGATGAACATATATATTTATTTGTGGTGTGTGCTCAATATTTTTCCTGATGAGGTGGCAATCAAAAAATTCAGAAAGTGGTCTAAGATAAAGATTATATTGCTTGGCATGTACAAATTCTTTTGTGGATGGTCCTTTCTTTTATATGTTTGTTAAATTGGAATGTTTAAAGTCCTCCTCCAGCCCCTGCAGTCTCCCCTCCCCACCCAGCAGGTGTTGTACCCTACGTTTTTTACTGAGCACTGTATGATAACATGTTTCTATGGGATACATAGTAGTCCTCTTGGGACATTTTTGTGGATACTGAGGTTTTGTACTATACTTAAAGTTAATCTGTTAGTCATTGTTTTGTTTTGTTATGCTTTACTTGTGGAAAATCTTATAGGAGAAGGAACATTTTAAGATATGTTTCTAACTTCAAGAGAATTGGTGAGGTTTTTTTATATTGTTGAGTTCACTGGAACTAGATATTATTTGGCTGTTTAATTATCACAGGGTTGCCATGAGTAAATTCAAATTCCTATGATAAACATAGTTTATGAGCTCAAGTAATCAAACACAGTTTTCTACAAAAACATTCCAACACATGTAGTTTACTATCACAAACATCCAAAGCCTTAAAGCACAAGTCAACAGTCTTTGGAAGATGACAGTTAAACGCTAGATGTTGCAGTAAAGCTTCTTGCCCTTTCTTGTAAATAATAATTAAAGCAAATATTTATATAGCACCGAGTTTATTCTAAATGCTTAAGTATTTTAATTCATAAGAAACTTGCTTTTATGCTGATAGCCTCAGGGGAAGTTTAGATTTAATTTAAATTTTCTGGTTGCTGGTATATAAATATTTACTGTTTGCTTCTTCCTAATCTATGTAAGCAAAGGGTAACAGTGAACCCACTGCTTTGCATTCTCAAAGTCACTTGAGTCAACAGCTTTTCTACCTCAAATTTTTTGCAAGGTTTCTCATTAATTGCAGCTGAAGCACATGGCCTCTGATTTCAACTTTAATTATATACCAAGGTTTGGGTTAAAGAATTTGTGGCTTATAATTTTTAATGTCTATAGCTTAAGCTTCAGTCATTTTGTTTGACTTGAGTCTTCTACTCTAATCCAAAATAACTCTAGAAACTTGAGCACCTTGTTTTGCCTCTACTTCCTGATCTGAAAAATATGGATACTAAGTACCTACCTCATAGGATTGTCATGAGGATTGGATGAGAGATCATCTGTATAGCACCTAGAACAGGGGCTGGAACTTAATACCTGCTCAGTAAAGTTAGCGGTAGCAGAAATAGTACTCAGATTAGTAGCAGCAGTAGTAGTAACTGCTCAATAAATTTAATATTAGAAGTAATAATAGTCATAGTAATTGCCCCATAAATTTAATAGTAGTAATGTATCAGTGCTGCTGCTGCTGCTAAGTCACTTCAGTCATGTCCGACTCTGTGCGACCCCATGGACAGCAGCCCACCAGGCTCCCCAGTCCCTGGGATTCTCCAGGCAAGAACACTGGAGTGGGTTGCCATTTCCTTCTCCAATGCATGAAAGTGAAAAGCGAAAGTGAAGTCGCTTAGTCGTGTCCAACTCTTAGCGACCCCATGGATTGCAGCCTACCAGGCTCCTCCGTCCATGGGATTTTCCAGGTGAGAGTACTGGAGTGGGGTGCCATTGCCTTCTCCTAGTAGTATTTAATGACTTATCTAATGAATAGTACAGTTAATGGTTTGCCATAAATTATTCAACCATGCCCCTACTATGGAACATTTTATTTATTCCTAATTCTTTATTATCACAAGTAAAGCTGCAATTAATATACATGTGCACATAGATTTTTTCCCCCCTTTCTTTGGATGATTTCCTTAAGGGAGAGTCTCAGAAATGGGAGGACTGTCTTGAACACAAGTGTCTTGGAGAGAGTGAAGACCACCACAGCACCTCCTTCTCCCTCCCACCCTGGTGTCTCCTCATCTCCTTTTTCACCCCCATGTGGGGGGTAGTGACTGTGCAGGAGGGGGAAGAAGGATCAGGGTTCTTTCGGGTGGGCATCCCTTATGGTGCATCTCTTTCCCTCCTGCGCCGCCAACACTGTTCAAGTTCAGTGATGTGTGAAATAAAATGTGTCCCTCCTAGGGTCATTTGCATTAAATTTTTTTAATTGGAATATAGTTGCTTTACAATATTGTGTTAGTTTCTACTGTATAGTAAAGTAAGTCAGCTATATGTGAACATATATCCCATCTTTTTTGGATTTCTTTCCCATTTAGGTCCCCACAGAGCACTGAGTAGAGCTCCCTGAGCTGTACAGTAGGTTCTCATTCAGTTCAGTTCAGTTTAGTCGCTCAGTCGTGTCCGACTCTTTGCGACCCCATGAACCGCAGCACGCCAGGCCTCCCTGTCCATCACCAGCTCCCGGAGTTCACTCAAACTCATGTCCATTGAGTCAGTGATACCATCCAACCATCTCATCCTCTGTCGTCCCCTATCCTCCTGCCCTCAATCTTTCCCAGCATCAGGGTCTTTTCAAATGAGTCAGCTCTTTGCATCTGCATCAGGTGGCCAAAGAATTGGAGTTTCAGCTTCAACATCAGTCCTTCCAATGAACACCCAGGACTGATCTCTTTTAGGATGGACTGGTTGGATCTCCTTGCAGTCCAAGGGACTCTCAAGAGTCTTCTCCAACACCACAGTTCAAACCTATTTTATACATAGTAGTGGATATATGTCAGAGAGCTTCCCAGGAGGCACTAGTGGTAAAGAACCCACCTGCCAGTAGAGGAGATATAAGAGACACAGGTTTGATTTCTGGGTCGGGAAGATTCCCTGGAGAAGGGAATGGTAACCCACTCCAGTATTCTTGTCTGAAAAATCCCATGGACAGAGGATCCTGACAGGCTACAGTTCATAGAGTCGCAAAGAGTTGGACACGACTAAAGTGACTTAGTAAGCATGCACACACTCAAATATGAGGTCTAGCTCCTAGGGTGGTTGTAAGGCTTACATTGGACAGTGGCAATGAGGTAACTCGTGTATGCCGTGCATAGGGCCTGCCCAGCTCAAGCAGCCCAAGGTGGCCATCTTTCCCTTCTATGGTGTTGGTCAGATGGAGGTACTGGATGAACACATTAGCTGATGGTATTTGTATGAGCCCTAGGGCAGAGTGGCTGGCGTCCTGCCCTGTCCCCATCACAGGTGCTGGCCCCTCAGCCCTGCCCTCTGCTCCCACCATGTAGGCCGATTTCTGGAGCTGCACATGTACATGACCTCTGCGCTGAGCAAGAACGACATAAAGGCCATTGGTCTGCAGATGGCCCTCGACCTCTTGGCCAAGAAGGAGAAGAAGGACTCCATCACGGGCCTCCAGACACGCACCCAGCCTGGGCGGCCTGATTGGAACAAGGTAAAGGCCACCTGGAGTCCTGAAGCCTGCAGGGACTAATGGGGCTGAGAGCCTAAGGCACTGGCTAGGGAGATTTGGGCCAAGCAGCCAGAGTCCAGCTAGGACCTCAGGGCTGGAATGGGAGGCAGAGTACCTACATTCTGGCTCCATCACTACCTCACTTTGTTCTACCACTAGCCTCTGTTTCCCCATCTGATCACAGAGGAGGTTAGTCCATAGGACCTCCAAGGCCCCTCCCAGCCTGCAAATACCCTGCAGATCAGAGTCCAAAGGCCCTAGTGGACAGAGTTCTGGGGAGATATCAGGCCTTATCCCAGTCTATTATATTCCTCAGATTGGTTTTATTATTATTTTTCCTCCCTGAGCACTTACCAACTGGGGTGTAGTGTTTGCCTGAAATGACCAGAAGGTATTGCATTTCAAACTACTGTGGTGATCCATGTTTAGATGATAAGAGCTGATGGGGAAGGGATGCCAGCAGGCCTTGAACTCCAAGAAAACTTTAGGCAAGGCAATTCTTAAGCGGAACTTGGGGTTAAAAATGGTCCTCCCTGAGGGAGAAAGCCTGACTTCAGGACAGAGGCATTTCAGTGGAGGCCTGTGAGCTGGCATGAAGTTGGGGCTTTGGAGCTCAGTGTGCCTGCTGGGCTCTGCCATCGCCCCCCAGCACTGCAGCTGGTTAGTACATGTCTCCCCCATGGATGCAGCTCCTTGAGTGGAGGGCCTGGGTCTTATCTGCTTCTGGTCCAGCCCTCCCTGGGGTCTAGATCAGGTTATGCATTGAGCATATGGCCTCTAAACTAATGGCCAAAGCCAAGCAGCTATGCCCTGGAGCTCCTCATGAGGAGGACAGCCACCCTGGCCCATTATATCCTCAGCCCCACTAGGTGAGTCACTGGGTGGGTCCGAAGTCCCCCTCTTCTCCCTCTGCTCTTCCCCGATTCTGTGGACTCTAGGTGTTCCAGAAGGTGGCTGCTGAGAACAAAGGCAAAGTGCAGGTCTTCTTCTGTGGCTCCCCAGCTCTGGCCAAGATCCTCAAGGGCCACTGTGAGCAGTTCAGCTTCAAGTTTTTCCAAGAGAACTTCTAGCCCTGCCCCTCCCAGCTCTGCCCAAACCCACTGCCTGCCAGCCTGATCAGACTGCTGCTAGTGCCTTGCAGGGACCAGCCTCAAGGGGACCCAGCGAATCCAGCTCCATGTGCAGAACAGGAGGCCCTAGGAGGCAGACCGACTTCCTTGAGAGCCCAGGGAGAGGGCGGGGCCTTGTGGGGTGCTGCTGTGAGTTTGGGAATTGCTGTGAGGCTGGGCAGACTTGGCCAGGGGATAGAGGGGTGGAGGTGACATGGTTGGGAGACACAGGGGGCCTTCCCAGGCCAACCCCTCCTCCAGAAGTCCTCTGAGGACATCTTCCCTCCTCCTACAGTGGTCCCAGACCCACCTGATCATCACGGTCATTCTGGAACTTACACACACACAGCATTTTATTCTGAAAATTTTCAAACATACAGAAATTTAAAGACTTGTCCAGGGAACAGTGTTACCCATTGTCTAGATATCCTCAGTTAACATTTTGCTATGTTTGGCTTAGTACGTATTTTCCATATCCTCTTCCCTCTGTTCATCCAGGCTATCCTGTTTTTCTGATGCATTTCAAAGCAAACCTTATTACTCAGAGGAACTTTCTTTAAAGGTAGATTCCTGGGACCCATGCCCAGAAATTCTGATTCTGCAGATCTGGGGTTGAGACCTGGAATGTGTGTTTTATCCAGAATCCATGTCCATAGGGAGAGATGGCAGCTAATTTTCCCTTCTCTTTATGTTGTTGTCTTCCCATCTCTCTTTATATCGTGTCCTTTTTCTTCTCTCTGCCTTTCTCTTTGTGTCTCTCCCCTGTGTGTGTCCCTTCCTTGCTCGGCATGATGCTTTTCCCTTTTCTCCACACACTGAGTCATTAGAGAAGTGGGATGGAGACAGAGTCTCTGTGTGTGTCTCTCCATGGGGGTCACAGAGAAGTCCTGTGCCTGGGAATCTGGCAGGTTGCAACTTGTAGCTCAGTTCTGCTGTGGCCCAGTGGTATGGCCCTGGAAACCTCCTCAAGCTTGTTTCTTCATCTGAAGGATGGGCCTGATGCCCCACCTCCCTGATCACAGTTGCTGGGGTTGAAATGAGACATTACCAGTAGTGCTCAGGACATTCATCCTCTGTCCCTGGGTGGCTCTTTATTGCTCCAGCATCTGAGTTTCTGCATCTTCTCTCTACTTCATGAAAGTGAAAGTTGCTCAGTTGTGCCCAACTCTTTGTGACCCCATGGATCATATAGTCCATGGAATTCTCCAGGCCAGAATACTGGAGTGGGTAGCCTTTCCCTTCTCCAGGGGATCTTCCCAACCCAGGGATGGAACCCAGGTCTACCACACTGCAGGCGGACTCTTTACCAGCTGAGCTGCAAGGGAAGCCCAAGAATACTGCAGTGGGCAGCCTGTTCCTTCTCAAGGGGATCTTCCTGACCCACAAATTGAACCAGAGTCTCCTGCATTGCAGGCGGATTCTTTACCAACTGAGCTATCAGGGAAGCCCATTCTCTACTTTATAGCTTCCTTTGTTTTGGAGCCTGTTTGTATCTTTCACCGTCCAGACAGGAGTCGATGGCAAGGACAGCAAATACAGAAGCTCCCCTGGGAGACTCTTTGGGGAAGAGATGTCCTGGGTGGTAGGCAGGGGCAGAAGAGCTGGCCTCACCCCTCAGATCTGAGCTGGGTGTTTTCTCTCTGCCCCGCACTGCAAGCCTCTGGGGACTTCACAGTTGCTGCACGTCCTCCGCCTTGGCAGCTGGTCTTGCTGGGTTCCGTCTCTTCTGTGACAGTCTAAACTCTCCTCCCCAAAGCGGCTTTCAGGGGGTTGGAATCAGGCACTTTCCAATGGGATTGTAGAATATGCCTTTCTATTCTGTGGGTTAGAAGTCCTGGGCACAGAACAGGTAAATGTGACAACCGTGATGGTGACACCTCTTATAAAGGGCTGGGCATCAGAGAGGAGCCTGGGACACAGCAGGTGAGGGGAGTTCAGAGGACACGGAGTCATCTTGGCGACAATGAAACAACAGGGGTGAGAGAAGTTCTTTTCAAATAGCAGCAGCAAAAGGGGACTTCCCTCATGGCCCCGTGGCTAAGACTCTGTACTCCCAATGCTGGGGGTCCAGGTGTGATCCCTGGCCAGGGAACTAAATCCCACACGCCACAACGAAAAGTTCCCATTCCACAACTAAGGTATCCCACATGCCACCACTAAAACCCAGCACAACCAAATATTAAAAAAAAAAAAAAAAAAAGCAGCAGCAGCAGCAAGAACACAGGATTGGTGGGTAAGGATGTTGAAGTGCAGCTTGGGGCAGAGGGCAGAGCACAGCATGAGGACTGGGACAGACAGAGAAAAGATGGGACACAGGACGTCATATTCCAGATGCAGGAGGAGCAGGAGGAAGGATGCGAGGGAGAGTGGGACCCAGCTGGCAGCCTGGAGGTAGAGGAGGCAGCCACGCGAGCCGCACGGAGGGCAGGAAGGAGGGCCACCAGGTTCACAGGGCCTCTCCTGGGGGTGGGCGTCAGCATATCTGAGAGGCCTTGTGTTGGTGCTTCTGTGCACGATTGTGTTTAATTTCCAACAAGCCTGGGATAGACATCTGCTGGGAGCCACCACGGGAGATCCCACCCATGACAAGGTCATGTGGAAGAGAACTGTTAAGCAAGGCTTCAGGGCTCAAGGGGCTCCCTAGGCTTTCTCGAGCATCTACCCCCAAACCAGAATCTGTCTGTTTTACTATTTCATGACTTTCACCAACTTCTCTGACATTAACAGGGGGCTATCCCTGACCAACTTTCTCTGGAGACAATCAACTTAGGGCTATAGCTAATAAGTCTCCTGGACATGAGAGGAATATTTCAAATCACACCCCCTCTGTTAGCATTCTAGCTTGCTTGGCAGGTATATCCAGACTCTCGCAGCTACGCATATGATTATTTACAGCCTCCCACCTGTGATAGGCACAGAAAGCCTAAAACATAGAGCCTTTCAAAGAGTTAAAAGTTATTAGAGTAGTGCTGGTATAGGATTTCAGTATAGAGCCAATGCTTGTTGCTAAGTTCCCGTATCTCTTACCCACTGTGCACCTGGGAATGCATTAGTTAACATAGTGAGAATGTAAGAAAAACAAGTATAGCCTTGAAATTAACCACATCAGAACTTTGAGCTAATTGGTTCTTTCTTGTAACTCACTGCACCTTTGCTCTGTAAAAAATGTAACTCTGTTTAGCATTTTCTGAGGCTGACATAGATTAGAAATATAAAGAAAAAACACTTTGAGGGAAAATAAGTTTTCTGGTTGAGCAGCCTTTATCAAAAGAGGGTCATAAAATGTTCACAGGCCTCCAAGGCCAAAAGATACTGTACACAACATCATTCGTGGGAAAGGTAGGCAGAAAAAATCCTGGTTTCAATAAGGGCAAAACTGCTGGAATGTTTTGGCTGACTCTGTATGACCTTGCATCTTTCATTTCCCTCTATGTATAAGGCAAGGTATAAAAGTACCTTTTAAAAATAAAGCTATTGGGCCTCACTTGAAGAAGCTTGGTCACCCCGTGTCAATCATTTTCTCTCTCTCTCTCTCCCTCTCCCTCCCTCTCTGTTTCAGGCTGATCCCTTGGAGCATAGAGGCTCCCTGTGTTCACTTATCTGCCTGGGTTTCTAAGACCTGAACGGGAAGACGTTCTGCGTCTTCACTCCCTCGGGAAACCGGGAGGGCACCTGTGGCCTCTGTGAACAGGGCAAACTTCTTGTCTCAGAGTTTTATTGGCTTTCTATGTAAACCAAGGAATATCAGCCTCTTTCTCTCCTCTATTTTCTTATCTTCAACATTCTTTCCTTATCTCTCTCTAAATCAATCGCCGATGCCATTTCTCCTTCGGGTTTCCCTGGATCCTGAGGGGGCTGGACCCCGGTGGACATCTAACTCCCATGGAGAAACTCGGACCAAGAACAGTTAAGTTACCAGCCTGGGGTCACACTCTTGGAGCCCATTTCTTCCTGTTGAGTCTGTGTTTTTGCCTTATCATCAGACTTGGGAAAGCTCGGGGAAAAAAGCAACTGTCACTCAGTGGAGTGTAGATGTAAGCTAGGAGGGTGTCCTGATGGGGGGGCTGGTAAAGAGAATATATCAGTCATGTGGCAAGAGTTGGCAGAGCATTCTAATGTGTGCTAACAGGACTTCACACACACACACACACACACACACACATGCACACACAGTCACCATTATCTTACAGCTTGCCCAGGACAACTGTTCATACTCCCCTGAAAAACTGGTCCCCAGTCCACAGTCCCCTGCTCTCTCATTACAGATTTCCAGTGATCTGCCACTGTATGCAAACAGCCAACTCTTCACATAGAATTTTATCTCCCAAAAGGCATGGGAGCATGCGGGGGAACTTGCACCTAGATTCTAAAATCCTTGAAGGATCCACAGGTGTGACTTGTGACCATGTGTGTCCAAGGCTTTCTCTCCAGACATATTCTAGTTACCCACTGGAGGGCACTGCGGAACCAGCGATCTCAAGAGGGTTTGTTTTGCTGGGAGGGAGAGTGGTTTCTGAATGGTAGTGAATCCGAAAGAGCCAGGGAAGAAAGCCCCACCCCAAAGCTCTCTGCTGGAGGCAACTCTCCCTTAGACAGAACCATGAAGTCAAGAAACTTCATTTTCAAGATTAGAGTTTCTTGGGACTTGGTGGTGGTCCAGTGGTTAAGACTCTGTGCTTCAGAGTCTTACACACCTTCAGAGTCTTATGCACAGGGTGCATGGGTTCCATCCCTGGTCGGGAACTTCCACATGTCGTGAGGCATGGCAAAGACAAAAAATCAATTTCTCTAGCTGCCAGTCTCTTACCCCAACACACAAACACACAAATGCACACACAGCCCTCCACCTCCCCACCCCTCTGCTATACACCCATACCACACACACACACACACACACACACACACGGCCCTCCACCTCCCCACCCTCTGCTACACACATACACACACCACACCCCTCCCATCCCTGCACCCAGTGTACAAGTTCTGGGCTTTCCTCTTTCCCAGTCGCAAGGTCAGAGCAGGTCTGGGGCGGCGGGCTGGAGGGTGGGAGGAGTTCATTGGCTGAGGCTCTGCCACCTCACATCATCATAGGTGACAGGATCGAATATGTGGGTGTACAGATTAGCCGGGCCATCCATCTGGATGTTTCCTAGATGCTTAGATCGGGGGCCAACCTGCCGTTAACCAGAAACAAGCGCATCCCCGCGACTGGCTGACTTTTCTCCTTCCACCCAGGTGTTGGCAGTCCTCTAGGCGAACAGAAAGGGACTGCAGGTGAGCTCACGATCAGGGCGGGTTATTAGGGTGTGTACCACCCACTCCATCAAGTTGGGAGCTTCCAGAGGTCAGGCCTGTGGCCCCAGGGCCTCCTGTAGAGGGGGGGGGCCTCACGCGGATATAGCTCCCCCCCAGGGGAGGGGCTTCTTCTCCTCGTGTAACTGTCGCGGTAATCTGGGAAACAAAAGCGAGAACACAAGCCACTGAACGAATCGAGTTGTCAGCCTCCACGACACTGCTCTGCTGTGACGCCAGCTCTGGAGGGGACAGTAGCATCAGAGACGCAAACCGTCTGGCAGCCCCCGCACGTGCAGTCTATTAATACACTGAGAGCCGGCGGTGCTGAGGAGTGTGGCCGCCTTGCAGACAAGGTGGAGGTTGTCCAGTCACTCAGTCGTGTCCAACTCTGCGACCCCACGGACTGCAGCACACCAGGCTTCCCTGTCCACCAGCTCCCTGAGCTTGCTCAAATTCATGTCCACTGAGTCCGTGATGCCATCCAACAATCTCGTTCTCTGTCCTCCCCTTCTCCTTCTGCTTTCTTTCTTTTTTTTAAATTTGTATTTCTTTATTAAAGGTTATTTTTTCATATGTTTACAGATATTGGTGTTTCTCTTTTTTTTTAATTTTATTTTTACTTTATTTTACTTTACAATACTGTATTGGTTTTGCCATACATTGACATGAATCCGCCACGGGTGAAAAGGAGCTCCCAATCCTGAATCCCCCTCCCACCTCCCACCCCATATCATCTCTCTGGATCATCCCCATGCACCAGCCCCAAGCATCCTGTACCTTGTATCGAACACAGACTGGTGCTTCGTTTCTTACATGATAGTATACATGTTTCAATGCCATTCTCCCAAATCATTCCACCCTCTCCCTCTCCCTCACAGTCCAAAAGTCCATTCTATACATCTGTCTCTTTTGCTGTCTCACATACAGGGTCATCATTACCATCTTTCTAAGTTCCATATATATGTGTCAGTATACTGTATTGGTGTTTTTCTTTC
The DNA here is from genome assembly GCF_014754425.2 of Oryx dammah. Taxonomy (NCBI): domain Eukaryota; kingdom Metazoa; phylum Chordata; class Mammalia; order Artiodactyla; family Bovidae; genus Oryx; species Oryx dammah. The sequence goes on along the minus strand of NW_024080602.1, from coordinate 2,424,863 downwards.
TGGCTTACTTCACTCTGTATAATTGGCTCCAGTTTCGTCCACCTCATTAGAACTGATTCAAATGGATTCCTTTTAATGGCTGAGTAATACTCCATTGTGTATATGTACCACAGCTTTCTTATCCATTCATCTGCTGATGGACATCTAGGTTGTTTCCATGTCCTGGCTATTATAAACAGTGCTGCGATGAACATTGGGGTACACGTATCTCTTTCAATTCTGGTTTCCTCGGTGTGTATGCCCAGCAGTGGGATTGCTGGGTCATAAGGCAGTTCTATTTGCAATTTTTAAGGAATCTCCACACTGTTTTCCATAGTGGCTGTACTAGTTTGCATTCCCACTAACAGTGTGGGAATCCTCAAACATCCTCTCCAGCATTTATTGCTTGTAGACTTTTGGATCGCAGCCATTCTGACTGGTGTGAAATGGTACCTCATTGTGGTCTTGATTTGTATTTCTCTGATAATGAGTGATGTTGCTCTTTCTGCTTTCAATCTTTCCCACCATCAGGGTCTTTTCTAATGAGTCAGCTCTTTGCATCAGTTGGCCAAAGTATTGAAGCTTGGAGAGATTAGGCACTCCAGTCGAGACCAGTTGCGGGCAAACTCCTGAGAACTGTGCGGTATGGAAAGGCTTTTGCCCTCTGAAATCTAGGAGGCGGCCTCTGCATTTGCACTGTGACCTTGATCTGCCCTGCAACCTCTCGGAGCCCTCCCTCCCTCAATGAACAGATGAATGACGGGCGCATTTAAACGCTTGTACATGCACGGTCTTTCCAAAAAGAGATGTGTTTTATCTGCTCTGAGTGAGTGGAAAGGATGGTGTTGGGTTGTTTTTTTTCACCATTTTATTTTCTACCCCTCTATCAATTTTGAAATTTTTATGACAAACATATATTAGTTTTATAGCTGCATTTTAAAAAATCCAAAATAGAAGGTTAATTAAAAATTCAAATGCCATGTTTTGATGTGTTCCCATTCCATCTAACAAAAAACAAAGTGTCTGTGTGTCATGCAGGTATAGAAATGTGTTGGAAGAGGGTAAGAAGGACACACACCTAACAGTGCCCGGTGGTCAACTGGAAGGAGGTAAAGGAGCACTTTAAGCAGTCCTCTCTGTTCTATTTCATGTATTTCTGTATTACCCATGGAATGTTTCACAGCATAGAATTTTTATACCATGCACTTCATATATTACTTGGTTTTTATTTGCGTCCTTTTTAAAAGAATAAAGCAGAATGGAGAAAGCGTCTGAAGTGTCTTCTAAAGACCCCTCATATTGATTAGTTCTCCAGTGGGAGTGTTTGGGGCACTGCTGGCCCTAGGAATGGGCCCCTGACACTGGGGGCGCTCTCACCTCTTCTACGGAGCAAGGCTGCGCCAGTGCTCAGATTCAGAATGCAAAGCTGCTGGCCAAATGTGCTCTAAGTATTCAAATTAAAGGCCTTTCCAGGCCCAGGGCTGGTCCAGAAAGACTGCTTCGGGGGCACTGACTCTGCTAAACAAATACTCACATTAACCAGCCTTCCTGACAGATTGATGCATCTTTTTATGATCTGTCTTTACAACATGATGACTCTCTCCTTTTAAAAATAAGATTAATTCAGACAAGACATTTATTTTACAGGGAAATCCATCCCAGGGGGGAAGAAGACTCCAGCAGAAAGGCAGAGATGGCTGGAGAAAGACCACTCTCAAGGAAGCTTCCACCTCCCAACAGTAGCTCTGTGATAGTGGCCCCAAATTAGCTGCCCTAATCCTACACCACCTGGAATCACCCCAGTTGCATGAGTGTTGTCTCCTGGAGGAAACAAAATAAATCAGGGAGTGGGTTTCAGTGTTGGGGGGGGGGTGGCAGGAGAAAGTGAGGGAGGGAATGGGTATATTTTTTGTTTTGTAAAAGAACAAAGTTCTGAGATTCTCCCAAACTTGTTTGGGCATATGTGTATACAGATTAAGGTTGTCTTTAAAGAATAGAGAAGTACATCCAAGGGAAATGAATTATTCGTCTCTGTGTCTATGTCTGGAATAGCACTCCCATCTACCAGGTGCTTGGCAGTGGTTCATGAAAGCTTCTGCACTGTGATCCCTGTTTCAGCTGGTGGCATCAGCAAGGTACCCTTGACTCCTCTGTCTCCCCATCTTCATCCCTCAGCCAGCCACCAAGCACTGCCAATGTGTTTCTCACATCCATTCCTTCCTGTGTTCAGTCCTTCCCTAGACTGTTGCCTGGAGTATTATATGGATCTCCTGGTTGGTCTTCCTTTCTCCAGCCTCTCCGGGTCTAATCCATCCTCCACACTGTTGCAGATCTGATTAGACCCCTTCCTGTTGGATAACTGTCCTGTCACAGTCATCAGACTGCCAAGACTGGCACACAGGCCTTTCTGCACGAGCACTTGATTCAGTTCTGCAGACAGTATCATTAATGGCCCTTCTTCCTCTGTCTGGCCAACATCCATTTCATCTTCATATTCTAAAAATGCGGTAGAACTCAGCGTTGCCCCGAACACTATGCCATTTCACACCTTTACGCCTTTGCTTCTGCAGTGCCTGACATTTGGAGCATGCTTCCCCACCTTCAGATTGAGATCTCAGAACATTTTATCAGCTCGTCTGTGAAGACCTCATTGCTGGTCCCTCCCAGCGTAGAACAACCTCCTCTGTGTGATCGCATCGGACCTACTTCCACTACAGCACCCGCCGCAGGCATCAGCTTTACCTGTACCTGTCTGTGAACCCCTTGAGGGTAGGAACAATGTCTATGCATCTTTGTCTCCTCCATGACTGGCACATAGTAGGTGATCATGTGTTGGTGTTGGTGAGCTGCCACAATTCACTTGAAGCCCCGCCTGTCTCTACTCTCTTTCCCGGCTCTGCTCCGCCCCTTCAAGGATAAAGAAACTCCAACATCTCTGCTGGCAGACTGGACCAGCCTTGCATGTGGATACAGTAGGCAGCTGCCTTCAAGGTGTAACTGAAGGGACCCTAGAAAGATCCCTGCCTCCTTGCCTCGCCATCTCCCATCCCTCCCACAGTTGCTTCTCTTCTATGAGTGGAGGTCAGGATTCCTATAGGAATCCACGCTCCGCCTCCAGCTCCCCCTGTAGAATAAGGAGGTGGGACTCAGGGTCCCTTGTAACCCTTCGATACTTTCTCTTCCTCATTCTTCTTCTTTCTTCCTCTAACTCAAAAGAGATGAATGACTTAGAAAGAGCCAATGAATCAGAAATAGGGAAAGCAAAAAAAAAAAAAAGAGTAATTTTGCCAAGTTATTATTCAAAGGAGCTCTCTGGGACCAGGAGCAGAGCAGCGCCATCCATCACAGCGCAGAGCTCTGGGGCTGGGGTGGGGGGAGGTGGCTGCGCTGTCTGTGGACGGCTCTGGGCCCCGTGCTTGAGTGAGCAGCCAGCCCGGGGAAGCTGGGGCCCGCTGCCAGGCACCGCGGAGGGCGGGAGGGAGGCCAGAGGGCCACTGAAAGGGGATCGGCAGCCCCAAGGCCTGGGGCAAGGCTTACGGACCTGCTTTCCTCATCAGGCAGGAGCCCTGGAGCCTGCCCTCTGGACTGGACTGGGCCAGCTCTGGGGAAAGCACCCTTTGGAGCAGAGGGAAGAGGGATGCGGGCAGCAGGCCTCAAGTCTGGAGCCTCTTCCGCTCAGCTGCTCTCCCCAAGCCTTTGCTCCCCTGAGGGAGGCAGCCTTGTCCCACCAGAAGGAGACCTAGTTCACACTCCTCCCTGCATCCCAGGGCTTAGCCCGATGCAGGCTCCTTGGATGAGTGAGCCGATTTGAGGATGGCAAACTGGTTCCAGCACGTTGTTTGCTCCTCTTTGGGTTTTTTAAAAATTACTTTACTGTAATTTTTCTGCATAGGTTATCACTGCTTATTACATTGTAATTATAACCCACTTGGGGCAGAAGGGAAATCTGATTCCTCTCTGTGCACGTTCCACAAATAGGAAGCCCCTGAAAAATATGTATGGAAGGAAAAAGGACAGGAGGGAGAGGCAGAACTTCTCGATGGCTGCTAAGCCTCCATGCATCCCCAAGGCCCCACTGTGCCATCATCTGGGCCATTGTTGGCCCCAGCCTCTGCGTTAGAGGACATTTTGGTGCTGCTTACTGGATGAGTTTGTCGCATTCCTAGGTTCTAGGTGCTGGAGTTGAACAGTGGACAAAAGATTTCAGGGTCTGCTCTCAGTTTCCTCATCTGTAAAATGGAGGCAACAATAATAATGGCACCTGTCAGATAGGGCCATGGTAAAATGATTAAATAAATTAATGTGTATAAAGTGCTTAAGAGAGTGCTTGGCAGGTAGTAAGTTTTAATAAATGCTGGTTATTTCTGTCTTAGTCTGTTTGGACTGCTATAGCACAATACCATAACCTGGAGGTCTTATAAACTACAGAATTTATTTCTCACAGTTCAGGAGGCTGGAGTTGGAGATCAGGGTCCCAGCATGGTCCGGTTCTGGTGAGGACCCTCTTCCAAGTTGCCCCTCTGCCATCAGGAGGGGTCTGCAGCCCTCTGTCTTCAGGTTCATTATCACTAAACACATTTGTGAGCCTGATAAACAACCTTCCTTCCCGGGGAGGACTACCAGGCTCCCAGGAGTCCGTAAACACTGCCCGCCACCTACCATGTCCCCGGGGAAGCCTTGACCGGCTACGTGGACATCAGTGCATCGTTTCCCAAAGCAGCAAATCTCCCCATGCTGCAGGAGGCCCAGGAAGACGGGAAGATGGAAACACAGCCCCTCCAGCTCTTCAGCTCTGCATTGTGAATTCCGGGGATAATGTATCTTCTTTTCTCCCCTGATTGCTCCTGAAATCTCCTGCCTGTTTATCAAATCTGAGTGCTTCACTGCACTTGGCTCTTTAGCTCTGTCTGTGCGCCTCTTCTCTAGAAGAGGGAAACAGAGGCGTGCTCTTGGGGGATTTCCATCCAGTGTTGAGGACAAGAAGGCCAGTTTCAATGAGGCTGTCCCTGTGTCACCAGGGGAGCAAGCAGATGGGTGGGCTTTCAGGAGGCAGGTGGGCCTCAGAAAGCACCTGACACCCCTGTCTAGGCTGGACTGAGGCTAATCTCCCAGAAAGGAAAGTCCCCTCCTCACATTCCACTGTCACAACAGAACCCGGTCAAGTCAGCTGAGGCGCATTCATTCATTCACTCCACAGGCATAGCACCAGGTAACAAGTATGGTGCCAATGCAATGGAGTAAATGCCAGCACAGGGCCTCATGAGCTGCTGTGGTGGCCAAAGCAGAGGGGAATCAAAGTTAGGGTTGGAGAGAGATGTCCCCTGACCTTGATCTTGGAGGAGGCATGGGAAACGGGTGGAGGGTGTATTTGTACACAAAAGTCCAGGCATGTTCAAAGGCATAAAGGTGTGACTGTTTAATCTTAGGGTGACTGGATGGCAGGTCAGGAGCATAGGTAGGGAGGGAGTCAGATAGGACTGGAGGCTGAGCTATGAGGAGCTACTCAAAGATGTACAGCAAGGGCCTGGCAGGGTCATGTTAGAAAGACCAGTGTCTGCAGCGAACGAAATGAAGGGGAGAGCAAATGCAGGCCGAGCAGCTGGTGGAAGAGGACTTGGCCTAGGGCAGAGGCGGGGGATGGACTGCGGAAGGGGAGAGCGGTGGATACAGGGCTGAGGGCTGAGCTCCAAGTCTTCCCACGCCATGCCATTCAAGCTGAGGCACAAAACCTGTTCAGACCAGCCCTCATAAAAGGAACATTGGTGCTCAGGATGGAATGGCAACCCCAGCCCCAGTTCAGGATGAGTCAAGTTAGGAGTGAGGCTGCCCTTTCCTTCTTTTTTAAAAAAAGTGGCCTTTTTTTTTTTTTTTTTTTTTTGGTTGTGAAGCAAGGCATGCAAGATCTTAGTTCCCCGACCAGGGATCAAACCTGTAGTGGAAGCAGAGAGTCCTAACCACTGGACTACCGGGGAAATCCTTGTCCTTTCCTTCTTGAGGATCTGTGTGGTCTCTTGACACATCTCTCTTACCACGAGGTATCAGGACCTCTCACCCTGAGCAGTAGTCTCTGTGTCTCTTCAGATTCTCAAGACAGAACACTTGAGTGGCCCAGCTCATGTCCTTCCTGCCAGGTATGGATTGGCTGCCTTGGGCTCAGGGTCCACATCTGATCCCATCAGCAATGGCCGAGGTTGAGGAGGGGCCTGGCGCTTATAGGATCACAGGGTTAGGAGCTGTGACATGCTCCCCAGAGGGGTGCAGGCAGGGCAGGCAGTGAGCGAGCCTTGGACCATGACGGCCTTTACTTGTGCCTCTATTTGATACCGTGTGTTCAAGTCCTACCAAAGCCTTTTCACTCTCTCGTGGTCCCAGGTGGTTTCAGCTGTGTGTGTCATTTCCAGCTAGCCTGAGAGCTCCCCGAGACTGGATCCTTCTTCCACCACCCTCACATTTCCTACAGAGCCCTTGGAAAAGAGCTTAGTAAGCAGCCATACATAAAGACTTTTTGCCCCATCTTGGGTTGTATTAAAGAAAGAAATGTCCTTCTTTTTTTAACATTAAAAAAATTTTTTTTGGCTGCACCCCACAACATGTGGGACCTTAGTTCTCTGACTAGGGATGGAACCCACACCCCCTGCATTGGAAGGCAGTCTTAACCACTGGACCACCAGGGAAGTCCCTCCAGTATTATTTTTAACTGCTTTACTATTTACTTAAGATTTGCAATAGGATAGTTATCTCTTTGTCAGGGCCTCACCCTATGAACGGTAAGGAGCAAGATAACCTGACCCCAAAATCCTTCCCTCTTCTCCTCTGCAAGCTGACCCCTGACTTTGTGCTGGGCAACCCCAGGTGATATGACCAGATTAATTAGTCCTGAGGATGCTGATGCAGCCACGTGCCTCTTCTCTCCAGTGATGGTGAGAATCTGCTGGGGATTCTGAAAAAGTTTCCTTTTCCTGATAAAAGGAGCAGGAGAGGCTGGTGCCATCTCTCTCTCATGCTTCCTGTCTTGGTTGAGATTCCCGGCCATCCCAAGTGATCCTAGGACCAGGAGGCAGAAGCCAGTACACAGGGTGAGTGGAGGACAAAGGTAGAAAGGCCCGGGCACTCCAGGCTATGTGGAGCCTCTGCCTGCACCAGGGCTTGCCTTCTTGTTCTAGAACAGGAAGTTTCTTTTCTCTGCTCCGTCCCCCGCTCCCAGAACAGTGCCAGGCACAAAGTCACCTCTCAGTAGTTCTCTGTAGATTGAAGGAATGTCTTTATTGTTTAGACCACCTTTAGGAGCTGTGTTGAAAGTGAAAGTCGCTCAGTTGTGTCCGACTCTTTGAGACCTCATAGACTATACAGTCCATGGGATTCTCCAGGCCAGAATACTGGAGTGGGTAGCTATTTCCTTCTCCAGGGGATCTTCCCAACCCAGGGATCCAACCCAGGTCTCCCACATTGCAGGCGGATTCTTTACCAGCTGAGCCACCAGGAAAGCCCAAGAATACTGGAGTGGATAGCCTATCCCTTCTCCAGCAGATCTTCCTGACCCAGGAATCAAACCAGGGTCTCCTGCATTGAGGCAGATTCTTTACCAACTGAGTTATCAGGGGAGTTGTGTTACTTACAACTAAACATATTCCTAACTGATTCAGTATCTGTAAAAATCTGTGTATGCTAAGATTCTAAGTGTAGTAGGCTGGGTGGACCCACAAGCTCAGGTGGCATCCTAAAAGTTTGAAAAAAGATGCCCCTGGCCCTCAGCCTTCCTCTGCATGGAGTGGGGATCACTTGCCCTTCTATCCCCTTCAATTTGCACTTATACCCCTTCTTGTTTCTCAAGGGAAGGGCAAGGTTGCTCATTATTATTATTTTTTGCTCATTATTTTTTACAAGTCAGTATTTTTTTGGCACCACCCGTCAGCTTCTGGCCTGGCCCTGACTCCCAGAACTAAGGAGACAAATAGGATTCAGCCCTTCCTAGGTAGGAGACTGCAAAGCCCCACCAAACTCTAGGGGGTGGGGAGCAGAGAGAGGGAGACTTTCAAGTCATTTCCTGCCCCCTGGCTCCAGTCTTGCATTATCCCTGAAGTGAGTCATTAACCTGCTAATTCCCAGCCAGTTACCTCTGCTGAAGCTCCACTTCTAGTCTTTTAAACCTTTCTCCTCAGTACACAGAGGGCCTGACAACCTCAATTCCCCACCCCTACCCCTCAAGCTCTCTTTGGTGGGGACCTAAAAAGTCCCTCTGCACACAGGTCCTATACGTACTCTGGCACCCCCTCCAATGGGTCCTGAAGGGAACCTCCCCCAGGAGGCTCCACAGTCACGAGCACTTGTAAGTCAGCAGGGAAGTGAGTTGTATTATTTCTACCAAATGGGATGGAGAAAGTAAAGATCATGAAATGATCAGCTTTTCTGAGGTCCCCCCTGCAGACCTAAAACCTGACTTTGTAATAGCCCCATTATTTTTACATCCAGCTGAAACAGGAGGAAAGCGGGCAGGGCACAACCTTTAAAAGAATGACATAGCCATAGGACATGCCCAAAACTGGTTAGGACTAGCTAGGTCCAAGATGGCGGACTATGACTTTCAGGAGACCTTGAGCCTCATTATACACTCATTGTAATACATTAGCATCTAAGTGACCAACCTCCAGTGCTGTGACAGTTCTGACATTGACCATAAGAGGTCAGAAAGTGGGCAGTGGCCCAATTCCTAGAAATCCCTGCTTCTTCCCTAAAACAGTTGGAATAATCCTCTCAGTCATTAGCCTAAGGAATTACTCAGACCATAAAAACTAACAACCCCATATTTCAGGGCCTCTTGACTTCTGAGATGGCCCACAGTCTATGGAGTATGTGTATGCTAGTCACTCAGCTTGCTCCCAACTCTTTGTGATCCCATGGACTCTAGCCCACCAGATTCCTCTGTCCATGGACTTCTCCAGGCAAGAACACTGGCGTGGGTTGCCACGCCCTCCTCCAGGGGATCTTTCCGACCCAGGGGTCACACCCATGTCTCTTACTCTCCTGTATTGCCCGGTGGGTTCTTTACCACTAGCGCCACCTTGGAAGCCCCATGGAAACACAGGATACCGGCCCCAGATAGCTGAGGTGAGCATCAAAGGAATGATTTCAGTGAGCTCAGACTCTAGCATCTTCCCATATATAGAAAAGCATTAAATTCCTTGAGATAATCTGGTTTTCTTTAATTAACGATAATCTTTTGACGGTCTGACTACCTGCTTTTGTTGCCAATCTCCTATATATCCTGGCTCTCCCCTCACCTCCTCGGAGAAGTTCTCTCAGGGTTATCTGAGATGCTGCCTCGCTGCTTGACATGCTAAAAACTTCCTCCAGTAAAATATAACTCTCAACTTTTAGGTTGTGCACATTTTTTAAGTTGACAGAGGGGTGGCTGGAGGGCTGGCCTAGGTTGAGACTCTCTCTCTCCTCCCATAGATTCTCAGGGCCTCTCTTTTTCCATGAACTCTCTCTATACTGTCTCTGTAAGCAAGCAGACAGGCCTTTCTCCATACCCTCTGCTTTAGTGCCTCTCTGAAATACCTAGATATCAGTATTTGATGCACATTTCCTGAGTTGTTTTACAGGTGTGAACCTGCCCCCCAAATGGAAGATGTTAACTAATTGATGATCATGAGCACGTGGCCCCAGGCCTCCTGGAACCTAAGGCCCGATAATGCCAACCCCTGAGACACAGCTCTGTTACCGCACCATCAGCCAGTCAGAGAACTGTGCGTGAATTGATCACACACCTTGTGATCCCCTCCCTCACCTGGCCCTTTAAAAATACTTTGCTGGAACCCCTCAAGGAGCCCCTTCAGGGGACTTGGGGTTTTTTGGGTGTGAGCCAGCCACAGCACACACCACCCATTTCATAGCATGGCCCTGAAACGAACATTTGTCTGCTCCAAACTCCAACGTTTTCATTTGTTTGACCATGGAGCATGTGAACCTGTGCTAACATCTCTACATCACAGAGACCAGATTTCTTAGATATTGGCTCATGGCCTCCCCGAAACACAAAGGCAGACACTTCCAGAAATTCTTGAGGCTTAGGCCCAGGGTCACTTCCACCTTATTATTCAAAACAAATCCCACACCAGCCAGATCCAATGTGGAGGGACACCATGCAGGGTGTGGACATGGGGAGGCCTGGTTCACTGACAGAATGCCCAGTGGCGTTTCACTGAGGTTTGTCTGGTTTTCTAAAGCACCAAGATTTCTATAAAAGACTCAGTTCTCTCCCCTTCAGACTGCTTTTTTTAAAATCACCTATGAGAAACACATGTACGCACGCAGAGCTCTGGGAGCGTTGCCACCCTAACCTGTAAAAATTATAAAAATCTCCCAGAGGGTGAAGTTGTATGTTAGGAAGGAGAGATTAAACACCATCATTTTTAGCTGCTATTTATGAGATGTCTTAAATGTGTTATTTCATCTGATCCAATCTTCATACCCATTTAGAGATGAAGACACTGAGACTCAGAGGTGTTATGTCATCTGCCCACAGTGGTGGAGGTAGGTCTCTCCAACCCCAAGACCCTTCCACCATACCAAACAGAATCATTAGAGAATGGTGTAATGTTTCTAGTCTGCAGAAACAAGACCCGGAAAGGTGAAACTGACCAGGGTACCCCAGTCAGGATCCGGATCCCTGTCTTGGAAGAGAACAGATGCAAAAGCAAGCATAGGGCCTGGCACATAGTAGGTACCCAGTAAACACAGGACCTAGCACATGATGGGTTTTCAGTAAACACAAGCACCACCTCTCCACTCCAAACCTATTTCTTCCATAGCTCGCCATCCTGGGTTCCAGGCAGCAGTCACGATGCTGAGCTGTTGACATAATTGCAGACATAACTGATTCACTCTCTGATTAGACGTGAAGTTGGATGGCCAGCTCAGAAGGGCTCTGCCCACTCCACCTTACTCCTTTCCTCGCTTGCATTTCACCCAACCATCTTGTGCTTTTTGAGAAGCCTGTTCCTGAAGAGCAGAGAAAAGTAACAGATCGGTGCACTGACTGTGTGTGGCCAAGTGATTTATTTGTAACGCGACTGAACAAGATGCGCATCTGCCTGCGGAAACGCGGTCACGCTGAGTCACCAGGGATTTGGATGGCTGTTTAGGCGAGAAGAAGACTGGAGACAGAGGAGAGGAGACCAGGAGAGAGAGGAGGGGAGGGGAGGAGAGGAGGAGAGGCCGGGGCCAGTTCCAAAAAGTTATGGTTTCAACAGCATCAGTGAAACACCTGCAGTTGGGCCAGGTGTCCGCAGTTAGCTTGACTGATGCCTAAAATTTTGCAATTAGACTTTCATTCCTCTGGTTTAATCAAACACAGTATGTCCCCCACTAAAGCGTTAATGAAACAGAATCAGGGCGTAAACCTACATCAGCTGTTTCTCAAGGAGAACACTCTTTTACAAAAGCAGGAATTTGTGTTTTTTTTTCCCCTAGGCAGGGATGGGCATTAACCCAATGTTTGAAGGAGTCACCAGTGAGGGAACAAAAGGGCACAGAGAGGAAATTTGGGGGTTCTTGTTGTTTTACAATGTTGTGTTATCTTCAGGTGTATGCAAGGTGATTCAGATACATACACACACACACACACACATATTATTTTTCCTATAGGTTATTACAAAACATTGAGTATAGTTCTCTGTGCTATGTAATAGGTCCTTGTTGGTTAACTATTTTATATATAATAGTGTGTATATATTAATCCCAAACTCCTAATTTATCCCTCCCCCTGCTTTCCCCTTTGGTAAGCATAAATTTGTTTTTTGTTTGTGAATCTATTTCTGTTTTGTTCAGAAATAAGTTCACTTGTATCCTTTTTTTAGATTCCACATATAGGTGATATCATGATATTTCATGGCTTTTCTTAATCATCGCAGCTGCCTGTACTGGGCCTTTGCTACCTAGGGCCGTGGGCACCATCCATGCACGTGTTATTCCATTCCGTCTTCCCAGCAGATGCCCCTCTCTGCAGGTGAGGACACGGTGGCCCAGCCTTGACTTGTCCATCTTAGCGCCCTGAAGGGAAGCTCTGGGCACTGCAGTTTCCCACGGGACTCCCAGCACTGCCCGCAGCGTCCGGCTCCAGGAGGCACTCGGTGCATCATCTGTCCACAGAGTGAAGCGTGGTGGAGATGGAATGTGGCGTGGGCTCGCTAACACCAGCACCTGTGCTATTCGCCGTTTGCTGTAGCTTTCTCCCAGGTGGGCCTCTCCCTCCACCCCTCTTCTGGCCAGAGTAGCATGAGAAATTCATGAACCGTGCCTTGGGGAGGCTAGTGTCCTCCTTCTTTGCTCCCTCCTCCAGGGCCCTGGCTCAGCCCCGATAACTGGACAGCCAGACGCTTCGACTTTGCCCTGCTGGTTGTCTCTTTTCAGATATTTGCTGTCCCCAGCTCAGCTGTCATGCCTTTGAGGGCAGGCACAGCATCTCTGCAGAGGCTTTTTCCATGATGGACATGTACTTTAGAATTGTAAGAGGACCTTTCTTGACAGCGACATTTTTTTTTTTTAATTGAAGGATAATTGCTTTACAGGATTTTGTTGTTTTCTGTCAAACCTCAACCTGAATCAGCCATCAGTTCAGTTCAGTCGCTCAGTCGTGTCCGACTCTGCGACCCCGTGAATCGCAGCATATCCGCTTCCTTTTGAACCTCCCTCCCATCTCCCTCCCCATTCCACCCCTCTAGATTGATACAGAGGCCCTGTTTGTGTTTCCTGAGCCACACAGCAAATTCCCGTTGGCTATCCATTTTACATGCAGTAATGTAAGTTTCCATGTTACTCTTTCCATACATCTCACCCTCTCCTCCCCTCTCCCCATGTCCATAAGTCTATTCTCTATGTCTGTTTCTCCACTGCTGCCCTGAAAATAAATTCTTCTGTGTCATTTTTATAGATTCCATATATATGCATTATAATACAATATTTATCTTTCTCTTTCTGACTTACTTTACTCTGTATAATACTTTCTAGGTTCATCCACCTCATTAGAACTGACTCAAAGGTGTTCCTTTTTATGGCTGAGTAATATTCCATTGTGTAATATTCCATTGTGTACACAGCTTCTTTATCTATTCATCAGTCAATGGGCATCCAGGTTGCTTCCATGTTCTAGCTATTGTAAATAGTGCTGCAGTGAACAATGGGATACATGTGTCTTTTTCAATTTTGGTTTCCTCAGGGTATATGCCTAGGAGTGGGATTGCTGGGTCGTATGGTGGTTTTATTCCTAGTTTTTTAAGGAATTTCCATAGCATCTTCCAAAGTGGCTGTATCAGCTTACATTCCTACCAAGAGTGGAAGAGCATGTCCTTTTATCCACACCCTCTCCAGCATTTATTGTTTGTAGACTTTTTGATGGTGGCCATTCTGACCAGTGTGAGGTGATAGCTCATTGTAGTTTTGATTTGCATTTCTCTAATAATGAGCATCGTTGAACATCTTTTCATGTGTTCGTTAGCCGTTTGTATGTCTTCTTTGGAGAAATGTCTGTTTAGGTCTTTTTCCCACTTTTTGATTGGGTTGTTTGTTTTTCTGGTATCGACTTGTATGAGCTGCTTGTATATTTTGGAAATCAATCCTTTGTCAGTTGTTTCCTTTGCTATTATTTTCTCCCATTCTGAGGGTTGTATTCTCACCTTGCTTATAGTTTCCTTTGCTTGACAGCAACATTTTACTGTTGTGTTTTCTATTAACCTGACTGTGGTAGGCTTTCTGGCCAGCATCCCTCCTCTTATTCCTAGCATTTGGTTCAGCTGCAAAGGAGGGGGATGATGAAGTTGTAAGTGGAGTCCATCAGAGTGGTAAATTTTTAAAGATTGAGAATATTGTGTGTGGGCAAGGATGGGGGAATGGATATGCATATGCTGTGGGTGAAGCCTCTTTAGAAGGCAAATCATCAGTAAACAACAGTGGCTTAAAATAGAACTTTTATTTTTCTTTCATACAAAAATCTAAGCTGGCAGGATGTCCTGAGAAGAAGGGTAGCTTGGCTCCTTGAGGTTATCTAGAGGCCCAGAGTCTTTCTATACATCATTCCACCATCCCCAAATGTACCGTCTTCATCGCCTGGTGGAAGCTGGCTCCCACCACCACCACATCTGCTCTCCAAGCAGCATTCTCAACAGGGAAAGAGGAAATAGGCCAATGGCTACTTTCAAAAGCATGACTCAGAAATCTCACACTGGCCAGAAGTTAGTTACCTGTCTCCCTTGTCTGTAGCAAGGGAACGTGGGGAACACCTTCTCAAGCTGTGCCTAGATAAAACTAGGGAGATTCATTGCTAAAACGAATAGCAGAGCAAATATTTGTCAGGCAGCTTTAGACACATAGAGGAATTATCAAAATTAAAAGTGAACATGTCACTTGATCCAGCAATTCTAGTTCAGAAAATCTATTATAAGGATGTATTCACACAAGTACATAAAGGTGATATAAAAGGGTAGTACTGATGGCTTTCAAACAAGTTGGCACACTCTTTGACACTCCTCCCTTCAAAATGGCTGGACCCAGTGACTGACGTCTAATGAACAGAATGAGGCAGAGATGACAATGTGTGACTTAGGAGACTAAGTCTTAAAGTGCTTTGCTGCTTCTGTTCTCTCTTGAATAACTCACTCTGGGGGAAACCTGCTGCCATGCTGTGAGGACCTGCAATCAGCCTCGTGGAGAGGGCCACTTAGGGAGCTGGGAATTAGGGCTCTCCACCATCAGACAGCCAGCAGCGCACTCCAGTATTCTTGTCTGATGAAGAATCCCATGGACAGAGGAGCCTGGCAGACTACAGCCCATAGTGTCATGGAGAGTCAGACACAACATGCTAAGTACCTTAACATGGCATGGCACCATCAGACATCACCCACTTGCCAGCCTTGGAGGGAGTCAACCCTCCAGCACAGTCAAACCTCAGTGACTGTAGCCCCAGCCAACATTCTGACTGCAGCCCAGTGAAAACCACAAAGCCAGAAGCCATCCAGCCAAGCAGCTCCCAAATTCCTGTCTGGCAAAAACTGCGAGCCATGTTGAATATTTATTATAGTTCTAAGTCACAAAATTTTGGGGTGATGTGTTAGGCAGCAATAATATTGCTTCCTTGTTTGTAGTAGCAAAAACCAGAAATACCAGAAATAATGATGAGAGGTTAGGGAGGGTGCTGTCTCCTAGGGGGTGGGTCTGGGCTCCCCATGTGCACCTCTTCTGGCACACTGTTGTGTATATGCATTGTGTACCCAAAGTGCCTTTCTGGACACATAGTACACACAGCTGTATATATATATTGTATACACAAAGTGCCTTTGTGGACACACATACACAGTTTTTATATAGGTGCTGCCCCTTGGGCTGATTCAATCAGCTGCTAGGTCACGTGGCTCCTATTGTTAAATCAGTCCCCATAAACAGGTGACCCTCACTGATTTGATCAACATGCTGGTGTCCTGTGACACCTACATATTAAACCAGCCCCTAAACATGTGACTCCCATTGATTAAATCAGCTCCATTAAATATCCTGACCCCCACTAAATCAATCATCCTTCTTAAATCTTCTGGCATCTATTTTACCAATCAAACTCCTTAGGTTTCCTGACCTCCATTAAATCCATCTGCTTTCTTAACTCTCTAGACACCCATTAAGTCATTCTACTTTCTTAATTCTCCTGTACCCCATTAAGTCAATGGATCTTCTTTTTTTAAAGATTTCCAAAATAACAAAACATTTGAGATTTGAGACTAATGGGAAACTTTAAGTAATGGGAATTGGACTCTCATCGGGGTCTTCTGGGAAATCAGAAGCACCACCCTCTTCTGCAGCTCAATGTTTCTCCAGTTTAATAATCAATTCTTTCTCTGGACGCCATTGGTCTGCTGGTCACAGACATGGCAGCGAGGGGTGGTGTGAAAAAGCTGCAGTGCACAGAGCTCACAGAAATAATGCCTGCACTTGGTGATAACTGGGTTTTGGAAGGTCTAGTGACAGAGGAAACTCTTGAATGGTATTTCCTTCCGGTCGCTTCCCACTTCGTAGTTTTCGTCCTCTTAGACGCCACAGGGATGCTCATCAAGTTCGTGTTCGATCTGCCACCCATGCTTGTGATCTGAACGGTCATGGAATTTGCAGCGGTCTGCGAAGCCACAAAAACCAATCTCCTCATACTTCTTACAAATGTTGAGCTGGTAATCCCAGCACATGGAGATGCTGGGTAGCTCAGATGGGGCCCTTCCTCACTATTCCGGAGAAAACAGTGCCCATAGACGTATCCTTGGGCTTCATGTATTTCTGACAATTATTGATTATTAGATCTTATTAGATCTAATGATTATTAGATCAAACCACCCAAGAGATCATCTTCCTTGCCCCTCAGCTCCTCCTGGATCTTCTGACTGCGCTCAAAGATGGTTTGTGCGTCATGCTCCTTCTCCGGGTCTAGCGTGGACAGCTGCTGCTGCTGGTGGTGCTAAGTCGCTACAGTCATGTCCGACTCTGTGCGACCCCATAGACAGCAGCCCACCAGGCTCCCCCGTCCCTGGGATTCTCCAGGTAAGAAGGCTGCTGTGGGTTGCCATTTCCTTCTCCAATGCGTGAAAGTGAAAAGTGAAAGGGAAGTCACTCAGTCGTGTCTGACTCTGTGTGACCCCATAGATGGAAGCCCACCAGGCTCTTCCATCCAGGGGATTTTCCAGGCAAGAGTACTGGAGTGGGGTGCCATAGCAGTGGCCCCCATATCCTCTGGCCCTATAGGTTTCGCCGAGCGAGTGGACTTATAGACCACGCCTAGACACTTGGGCTCGCTCTCCTCCTCCTTGCTACTCTTGTCACCATATGCCACCTCTGTCTGCCACTGCCAGGGGCCTTCTGTATCATGGGATTGCGGGGAGCTTGCTTCTTTTCCGGGCGGATCACAGTGTTCCCTTCCTCACTGCAGCTGTTCCCTCTCGACTCTTGGTTGCAGATGGGGCGTTTCCTGCATCCTGCAGCCACTTTTTGCCCAGGCATTTTGAAAAGAAAGTCTTTTTCACAACTGGTTTGTCCTCTTTCCTGGGGAAAGTTGCTCTGCCATTTTCAGAGTCTCGAGCTCCGGATCGGCTGTGGCCTGCTGGGTGGCGTGGGCCTGCTCATCCCTGCGCTGTGCTCAACTGTGAATTCGTGCAAAATCTCAGTGGCAGGTGTTCTTAGTCTCCTGAACAACCTTAAAAAAAAGAAAAAAGCCCCTTCAATCATGTGACTGCCTTTGATTCAATCAATCCCCTTAAATCAGCCTGGGGGGCTCTCCTTCTTCAGGGCTGCTTGGGTAGAGTAGAGTTGATGAATAATATCATGTTAGTTTCAGGTGTATGCAAAGTGATTCAGTAATACTTACACATGTATCTATTCTTTTTGAAATTCTTTTCCCATTTAGGTTTTTACAGAATACTGAGCAGGGTTCGTAGGTCCTTGGAGGTTATCTATTTTGTTTTAGTGTTTGTTTTGGTTATCTATTTTAAATATTGTGGTTCGTGTACGTCAGTCCCGGTCTCCCAATTTATCTTTCCCCTTTGGTTAACCCTTGGTAACCATAGGTTTGCTTTCTAAGTCTCTGAGTCTGTTTTATGAATTAGGTTTACTTTTATGATTTTGATAGCTCACAGTGAACAGGATCGGATTCCTGATGTCCGAAGAAGAAAACTTAGCTTCTGGATCAGGGACCAGGCTTGACCACTCAGGGCTCTGGTATGGCAGAAGTTTTATTACAGTGAAAAAGGACAGAGAATGCTTCTGACAGACATCGGAAGGGGGCAGAGAGTGCACCCCTCGCTAGTCTTAGCGAGGCCTCATATACTTTGACCAGACCCACTCCCACAATATGCATCTTAAATTAACAAGATTAGGATCAACAATAGGAAGATCTTACCAGACCCTATTTGGAACAACAGACTGGTTCCAAATAGGGAAAGGAGTACGTCAAGCCTGTATATTGTCACCCTGCTCATTTAACTTCTATGCAGAGTACATCATTAGAAACGCTGGGCTGGAATATTCACAAGCTAGAATCAAGATTGCCGGGAGAAATACCAATAACCTCAGATATGCAGATGACACCACCCTTATGGCAAAAAGTGAAGAAGAACTAAAGAGCCTCTTGATGAAAGTGAAAGGAGACAGTGAAAACTGAGCGACTGAACTGAACTGAGAAGTTTCTCATGAAGGAGAAACATGTCCTCAAGCAGGATACATTGTTTTTATATAATCCTTCAGTTTCAGTTCAGTCGCTCAGTCGTGTCCGACTCTTTGCGACCCCATGAATCGCAGCACGCCAGGCCTCCCTGTCCATCACCATCTCCTGGAGTTCACTCAGACTCACATCCATCGAGTCAGTGATGCCATCCAGCCATCTCATCCTCTGTCATCCCCTTCTCCTCCTGCCCCCAATCCCTCCCAGCATCAGAGTCTTTTCCAGTGAGTCAACTCTTCGCATGAGGTGGCCAAAGTACTGGAGCTTCAGCTTTAGCATCATTCCTTCCAAAGAAATCCCAGGGCTGATCTCCTTCAGAATGGACTGGTTGGATCTCCTTGCAGTCCAAGGGACTCTCAAGAGTCTTCTCCAACACCACAGTTCAAAAGCATCAATTCTTCGGCGTTCAGCTTTCTTCACAGTCCAACTCTCACATCCATACATGACTACTGGGAAAACCATAGCCTTGACTAGACGGACGTTTGTTGGCAAAGTAATGTCTCTGCTTTTCAAAATGCTATCTAGGTTGGTCATAACTTTCCTTCCAAGAAGTAAGCGTCTTTTAATTTCATGGCTGCAGTCACCATCTGCAGTGATTTTAGAGCCCCCCAAAATAAAGTCTGTCACTGTTTCCACTGTTTCCCCATCTATTTCCCATAAGGTGATGAGACCAGATGCCATGATCTTCGTTTTCTGAATGTTTAGCTTTAAGCCAACTTTTCACTCTCCTCTTTCACTTTCATCAAGAGGCTTTTTAGTTCCTCTTCACTTTCTGCCATAAGGGTGGTGTCATCTGCATATCTGAGGTTATTGATATTTCTCCTGGCAATCTTGATTCCAGCTTGTGCTTCTTCCAGCCCAGCGTTTCTGATGATGTACTCTGCATCTAAGTTAAATAAACAGGGTGTCAGGATATAGTCCTTAGCACAGAGTTTAAGCTGAGATGTTTTTTTGTGTAAACATCAGCTCTGGACTTAAAGAGAAAAATGTTTTATGTGACTGAGACTAAGGAATGTAAAAAAAAAATTTATCCTTTTTCTCCTCGTTCAAAACTCCAGACCCTTATCTCCTCCTTGAAAGCCCCAGACCTATTTCTCCTTCTAGGGGACCCCAGACTTCGTATCAATCTATCTAAGAATTGACTCTCTCAGTTTTTTGATTCCCCATATTCTCCATATAAGTGATATTATATGATATATGTCTTTCTCTGTCTAACTTACTTCACTCAGTATGCTAATTTCCAGGCCCATCTTTGTAATGGCTGAGTAATAGTCCATTTTATATTGTACCACATCTTCTTTATCCATTCATCTTAATGGACGTTTAGGTGCTTTCCATGTCTTGGATATTGTGAACGGTGCTGCAATGAACTTTGGCGTGCCTGTATCCTGTGAATCATGGTTTTCTCTGGATATATGCCCAGGAGTGGGACTCTTGCATCCTATGATAGCTCTACTTTTAGTTTATTAAGGAAGCTCCATACTGTTTTCCACAGTGGCTCTACCAATTTACATTCCACCAACAGTGTAGGAAGGTTCCCTTTTCTCCACACCCTCGCCAGCATTTACTGTTTGTAGACTATTTGATGATGGCCCTTCTGACAGGTGTGAGGTGATATCCCTTTGTAGTTTTGACTTCCATTTCTCTAATTAGTGATGTTGAGCATCATTTCATGTGCTTCTTGGCCATCTGTATATTTCTTTGGACATATGTCTTTATATCTTCTCCCTATTTTTGATTAGGTTGTTTGTTTTTTTGATATTGAGCTGCATGAGCTGTTAGTAAATTTTGGAGATTAATTCCTTGTTGGTCAAATCATTTGCAAATATTATCTCCCATTCTGTGGGTTGTGTTTTTGTTTTGTTCTAGATTTTCTTTGATGTGCAAAAGCTTTTCAGTTTAATTAGGTCCCAATTGTTTTTTTGTTGTTATTTCCATTACTGTAGGAGAGTAAAAAGCCTCTTGATGAAAGTGAAAGAGAAGAGTGAAAAAGTTGGCTTAAAGCTCAACATTCAGAAAACGAAGATCATGGCATCTGGTCCCATCACTTCACGGCAAATAGATGGGGAAACAGTGGAAACAGTGTCAGACTTTATCTTTTTGGGCTCCAAAATCACTGCAGATGGTGACTGCAGCCATGAAATTAAAAGACATTTACTCCTTAGAAGGAAAGTTATGACCAACCTAGATAGCATTTGAAAAGCAGAGACATTACTTTGCCAACAGAAGTCCGTCTAATCAAGGCTATGGTTTTTCCAGTGGTCATGTATGGATGTGAGAGTTGGACTGTGAAGAAAGCTGAGTGCCAAAGAATTGATGCTTTTGAATGGTGGTGTTGGAGAAGATTCTTGAGAGTCCCTTGGACTGCAAGGAGATCCAACCAGTTCATTCTAAAGGAGATCAGTCCTGGATGTTCATTGGAAGGACTGATGCTAAAGCTGAAACTCCAGTACTTTGGCCACCTCACGCGAAGAGTTGACTCATTGGAAAAGACTCTGATGCTGGGAGGGATTGGGGGCAGGAGGAGAAGGGGACGACAGAGGATGAGATGGCTGGATGGCATTACCAACTCAATGGACATGAGTTTGAGTGAACTCCAGGAGATGGTGATGGACAGGGAGGCCTGGCGTGCTGTGATTCATGGGGTTGCAAAGAGTCGGACACAACTGAGCGACTGAACTGAACTGAACTGAGAAGAGTAAAAATGTTGCTGCTATTTATGTCAGAGTGCTCTGTCTGTGTTTTCCTCTAAGAGTTTTATAGTGTCATGTCTTACATTTAGGTGTTTAATCCATTTTGAGTTTGCTTTTTGTGAGTGGAGGGACTTCTCTGGTGGCTCAGACAGTAAAGCGTCTGCCTGCAATGCAGGAGACAAGGGTTCGATCCCTGGGTTGGGAAGATCCCCTGGAGAAGGAAATGGTAACCCACTCCAGTACTCTTGCCCGGCAAATTACATGGACAGAGGAGCCTTGCAGGCTACAGTCCATGGGGTCGCAAAGAGTTGGACATGACTGAATGATTTCACTTCACTTTTTGTGAGTGGTGTAAGATAGTAGTCCAATTTCATTGCTCTATATGTTTTTATCCAGGTGTTCTCAATACCATTTATTGGAGAAACTGTCTTATCCACATTGGATGCTTTTGGCTCCCTTGTCAAATACTAGTTGAGCATGGAAGCTGGGGTTAATTTTGGGCTCTGTTCTTAGTATATGTGTCTGTTTTTGTGCCAGTACTCGACTGTTTTTATTAATGTAGCTTTGTAGTACAGTTTGAAATCAGGAAGTGTGTGAGTGAGTGAAAGTTGCTCAGTCATGTCTGACTGTTTGTGACCCCATGGGCTATACAGTCCATGGAATTCTCCAGGCCAGAATACTGGAGTGGGTAGCTGTTCCCTTCTCCAGGGAATCTTCCCAACCCAGGGATCCAACCCAGGTCTCCCGCACTGCAGGCAGATTCTTTACCAGCTGAGCCATAAGGAAAGACTGGAAGTGTGTGATACCTCCAGCTTTGTTCTTTTTTCTCAGCATTACTTTGGCTATTTGGGGTCATTTGTGGTTCACTATAAATGTTAGGATTTTTTTCTATTTCTGTAGAGAATACTATTGATATTTTGATGGAGACTGCTTTGAATCTATAGCCATTTTAGTAATATTAATTCTTCTGATCCATGAGTACAGATATTTTTTCTATTTATTGTGTCTTTTATTTTTTTTTCAGTAGTCTTACAGTTTTGCTTGTGCAGATCTTTCACTTCCTTGGTTAAATTTTTTCCTAACTATTTTATCATTTTGATGCTATTGTGAAAGGGATATTTTTATTTCTTTTCATATATTTTATCCTTAGTGAAGAGACATAAAACTGACTTCTGCTTATTGATGTTGTATGGTGCAACTTTACTGGCATCATTGATTAGTTTTAACAGTTGTTTTGGTAGAGTCTTTGGGATTATCTATATACAAGATCATATCACCTGCCTTTCTGTATAAGTAATACTTACTGAAAGGGTAAGTTTTACTTATTCTTCCCAATTTATATGGCTGTTATTTATTTGTCTTAGTTAATTACTCTAGCAGGGCTTCCAATACTATATTGAGTAAGAATGGTGAAAATGGACATCCTTATCTTATTCCTGATCTTAGAAGGAAAACTTTCAATCTTTCTCCATTGAGTATGATGCTAGCTATGCATTTGTTATATATGACCTTTATTATGTTTAGTTATATTCCCTATGTACCCAATCTGCTAAGGGTTTTTATCATGAAAGGATGTTGTATTTTGTCACGTGGTTTTCCTGCATCTGTTGAGATGATCATGTGATAAAATATTTTGTTTCATTACTATGTGTTACATTTATTGATATGCGTATGTTGAACCATCCTTGCATACAGGCATAAATCTCACTTGGTTGTAGTGTATAATCCTTCTTAAGTGTTCTTGAATTCAGTTTGCTGACACTATGTTGAAACTTTCTGTTCCTGTATTCATTAAGGGTATTGATCTATAGTTTTCATTTCTTGTGGTGTCCTTATCTGGCTTTGGTTTCAAGGTAATCTTGGCCTCATAGAATGAGTGTGGAAGTATTCCCTTCTTAAATTTTTGTAAGAGTTTGAGAAAGACTGATGATGAGAAATCAGAGAACTCTCTCTCTTGCACATGCTGAGGAAAGGCCATATCAGGACATAGTGACAAGGCAGCCATCTGCAGTACAGGAAGAGAGTGCTCACTAGAAACCCAAATGGCTTAAATTTGACCTTGGACTTCCAGCTTCCATCAGTTCAGTTCAGTCTCTCAGTTGTGTCCGACTCTTTGTGACCTCATGAATCGCAGCATGCCAGGCCTCCCTGTCCATCACCAACTCCCGGAGTTCACACAAACTCATGTGCATTGAGTCTGTGATGCCATCCAGCCATCTCATCCTCTGTTGTCCCCTTCTCCTCCTGCCCCCAATCTCTCCCAGCATCAGAGTCTTTTCCAATGAGTCAACTCTTCACATGAGGTGGCCAAAGTACTGGAGTTTCAGCTTTAGCATTAGTCCTTCCAATGAACACCCAGGACTGATCTCCTTTAGGGTGGACTGGTTGGATCTCCTTGCAGTCCAAGGGACTCTCAAGAATCTTCTCCAACACCACCATTCAAAAGCATCAATTCTTTGGCACTCAGCTTTCTTCACAGTCCAACTCTCACATCCATACATGACCACTGGAAAAACCATAGCCTTGACTAGACAGACCTTTGTTGGCAAAGTAATGTCTCTGCTTTTTAATATGCTATCTAGATTGGTCATAACTTTCCTTCCAAGGAGTAAGCGTCTTTTAATTTCATGGCTGCAGTCACCATCTGCAGTGATTTCGGAGACCATAAAAATAAAGTCTGACACTGTTTCCACTGTTTCCCCATCTATTTCCCATGAAGTTGTCACGTGAGTGTATGTTCCTCGATTCTTCGTCTCGTCACAAGAAAGATTTGGAGTGACAAACATTAAAGCCCCCTCGGCTTGTCACAGCTCTCAGGTCTTGGATAGACCGTGTTATAGCACTCAGGTCTCGAATGGACCATGTTATAGCTCTTAGACAAATCAGTGTTATAGCTCAGTGTTACAGCTCTATCTTATTTACAAGATAGCAGGAAAATCCATCTTTGAGGTGTGAGGGCATGTCAATCCAAAGACACGAGGAGAAGAGCACCCCAGCGTCCGGGGGAGAGAGCGAGGGAGCTAGCTTTGGCTCCTCTTTTTATATGTTCATCTCTCCCTGGGTCTGTCCTATGTAAATTGGGCCAGCCAGGAGTGTTGTTTGTTTTACCTGACATCCTCACTCCAGTCCTTGGACCTTTTTTTGTTCTATTTTCGCGGGCTTTTCCCTTCCTTGTCTTTTAGCCACCACCATTTTGGACTCCTTTTCCCTATTCTACCTACCTAACAAAGTGATGGGACCAGATGCCATGATCTTCGTTTTCTGAATGTTGAGCTTTAAGCCAACTTTTTCACTCTCCTCTTTTACTTTCATCAAGAGGCTTTTTAGCTCCTCTTCACTTTCTGCCATAAGGGTGATGTCATCTCCATATCTGAGGTTATTGATATTTCTCCTGACAATCTTGATTCTAGCTTGTGCTGCTTCCAGCCCAGCGTTTCTCATGATGTACTCTACATAGAAGTTAAATAAGCAGGATGACAATATACAGGCTTGACATACTCCTTTCCCTATTTGGAACCAGTCTATTGTTCCATGTCCTGTTCTAACTGTTGCTTCCTGACCTGCATATAGGTTTCTCAAGAGGCAGGTCAGGTGGTCTGCTATTCCCATCTCTTTCAGAATTTTCCACAGTTTATTGTGATCCACACAGTCAAAGGCTTTGGCATAGTTAATAAAGCAGAAATAGATGTTTTTCTGGAACTCTCTTGCTTTTTCGATGATCCAGTAGATGTTGGCAATTTGATCTCTGGTTCCTCTGCCTTTTCTAAAACCAGCTTGAACATCAGGAAGTTCACGGTTCACGTATTGCTGAAGCCTAGCTTGGAGAATTTTGAGCATTACTTTACTAGCGTTTGAGATGACTGCAATTGTGTGGTAGTTTGAGTATTCTTTGGCATTGCCTTTCTTTGGGACTGGGATGAAAACTGACCTTTTCCAGTTCTGTGGCCACTGCTGAGTTTTCCAAATTTGCTGGCATATTGAGTGCAGCACTTTCACAGCATCATCTTTCAAGATTTGAAATAGCTCAACTGGAATTCTATCACCTCCACTAGTTTTGTTCGTAGTGATGCTTTCTAAGGCCCACTTGACTTCACATTCCAGGATGTCTGGCTCTAGGCGAGTGATCACACCATCGTGATTATCCTGGTCATGAAGATCTTTTTGTACAGTTCTTCTGTGTATTCTTGCCACGTCTTCTTAATATCTTCTGCTTCTGTTAGGTCCATACCATTTCTGTCCTTTATCGAGCCCATCTTTGCATGAAATGTTCCCTTGGTATCTCTAATTTTCTTGAAGACATCTCTAGTCTTTCCCAGTCTGTTGTTTTCCTCTATTTCTTTGCATTGATCGCTGAAGAAGGCTTTCTTATCTCTTCTTGCTATTCTTTGGAACTCTGCATTCAGATGCTTATATCTTTCCTTTTCTCCTTTGCTTTTCACATCTCTTTTTTTCACAGCTATTTGTAAGGCCTCCCCAGACAGCCTTTTTTTTTTTTTTTTACATTTCTTTTCCATGGGGATGGTTTTGATCCCTGTCTCCTGTACAATGTCATGAACCTCATTCCATAGTTCATCAGGTACTCTCTCTATCAGATCTCGTCCCTTAAATCTATTTCTCACCTCCACTGTATAATCATAAGGGATTTGTGTTAGGTCATACCTGAATGGTCTAGTGGTTTTCTCCACTTTCTTCAATTTAAGTCTGAATTTGGCTATAAGGAGTTCAGGATCTGAGCCACAGTCAGCTCCTGGTCTTGTTTTTGCTGACTGTATAGAGCTTCTCCATCTTTGGCTGCAAAGAATATAATGAATCTGATTTCAGTGTTGACCATCTGGTGATGTCCATGTGCAGAGTCTTCTCTTGTGTTGTTGGAAGAGGGTGTTTGCTATGACCAGTGCATTTTCTTGGCAAAACTCTATTAGCCTTTGCCCTGCTTCATTCTGTACTCCAAGGCCAAATTTGCCTGTTACTCCAGGTGTTTCTTGACTTCCTACTTTTGCATTCCAGTCCCCTAGAATGAAAAGAACATCTTTTTGGGGTGTTAGTTCTAAAAGGTCTTGTAGTTCTTCATAGAACTGTTCAACTTCAGCTTCTTCAGCATTACTGGTTGGGGTATAGGCTTGGATCACCGTGATATTGAATGGTTTGCCTTGGAAATGAACAGAGATCATTCTGTTGTTTTTGAGATTGCATCCAAGTACTGCATTTTGGACTCTTTTGTTGACCATGATGGCTACTCCATTTCTTCTAAGGGATTCCTGCCCACAGTAGTAGATATAATGGTCATCTGAGTTAAATTCACCCCTTCCAGCTTCCATAGCTCTGGGGAAATAAATGCCTGCTTTTTAAGTTTTTCAGTCTATAGTATTTTGTTACGGCAGCCTCAGGAGACTGACTAATATAGGTAATACCCCATTACTTCTTTGTCACCCTCTCTGCATTGAGAGGTCTCAGAAAACAGAGAGGCTTTGTTTTACATATAGTTATGTCCCCAGAATCTAGCAAAGGGCCTGACATACCACTGCACCCAAATAAATACATCAGCATTTGAAGTTTGCCATTCGTACCTAGCAAGACAAACAGTATGAAGTAAAAATGCATACTTCATCCTGGCCTGTGCAATTAATTAATTTATTCCTTCACATTATTCAGCTTGTCGATATTTATTGAATTCCTCCTATGTGCCAGACAGATAACACTCAATATATGTTAATTCCCCTCCTGGTAAAATGGACTTGGTGTCTATCTAACTTTGCTGGAACTTTGCTGGAGCCAATTGTCCTGCCCTTTCCCCGGGTGTCTGATAGAACTCAGCATGTCCGTCATAGCTATAGGAATATCACGAGCAGGCAAGGCTAGCTGAATTAGACCAGCAGTGTTTAAAGTTTAGCAAGAAAGCTTTCTGCAAATGTCAACACTACAGTTCCATTCCCAGCAAACCAGTGTCCCAATCAGCAGGGCTGCCGATTCCAGTTTATTGAGTAATGCTGTAGAGAAGTCCTGAGGACCCAATACCAGAAGGCAGAAGGTGGGGAACAACCATCATGGCTGCCTATTACGTGCAACGTACAGGACTTGCAGCTTCAATTGTGTCGCCTCTGATCCTTATGAAGATGCTGATGGAGGGAGAGGTGAGGCTAGCTCCAGCTGAATGTTAGGGAAATTAAGTGAATAGTCTTGTTTAGTCTTCAGAGACAAAGCAGAGCAGGCCTCTGACCTTGCTTCTAACCTGCCTGGACACTGCCCTGCCTGGGAGTGACTGCCTGCTTGAGGGCAAGACTGGCAGCACCAGTTAAAATGGAGGAGGAATCTTGAGATTGTTGAGACCCTGGAGGGGCCTTGGCCAACCAAGCCCCAGGCTTAACTACATTCCAAGTTTTACACAACAAAACAAGCAGCATTAACATGAAACCAGGCTTGCATTTTGGTGACAGATTGATGATGCTATCAGTTTGCCTCTGTCCTGGGATTAGAAACCGGAACTGCGATCTTGGAAGTCTCACCCGCGGAGCAGACATGCTGCCTGGGACTCTTTCCCAATTGGGACTTCAGACATGCTGTGACACAGGACTTCCCAGTGACGTTTGAGTCTGGATGTTGGTCAAAACCCAATTTGGTGATGTATTCTCTGCTCTTTCTATTTCTCTTTTCTTTTAATGTTAGTAGGTTGAAAGGAAGCTAGATAATTCTCTAATAAATATCTGTATTATTTATTTGTATGTAAAAGTGGCTTATTTCATTAACAAATCCTTTGAACCTGAGACGAAACTTTCCGGCAAAACACTGAGGCCAGTTGGGGGGTCTTCCCTTCAACTTCTTAGAGTGGGTGGGGCTTCAGAGTCCAGTCACAGGAAAAGAAGAGAGCCGTGCTCTTGCCCAGGTGTCCTAGGACCCCGATCTTCTCCTTCTTCAATTCTTCTCCAAGTCCACATGTAGGGATGTAACAATTTTGGAAATCTTGAGCTGAAGGAGGAAAACATTTCCTTGTCTTTTAATGGGGGAGTTCTTAGGGTGTTTGCCTATTGGAATGCTGGGGTAGCACCTGGTAGCTTGATGAGATTTTAAAATGAAGTTGCTAATGGAAATTACACACTGGGAATTACAGTTTCCAGAGCGATTGCTTAGTGAGTGCTCGTGCTGGGAGGTCGGGAGTGTGGCCCCAGCTTGTCACAGCTGTGCACAGAAGGCACTGAGGCCAGGCATGGCTGAAACGGTACAGAAGGGTCTTCTTGCAGATTTGGCTCTGCACAGGAGGTGGAGCCAAGGAGGAGCCAAGGTAAATGTATAAAACCAGATGCAAAGGGACTTCCCAGGTGGTCCAGGGGTTAAGACTCTGTTCTCCCAGAGCAGGAGGTGTGGATTCAATCCCTGGTCTGGGAACTCCCACATGCCACAACAGGGAGCTAGATCCCGCGTGCTGCAACTAAGACCCAGCACAGCCAAATAAATTATGGTTGTTTTTTTTTTTAATGTCTTCTTGGCCAGTAGATTCTATGGTTGCCCTATTAATAAAACGTTGTGAAAAGTATGCTCTTTATCCTAACACTGATGAGAACAATTGTAGGTTTTAAGTGAAGAGAGTTATACAATCAGACTTGAGTGTGTGTGCGTGTGTGTGTGTGTGTGTGTGTTGGGGGGTTGTAAGGATGCTTAATGAGAATTTTTTTGAGGAGCTAATACATTCATACAGGTCAAAAGGTTAAAAGATTGAGAATTCTCCCTTCTATCCTTGCCCTCCTCTCATCCATCCATCCACTGACCCCCATGACTTAATTTTCCTCCCTAAAAGCAAATCATGTTACCAGTTTCTTCTGTGTCCTTTCAGAGGTATTGAATGCACGTACAACAGATCTTCTTTGTCTTTTGTTTCTCTCATTTTCTCTCTAATTCTCTATTTTCTTTTAATTTTCTGACTTTCCTTTTTTCTCTTGCTTTCTCTTACTGACTTTTGCTGTGGCGTCTTCTTTGTCTTTGGACATGGGGTATCTTTTTTGGTAGGTTCCTCCTGCCAATGGCTGTTCAACAGCAAGTTGTGATTTGGGTGCTCTCAGAGGAAGAGATGAGTGCACATCCTTCTACTCCAACATCTTGAACCGGAAATCTCTTACTGATTCTCTAACAGTAATTTTTTCTCCTTCAGATTTTAGACTTCTTTTTAAGAATGAAGATTAAACTTTTTTTTTTTTTCTCTTCCACTTCTTCCCTGGGCTCTGTCAGCTCAGGATTCATTTCCTCCTATTGTTTCCATCTCTTTCCTGAGGTCTCTTCACTAGGTTTTCTTAATTTTCTGGTTAGAATTTTCATATGCTCTGTGGCAATATTTTTTCTGATGCGCCTTTGCCTTGCTGTTGTTTTCTCTTTTTTCTCCCTCCTTTTTTCTTGTCAAATCTTTGTTCAGATGATTCATCATTAGAGCAGGTGATTTCTTTTTCCCTTTCCCTTGGACCTTCTGTCTGAGAGTGGCCAAGGCTGCCTTCTAGGTGGTCTGAATTTTCCTTATGACCCAGGGTTAATCTTAGCAACTATTGCCTGAATTGTCTCCAGCCAGTGGTGATGCTTTTCCCAGTGTAAAGCCTCTGCTCCCCTATTGCCACAGAGACAGATCACTTCCTACAAACAGCTTGCCTGCACGATGCCTCATTTAGTCCTGGTCCCACAGAACCCAAGCCACCAGCATGTGCACCTGCTTCCTGCTCTTGCAAACAAGGGCTTTCATAGTGTGCCGCTAGGCGTGCCCTCTGCCTTCTGATGAGTGTTTTGCAGGTTGTCCCTGAGACTCTGCAGCAAATTGTCCTCACTCCACTTCACTTTTTTTTTTCTCTGTGCCATGCATCTTGCAAGATCCTAGTTCCTTGACCAGGAATTGAAACTGGCAAAAGCATGGAGACCTAACCACTGGACCACCAGGGAATTACCTGAGTGCCTCTGGTTTGGGGGCAGCTCTTCTACCTATTTTGTGTTTTAAGCATCTCCTACTTGCATTCAAAATGGAGTTTTTCCTTTCTCAGTTCCTTTTCACTGTTAGATTATTGCCAGTAATAGAAAGGGGGATTGCTAACTGGACACCATCTTCAAATCAGAAGTTCTCAGCATAGAAAGACTATGCTGTCTGTGGCCTTGAAACAGACTGAGGCAGAAAGCTTGCAGGTTGGTGGGCCAGCGATCATAGAAAAAGCAAGAGAATTCCAGAAAAACATCTACTTCTGCTTCAATGACTATACTACGGTCTTTGACTGTATAGATCACAACAAACTGGAAAATTCTTTTATGTGATGGGAATACCAGAACACCTTACCTGCCTCCTGCAAAACCTGTATGCAGGTCAAGAAGCAACAGTTAAAAACAGACATGGAACAATGGACTGGTTCCAGATTGGGAAAGGAGTTCGTCAAGACTGTATATTGTCACCTTGTTTATTTAACTTATATACAGTGTACATCATGCAAAATTCTGGGCTGGATGAAGCACAACCTGAAATCAAGATTGCTAGGAAAAATATCAATAACCTCAGATATGCAGGTGACACCATCCCTACGGCAGAAAGCAACAAGGAACTAAAGAGCTTCTTGATGAAGGTGAAAGAGGAGAGTGGAAAAAGCTGGCTTAAAACTCAGCATTCAAAAAATGAAGATCATGGCATCCGGTCCCATCACTTCATGGCAAATAGATGGGGAAACAATGAAAACAGTGACAGATTTTAGATTCTCAGGCTCCAGAATCACTGTGGATGATAACTGCAGCCACAAAATAAGACACTTGCTCCTTGCAAGAGAAGCCATGACAAACCTAGATACTGTATTAAAAAGCAGAGACATTACTTTGCTGATAAAGGTCCGTATAGTCAAAGCTATGATTATTCAAGTAGTTGTGTATGGATGTGAGAGTTGGACCATAAAGAAGGCCGAGCACTGAAGAATTGATGCTTTTGAACTGTGGTATTGGAGAAGACTCTTGAGAGTCCCTTGGACTGCAAGGAGATCAAATCAGTCCATCCTAAAGGAGATCAGTCCTGAATATTCATTGGAAGGACTAATGCTGAATCTGAAGCCCCAATACTTTGGCCACCTGATGTGAAGAGCTGACTCATTGTAAAAGACCCTGATGCTGGGCAAGATTGAAGGCAGGAGAAGGGGGCAACAGAGGATGAGATGGTTGGATGGCATCACTGATTCAATGGACGTGAATCTGAGCAAGCTCCAGGAGATGGTTAAGGGCAGTGAAGCCTGGCGTGCTGCAGTCCAGGGGGTCAGGAAGAGTTGGACATGACTGAGTGACTGAACAACAAGACCATTGAGGAGATTGCTCCTGCTCTGGGAAGTTGGTGCCAGGGAGGAAGAGAAATGGACCGGAGACAAACTTGGGGGGTGTGTTGTAGCTTTTACTGGCTGATTAGATGTTGCTGGGGGGTTGGTGGGGACGATCAGGAGGAGGTAGACTATTTCAGAGAAGGCTATGGGAAGCTGTGACGTAACCATTAGAAGGACTGACGCTGAAGCTGAAACTCTAATACTTTGGCCACCTGATGCGAAGAACTGACTCATTTGAAAAGACCCTGATGCTGGGAAAGATTGAAGGCAGGAGGAGAAGGGGACCACAGAGGATGAGATAGTTGGATGGCATCACCGACTCAATGGACATGAGTTTGGGTAAACTCTGGGAGTTGGCGATGGACAGGGAGGCCTGGCGTGCTACAGTCCATGGGGTCTCAAAGAGTCGGACATGACTGGGTGATTGAACTGAACTGAATGTGGAGTTGGGTTTCTTCTGCAGCTTGCTGCTGCATCCCAAGCCAACTCTGTTTAGACTGGCTTTCTGGGAAGGGCATAGGGGGTCCTAATGGGACAGTGAGCTCCCTACTGCTTCCCTGGAAGGTCCTCTGTAAGTATCTGGATGAAAGTCTGATGGAGACCTCCAGGAAGACCTGAGGCAACCAGAAGCAGAGTTCTTGCCACTTCAAGATTCCTGTCTCATTAACCAAGTCTCACTGATGATGAGAGCTGAAAACAGGCTTTGCAAGATTAAAAACAAATAAACAAAAAACCTGGGCATAAAATGCTCTGTAAAATTATTGATATCCCTGCCAAGCTCTGCCTAAGGAACATAGATTCCTAATTTTCCCCGGGGTGGAAGTGAGGGCCAATTAGAGGTCTTAGAGACCACCCCTGTCTCCTGCCTCCAGAAATGCTTTCTTGGGTAATGAAACGGGGAGTGGGGGGGGGGGAAATGAACAGAGAGCATTGTCTTTCTCTAGGATTCTCCAGAGCAAAAAGATCAATTGTTTTTCTTTGATCAGAATGTGATAAGTCCTGGGGATTTTCTTTGTTTTTTCCCTTAATGCGGTCAGGGTTGAGAACCAAGGGCTACACAGTCTCGGAGGTGGTCAGAGTTCAAAGTAAGAAATTTGCTGGCCCCAGTCCTGTCCACTCCTATCCAGTAACACAACTGTCTGCCTGTGTCCGGATGAAATGTCTCCAGTTCTGCTCACTGGGGACAGACTGGTGGCTGCTGTCAATCAGGCAGGTAATGTGTCTTTTGTATCTGGTTAACACTTCTACCTTGGCTCCTCCTATGATATGTTTCTTGACCCAGCTTATGTGGTTACAGCAGGGCTGGCAGCAACACCTTCTGCACAACATTTGATAACTTAGAGCCTCGCTCCCAATCTAAAAAGGCTGTTTCCTATTAGCAATTTCTTTGGAAAGTCTCCAGCCATTCCTAAGCTATTTATTAGGCCTCATAAGGATTTATTTTAGCAAGAATAATCCTGAAACATTGACTTTCTTCCCCTAAAAATTCCACTTTTTTCTGTTCTACAGTGGAATGTTACAAAACTGTATGATTTCAAGTCTGTTAAAGATATGTGTGATAGATTGAAAGGAGACTTGTCACCCTGCTCTAGCCATCGCCCCACACCCACCCCTATTTCTCTTCCAAGCAATTAAAGCCATATGCTTTTTTGTCAAGTTAATGAAGGATATCTTGTCATCTAACCTTGACAGAGAGAAGGTAAATGTTCTCTTGGGCTAATAAGGTCAGGGTGTTTGCTCACAGGAAATAGAGTTACAAGTACAGTAATGGGAAGAATATTAATTTCTTATGTGGGTCAAATATTATTTGTATGGTTGTGGGGTTTTTTCCTGGAAGAAATTAGTCTTGGTGTAGGGAGGTAGGTTCTTTCTTAGATGCACTGTTGGGTGAAGCAGCTATATGGAAGACCACCCCCATTCCCTGCCTGCCTCACTTGAACCCTGGAACACAGGGCTCCCCTTTGCCCCCCTGCACACTACCTCCCAGGAAAACCAGCTTTTCCTCTCTGGAGCAGGAACAGCTGGCAGCTTGGGAAAAGACTTGGTCATTTGAAGCCAGAGGTTGGGAATGTGGGAGGCATAGGAGTAGTTTTAAGAATTCCTTATTTGAGGAAGAGAGGTCGTTCCCAGAAGGCGATAAGCTGGATTTCTGAGCAGGAGGAGGTGAAGAGTCAGAGGGGCAACAGGAAGAGAGAAAAGGGGTCAAGAGGTCTCCTCTCCAAGTAGGAGACTTTGGGGAGGTTCATGCAATAGCCTACTCCACCTTCCATCCCATCCCCGCCAAGTAGAACCCCAGATCTGTTCTCATTCAGTATGGAGCTGAAATCTTCCCTAAGGGCCCAGGGGCACCTCAGAGGAAGGTTGTCTAAGCCCATCCCGAGTGGTGGGGGATGGGACAAAAGTAGCACATGTCACTGGGGACACACAGAGGTAGCCAGTTGATGTATTGACACCCTCTTGCCAGAAGACACATTGGGTATCACCTCACAGGTCTTCTGGATAATCACGATGATATGATCACTCACCTAGAGCCAGACATCCTGGAATGCAAAGTCAAGTGGGCCTTAGAAAGCATCGCTACGAACAAAGTTAGTGGAGGTGATGGAATTCCAGTTGAGCTATTTCAAATCCTAAAAGATGATGCTGCACTTGATATGCCAGCAAATTTGGAAAACTCAGCAGTGGCCACAGGACTGGAAAAGGTCAGTTTTCATTCCAATCCCAAAGAAAGGCAATGCCAAAAAATGCTCAAACTACTGCACAATTGTACTCATCTCACACACTCGTAGAGTAATGCTCAAAATTTTCCAAGCAAGGCTTCAACAATATGTGAACCATGAACT
The DNA here is from genome assembly GCF_014754425.2 of Oryx dammah. NCBI lineage: Eukaryota > Metazoa > Chordata > Mammalia > Artiodactyla > Bovidae > Oryx > Oryx dammah. The sequence continues at coordinate 2,390,797 of NW_024080602.1, read as the reverse complement.
TCCAGATGTTCAAGCTGGATTTAGAAAAGGCAGAGGAATCAGAGATCAAATTGCCAACATCCGTTGGATCATAGAAAAACCAAGAGAGTTCCAGAAAAACATCTACTGGGCTTTTATTGACTATGCCAAAGCCTTTGACTGTATGGATCACAACAAATTGGAAAATTCTGAAAGAGATGGGAATACCAGACCACCCGACCTGCTTCTTGAGATATCTGTATGCAGGTCAGGAAGCAACCGTTAGAACTGGACATGGAACAACAGATTGGTTCCAAATAGAGGAAGGAGTATGTCAAGGGTATATATTGTCACCCTGCTTATTTACCTTATATGCAGAGTACATCATGAGAAATGCTGGGCTGGCAGAAGCACAAGCTGGAATCAAGATTGCCAGGAGAAATATCAATAACCTCAGATATGCAGATAACACCACCCTTATGGCAGAAAGCGAAGAACTAAAGAGCCTTTTGATGAAAGTGAAAGAAGAGAGTGAAAAAGTTGGCTTAAAACTCAACATTCAGAAAACTAAGATCATGGCATCTGGTCCCATCACTTCATAGAAAACAGATGGAGAAACTGTGGAAATCGTGATAGACTTTATTTTGGGGGGCTCCAAAATCACTGCAGATGGTGACTGCAGCCATGAAATTAAAAAGACGCTTACTCCTTGGCAGGAAAGTTATGACCAACCTAGACAGCATATTAAGAAGCAGAGACACTATTTTGCCAACAAAGGTCTGTCTAGTCAAGGCTATGGTTTTTCCAGTAGCCATGTATGGATGTGAGAAGTGGACCATAAAGAAAGCTGAGCACTGAAGAATTGTTGCTTTTGAACTGTGGTGTTGGAGAAGACTCTTGAGAATCCCTTGGACTGCAAGGAGATCCAACCAGTCCATCCTAAAGGAAATCAGTCCTGAATATTCATTGGAAGGACTGATGCTGAAGCTGAAACTCCAATACTTTGATCACCTGATGTGAAGAGCTGACTTATTTGAAAAGACCCTGATGCTGGGAAAGATTGAAGGTGGGAGAAGGGGATGACAGAGGATGAGATGGTTGGATGGCATCACTGACTCAATGGACATGAGTTCGGGTAAACTCCGGGAGTTGGTGATGAACAGGTAGGCCTGGTGTACTGCTATCAATGGGGTTGCAAAGATTTGGACATGACTGAGTAACTGAACTGAACTCCCAGAAGACCCCAGAAAGAAGCCTTTTACAGGACTTACAAATTCACAAGAGGAAATAGGCTTAAATGGAAACTATGGTTCCTGCTGAATATCTGGATTATGGCTATCATATTTTCCTGCTTATTTTTTGGGGGCTCCAAAATCATTGCAGATGGTGATTGCAGCCATGAAATTAAAAGACGCTTACTCCTTGGAAGAAAAGTTATGACCAACCTAGATAGCATATTCAAAAGCAGAGATATTACTTTGCCGACTAAGGTCCATCTAGTCAAGGCTATGGTTTTTCCAGTAGTCATATATGGATGTGAGAGTTGGACTGTGAAGAAGGCTGAGCGCTGAAGAATTGATGCTTTAGAACTGTGGTGTTGGAGAAGACTCTTGAAGTCCCTTGGACTGCAAGGAGATCAACCCTGGGATTTCTTTGGAAGGAATGATGCTAAAGCTGAAACTCCAGTACTTTGGCCACCTCATGCGAAGAGTTGACTCATTGGAAAAGACTTTGATGCTGGGGGATTGGGGACAGGAGGAGAAGGGGACGACAGAGGATTAGATGGCTGGATGGCATCACTGACTCGATGGACGCGAGTCTGAGTGAACTCCGGGAGTTAGTGATGGACAGGGAGGCCTGGAGTGCTGCGATTCATGGGGTCGCAAAGAGTCGGACACGACTCAGCGACTGAACTGAACTGAACTGAATGTGCTATTTTTATGATCACGAGGTAAAAGATTCGTGGCCATCTGCCCAAGGAGTCTCAAGGCTGGAGGTTTCAGAGTAAGAGGCCTGAGGCAGCTTTGCTGGGGTGGGGAAGTGGAGGTTATGACCTTGTCAGGCTGGAAGAAATGTTGAAAGTCATCCTGTCAACTCCTCTGCCTCTGAGATAAAGGACCTGAACAAGACACAATAGCAGAACTTCCTCCCCACTTCAGAAACTGCCTATTGCTCCCCTCATCCTGCTCCCAGCAGAATCCCCAAAGAGCTTTAACTGCATGGTAAATGTTTTTATTGCTCTCCTGTTTCCATCATCCGCCTAAGTAGAAAATAGGGCACAATCTTCCTGGAAGGTCTTTGCTTGCAGGTGGCTCCGGGACCTGCTTACGGGCCCCGTCCTCTGAGAAGACCCAGTCACCCAAGGGGCTAGTGGAGTCAAGCTGGGGCCCAGGGGAGGGGGAACCCAGGTGAAGAGGGAGAGAATATGTTGGCCCAGGACTTAGCAGGGAGAGCTGCTGGGCCTGGGAGAAGCAGCTGCCCCCACCCTCACCCCCAACACCCCCCATACCTCTTCCTTTTTTCCTTCCTTTTCTTTCCAATTGCATTCAAGGTGCTGGGGTGCAACAACAGCCTAAAAATGAATATTAAAAATTTTATTTATTTATTTGGCTGTACCAGGTCTCAGTTGCCGCACATGGGATCTTTAGTTGCCCTAGTTACAGCAAGTGAACTCTTAGTTGTGGCATGTGTGATCTAGTTCCCTGACCAGGGATGGAACCCCATGCCCCCTGTACTGGGAAAATGGAGTTTTAGTCACTGGACCACTAGGGAAGTCCCTGAACAAAAGCCTAGACTTTGACCCCTGGCTTCCAGGAGCTTATAACCTGGTGAGGGGGGAAAAGCTCAGCTGGGGGAGTTAATTTCCTAGCACAGGTGTCTGCTTTCCATAACCCGTTCCTGTGTGCTATGGCAGGGAGGCAAATAGGAAACAGACATGGTAATATGACAAGCCTTAAAGAGTAAGGATGTCTCCGTTTAGGTAGGGTTGCAAGAAGAGGTCTGTGATGAGGCTTAGGTCACACCAAGTGCAGAGTGTTCCCGGGTTCTGGAGACAGAGGGAGAGCTATGCTTTTGCTCTGGAGCAATACTATTGCTTCTTCCTCCCTCTTCCCTTTCTCTGAATAATTCCTCCTGTCCCCATCCCAAGATTCTCCTAATGCCTGAAATTTGTGAATATGTGATTAAATTTATGGTTTTTAGATGGGGAGATTACCCTGGATTATCTGGATGGCCCAATGCAATGACAAGGACCCTTATAAAGAGGCAATAAGCATCTCAGAGAGAGAAAAGATGAAAGGATGGGAACAGAACCCTGAGAGGAAAGATGCTATGTTGCTGGGTTCAAAGGTGGAGGAAAGGATCATAAACAAGTTGATCTCTGGAAGTTGTGGAGAAGGCAATGGCAGCCCACTCCAGTACTCTTGCCTGGAAAATCCCATGGACGGAGAAGCCTGGTAAGCTGCAGTCCATGGGGTCGCTAGGAGTCGGACACAATTGAGCAACTTCACTTTTACTTTTCACTTTCATGCACTGGAGAAGGAAATGGCAACCCACTCCAGTGTTCTTGCCTGGAGAATCCCAGGGATGGGGGAGCCTGGTGGGCTGCCATCTCTGGGGTCGCACAGAGTCAGACACGACTGAAGTGACTTAGCAGCAGCAGCAGCAGCAGCAGCTGAAGTTGGGAAAGGTGAAAGAGGGCATTCTCCCCATGCCCTGCACCTCTACCCCAGCCTCAAGGAGGAACACAGCCCCTGTGACCCTATTTAGACATCTAGACTCCTGAACTGTAAGTCACTATAGTTGATTTGTTTTAAGCCTCTAAATCTGTGGAGATTTGTTGCAGCAGCAATAGAAAAACAATACAGCTCCCTTCCGCCATGCCCACAGTCCATGTGAGGCAATCGTTCAAACTACTTCTGGAAACAGGAAAGACCTCCATGGATTTGAAATTAAACAGTGAAAAAACAAGGAAAACATATTTGGAACATATAAAGTTGACCCAGAACGATCAATTTATAGAGAGTCTGATAAGAAAAAGATCCCAAATCAGATTTTCCAATGAGCAAAGTATATGAAACCTACATGTTCAGGAAAAGAAAGGCGGATGGCTTTGTGCTGAAATGGAAAGATTCTCTCAGATGGGTTACTGGGTCAAAAACAAAAAAAAAAAAAGAGTAAGCTGCAGGAGTATCAGACGACTCCATTTGTGTAAAAACAAAATTGAGTCATACATATCAGATTACATATGTTCTTTTTTACTGGAAGGAATCCCAAGAAAATGTTGGAAAGATTGCCTTTGGGAGAGGAATACAGGGGAAGAGCATTTAATTTTTAAAATTTCCTGTGGCTTGCATTTTCTAAATTTAGATTTTTTTTCTAATTTTATTGAGATATAATTGATATAACATTGTATTCATTTTAGGTGTATAACATAATGATTTGATACATGTATATATTATAAAATGATGAAATAAGTATATTTAATGATTTTTTTAATGTCAAAGAAAGCTGATTTGACCACGGAGATTTTAACTCATTTTTGGTTTGCTTCTTGGTACCTCTTTGTATTGAAAAAAAAAAAAAAGTTCAACCAGCACAATAAGGGTGGGAAGAAAATATCGTCTAGAGGAGGCAATGGCACCCCACTCCAGTCTTCTTGCCTGGGAAATCCAATGGACAGAGGAGCCTGGAGGGCTGCAGGCTTTGGGGTCGCAGAGTCGGATGCAGCTGAGCGTGCACACGTGTCTGCCTGCATGGTCAATATTGCCACTCCCTAATCATTCAACCTCTGGGCAAGTCAGGAGACTTCTCTGGGCCTTTGTCTCTTCATCTGTAAAATTGGGATGATGAAAATACTTGTTTTGGGGGTTATGATGAGGCGTAAATAAGATCATATTTAGGAATACCCAGGGATCACCCCCAGGCAAGAACACAACAAAACCAAGTTTTCTTCTCCTCCCTTATCTTTCTTTCCAAGCCCGTCAAGGGCCGAAGGAGGCCTTGTTTAACAGGAGAGGGATAAGAGCAAGTCTTTGCCTATAAAAGTGCAGCAACCTCGTAGAGAAAACCAAGTCACGAAGCCGCACATCTATTAACATTTCCACATTTGTGTGCTTGCCACCAGCTTGCCGTCTCTGCCAGGTCACAGAAGGTTCATAAGCATTGTGCGTCTTTAGAGCCAAGCAGGCACATTTTGCTTTCTCCCTGATGAAACTTTATTGTTGCTGCAGTAACTGAAATCCTAGGTGTCTTTAGCCTACTTGTCCACACCCCGTGTGTGACCAAGGTGGGGCAAAAACAAGCCCACTTTGTTCCCAGGGCCCCTGTGTCAATGTGCTAGTTTTCTGATGAATTCAAACAAGAAATGGAGCAGTCCAGCTTATAGCTGCTCCAGGTGGTACCTGGGGCCAACTGTACTGAGCTGAAAGGAAAAGCTGAGCTCTTGGATTCGAAGGGTCTTTAGGAATCCTCTGCTAGAGTGGCCACCTCCCACCAGAAGTGCCTCTGTAGTGTTCTGACCATGGTGGGGAGCATCCCTCTTAGTGTTAAGCATGTGTGAGGTGGGTTTCAATTTCTGGAGGCCCCACACATGGTTCATCAGTTCAGTTGAGTTCAGTTGCTCAGTCATGTCTGACTCTTTGTGACCCCACGGACTGCAGCATGCCAGGCTTCACTGTTCATCACGAACTCCTGGAGATGGCTCAAACTCATGTCTGTCAAGTTGGTGACGCAATCCAACCTTCTCATCCTCTGTCATCCCCATCTCCTCCTACCTTCAGTCTTCCCCAGGGTCAGGGGAAGTGACTTTTCCAATGAGTCAGTTCTTCACATCAGGTGGCCAAAGTATTGGAGCTTCAACTTCAGCATCAGTCCTTCCAATGAATATTCTGGACTGATCTCCTTTAGGATGAACTGGTTGGATCTCCTTACCGTCCAAGGGACTCTTAAGAGTCTTCTCCAACACCACAGTTCAAAAGCATCAATTCTTTGGCACTCAGCTTTCTCTATGATCCAACTCTCACATCCATACATGACTACTGGGGAAACCATAGCTTCGGCTAGATCAATCTTTGTTGGCAAAGTAACATCTCTGCTTTTTAATATGCTGTCTCGGTTGGTCATAGCTTTTCTTCCAAGAAGCAAGCATGTTTTAATTTCATGGCTGCAGTCAACATCTGCAGTCATTTTGGAGCCCAAGAAAATAAAGTCTATCACTGTTTCCATTGTTTCCCCATCTATTTGCCATGAAGTGATGGGATGCCATGATTTTCATTTTTTGAATGCCGAGTTTTAAGCCAGCTTTTTCACTCTCCTCTTTCACTTTAATCAAGAGGCTCTTTAATTCCTCTTTGCTTTCTGCCATAAGGATGGTGTCATCTGCTTATCTGAGGTTATTGATATTTCTCCCAGCAGTCTTGATTCCAGCTTGTGCTTCATCCAGCCTAGCATTTCGCATGATGTACTCTGCATATAAGTTAAATAAACAGGGTGACAATATCCAGCCTTGATGAACTCCTTTCCCAATTTGGAACCTGTCTGCTGTTCTGTGTCCAATTCCAACTGTTGCTTCTTGACCTGAATACAGATTTCTCAGGAGGCAGGTCAGGTGGTCTGGTACTCCCATCTTTTTTAGAATTTTCCACAGTTTATTGTGATCCACACAGTCAAAGGCTTTGACATAGTCAATAAAGCAGAAGTAGGTTTTTCTGGAACTGTCCTGCGTTTTCGATGATCCAGCAGATGTTGGCAATTTGATCTCTGGTTCCTCTGCCTTTTCTAAAGCCAGCTTGAACATCTGGAACTTCTCGGTTTATGTACTGTTGAACCCTCAGTTGGAGAATTTTGAGCATTACTTTGTTAGCATGTGCTGCTGCTGCTGCTGCTAAGTTGCTTCAATCGTATCCGACTCTGTGTGACCCCATAGACGGCAGCCCATCAGGCTCCACCATCCCTGGGAAACTCCAGGCAAGAACACTGGAGTGGGTTGCCATTTCCTTCTCCAATGCATGAAAGTGAAAAGTGAAAGTGAAGTTGCTCAGTCATGTCCGACTCTTAGCGACCCCATGGACTGCAGCCTACCAGGCTCCTCTGTCCATGGGATTTTCCAGTTAAAAGTACTGGAGTGGGGTGCCATTGCCTTCTCTGGTTAGCGTGTGAGATGAGTGCAATTGTGCAGTAGTTTGAACATTCTTTAGCATTGCCTTTCTTTGGGATTGGAATGAAAACTGACTTTTTCCAGTCCTGTGGCCACTGCTGAGTTTTCCAAATTTGCTGGCATATTGAGTGTAGAACTTTCAAAGCATAATCTTTTAGGACTTGAAATAGCTCAACTGGAATTCCATCACCTCCACTAACTTTGTTTGTAGTGATGTTTCCTAAGGCCCATTTGACTTCACACTCCAGGATGTCTGGCTCTTGGTGACTGATGACACCATCGCGGTTATCTGGGTCATGAATATCTTTTTGTATAATTCTTCTGTGTATTCTTGCCACCTCTTCTTAATATCTTCTGCCTCTGTTAGGTCCATACCATTTCTGTCCTTTATTGAGCCCATCTTTGCATGAAATGTTCCCTTGGTATCTCTAATTTTCTTGAAGAGATCTCTAGTCTTTCCCACTCTATTGTTTTCCTCTATTTCTTTGCATTGATCACTTAGGAAGGCTTTCTTATCTCTCCTTGATATTCTTTGGAACTCTGCATTCAGATGGGTATATCTTTCCTTTTCTCCTTTGCCTTTAGCTTCTCTTCTTTTCTCAGCTATTTGTAAGGCCTCCTCAGACAACCATTTTGCATTTCTTTTTCTGGAAGATAATCTTGATCCCTGCCTCCTGTACAATGTCACAAACCTCTGTCCATAGTTCTTCAGGCACTCTGTCTATCAAATCTAATCTCTTGAATCTATTTTGTCTCTTCCACTGTATAGTCATCAGGGGTTTGATTTAGGTCATACCTGAATGGTCAGTGGTTTTCCCTACTTTCTTCAATTTAAGTCTGAATTTGGCAATAAGGAGTTCAGGATCTGAGCCACAGTCAGCTCCTGGTCTTATTTTTGATGACTGTATAGAGCTTCTCCTTCTTCAGCTGCAAAGAATATAATCAATCTGATTTCAGTATTGACCATCTGGTGATGTCCATGTGTAGAGTCATCTCTTGTGTTGTTGGAAGAGGGTGTTTGCTATGACCAGTGCATTCTCTTGGCAAAACTCTATTAGCCTTTGCCCTGCTTCATTCTGTACTCGAAGGCCAAACTTGGCTGTTACTCTAGGTATCTTTTGACTTCCTATTTTTGCATTCCAATCCCCTATGATGAAAAGGATGTCTTTTTTGGGTGTTAGTTCTACAAGTTCTTGTAGGTCTTCATAGAACTGTTCATCTTCAGGGTTTTTGGCATTAGTGGTTGGGGCGTAGACTTGGATCACTGTGATATTGAATGGTTTGCCTTGGAAACGATCAGAGATCATTCTGTCATTTTTGAGATTGCACGCAAGTACTGCATTTCAGACTCTTGTTGACTATGAGGGCTACTCCATTTCTTCTAAGGGATTCTTGCCCACAGTAGTAGATATAATGGTCACCTGAATTAAATCCACAAATTCCAGTCCATTTTAATTCACTGATTCCTAAAATGTTGATGTTCACTCTGGCCATCTTGTTTGACTACTTCCAATTTGCCTTGATTCATGGACCTAATATTCCAGGTTCCTGTGCAGTGTTGTTCTTTACAGCATTGGAGTTTACTTCCATCACCAGTCACATACCCAACTGGGTGTTTTTTTCACTTTGGCTCCGTCTCTTCGTTCTTTCTGGAGCTATTTCTTCATTCTTCTCCTGTAGCGTATTGGGGCACCTCCCAACCTGGGGAGTTTATCTTTCAGTGTCATATCTTTTTGTCTTTTCATATTGTTCATGGGGTTCTCAAGGCAAGAATAGTAAAGCAGTTTGACATTCCCTTCTCCAGTGGTTGGTCAAAGTTACCTCCTGTCCCCCAGGCCTTCGGGGAGGTTGCCTCTTTTTCCCAAAAAGAATTCTCTTACTTTTTTTGATCATTCATCCATTTGTTTGTTCTATCCACACATTTCGGTGGAAGTCTTTAAGTGCCTGGCACTGTCCTGGGCTCTGATCAGTACAGCAGTGTCCATGACATAGACCCTGACCTCAGGACAAAGCCACAAGGTGTAAACTGGAAAAAAAAAAAAGTACAACCTAAGAGTTGAGAGTTATGAGGTTTTGGGTTTGGGGGGGGGTTGTCATTGCTGTTGTCGATCTTATTTGTTTTTATTGCAGTATAGTTGATTTATAATATCATGCCAATCTCTGCTATACAGTTATACATATGCATGTACATTCTTTTTTTATATTCTTTTTCATTAAGGTTTACCACAGGATATTGAATATAGTTCCCTGTGCTATACAGTAGGAGCTTGTTTTTTTATCCATTTAAAATGTAATAGTTTGCATACCAATCCCAGACTCTCAGTCCATCCCTCTCCCTCCCCTCAGCCCCAGCCTTTGCAACCAGAGAGCTACGTTTTATTCATTGAACAAAACTGAGGACTTAAGCCCCTCAGATAATGTCTGAGCATCTCAGATAACTTGGAAAAACTACTCTAAAGAGGCAAGAGGGGAGTCAGGATACATAGGAGTTTTTGCAACAGGCATCAAATAGTTGGAACATCAAAAATTTACTGTTAATTAAGGAAAACCAGATATATCAAGTTAAGGGATTTAGTGCTTTTCTATGTAAGGGGAGATGCAAGAGTCTGGGCTCACTGACATCATTCCTTTGATATGCACCTCAGCTCTCTGGGGCCAGTATCCTGTGCTTTTTTATCCTGGGTCTCCTCAGCTTGTACCATTAGGGTGGCTGTAATGTGATGGCTTGGTGGCTGCAGATCCTTTGTTTGCTGATATGGCAGACCATATTTTTCATTCACAAAGGGGATGAAAGGAGCAGTGAGAAGGTCTTCTGCATGGGGGAATGGAGCCTTGGCTAAAATAGAGACCAGTGGTCACCTAGGACTTCCTGAATACCTAACATGAGCAGGGCAGTAGAGCTACAAAAAAGGGAGATGGAATCTAGAGAGACTTATGGCCTCGGGCTTGATGAAATTTGGGCCATGAGGGAGGGAAGGGGTCAGGGATGATCCAGCTCAGTGATGAGGGTGAGAATGTGGCAGGAGATAGCTGGACCCCAGGCTGAGTAGCCAGAGTTTGCCCCTGTGGACAGATATTCCAAGATGAAGAGGAAGAGAAACTAAGCCCAACCCAGATAAGAGACCACATGTCTCTTATTCTCAAGGTCAAGGAGACCTTCCTGACTACACGTCCTCTGAAAAGTCCCTTGGTGGTCAAAAGGGATGAGGCATCACCTCACAGTCAGTGATGTCAACCTACCCATACGCCTCTTTGCTGGAATCCATCTTGGCTAAGAGATACATACACACACATGGAAGGACCCTGAGATAGATGAAGTATGCCTCAGAACCAGGAAAAGCAAGATGATTGGTCAAAGAAAACCCAGAATAAATGAGCCATAAAGGTGATTCAAACTACCCTGAGGACAAGACTGTCTGAGCCCACCCATGTGTCTATACACATGGACCCTTTCTCCTCTTAATCAGCACTACTTGTTTCACTACTTTTCACCTTTGTGGGAATTCATTTTGACAAAGCTGAAGGGCCCGGGCCTGGCCACTGGCCACTGTCCTCTTGTGGTCTAGTGGTTAGGATTCCGTGCTCTCATGTCGTGGCCTGATGTCCGTCTCTGGCTGGGAACTGAAATCCTGCTTCAAATGGCTGCAGGCTGAGGCCCCCAGAGATCAAGAACGCAGACAGGAAACAGGTTGAGGGGAGTGAGAATGAGCTGAGATTCAGACCCAACCGTGGGGTTCTGGGCCACCTCCAAGTGGGCAGGCCCAGTGGTAGCTGGGTCTACAGTTTCACGGCACAGGAGTGACATCTAGACTGGTCATGGGGAATCAAGGTCATCAATAAATGGTTAGTCAGGGAAGGTGGAAGAGACAGCTCGAGAGAGAGAAGACTGAGGACAGCCCTGGGAGGCCCTACGCGTAAAGCATGGGAACCCCAAGTCTGAGAGGAGGGGGCATGGAAAGGAAGGAGGACACACGGAGGAGGCGAAATCAGAGTGAGCCTGCATCTGTGCCCCACTTCTTTTTTTTAAAACAGCACTTACTTATTTTTGGCTATGCCAAGTCTTAGTTGTGGCACACAGGATCTCCTGGCTTGCAAACTCTTAGTTTTGGTATGTGAGATCTAGTTCCCTGACCAGGGATTGAACCCACACCCCCTACATTGGGAGCTTGGAGTCTTAGCCACTGGGTCTACCAAGGACGTCCTCCTACCCCACTACTGGCAGAGTTTCCTTTGGGAGGTCTCCCTTCCTCCTTTGTCTTTCACGTGGTTTGACTGATTGTGGTGGTGGTGGTAGGGGGGTCTTTAGACAACTGTGTATGCCAGCCCCCCACCTTCACTTTGACTGATTTAGGGATGGTGTATAAACCCTCAGGGCCAATAGGAAGCAAGGAGAGGTGGGGGAAAGGGAGGCTTTGGGGGAAAGACGAATTCTTCTACTAGAAGAAAGACTCCCCCTTGGCTTGGGAAGAGTAGGGTAGAATGTGAAGTCAGGCTCCAATACAGCTATTTAAAACTGTGATGGAAAGCCTAGAGCTACTGGAGGCTCCCTCAGTGAGGCCTGAGTTTGAAACCTAAATTGTAGGAGGCAGGACATATAGAGACTGGGTCTTAGATGACATTGTTTGAGTCACTAGATCAAGCTTCACCAGAAGCTAGCGTGCATACAGGCTAAGTCGTTCAGTTATGTCCGACTCTTTGAGACCCTCTGGACTGTAGCCCACCAGCTTCCCCTGTCCATGGGATTCTCCAGGCAAGAATGCTGGAGTGGGGTGCCGTTTCCTTCTCCAGGGGATCTTCCCAATCCACGGATTGAACCCACGCCCCTTACACCTCCTGTGTTGGCAGCAGGTTCTCTACCCACTAGTGCTACCTGGGGAATCCATACTTCTAGGCTTTCCAGTGATGCACGGCAATAACTTCCTTTGACTGTTGAAGTCAGTTTGAGCAGCATTTTGTTTTAATGCACAAGCTGAGAAATAGACCTCCTTGGGTCAGTGGGTGGAGCATGGGATGGGAGGGGAGGTGTCAGGATTTCGGGAAGTTTGACACTTCCCTGAATCACTATTACCTATAGGCCACATCAGTGGGTTTTCTATTTTGTAATCTTTTTACAGGTTTTTCCCCCTTTCATGCTGTATCACCTCCCTGACAGAACAATTAACATAATTCTAAAGTTGCTTACTCACTAAAAATGAGATGTTGCTGGAAAATAGACTGGACTCTCCTTCTCCTTATGTTGCCTGCCCAGATACTGAAGGGTTGTCCTCATCAACCAGGGTCAATGGCGTGGAACAGCACGTTCTTGAGTCTCTCCCCACTCAGATCCATCCTCCACACTGTGGCCCAATGTACTCTCTAAAATATACATCCCTGCCTAAAAAATGAGCTTCCCTGGTGGCTCAGGGGTAAAGAATCTGCCTGCCAAAGCCAGAGATGCAGGTTTGATCCCTGGATTGGGACGATCCCCTGGAGAGGGAATTGGCAAGTATTCCTGCCTGGGAAAATCCACGAACAGAGGAGCCTGAGCATAATTAAAATCTGCACCCAAACTGTTTGAACATGCCATGCCCTTCCACGCCTCTATGACTGCGTGACTGCTTTCCCTTGCCTAGAGAGATCGTTAATAACAAGAGATCATGTTTGTTGGGCACTTTCCATGGACCAGGCACTGCATGAACTGCTGCCCATGTTGTCTCATTTAATCCTCACAGCTTCCCAGTGGGCAGTGCTATTCTCATACCCCTGCCGCTCCCAGGGTGTTACCCCTGTCGCCACAACTCAGACACTGGTGGGGGGAATATGCTGGAAAAGCAGTCATGGATTCTGGACTAAGGTCAACCCTGGAGTTAGGGAATGGGTGGAGGATCAACAGGGCAGATTGGACAAAATATAATTGTCTGGAAAAGAGTCTGAACCGGAAGTGAGGAGGACAGGTGAGGAACTGGACATCGTCTCCAGTTTGCAAAATTCCATCTCACTGGATGTTGGGGCTCCACCCACCCTCAAGCAAAGGTCTCAGGGGACCTTGAGAATCCACACTGGTCAGGCTAGGTCCTCTGGTCTATGTTCTACCCCAGAAGCCACAATGTCTCTGCCAAGTGTGCATGCATGCGTGTGTGTGTGTGTGTGTGTGTGTGTAGGGGACTATTTGCATCTTTGTCAAAGTCAGGAGTCTGTGTGACAAGTAGGGTCCCCGATGGCCACTCCCATCCACGGTCCCCCAGGGCACAGTCTCCGTCTCCCAAACGACCCTTTTTCTGCTTGGGAGGCGCTCCCTAGTTTTTTACTTCAGCTGCTTCCATCTCACCCCCTCCATACCCTCCCTCTTTTCAGACAACACAGCATAATTCCTCCAAAGATGTGTTTTCACAAAACAAAAGCCAGGAAGGGGAGGATGGCTTCCGGGTGCTTGGCAACAGCAGCCTGCAGCCCAGGCTTAGCCAGCAACACAAAGGCCTCTGGGAACAGAACAAATGTACCAGCGCAGGGCTTCTTCCCGCACTGGGGGCAGCGTCTGCCGCAGGAAGAGCGAGCGTGTGGGAATATCTCTACCGCCCGCTCCGTTCCTGGTCTTGGAGTCACTTGGTGATGGCTGTCTCCTGTGTTCATCGCTTGAGCCTAAGCTGCACGAAGGCAGGACTTTTGTGTCTATTGTGTTCACTTTGGTACTAGCACAGGGCCTGACACACAGCAGGTGCTCAGTAAGTGTTTATGGAAGAAATGAATGGAAGAAGGAGGCTACAGAGCATGAGGAAGGTTAAGGGCAGAATAATGGCAATGGTGCCGTCATTTCAGCTTTATTCCCATCCGTTTATTCAGAGCCCCTCTGACCCTGTGTCTGTGCGCCCTCACCTGGAAGGGAGAGCATGGGCTTGCTGCCTGCGGAACACCTTGGACAGCTGCTCTCTCTGGCTCCCCTAATGAGGAGCAGCGGGGCTTAGGGGGACAGCACATGGGGGAGTCAGGCAGAGCTGGGTGTGAATTCCACTTAGTGACCTTGGGCAGCTTAAACTAGTCTCATCAGCAAGTCAGCAGATCGAAGCTACTTAACTGTATTAAATGAGCTGCTAATATGTAAATGTGCCTGACTCCTGCTGGAGGCTTGAGAAATGGAGCTATTAACATTTACACGGCCTTTCGGACTTCATTCATTCATCTCATTCTAATGAGCACCTACAGGTCCTCCTCTCACAGAGTTTACTTTCAGAAAGTTCTAGTCTCTTGCTTTCTGCTGGGCAAATGCAGGGCACTTCCTTTGCTGAGGGCCAGAGATCTGGGGATGAAGAAGATGGAGTCTTGTCCACTAAAGGGGTCATATCTTCCCCTATGACATTCTGGCCCCTGGTTTATCTTTCTTATCTCCTTCTCCAGTATCCCCACTGGGCTCAGGGCCTTCTCTGGACAGAGTTCAGCCCAAGACAGCCTCAGCTGACTCCTCAGAGAAGCCCTGGAGCTTCTCTCCACCCCTCAGGGTTGTCCTGACTTGGGCTGCAATGGCCAGATGGTTATACTCCATCAGTCCCCAGACGCGGGCTGTGGGGCAAGGGAAGGATCTTGGGCAGGGCTTCCCCGGGCAGCTGAGGCACTCCGGAAGGGGCTGACCGCTGTGCTTGCCACAACCCTCTCAGCAGGTCCCTCACTGAAGGAGCACCTCCCCGGGCAGCCTGCCCCTTCGGTAGAGAAGATCTTTTGGCCTAGAAAGATTTTCTGAGACTTCAGCCTCAGTGCCTCTGGTTTGGTTGAATTCTTCCAGGAGTGCTGCGCAGTCATAGGACTTGCCTGGCCCTGCGGCCCGAAGCAGGCTTCCCACACAGGCCTGAGGCCTGAGGCTCAGTAGGTGCCCTGCAGCTCCCCTCTCACAACTCAGCGGAATTCTGTCCTTGGCCTGGATGCCCTCACACTGGACTCCCTTGGTGAAATTCAGCTGTCCTCCTTTAAGACTCAGAAATCGTCTCTTCCAGGAAGCTCTCTGGGATCCCACACCTTTTCTAGGAAGAGTGGGCCCTTCTGAGCCCCTCCGAGCATCCTGCCTTTTGTAAACGATCAATGTGGAGGAAGTTGTATGAGGTGGGGAGATGCCTTATCGATCCCTGTACAACAATAATGGTAGTTGTGACGGCTGCCGTCGGCTACTTCCTCTGATGGTCCTGGCACCGCGCTGTGCAGACACAGCTGGGCTGACCTCATCCAAACAACCCCGTGAGGGAAGAGTAGCTGTCTTGTAAAACAGAGGCCTCAGTGCCCATGATCACATCATCACTAAGCATCAGACTTATTAATAGCACACAGACCAGAGTCAGCTTGAAGTCTCAGAGTCCTCTGGAAATGGCAGTTGGGGAAGGAGGAAGGAAGGAAGGAGAAAAGAGAGAGAGGGAGGGAGGGAGGAAAGGATGCCCCCCCCATCTCTCCATGCCCCTGGGGGCAGGTCTACTGGCTGCCTGTTTCCCGGAGCTGTTGCGTCCCTGCCCCCTCTCACAAGCCCCTCCCAGAACCCTCAGCCTGGGATCCCAGCCTGGGGAAAATGCAGTTGTCAAATCAAAGCCTGTTGGTGGGGAAGTTTGCTGCACCCAGGCCTGGTGAGTTCACAGTTTCAATCCTGATGTTTACTTTCTTTCCGTCCATCCCCCATCGCTCCCTTTGAAGAACTGCCTCAGGCTTCCTGTTGCAGCATCAAACAGGGATGGAAGATGCAGCTTGCATTAGCAGTGGGAACCTCTAAAGCAGCTTAATCCCTGGAGGTGCCTGGCACATAGAAACCTGCCCTGAGCCGGGAGCACAGCAAGGGGCCAGGGAGGGGCTCGCAGCGGACAGACACACAGGCACTGACACACGGATACAGTCATATTGATGTGCCTGAGCGCACACAGCTGCTTACCTGCACAGGAGCATACATGGCCCCAAAGTGCCTCCAGACCGCATCCTCACGCGCAGGCGTGCATGCATCTAACATATGTGTCGAGAGACACACACCTGGACACACAATCACTACAGTGACACACCTGGTTTCTGGTAAGAAACACAACTGTGTCCTTAGCCTCCTGCCAATGAGTCTACTGATTCCATCTCTGAAATGTCTCTAAGTGTCCCCTGCAGCCCCCCACCCCACCACAGTCCCGGTCCCTTTAACCCTGTCCATTCTGGCTGGATCTCTACTGTATTCTTGTCCCGGCTTTAGTCTATCCTACACACAAGAGTGGGCTTCTGAGGTGGTGCTGCTGTTGCTGCTAAGTCACTTCAGTCGTACTCTGTGTGACCCCATAGACGGCAGCCCACCAGGCTCCTCCATGCCTGGGATTCTCCAGGCAAGAACACTGGAGTGGGTTGCCATTTCCTTCTCCGAATGCATGAAAGTGAAAAGTGAAAGTGAAGTTGCTCAGTCGTGTCCGACTCTTCGCAACACCAGACATAAATGACGCTGTTTCAATCCCTGGGTTGGGAAAATCCCCAGGAGAAGGGAATGGCAACCCAGTCCAGTATTCTGGCCTGGAGAATCCCATGGATCAAAGGAGCCTGGCAGGCTATACAGTCCATGGGGTCGAAGAGCCGGACACGACTAAGCAACTTAGCACACATACACGCTCACGCAGGAGAGGGCGGCCTGGGTATCAGGCGAAACTGACCGCAGCGCTCCTGGTTTAAAACCCTTCAGAGGCCTCCCCTTTCCCGCCAGATGTAATTCAAATCATCTGGCGTCCCATATAAGGCCCTTTGCAGTCTGGTTTCAGCCCCCAGCTTGGAGCCCCAGGCACTCAGCTCTCCAGCAGGAGGACTCCAGAGAGATGCCGCCCCTGCCTGCTCACCACAGGAAACCCCCTCCTCCACCTCCACCCTTTCCTTTGCTAAGCTATCGCTCAGCCATCTTTCAAGACCCAGCTCAGCCAGTGTCTCCCCACTCCACCCTGATGTTCAAGGCATTGCTGGTGTCCTGTGCTACTGCTTTCTCTCGCCCTGACCACTATCAGCATCACCTCGGTACAGGTGAGCTGCTCCCATGGGACTCCATGCATATCCAGTACAGAGCCCAAAACCCACGAATACTCAACCAGCTCCCGGGAGTGAGTGAATAAGTGAATTGGTCTGCATGATGGTCAGATGGCACTAGGTCAGATCTTTCTGGGCTGGGGACTACTCAGGCACGCTCTGTAACTTCTCTGAGCTCAGCCTAACGTAGATGAAAGGACCCAGGAATGCCCTCAGGCAGAGTTGGCAGTATGGGCTACAGAGATGGAAAAATCTTTGCAGAGTGGCTAGCACGTGGTGAGTGCTCCACAAATGATCACTGTGGCTGTTGTTTTTGATTTCTATTTTTATTTTCACTGACGTCCTTCTACTCATGTTTTTTGATGTTCTGTCCCTCTCACTGTCTACCCAGTTTGGTGCTGCACTCCCAGAACTGACTCACTGAAGGTTTGCTGTCGGATTGATCCACACTGTATGGCTTCTGAAGGCTTGTTTCCAGTCTAAGAATTCTGAGCTGAGCGATGTTCTTTCTCCCTGACAGCCTCCCCTGAGCCCGGAAGAGGAGAGCTATACAAAGTACATTCCTCTGCCTGTCTTCCCAAGCTGCACAGATGCTCTGTTTGCAGTTCTGTGAATTGAATTGAGTTGGGACCTGGGGGTAGGGGGTGGGGGGCTTCCCAGGTGGCACAGTAGTAAAGTAAAATTGGCATTCTTGCCTGTCAATGCAGGAGACATGGGTTCTATCTGTGGGCTGGGAAGATCCCCTGGAGCAGGAAAGAGCAACTCACTCCAGTATTCTTACCTGGAAAATCCCACAGACAGAGGAGCCTGGTGGGTTGCAGTCCTTGGGTCACAAAGAGTCAGATACAACTGAGTGACAGAACGGGATGTGTGGAGAGGATAATAGCTGGGCCTTTCTGCTCCAAAAGGCAGAGTCATTGCAGCCAGTCCCTCAGCAGCTGCAGGCACCGACCCCCACCCCCACCCGCCACAGATGCTGCCCAAGTGGCTGGGGTTCCCATAGCAACTTCTGTGGGGATCAGCTGTTCCTACTTTGCCACAGATCCTCCTGGACTTGTGTGAGAGGTTAGGAAGAGAATGTGGAGGATGCCAAGAAAGTGATATCACGTTGACATGCAGATGCTTTTAATCCTCACAATAACCCTGAGAGGAACATGCTATTATTGTCCTCATTCCACTGACAAGGAAGTGGAGGTCCAAGGTCACCCACCAACAAACAAGAGGACTGGTCTGTAGTTGTATCAGTTTGTACTGATGCATTCAGCGTGGATCAGCGTAGGTCAGGATCTCTGGCCGCAAGCAATAGAAACTTCCATAAATAGGAAAGAATGCATGGAGGGACTGTATGCGGTGCCAGCAAGAAGGGAAAAGTGAGACATGATTGGAAAGAACAGGAAGCAGGGCAGCTTCAAGGGTCTGGGTGGAAGGAATGAACACACAATCATTTCATCAGAATGAAGAAACTTCTGTTTTTAAATCTTTATTCCTCTCCTTTTAGGACTCAGGTTCAGAAGGGCTTGGGTCCAGTGCTACCTGTTAACTCGGAGAAGACAGAGGCTGTGATTGACAGCCCTACCAAACCTATATCCTGTGGGGTAGGGAGAGGTCCCCCTGAAAAACTTGGGATGCTGTTTCTAGAAGAAAGGGGAATGAATGAATGCCAGGCAGGCCAGAACCCAAACTCACCTGATTGAACCATGCCATGGGGCACAGGATGTTCTGCAGGCTAACTGACCTTGCACACCCAATACACACTCACACACACACTCACACACACACACACACACTCACTCCTTTTCTCTTTAGCTTTAACCTTGGTTGTTAGAAAGAGACCTGCGTGCCTGTGTGGGTGCTGAGGCATGTTAGAAAGAAATTTGCGTGCCTGTGTGGGTGTTAAGTCATGTCCATCTCTTTGAGACTCCATGGACTGTAGCCCACCAGGCTCTTCTGTTCATGGAATTTCCTAGGCAAGAACACTGGAGTGAGTTGCCATTCCCTCCTCTAGGAGATCTTCCAGACTTAGGAATCAAACCTGTGTCTCCTGCACTGGCAGGCAGATTCTTTACCACTGTGCCACCTGGGAAGCCCCAGAAAGAGCCCTGGTAACCTTCTAATGTTCTATATAATTTCCTTATTAGGTATTTTTTTACAAGATTTTTGATGTGGACCATTTTAAGAGTCTATTGAATTTGTTACAACATTGCTTCTATTTCATGTTTAGGGGTTTTAGGCAAGAGACGTGTAGGGTCTTAGTTCTCCAACCAGGGATTGAACCGGCACTTCTTGCGTTGGAAGGCAAAGTCTTAACCACTGCACCACCTTACAATGTTTATTGTCTGTCACCTGCCTCTCCTGTCCCCTCTAGAATATAAGATCCAGGAAGACAGATATTTTCTCCTATTTGTTCACTACTGTGTTCCCAGGGCCTAAAAGAGTGCCTGGCACCTAGTAGGAGCTCAATAAATGCTGAATGACTACAGCAGTACCAACCACTCCAATAGACACTTGGGGTGTGGAAGTGAACTGAAAGCAGGATTCAGACCTCACAAAGCTTTGGATTCATAACACAGAAACAACACAAGTAAATAGCAAGAGAATAAAACTAAGATAATAAAAAATTGTAATACGTACTTTGAAGTAAACAAATATGTGTTTTAAAAAAAAAGAAAGTGAAAAATTACTTAAGATATGTCCTTCCATGGAAGGACATGGAAAATTACTTAAGATATGGCCTCTCTCAAGCAACGTTTAAACAGAGGCCTGAAGGGTGAGAAGAAGCTGATGGTGAAAAGTGTGAAGGCAAAGGCTTCCAAGTCAAGGAAAGGCCCTGAGGCTGAAGGCATTTGGTATTTTTGAGGAACTGGGATGATAAGACCAGTGTGGGTGGGCCTTAGCAAGTGCAGTTAGCAAGGGCTAGGGGGGTGATGCAGTTATGTGGGGAAACGTGCCAGGCACCACAGCCCTGGGGCTTCGTAGGACATGACTTGTGGTTTAGAGTGCATTCTGGGTAATCAGTACTTGAACTCATTTTTAATTCAAATGGATCCCCCTGGCTGCTGGGTGAAGAACACAGTAAGTCAAGGGACCAGTCACTAGGCGATGTGGGGGTCCAGACTGGGGCTGGCTGAGGACAGAAGATGGTGGGACACCTTTAAACCACCTCTCAGTTAAATCAGATGCTACAGTCAGGCTAGATGTCACCCTCTGGAGCCCATGAAGTTCCCCCCACTCACAGTTCACTCCCAGTCTCTAGGTGATGAATGGTCCCACTGATGATCTGGCTGGGCTCTGTGCCTAAGTGACGGATGATGGATGGGATTGGAACTGAATGCTCTACGCCACGTGGCCAACACACTGCTCCGAAGAGGACTTTGGAGCCAGGAGTTAATTTAAAGAAAGGAGTGGAGAGCTCAATAACGCTTCCTCCACTGCTCAATTAGTGGAAAGGGCTACAGGGAGCTGGAGTTTCCAAGAGCCCCTTAATCATCTTCTGTCTGTCTGGCAGTGTGCAGTAGTGTGGCAGAGATAATTGCACCTGCCCATTAACAGATGCAATTAAGGCTCTAGGGCCCCCAGCACCCCCTTCTCCAGTTCAACAGCAGATGAGGGGCCCATGGGGGTGGCTTTTGAGAGGAATCACTTGGAGATGAGAACCTGGAGACTGGAAGTCTGGATGGAGAGGTGATTAGAGTCCATCAGATCATGATGGGGAAGGTGAGACCCTAGTCCAATCCCAGCCTGCTCCCACTTGAGGCCCTCCCAGCCGTAGACTTGAGGATGAATTAGAGTTCTGCTTCACCCAGAGGAGAGTCAATGTTTGGAACCCACTGACCACCACCTCCAGCCAGCTGCTGCTTCTTTGCCAAAGACATACCTGAAGAGCCTAAGCTATTCCATCTTGTAAAAGAACTCCATTTTGTAAAGGTTCTGGGCAAACAGACTTAGACTTTGGATATTGCCTAAACTTGCCCCACTGTGCGCGAGCCAGTCAGCCCTTAGGTTAAACCTCCTGACTTTAAGTTCAAGAATTTGTGATTTACCTTGGAAGTAATGAGTAACGAGTTACATTTGTGATTTACTTTGGAAGTTATGAGTTACATTTGTGATTTACCTTGGAAGTAACGATTTACCGTGGAAATAAGAAAACCAATCAGGACCCAACACCTAACCCTTCCACAGAAGGTAACCAATTAGACATCTCCCAACCCGGAAACTCCCATTTTTTGAATTTTTCGTGCGAGACTACCCTATATAAGCAATGTAACCCAGAGTTCGGGGCTCCTCTCCTCAGCCACTGTGTCGGTAACGGTGGGAGCCCCAGCTTGAGCTTGGTAATAAAAGCTCTCTTGCTTTTGCATCGGGTATCGGCTCCCTGGTGGTCATTGGGAGATTTCGCAACTTGGGCATAACAATACCCACAGAGGGTTTAGATTCTGGTGAATTCCTGGATAATTAAGTTTGTGAGAACTGCCGCTGTCTGGTGTATTGGTGGTGGGGGCGGGGTGGAGAGGAGTGGAGTGCTAGGAAGACATTCTGCTGTCCTGTAGGGGGTGGGGCGGGGTGGGGACGGCAACACCCTTTCCTGGGCATCTCCAATATGCCAGGCATTGTGCTCCTTCGTGTCTTATAGACCACGTCCTTCAATTTAATCCAAATCCCACAGCCTTGGAGGAAGGCCATGCTCGCTCTCTACAGGAGATGGAACAAAGCTTGGGGAGTTCAAGTGCTTTATCTAAGATGACAGAACTCGGAGGTGGTGGAACCAGGATTGAACTCTGTTCTATCTAACATCCAAGTTGTTGCTCTCTCCACTATGCCAGGCCCCTTTGAAATCTCAGAGGCCAAGTGTCCCTTCATGCCCAGCAGGGTGGACTCAGAGGGACATTTCAGATGTTATTTCCAACTCTCTTCCCCCACCCCCTTCCCCTTGGCGAACCGCTAAGACTCTGTGGTCCCTGAGGGGGTCCGAGGTAGGACTGACAGGTGGTGAGTCCTGTGGTGCTGGCCATCATGCTCATTTCAAGCTGAAAGGAAAAAGAAACCCCCCTCCCCCAAACTGCCTCTTCCTGTTCTCTTTATGCATCTCACCAATTACAAGTGCTCTGAATCATCACACACAGGCTGGTCCTCATTTGCATTCAACATCTCCACTGGAGCTCCAGGGCAGGGTAGAATTGAGAAGTTCGACTTTTGAGTTTGCACTGAGGAAGTTCTGCTCCACTTGACCTCCTAGCGCAGGGGTCCCCCCAGCAGGGGCCCAGATGAAGGCCAGGAGGGGACAGCCTGCATCTGCCCAGGGACCCTGCGGCCCCAGATGAATGCTGCTGTAGCTCTGTTGCTGCCCCAGGAGCTCAGGGCATGAGTGATATGTTTCCTAATCCCCAATTCCTCTGTCTTATTTTCCCGGGAAATTTGGATTTTCTCTGTGGCTTCAGTGAGGAGCTATTTCTAGAGAGGAACCAGAATCACTGGCGTAAAATCATCACTAGATTGTGTCAACAGGGGACTGCTTGCCAGTCATCCTGAGGCAGGAGACAGATGGGCCCCCGGAGCAAACAGTTGGCACTGGTTCTCTGTGGACTGATACTCTGAGACTAAAATAGCAGGACAATTGAGGGAGGAGGCGGGGCCCTGCCCAGGCAGACGGTAAGAGACCACATATGCCTCATTCTCAAAGTCAGGAGACCTTCTCGACTACACATGCACAGAAAGGCTTCCCGGAGGTCAAAAAGGGAGGGGGCGCCACCCCATAGTAAGTGATGCTAACTACTCATAGGAGTGGAATCCATCTTGGTAAGAAATGCGTGTGCACACATGGGGGGATCCTGAGATAAACCAAATAAGGACTCTGAACCAGGCAAAGCAAAATGATTGGCCAAAGGAAATCTCGAAGAAACATGTAAGTTTAAATTACCCACATAAGCGATTTAAATTGCCACATGGGTACAGCTCTGAGTCCATTTGTGTGTTTATCCGTACATACTATATTCCTCTCCTCCTAATAAACACTGTACTTGTTTCACTACTTTTCGTCTTTGTGGGAATTCTTTTCCGCAAAGCTGAAGAGCCAGGTCCTTGTCACCGACCACTAGTTTGGTGGTTATGATTTGGTGCTCACACTGCCAGGACCCGACCTCAGTCTCTGACAGGGAACCAAAGCTCTACTTCAAGCTGCTGCAGGCTGGGGCCACCCGAGATCAACCCCTCTTCTGAGGCCTTCCTGGGTAACACCAAGACACCTGCTTTTCTGGGGCCTAGTGTCTTCTTGAGCTTAGGACTCTCCCACATCTGCCTCATTCACCCCAGACTCCCTGGAAGCTCTAATCAGGCAGGGAGAGAAAAGGGGAGGGGCACCCAGCTGCAGCCTGATCCAGGTGAGAAGCCTGCTGCTGTCGTCAGCAGCCACCGGGCATGCGCTGACTGCCAGCGGGAGGGTCTCTGCAGCCCCAGTCACCCCTAGGACATTGCTGCGTGTTTAGGGTGGCAACCAATCCTCTCTCCTCCCCTCCTTTCCTTTCCAAACATTTACCAAAGGTCCATCACGAGTCTGGCCGAGTTCTCGGAGCTGAGGACCACATGATAAACAAGCCAGTTCCTTGTCCTGCTGGAGAGACATTCAGGTAAGCAACACACAATAAGAAGTAGAGTGTAAGAGTTTTTTTCAGGAGAATGGGGAGCAAAGGCCTCCCTCTGGGAGCAGAGGCAGGGATAATGCTCCGGCTGGGGGAGACTGGCCTTTGCATTCAGTCCTGAAGGCTGACTAGGGCAGGGAGGCACAGATTTTCCAGGAGGAGGGAAAGCCTGAGCCAAGGTGAGAAAGACACAAGGGATGCGGCCTGTCACTGCCACCTGCGCGCTGCTGCTTCCACAGCCCCAGAATTGTCAGGGTTTCCTAGCACCAGCCCCAGAGTGGAGGATGGTCAGGCCTCGCAGATGGCAGCCCGCGAGCCAGGTCGGGGCTCTGACGGGCCGGGGGGCACTGAGGCCCCTCCTCCTTTCCTCTCTATATTTTGGATTTGGGGTGGAGAGGCCACAGACACCTGCTCTAGGGTCAGACTCCAGATTCAGGGAGAAAACCCTCAATCCACACAACTTGGGTAGGAACGGTCTGGCCGAGATGTCTCTAAGCCAGAGTGAGCACACACAGGTGTGCACGCGTGCATGGGAACATACACACTCAGTGCTGCGAGGGCCTGGATCCTTTCACTGCTCACCCTCCTCCTCTTCCATGAGCAGATTCCCCTTCACACCACGCTGAGCATCACCAACTGACTGATGCCAAACAGATGGTGGGAAAGTGTGCTTGTTCCAAGGGGGGATGGGCGGCAAGGTCATTGCTGACCTTGAGTGAGGGCTGGGCTGCAGGGCAGTGGAAGGACAGCGAATGGCGTCCCTGTCATCCTAGTGGCTCAGCCCAGGCCCTCCTGTCCGGCCACCTGTGTTCAGCTGGGAAGCTGAATCCACAAGGTTAAGTCTCCCCACATCCGGCCTCACAATTTCCTTCTCTTTCCTCTTTTCTTTCTTAAATTTAAACCTTCTGCTTGCTTCCTTCTCCCCTCTTCTCTATCCTTTGTGGGTGGTGGGGGAGGGTGGGGAATGGGGCGTGAGAAAGAAAAAATGTGGCAGCCCTGACTTTCAGAAGCTGGCCTGACGCTCACAGCAGAGTTGGGTTATAGGCCTGTTAGGTATGAACGATTTCAGAGAACACCAGCCTCAAAGTTTACTCTGAGATCAAGATACAATGAGATGAAGCAAGGCCACTTCATAATTTTGTCTAAGACTTGAGACTTCCCTGGTGGTTCAGTGGTCAACTTTCACCGCAGGAGGCACAGGTTCTATTCCCAGATTGGGGCACTAAGATCCCACATATGCTGCACAGTGTGACCAAAAAAAAAAAAAAACCAAAGATACAGAGAACAAACTTATGGTTGCCAGGGAGAGAGAATGGAGGTAAGGGATAACTAGGGAGTTTGGGAGCAACATGTACGTTCTGCTATATTTAAAGTGGATAAACAACAAGGACCTACCATAGCACAGGGCACTCTGCTCAATGTTATGTGGCAGCCTGGATAGGAGGGGAGTCTGGAGGAGAATGAATACATGTATATGCATGACTGAGTCCCTTTGCTGTTCACCTGAAACTATCACAACATTGTTAATCAGCTATACTCTAATATAAAGTTAAAAGTAAAAAAAAAAAAAATTGTCTAAGACAAAAACAAAGTTATTCTGTGCTGTGTTGGGCTTTGTTGCTCAGTCGTATCCGACTCTTTACAACCCCATGGACTGTAGCCTGGCAGGCTTCTCTGTCCGTGGGGATTCTCCAGGCAAGAATACTGGAGTGGTTTGCCATGCCCTCCTCCAGGGGCTCATCCCAGGAATTGAACTGGGGTCTCCTGCATTGCTGGTGGGTTCTTTACCAGCTGATCTACAGGGAAAGGCCTGCCACCCAACAATACCCCCACTCTTGGCCAAGGTGGGTGACTACTACTTCTTTACCAATGTCAGTTTTCTTCATTCTAGTCTCCCCTCCCCATAGATGAGAGTCACTGAAATGGTCATAAAAGAGCCCTACTTTCTGAAGCTATTGATCTAGAGCAAGGCTCATTTCCTGAGACCCTCTACTAAGTCACCCCACCACAGCTCAGTGCTACGATGGGTTCTAAGACCCTCCAGTGGGGATAATGCCCCAGGATTCCCCACGGGGATACTCTCCCTCTCTATCATGAGGAATAGACTCAGCTAGGTTAACTATAGATGTCTTCCTGGTGGTCTTTGGCTGAAGGGCATCAACAGAATTGGAAGTTCCAACCAAGATTCAGTTGAGAATCTCCACCTTAGATCAGGACCCTCACTCGGTGCAGTAACAGTACACACATCTTTCACAGAATGAGCCCCAGGTCCTGGTATTTTTAACCCCCACCCCCCAGGTGATTATTCTGTGTGTCCTGGATTTTGAACGATGGGTGACAAGTCACTTCAAGGGGCCGTAGTGAAGCAATGTCTGTGAAGCCCTGCACTTAGGCCCTGCACTGGGTGCTCGGCTCCTGTGAGCTTCATGTGTTTGCTTCTGTGCCTTATTCATTTTGCTGTCCCTCTTAATAAACGGCTGTCGAAGGAACACCGATGCTGCTGATGGGAGGCTGCAGATCACATCAAGTGCAACACATCTCAGAGCAGGCCACCATTTTTCTCCCCAAACCATCCTTCCCTCCATCTCAGTGTTCTCACAGTCACTAAGGTTACAGCCCAGAGTCGGAGGCTCTCACTCATCCCACGGCCCTGCCCCCTCCTCTTGCATGATCTTGTGACCCTCTTTCCTTTCTGATTCTCAGACCAGTGGTGGTTTGGGACTCGCAGCCTTCCCTATTCAGTTCATAATCTCCAAGTTAGCTCTTTCTAGAACTTTCTAGAACCCTCCATGGACCCTCATGCATGTGTGCATGCTCAGTCACTTCAGTTGTGTCCAGCTCTTTGTGATCCTATGGACTGTAGCCTGCCAGGCTCTTCTGTCCGTGGGATTCTCCAGACAAGAATACTGGAGTGGGTTGCCATGCCGTCCTCCAGGGGATCTTCCCGACTCTGAGATCGAACCTGCTCCTCTTGCATCTCCTGTATTGCAGGTAGATTCTTTACTCACTGAGCCACCTGGGAAGGCTCCATGGATCCTCACCACCTCCTAGTAATGTTCAAACCCTTATCTTGACTCTCAAGGCTTTCCATAATTTAGTCCCACCTCACACACAAATCATACTTTAATGAAGTGTCCTCCTTAGCTCCACAAACATCCTTCAAGTTTTAAAGTCATACTTTGCTTACGTTGATCCAGCTGCCTGGCATGCCCTTCCCACCACTTTTTCTAAATAAATCCTACTTAGCATTCAAATTCCAGCTTAAGTGCTACTTTCTCCATCTCTGATCACCTCAACCAAATGAGGCTACTGACCCTTTGTCATCTCTTAAAACCACCCTCCTCATTTGTGACTTTTTATCATACACTGAACTGAATTGTGCGTCAATTTCTTCATGTACACAATGAGGATACTCTCATAGAAATATGATGAGGATGAAATGAGATAATCACACAAGTAGAATGCCTCACACAGAACCTGACAGAAACAATAGTATCACTGTAATAACTGTTTTTGTTGTTGAACCAGGTTGAGCTCTCCCGGAGCAGGTGTCTTAGTTTCAGTGGGCACACAGTTCACCTGGGCATCTTGTTAAAATCCAGGTATGGTTTGGGAGGTCTAGAGTGCCCCTGAGAGCCTGTATTTCTTTCCTTTTTATTTTTGGCCGTGCCACGTGGCATACGGATCTCAGTTCCCCAGCCAGGGGTTGAACACATGCCCCCTTCAGTGGAAGCATGAATTCCTAACCACTGGACAGCCAGAATTCCTAGAGCTTGCATTTCTAACAAGCTCCCAGATGGCACAAAAGCTGCTTGTACAAGGACCACACTTGAAATAGCAAAGTGTGAGAGGGCAGGGTTTGTGTCTTGGGTAACAATATCTTTCTCGCAAAATCTGGCATGGATTCCTGCACAGAATAGAGGCCTCGTCATTTTTAAAAATGAATGCATCCTCTCGGTGGTGGTAGGAATGAGACTTCGGAGACAGCCCTCCTTACTCAGAAGCTTGCACACACACCCACTCCACCCCAGTGACTCTAACCTTGCGTGGGACTGAGATTTCCCAGGGGCCCAGCTGCTGTGTTTCAGAAATCAGTGCGCTGAGATGGAACGGCTGTGCGCTACCCTTATAGCCCTGATTAATTCCCTCCCTTTGTTTGCCTCATTATCGTGATTAGGTTCTGCCTGTAGCATAGCAACGGCTAATTGTAGGCTGGTTGCAGAGTGCATAATTCCCGCTATTAAAATTTTATCGAGGCTTAATTGTGCTCCTTTTTTGCAGCAGAGAAGCTTCAGAGTTTCAGAAAAGAAGGGATGTGGTTAGTGGGAGCTGATGATTTTTTAATCTTAGCAAGCTCTGGAAAGCCTGGCTCTGCAACAGCATTGACCTTGAGATGATTTCCCGTGACCAGAAAGAAGCCCATCATTTATTTATTAACCCTCCAGAAGGTCTGCACACAATCCCCTGTGGCCAGGCAGAAAGAATATTGTGGGTCAAATGCCATTACAGAAAGCCCCAGAGAGAAAAGACCAAACTATTTGGCCCTGTGGGTATTTGGGCTGGAGAGCAGCAGTTTGTACACTGCCGGGGTGCGACATGTTACTCCGCACACAATGCCACACGGCCACTCAGCGGCCTTCCAAAATCAGCAGCAGAGTCGAGAGACTTTGAAAACAGTTTTCCAGGAATTCAAGTGCCAAAGCGCCCCAGCTGTGTGTAATGGGAGGTGAAAAGAGGTGACCCCATTAGCAGGTACTTTCCACAAAGGGTTTTCAAGGCCACGTGATCACCAGAATCACCAGGAGCTCATTAGAGCGGCACACTTCTGGGCTCCAGCTCAACTTACAGATCAGGAATGAGGAGGTGGGCTGGAACTCACTCCTCAGGTAGTGCCCATGCTGAGCCACTTTGGGAATCACTTACCTGCAGTTGCAAGGGACTGGAAAATGTCTAGAAGACAGTTAAAACAACTGACATTTGTGCATTAGGGTGAGGGGTTCAGTGTGATCAGTCGCTCAGTGGTGTTCCACTCTGTGACCCCATGGACTGCAGCCCAGGATGTCCATGGGATTTTCCAGGCAAGAACACTGGAGTAGGCTGCCGTTTCCTCCTCTAGGGGATCTTTTTCTTGCAGGGGTTGTGGGGGGAGTGTCCACTTACTCTACTTAGCTCAAATTGGAACCATAAAGCCTGATGGTGCCAGATGATGTAAGTCAGTGGTTCTCCAACCACAGAGTGCATCAGGACTACCTGGAAGTCTTCTTAAAACACAGATCGCTGTGCCCTACATCCTGAAGTGTCTGATCCATTAGGTCAAAAGTGAGGCTGAGCCTTTGCATATTTAACAAGCTTACAGAGATATGCTGCTGCTACTGCTGTAAGGACCATACTTTGAGGACTACTAGGTGATGGCACCCTACTCCAGCACTCTTGCCTGGAAAATCCCATGGATGGAGGAGCCTGGTAGGCTGCAGTCCGTGGGGTCGCTGAGGGTTGGACACAACTGAACGATTTCACTTTCACTTTTCACTTTCCTGCATTGGAGAAGGAAATGGCAACCCACTCCAGTGTTTTTGCCTGGAGAATCCCAGGGACGTGGGAGCCTGGTGGGCTGCCGTCTATGGGGTCGTACAGAGTCGAACACGACTGAAGCGACTTAGCAGCAGTAGCAGCAACAGCAGCCCTCAATGATGCTCCAGACTTGGACCAAATATGTCTCTTTGAAAAGCACTGAGTGGTGTTTCTTGATCCTCACATTATAGACTGTTGCTTTACATGATGACTCTGCATGTGTCTTAGACACTAACCTGTAACCCAGAAAAAGAGATATTTGTAATCAAGCTTTGGCCTGAGGCATTATGAAGGAGGAGGTGAATCCAGAGGTCTTGGATTTAAACATGCTGAATCCAGATGGACCCACTCTCTTTTATCATTATTAAGTCAAGCAAGGCTTTTAAAAGGAGGTGAGATTTGGGGCACTGCTTAAATGAAAGGCAAGGAATGATTTGATGAGCTGATTTCAAGCTGGAAAAGACTTTAGATAGGGTGCAGAAATGGAATGGTGGTGATGAGTAGAAAACAGTACACATTTTATAGAGGGGAGATAAATGGAAGGGGGTGGTAATGGTAAAAAGGGGAAAAGTCAGAGGAGGTTTCAAGCAGGACTTGCAACTCAAAAACCTTCAGAGGCCAGACAGATAACAGAAATGAATAAGGTAGACAATTTAAATTAGAACCTGTGATTCCAATTGAAATAAGAACATGGGGAGGGGGAATGTGGTAGACCGCAAAGGCCTAACCCTTTTAGGAGGGGAGCCTCAATTCTGCTCTTGCCTGTTGTTGCCAGGGAAGAATGTAGGCCCAGGAATGGTTTGCTGTTTTGAATTTTCAAGAGATGCCGGGAATCTGAATTCTAGTATGGAATTTGCCAACTTGTAAAAACCGAGCTCTGGGACTTCTCAGGGGGCCCAGTCGTTCAAACTTCACCTTCCAGGGCAGCTGTTGTCAGCTGTGTCCCGAGTAGTAGCCCACATGCCTTGTGGCCCAAAACCAAAACATAAAACACAAACAGTTCAGTTCAGTTCAGTCGTTCAGTCGTGTCCGACTCTTTGCAACCCCATGAATCACAGCACACCAGGCCTCCCTGTTCATCACCATCTCCCGGAGTTCACTCAGACTCACGTCCATCGAGTCCGTGATGCCATCAAGCCATCTCATCCTCGGTTGTCCCCTTCTCCTCCTGCCCCCAATCCTTCCCAGCATCAGAGTCTTTTCCAGTGAGTCAACTTCGCATGAGGTGGCCAAAGTACTGGAGCTTCAGCTTTAGCATCATTCCTTCAAAGAAATCCTAGGGCTGATCTCCTTCAGAATGGGCTGGGTGGATCTCCTTGCAGTCCAAGGGACTCTCAAGAGTCTTCTCCAATACCACAGTTTAAAAGTATCAATTCTTCGGTGCTCAGCCTTCTTCACAGTCCATCTCTCACATCCATACGTGACCAAAGGAAAAACCATAGCCTTGACTAGACGGACCTTAGTCGGCAAAGTAATGTCTCTGCTTTTGAATATGCTATCTAGGTTGGTCATAACTTTTCTTCCAAGGAGTAAGCGTCTTTTAATTTCATGGCTGCAGTCACCATCTGCAGTGATTTTGGAACCCCCAAAAATAAAGTCTGACACGTTTTCACTGTTTCCCCATCTATTTCCCATGAAGTGATGGGACCGGATGCCATGATCTTCGTTTTCTGAATGTTGAGCTTTAGGCCAACTTTTTCGCTCTCCTCTTTCACTTTCATCAAGAGGCTTTTTAGCTCCTCTTCACTTTCTGCCATAAGGGTGGTGTCATCTGCACATCTGAGGTTATTGATATTTCTCCTGGCAATCTTGATTCCAGCTTGTGTTTCTTCCAGTCCAGCGTTTCTCATGATGTACTCTGCAAACACAAACAACGTTGTAACAAATTCAGTAAAGACTTCAGAAACGATTCACATAAAAAACTTTAAAACATTAAAAAATAAATACTGAGCCCCAGCCAAAACATGCTTGTGAGCTATTCATTTGTAACACAGGTTTAAAGAGTTCCATTCCGACTTCCTAGATCCTAATTCATTGGAAGGCTTCTGCAGGTAGTGGGCATGTTTTTTGCTCTTCTAGGGTGAGGATTGCCTATGAGGAGAGAAAAAGGAAAAGAGTAAGAAGGGGTAGAAAGATGAAAAGAAAGAAAGGAAAACATTGTAAAAAAGAAGGAATCTACTATTAGAAGTGACCTGAGGGTTCATGTAGTCTGTGCATTGGAGAAGGAAATGGCAGCCCGCTCCAGTGTTCTTGCCTGGAGAATCCCAGGGATGGTGGAGCCTGGTGGGCTGCTGTTTATGGGGTCGCACAGAGTCGGACACGACTGAAGTGACTTAGCGCAGCAGCAGCAGCCTGTACATAAAGAATATATCACTTCTACAACATCCCTGATGTGGTAGACTGTTAATTTGGTGGCCCTTGTGGAGTTTCCTCCCACAGTGACTCTGGGCTTGGCCAATGGGTCATTAGAAAGCCCAATCCCAGCAAAGTCTTGATAAGTCCTCATGCATTAGAATGCTTATTCTTGGGATCCAGCTGCCATATGGAAAGACCAGGTCCCCACTTTTCAGCCATCCCTGCCAAGGTGCCAGGCAGGTGAATGGGTGAATGTAACCATCTTGGACAGTCTGACTGCAACTGTATAAGACCTCAAGAGAGACCAACAGAAGACTCTCTAGCTTACCATCCAATCAGAGTTGTGAGAAATAATGGTGGTTGTTTTAAGCCACTAAGTTTTGGAGTGAAGATCTTCTGTGACTTATGATGGATTGTGCATCCTGACAAACCCATCACAGATAAGAATATCATAAGTTGAAAATGTGTTTTAAATATATCTAACCTACAAACATCATAGCTTAACCTGGCCTACCTTTAAATTGCTTGGAACAGTTATATTAGCTGATAGTTGGGCAAAATCTTCTAAACCAAAGCCTATTTTATCAAGAATGTTAAATAGCTGATGTGATGTGCTGAATACTGTACTGAAAGTGAGAAACGTAACGGTCATGAGGGTATAGAACGGTTGTCAGTGTATTGGTTGTCTAGCCTTGGGGTCTCAGGACTGGCTAGGAGCTGTGGCTCACGGCCACTGCCGAGCTTCACCAGAGAGTACCCCTACTATATATCATGAGCCTTGAAAAGGAACAGAATTCAAAATTCTAATTAGGCTTATACTGAATGTGTATCCCTCTCCCAGCTTGGTAAAGTCTCACCATCATAAGTCAGGAACCATCTGTTCTTTGTTATTCATAAAAAGTAATGGAGACACCCAGTGAGCAGTTGGCCTATGAATCAGATATGATTCTGCAGTGGCACAAAAAGTAAATATTTGGTCTTTGTCTCTGGTTCCTAGCATAGAACTCCTAAAACCCTTGGAATCTCCTGAATGATAATGTCTTTTGTATACTAATGAGGTGACTGGAGACTGGGGTCTCAACATAGATTCAGGATGGGGACTGGTCACCAGAAAGTCCGAGGCATGATTAGAAGGTTGGGATGTGGAACCTTAACCCATCCAACCTCCAAGGAAGGAAGGGGGGCTGGAGACTGAGTTTCATCACCAGTGGCCGATGGTTTAGTCAGTTTTGTCTCCACATATACCCATCCCTAATCCTGTGCATCTCTTCCATTTGGCTGTTCCAGAGTTCTATCTTTTACAATAAACCAGAAAACAAGTGTTTTCCTGAGTTCTGTGAGCTGTGTGAGCAAATCACCAAACCTGAGGAGGGGGTCATGAGAACCCCTGATTTATAGCTGGTTGGTCAGAAGGATAGGTGGCCCAGGACTCATGATTGGTGTATCAGGTGTGCAGTCACGTGGAACTATGCCCTTAACGTGTGGGGTCTGACGCCAAGTGAATCACACTTGAGTTGTTGGACACCTAGATGAGGATCTGCAAATGGCAGAGATTCTGTTTGGCTGGAAGTAACAGAACATCTGATAAACAGTGACCTAAACAAGAGATTTATCATGCTCGTGGCAGGAGAAATAAACTTTTAATCATTGGTCAAAATCAGCTGCAGAGACTAAGGAACTTCAACTCATGTGGCACATTGACATCCCCCCTAAAAATGGGGTTTTGACTAATAAGGAGGAAAGAGGAATGGATATATACTTCACAGTGTCCCCCACTGCTAGAAAAACAAATGTGTTTCAAACACATTTCATGATTTCCTCCTCCTCATTAAACCAGCCCAGCAGCCTGTACACCCAGCCTGTACATCACATCTATCCCATGCTCCAAGGATGAGGTCTCTGTCTCAATTTAATGGCTCAGCATTTTGTATTTGTTTGTCTCTGTTTTTGTTTGGGGAGTGGCAAATGAAGCTTAGAGGCTGGTTTGTCTTTGCCAGCAATTTATTTAGCACAGGTTCACTGTGGGAATTATAATAATTTCACAAGCCAATAGCATCCAGGATCATGTCTCTCAAGAAGCCAACAAAGAAATAACACATTCCAAACAAATGATAGATTAATCACACTGTTGTTCCAGGCAAGGGGAGATGACAGAAATAAAGTCCAAATACAGTTCGAGGTGTACCTTTCTATGAGCTGTGGTTTCTAGGGAGAGCTGGCTTTGTCAACTGAGAGCTGACATCTAGCTACCAGTGCAAAAATAAAAGTCCTCTGCTGCTCAAGCTGGTTACTAGGAAACAAGATGTCAGTGCGGCTGGGCAGGCTAGGCTGCTCCAAGGGTTATCACTCCAGGGACTGTAGCAGGGCTTGCACCACTGTGCACAAGGAGTACCTCCCTGAGGCAGGAACAGGTGTCTCTTCTCTTCCTGAGGCTGCCACTCGGCTTAACACCTCTGCCAAGCGAGAGTAGCCTGGGCATGTAGGAGCAAGTGTCTCAAAATCTTTGGAGAGCTAGATCAGCAAAGGGTGGGTTTACCCAGACCTAAACTCCCCACTACAATGCCTGCTATTTATATTCTAAATATCCCCTTGACATAGCTGCTTCTCCACTTGTTCTTACTGATAGGCTCCCAGCAGGGCCTTCAGCAGCGACTAAGGGCCTCACCTGCTGACAACAGATGAGATGATGGCATCCTGATATGGCTTCCTTACTTCATTCTGATACCAAAACCACTTCACCACTAAAAAAAACACTTTTTAAAAATCTTTGCCATATAAGTGGGTTCAAATAATTCCACTTGTCATAAACAAGTGGCTTGGAAATTGTATCAAACCAATACACAATGGTCTGGTTGCAGGCTGTTTGATTTCATAAGAAGCTGATTGACCTTGAACTTGATCCAGTTCACTGATAACATCACTACTGATAGGAGATCCCAGGGCAATCGACTTTAGATTTGAAGCAATGGCAACGAGCAGACATTTTCAAATGGGCATACTGTCTGCCAACATTAGCTAACTTTCAGGATTTTGGAGCACACAAAAAAGAGACCATAGAAGGAGCTAAAAATAAAGTCTGTAGTTCACAAAGTTAGCCTGTGGCCATTTCATGAGTTAGAAGTGCCTTGGAAGGAGTGGGAGGAAAGCAATAAAAGAAAATGAGATTGAGACTCACTCATTTTCTTTCTTTTCAGCAGCTTCTTGGGAGGGAGGAAATGAAGCTGAATAAGATATGAAAATCACAGAACTTAGATTTGGCAGTGCTCTTAGAAATCAATTATCTAAACTTTCACCCGATTGCAAATAATAATAGCTAACATTTATTGAGCATTCTTTGGCATTGCATTTCTTTGGGATTGGAATGAAATCTGACCTTTTCCAGTCCTGTGGCCACTGCTGAGTTTTCCAAATTTGCTGGCATATTGAGTGCAGCACTTTCACAGCATCATCTTTCAGGATTTGAAATAGCTTAACTGGAATTCCATCACCTCCACTAGCTTTGTTCATAGTGATGCTTTCTAAGGCCCACTTGACTTCACATTCCAGGATGTCTGGCTCTAGATGAGTGATCATACCATCGTGATTATCTTGGTTGTGAAGATCCTTTTTGTACAGTTCTTCTGTGTATTCTTGCCACCTCTTCTTAATATCTTCTGCTTCTGTTAGGTCCATACCATTTCTGTCCTTTATTGAGCCCATCTTTGCATGAAATGTTCCCTTGGTATCTCTAATTTTCTTGAAGAGATCTCTAGTCTTTCCCAGTCTGTTGTTTTCCTCTATTTCTTTGCATTGATCTGAGGAATGCTTTCTTATCTCTTCTTGCTATTCTCTGGAACTCTGCATTCAGATGCTTATATCTTTTCTTTTCTCCTTTGCTTTTCACTTCTCTTCTTTTCACAGCTATTTGTAAGGCCTCCCCAGACAGCCATTTTGCTTTTTTGCATTTCTTTTCCATGGGGATGGTCTTGATCCTTGTCTTCTGTACAATGTCACGAATCTCAGTCATCAGGCACTCTATCTATCAGATCTAGTCCCTTAAATCTATTTCTCACCTCCACTGTATAATCATAAGGGATTTGAGTTAGGTCATACCTGAATGGTCTAGTGGTTTTCTCCACTTTCTTCAATTTAAGTCTGAATTTGGCAATAAGGAACTCATGATCTGAGCCACAGTCAGCTCCCGGTCTTATTTTTGCTGACTGTATAGAGCTTCTCCATCTTTGGCTGCAAAGAATATAATCAATCTGATTTCAGTGTTGACCATCTGGTGATGTCCATATGTAGAGTCTTCTCTTGTGTTGTTGGAAGAGGGTGTTTGCTATGATCAGTGCGTTCTCTTGGCAAAACTCTATTACCTTTTGCCCTGCTTCATTCTGTATTCCAAGGCCAAATTTGCCTGTTACTCCTGGTGTTTCTTGACTTCCTACTTTTGCATTCCAGTCCCCTATAATGAAAAGGACATCTGTTTTGGGTGTTAGTTCTAAAAGGTCTTGTAGGTCTTCATAGAACCGTTCAACTTCAGCTTCTTCAGCATTACTGGTTGGGGCATAGTCTTGGATTACTGTGATATTGAATGGTTTGCCTTGGAAAAGAACAGAGATCATTCTGTCGTTTTTGAGATTGCATCCAAGTATTGCAAGATGATGCTGTGAAAGTGCTGCACTCAATATGCCAGCAAATTTGGAAGACTCAGCAGTGGCCACAGGACTGGAAAAGGTCAGTTTTCATTCCAATCTCAGAGAAAGGCAATGTCAAAGAATGTTCAAACTACTGCAAAATTGTACTCATCTCACACGCTAGTAAAGTAGTGCTCAAAATTCTCTAAGCCAGGCTTCAGCAATATGTGAACTGTGAACTTCCAGATGTTCAAGTTGGTTTTAGAAAAGGCAGAGGAACCAGAGATCAAATTGCCAACATCTGCTGGATCATCGAAAAAGCAAGAGAGTTCCAGAAAAACATCTACTTCTGCTTTATTGACTATGCCAAAGCCTTTGACTGTGGATCACAATAAACTCTGGAAAATTCTGAAAGAGATGGGAATACCAGACCACCTGACCTGCCTCTTGAGAAATCTGTATGCAGGTCAGGAAGCAACAGTTAGAACTGGACATGGAACAACAGACTGGTTCCAAATAGGAAAAGGAGTACGTCAAGGCTGTATACTGTCACCCTGCTTATTTAACTTCTATGCAGAGTACATCATGAGAAACGCTGGGCTGGAAGAAACACAAGCTGGAATCAAGATTGCCAGGAGAAATATCAATAACCTCAGATATGCAGATGACACCACTCTTATGGCAGAAAGTGAAGAGGAGCTAAAAAGCCTCTTGATGACAGTGAAAGAGGAGAGTGAAAAAGTTGGCTTAAAGCTCAACATTCAGAAAACGAAGATCATGGCATCTGGTCCCATCACTTCATGGCAAATAGATGGGGAAACAGTGTTAGACTTTATTTTGGGGGGCTCCAAAATCCCTGCAGATGGTGACTGCAGCCATGAAATTAAAAGATGTTTACTCCTTGGAATAAAAGTTATGACCAACCTAGATAGCATATTTAAAAGCAGAGACATTACTTTACCAACAAAGGTCCATCTAGTCAAGGCTATGGTTTTTCCACTGGTCATGTATGGATGTGAGAGTTGGACTGTGAAGAAGGCTGAGCGCCGAAGAATTGATGCTTTTGAACTGTGGTGTTGGAGAAGACTCTTGAGAGTCCCTCGGACTGCAAGGAGATCCAACCAGTCCATTCTGAAGGAGATCAGCCCTGGGTGTTCTTTGGAAGGAATGATGCTAAAGCTGAAGCTCCAGTACTTCGGCCACTTCATGTGAAGGGTTTACTCATTGGAAAAGACTCTGATGCTGGGAGGGATTGGGGGCAGGAGGAGAAGGGGACGACAGAGGATGAGATGGCTGGATGGCATCACTGACTCAATGGATGTGAGTCTGAGTGAACTCTGGGAGTTGGTGATGGACAGGGAGGCCTGGAGTGCTGCGATTCATGAGGTCGCAAAGAGTCGTACATGACTGAGCGACTGAACTGAACTGAACATTTATTGAATATTGACTACAAGCCAAATGTTATATAAAATGACTGATTTGATTCTTATTGAGTATCTTTTTTAAAAATTAATTAAAATTAGGCTGTATTGAATCTTAGTTGCATCCTGCAGGATCTTTCCTTGCGACGAATAAACAGCACACAGACCAGTTGTGGCTCTTGGGCTTAGTTTCTCCACTACATGTGAAATCTTAGTTCCCCGACCAGGGATGAACCCAAGTCCCTGGCATCGCAAGGTAGATTCTTAACCACTGGTCCACCAGGGAAGTTTCTTGATTACTTTATCTTTAATTCTACCCTTGAAAGTGAAAGTCACTCAGTCATGTCCGACTCTTTGAGACCCCATGGACTGTAGCCCATCATGTTCCTCTGCCATGGAATTCTCCAGGCAAAAATATTGGAGTGGCTAGCCAGTCCCTTCTCCAGGGGAATCTTCCCAACTCAGAAATTGAACCCGGATCTCCCACATTGCAGGCAGATTCTTTACCCTCTGAGTCACCAGGTAGGCTCAATTCTACCCTTACCAAGTTTCTAAAAGGTAGCATAATTTTAATATCTGTCTTATAGGCATCAAATTAAGCAACTTATTCAAGGCCACAGTGAATAGAAGGCTGGACCAGAATTCCTGAATGTGTACTGCCTCCTCAGTTCTCTCTGTCCCATCCCCTGACAACTTCCGCCTCTTCTAGCTCTCTCATCCTCCAGATGCCTATTCCTGCTTGGAAAGCTGGGTTCTCAAACACTCATCCACGCATTAAGCTGATATCTGCTTCTCTGGAACTTGCGTCGTCGGTCTGCCCACCAGAGTAGCACAGTCCCTGTGCTCTCTGATAGTCCTTCCAGGGTCTGCGCTCCTGAATCGCGCATCCTCTGAGCCTTCTCTTCTCCAAGCGAAAAGTCTACAACTGCTCTACCTCTTCCCCATGATGCCTTCCTACACGCTGTGCTTCTTCCTCTATGTATCCTGCACTCAGACTACAATTTCAAACTTCTACAGACCCCAGACCAGTAGTGAAAATAAACAGAGCAGCAGGCCAGGTACAGCAAGTCACATGAGCTTCTCATTGTTTATTCTCCCACTTTTCATAGGGACAAGGATACTGAAAAGTTTTTCTCTGCAAATTCAGGGATAAAAGGCAACTACCCCTCCATCTCGCGATGTGGGGACAACAAGGGATGGTAAGCGCTGTGGCAAACTGCCAAGCGAATGCTTGATCTAAAGAAAGCAGTGTTCAGATCCAGCCAGGTGTTGTCATAAAGGATGGTGCCAGAGCTTCTGAACTTTTTCAAAAGTTGCTGGAAGCCTGGGTTTCTATTTGAAAAATTCTGATTTTTTCAGATCATTTTTTTCTTTTTCTTTTTTGTTCTTTTCTACAGCATTCTATAAGCCAAACACAGTGTATCTTCAGGCTGGATCC
This sequence comes from Oryx dammah, assembly GCF_014754425.2. NCBI lineage: Eukaryota > Metazoa > Chordata > Mammalia > Artiodactyla > Bovidae > Oryx > Oryx dammah. Next base: position 2,351,669 of record NW_024080602.1, on the reverse strand, counting down.
AGCCCCTGGGCTGCTGGTTTACAGCTGCTCTGGTTGTTCATCAGTTAGACCCCAGACCTTGATGAAGTCTGGCCAGTCCTGTGGACAATGGGATCCTCACCTCGCTTCACCTAAATACCACGCTTCTAGGAATGCAGACTAAATGTGCAGCACCTTTCCTAGTAGCTGTGTCACAGCTTTTAAATTCACATGGAACTCATGGCCAAGTGAGTAACTTCAAGTCTTCATGTAAAGGGTTGTCCAGCCTGCCTTTCCATCCACTTTGTGCAACTGAAACTGTTTGGTGTCATGTTCAGGGGCCTCAAGAACTCTGGTCCTTCATGTCTCAGTGCAGAAAGAATTCAGCGAGAGGCAAAGTGATAGATAAGAGGTGATTTATTAGAATAGGACCCTTGAGAGGCTTACAGGCAGGCCGATGAGAGGATGTCACACCCCAAGAACTTACTGGGCTACAGTTTTATAATCAAAGGAAAAGTGGGGAGAGGGAGAAGAGCTTTTTTGTCTTTCTTGAGTAGATGTCACGCTTCCATCATCAGGTCCTCCTTCAGGTTGGGCAGGAGAGTTTTCTTGTCCCTGTGTGGTCAAAGCATGTCCTAGGGATCATTAACTTGCTGAGCTCACTGGGCAGTATGTGGGTCTCATGCGACACTGCTTTATTGTCTTGGGGTACATCTCGTGCTTCTGTTGCATAGTTTTGTTGCTAAGCAAGCCTGCTTTCTTGAGTAATCATTCATTTACAAGGGTCTGCCTTGTTTTTTCTATTTACAATCCCATAGTGGGATTAACTACTTAACCACGTATTTTGTTTCTTTGCTCTTTTCCTATCGCAATGACATTTTGAACCTCACTGCCTGACTGCATTCCTCCCTGCTGGTGCCCATTCTGTCTTGGAGAGTTTTGTTTATTTCTCTCTGCCTTTGTGTGCAACTTTGACCAATGCTCCTTCCAGGAAATCACCAGCTCCCGATACCCAGATGAACTCTGACCCATCCTGAAGGCATTGATAAAAACATTGGCTAGAAATATAGAGCTCCAAGGCACCCCAAATATCACCAATGCACTAATAATACTCCTTAGCTTCAGAATGGAAGGAAACTAGCCTGTGTTAAGCACCTGCTCTGAGCTCAAGCCTGCCAACTCCTTTATCCTCACTTCCCACCCATGGTAGAGACCCCTTCTGCAGCTCTGCTCCTGTGTCCAGGAAGAATCCCCAGGCTTTACTCCATATCATGAAGTCTGAACTCTCAGCTCTGGTCTGGAATTCCCAGATTGGTTCCTGATTGAACTATTGAACTATGTATTTGGGTGTGAATTTCAGCCTCAGCTCTGGATGTACACCCACACCCGAGAGCCGGAGGGTCAGTGTGGCCCAAGCCCAGCACCCATGTTGGGCACCCTGCCCTTTGCCTGTGCCTGAGACTGGGGTCTTGCTTGACCAGGGGGATACACACTGTGCCAGGCACTGTCCTTGGCACTGTAGCATCTATGATCTCACTTAATGGTGAGTCCACTTACTCCCACTGCCATCTGGCCCACATTTTTCAGCTAACCTTTTTTGGTTATCAGGAAATTTGTATTATTCATGCTCTTCCTGCCCCCTCATTATCGTGAATAATTGCAAGCAGGGGGCTGAGCTGTTCACCCACCTGCACAGAGCCCGCAGCTCATGCTCACTCAGATTCCTTCTCTTTTCGTGAAATAGCTCACCGTTCTCATCTATCAAATGGGGTGGTTTTGAGGATCTGTTAATAGATGTTAAACATTTATAACAGAGCCAGACGTGTCGTGGGCACTTATGAATGTTAGCTTGAAGGAGTAGCAGTTGAAGAACTCATGCTGGCTACGTCCTGATCTAGCCCCCAGTAGCCAAACAGGGGGCACCCCCTTCCCTAAGGGAATGTCACTAATCCCCTACCACCACCAAAGTCAGCAGCAGGCCCTCCAAGTTGGTTTTCTGACAAAGGGAAAGGATTGGTTGAAGCGATTTACAGGGCCCAGGGGACAGCGCCTGGGAGACACAGGCCTGATTCTTGCCTCTGTCAATTACTTGTTGCATAACTTTGGACCAGTTATTTATTTTCTCTGAGCACAAGTTCTCTATAAAGAGTGAGCACTAGTATGTAGCTCATAGCATTATGGTGGGGGATCGAATGAGATTTAGAGTAAAACCCTAGGCACACAGTAGGCACTTGATATGGTGCTGATGACAAAAATACTGAGGCAGACACTGCCTTTGAACCTTCCCAGTGAGCAAAAGTAGGCTTCTTTTTCTCTTGCCTTGTTTAAAAAAATTGAATTACAGACTTATTGTTTGGTTGTTGCAAAAAAAAAAAAATCAAACATTTATAAAGTGAAAAGTTGGAGTTTTCTGCACTCCAATTCTCTCTCTCCTGAGAAAGCCACTGTTAACTATTTGGGGTGTGTGCCCTTGCTGACATTTTTCTAGACATCACACACATGCATTATTTTTATAGCAACATTAGGATCATCCTGGACATACTGTTCTGCAACTTCTTTCTCTTTCAAGCAGAATTTCATAGATGTTTTTCCAAGTCAGAGTATATGGGCTTGTCCAGTGTTACAAACTTAATCATGTCTCCCCAAATTCATGTATTGACGCCTTAGCCCCCAGCCCCTTAAAATGTGACTGTATTTGGAGATAAGGCCTTTTTAAAAATGTAGTTAAGTTAAAATGGGTCATTACTGTGAGCCCTAATCCAATATGACTAGTGTCCTTTTAAGAAGAGGAGATTGAGACACAGAGGATTAGGCATGTGTACAGAGAGAGAGCCGCTTGGACTCACAGTGAGAAGGCAGCCACCTGCAAGCCCAAGAGAGATGCTTCAGAAGAAAAAGATCTGCTGACACCTTAACCTTGGACTTCTAGTCTCCAGAATTTTGAGAAAATAAATTTCTGTAATTTAGGCCACCCGGGCTGTGGCATTTGTTACAGCAGTGCTAGTAAACTTACACATCCAGTCTTTCATAAGCTACATAGTATTCTGTGTTATGGATGGTATAAAAAATGTGTTTGTTGATGGACTTTTAGGTTGCTTACCATTTTATGCTCTTTATGCTAAGAGTGCTGCAGGTGTTTCTGCATTTATTTGTAAGCTTTGCTCCTTTATGAGGAATGACTAGGTTGGAGAATGAAAGTGAAAGTGAAATTGTGACAGACTCTTTGCAACCCCATGGACTATAACCTGCCAGGCTCCTCCATCCATGGGATTTTCCAGGCAAGAATACTGGAGTGGGTTGCCATTTCTTTCTCCAGAGGTTGGAGAATATGCACGCCTTAATCATTGTTGGATTATTGAAAAAAGCTAGAGTTCCAGAAAAACATCTACTTTTGCTTTGTTTACTATGCCAAAGTCTTTGTGTGGATCACAACCAACTGTGGAAAATTCTTCAAGAGATTGGAATACCAGACCACCTGACCCGCCTCCTGAGAAATCTGTATGCAGGTCAAGAAGCAAAAGTTAGAACTGGACTTGGAACAACAGACTGGTTCCAGATCGGGAAAGGAGTACGTCAAGGCTGTATATTGTCACCCTGCTTATTTAACTTATATGCAGAGTACATCATGAGAAACACTAGGCTGGAAGAAGCACAAGCAGAAATCAAGATTGCCAGGAGAAATATCAATAACCTCAGATATGCAGATGACACTACCCTTATGGAAGAAAGCGAGGAAGAACTAAAGAACCTCTTGATGAAAGTGAAAGAGGAGAGTGAAAAATTTGGCTTAAAGCTCAACATTCTGAAAACTAAGATCATGGCATCTGGTTCCATCATTTCATGGCAAATAGATGGGGAAACAACAGAAACAGTGACAGACTTTATTTTGGGGGGCTCTAAAATCACTGCAGATGGTGACTTCAGCCATGAAATTAAAAGATGCTTGCTCCTTGGAAGAAAAGTTATGACCAGCCTAGACAGCATATTAAAAAAGCAGAGACATTGCTTAGAGACAAAGGTCGATCTAGTCAAAGCTTTGGTTTTTCCAATAGTCATGTATGGATGTGAGAGTTGGACTATAAAGAAAGCTGAGCACCACAAATAACTGATGCTTTTGAACTGTGGTGTTGGAGAAGACTCTTGAGAGTCCCTTTAACTACAAGGAGATCCATCCAGTCCATCCGAAAGGAAATCAGTCCTGAATATTCATTGGAAGGCTTGATGCTGAAGCTGAAACTCCAATACTTTGGTCACCTGATGCGAAGAACTGACTCATTTGCAAAGACTCTGATGCTGGGAATGATTAAAGGCGGTTAGGAGAAGGGAACGATAGAGGATAAGATGTTTAGATGGCATCATCAACTCAATGGACATGAGTTTGAGTAGCTCCGGGAGTTGGTGATGGACAGGGAAGCCAGGCATGCTGCGGTCCATGGGGTCACAGAGTCACACACGACTGAGCAACCGAACCGAACTGAACTGAATCAATGTATGAATCAGTTGTACCAGTTGAAACTCCAGTACTGTAGGCAAAACACTGCCTCCCTTTATGTCCTAAGCGTAACTTCAAGGACTTACATTCTGTGGCCATACAACTTAACTAAACTGACAGTCAGCAAAATATGACACCCTTGCCCTTGGTTTTGCTTGTACCGACCTCTCCTGCCTATGCCAGGACCTGGCCCTATCAACCCTCTGCAGAAACACACAGTTTTCCAGAATGGGTAAAAGCTCTCAACAGACCTTATAATCTCTTCATTGTGAAGTCAAACTTGATAAGAACAAATGGCTATACTAGAAACAGAAGGACTCATTTTAATTTTTAAAGAGTATAATTAGATTTGAATCACACATGGTATATCGGATTTAGGGAGAAAATATTGCATGACAAGCTGCCACTATATTTGTTGCATCTCATTTTTAAACAAATAGGAATGGGGGTTGAAGGCTGCAGACAGTGATACAGGTTGGCAATGCCATTCCATTAGGCAGAGTTATTTTGATCTGAGTTGATGCATCCAACTGATCGCTTGTTTAGAAAAAAACTTTTAAATGGGAACCATCCTCTGTAGTGAGAAATAGCATCTTCTGGAGGTGCACTACTGCCCAGGTCCTTTTTGGAGAGTGTATAAAAACAGAAGTCCTGACCACTGGCCACTTGGATGATATGTGGAAGAAAACTGGTCATTCCCATGGTGATCTGGCTACTGGTTTGAGAAGAGTGGCCAGCAGTTGAGCATGGATGTTTGTTCCATCTGTCTCCCACCTTGGACTGTGGGTTACTTGGGAGCAGGAACCATCAAATGTACCTCTGCTCACAGCCCAGCATAGGCCCTGGGCACAGATTCTTTCTGTCCTCTTGACACACTCACCACTGAGACAGTCTCGTCCAACTTTACAACTTTAAATATCATCTATTTGCTTTTGACTCAAAAACTTGTGCCTCTAGCCTAGAACTCTCCTCTTAATTCTAGTATTTATTTCTGTTTGCCTATCTGGCATCTCCATTTGGATGCCTAACAATCATCTCAAGCTTCACATGTTCAAAACTGAACTTCTAGCCTACAGTTGCCTCTGAATCTGATCCACCCACAGCCTTTTCAGTCTCAATCAGTGGCAGCTCCATCATTGCATTTGCTCAGCCAAAAACCATGGAGTCATTCTTGACTCCTCATTCTCTTACTCCTCAAATCCTGTTGGATCTATCTTCAAAATTTATCAATAATTTTTCCAGGACCTTCACTGCTATCATCTTGGTTCTAAGCTACTATAGTAGACTGAATTATGGGCCCCCAAATGACATGTCCAAATCCTAACCTTTGGAGCCAGTGAATATGTCCTTGTTTGGAAAGAGGGTTTCCTGATGGAAACCCTGATTTCATGGCTGAAGTCACCATCTGTAGGTGTAATTAAGAATCTTAAGATGAGATCATCTTGGGTTTGGGGTGAGCTCTAAATCCAATGATGAGTGTCCTTATTAGAGAAGGGCAGAGGGGGATCAGAGACACATGGACACATGGAGAAATCCATTAGAAGATGGAGGCAGACATCAGAGTTTTGTAATCCGAAACGAAGGGATACCTGGAGCCACCAGAAGCTGGAGACAGCAAGGAAGGGTTCTCTTCGGCAGGCTTTGTAGAGAGCACAGTCCTGTTAACACCTTGACTGGGGACTTCTAGCCTCCAGAACTGGGAGATAATGCATTTTTATTGTTTTAAGTCACCTAGCTTGTGATAATTTGTTATGACAGCCCTAGGACACAAAAGCAGTCACTGTAATCTCTCACCTGGATGACTGTAATAGCTTCCTAATTCATCTTCCCATTTCCATCCTTACCTCCCCATGGACCTTTCTCAGTGCACAAACCAGAGCAATCCTTTAAGCTATGTCAGTTCACGCTACTCAAAACTGCCAGTGGTTCCAATTTAACTAAAAATAAAAGGCCCCCACTTTTTTAACCATGACCTTCAAGGCTCTTTCTGATCTTCCACTTCCCTGCCCTTACTCTCTGACTCTCTCTCCTACTTCTCTCTGTCTTGTCTATCCACTCCAGCCACAAAGGCCTCCTCTCTGTTCCCTGAATATGCAAGTTCCTTCTCGCCGAGACTCTTGCCCTGTCTGTTCCCTCTGCCTGTACGGCTCTTTCCCAGATGTCTGCTACTTACTCCTGGGACTCACAGAAGCTGTTGCAACTTCACTGAGTTAGGGGATTGATGGGCCCCTCAGAGCAAACAGCTGGGGTTCGTTCTCTGTGGACTGATACTCCAAGACAAAAATAGCAGGACAATTGAGGAAGAAGGCTGGGCTCTGCCCAGATAGGAGATAAGAGGCCACATATTTCTCTTTCTCGAAGTCAAGAGACCTTCTTGTCTACACAGGCACAGAAAGACTCCTTGAAGGTCCAAAGAGGGGAGATGTTAAGTGAAGCTAACTACCCATTGCCTCTTCAGTAGACTCCATCTTGGCTAAGAGATGTGTGCATACACACTGGAGGATCCTGAGATAAACCAAATATGGACTCTGAACTGGGAAAATCAAAATCAAAGGAAACCGGGAAGAAATGCCCCATGTAAGTGATTTAAATTGCCACGAGGGCACAACTCAGTCCACTTGTGTTTCTATCCACATGTACTGTACTGCTTTTCCTCCTAATGACACTTTCCTTGTTTTACTACTTTCCATCTTTGTGGGAATTCTTTTCTGCAAAGCCAAAAACGCCAGGGCCTTGTCACTGACCGCTGGTCCAGCGGCTAGGATTCGGTGCGCTCATTGCCGCGACTCGACCTCCATCTCTGGCTAGAAACTCAAGCCCTGCTTTAAGCCGCTGCAGGTCATCTCCACACCAGAGAGGCCTACCGTGACCACTGTTTTAAAAATGAAGCCCTCTGCATTCCTGCTTTGCTTCCTCTGCTTGACGTCCCCTCATAGCATCTATTACTTTCTAGCATGCTCTATCCTTCCTTCACTTATTACGGTTATTGCCTCTCTCTCACTAGAATATAAGCGCTCAAGGACAGGGATTCTTGTCTGCACGTTTCTTTTTTTCCCTAACTTTTGTTTTGTATTGGGGTATAGCCAATTTCCTGGTGGCTCAGGGGTAAAGAATCTGCTCGCCAATGCAGGAGATGCAGATTAGATTCCTGGGTTGGGAAGACCCCCTGGAAAGGAAATATCACCCCACTCCAGTTTTCTTGCCTGGGAAATCCCATGGACAGAGGAGCCTGATGGGCTACAGTCCATGGGGTCACAACTTAGTGACTAAACAACATTTGTTAACAAGTGTGATAGTTTCACGTGAGCAGCAAAGGGACTCAGCCACACGTGTGCATGTGTCCATTCTTCCTCAAAATCCCCTTCCATCCAGGCTGCTCCGTAGCATTGAGCAGAGTTCCCTGTGCTAGACAGTAGGACCTCGCTGGTTATCCATTTTAAATAAAGAAGTGTGGACATGTCCATCCTAAACTCCCTAACAATCCCTCCCTGCCCAGACCCCAGCAACCATAAATTCATTCTCTGAGTCTATGAGTTTCTTTCTGTTTTGTAAGTAAGTTTATTTGTATCATATCTTTTTTGATTCCACATATAAGCGATGTCAAACAATATTTCTCCTCCTGTCTGACTTACTTCACTCAGTATGACAGTCTCTGGGTCCATCCATGTTGCTGCAGATGGTATTATTTCATTCTTCTTAATTGGCTTGCATGTTCATTATTGAGTCCTTAGCACTTAGAAGAGGGCCTGGCATATAGCAGGGATTCAGCAAACATTTGTTTTGTGAATGAATAAATAAATTGCTGTTAGTACACTTTTTCTATTTCTAATTATTATTAATTTTCTCAATATGTCATATATTCATATTGTTCAAAATTCTGGGCTAGCCATCTTGTTTTCCATGTTCCCTGCTTCTCTTGGTCTGATTCTGGGTGGGGTTCATCTTCAGAGCCAGCTAAGAGTAACAGCTGCAGTTCATTGGATGTTTACTGGGCACTAGGTATTATATACACTACCTAATCCCACTTAATCCTCTACTGGGGAGGGACCAACAGCCCATTTACCATTGAAGAAACTGAACTCAGAGTGGGTAAGTAATTTTCTTGCCCAAGATTACCCAGTTAGGAATCAAAAGCAAGATTCTTTTGCAGGTATGTTACCAGAATCTGGACTTGTAGTCACTAAATGCTTAACTTCTCTGTGCCTCAGTTTCCTCGATCAGAGCATAGAGATAATAATAGGGATTATTTCATGACGTTGTTTTGAGGTGAAGAGGAGAAACAAGGAGTAGAATGGATCAAAAAAAAGTTGGGAAAAGAGTTTGAGGCAGGTCACAATGAATGTTTAGGGACGCAAAGTGTTTCTCAAAGTGTCATTAAGAGCCACCCAGATTAGCATCACTCTAGGTGCTTTTCTCGGAGAAGGCAATGGCACCCCACTCCAGTACTCTTGCCTGGAAAATCCCATGGACGGAGGAGTCTGGTAGGCTGCAGTCCATGGGGTCTCGAAGAGTCAGACATGACTGAGCGACTTCACTTTCACTTTTCACTTTCATGCATTGGAGAAGGAAATGGCAACCCACTCCAGTGTTCTTGCCTGGAGAATCCCAGGGATGGTGGAGCCTGGTGGGCTGCCGTCTATGGGGTCGCACAGAGTCGGACACGACTGAAGCGACTTAGCAGCAGCAGCAGGTGCTTTTCTCGGGGCTTCCTAGGTGGCTCAGTGGTAAAAGAATCCACCTGCCAATGCAGGAGATGCCGGTTTGATCCCTGGGAAGATCCCTCCATGGGAAGATCCCCTGGAGAAGGAAATGGCAACTCACGCCCGTATTCTTGCTTGGAGAATCCCATGGACAGAGGAGCCTGGCGGGTGGAGTCTCAAAGAATCAGACACAGCTGAGCAGGCATGTAGGTGCTTACTTCAGATGCAGATTTTAGGACACCTTCCTATATGTCCTTAAGAGTAGAGTCTTGGAATCAACACTTTAAATTAGCATCCAGGTGATTCTGATGCACAGTGAGATTTGAGAATTTCAGGTCCTGGGTGTGTGTGTGTGTGTGTTTAGTCATAGCTCTATTCAGATAACTTCTCTTCACCTTTCCTCTGTGCTCCCCACGCACAAGTCATGTTTCTCTCATCATCAGCATAGCCAGTAGTCCATCCAAAAGAGAAGCCGAGATTCCAAACCCAGAAATCTGTGTTTCTGATTTTTTTTTTTTGCTGAGAAAAAAAGTAGTGCTAGATGGCCCATGAATGATATGAAGCTGTGGTCTGATGTCTTAAAGATATAGGAACCCATCTTGCCCTTGGCGTGAAAAATCACCCCAGTACCCTTGGGACCAGTCATGCTGGTCCCCTGAATTTGTGGCGTGGCTCTGATTTCCCAATACCTTCAACGGACTAAGTAGGTGATGAAAATTCAAGTAAACAATACTCATTAATGTTATCATGTATGGCATTTTCTATTACTAAATGATTCCCATACACAGATATTATTCACTTAAATAATCAATCACTGTCAACAAATTACAGGATGCAGAGAATCAAATTAGCAAAATGAACTATGGAGGTAAAATTCATTTGAAATTCAATTTAGTCACAACATTAGCTTTCAACTAGTCTGCCCAATGGTTTGAGTACCTTCTTTTGGCAGAGTTTTTTTTTTTTTTAATAAATGCAATTAACCTTTTTACTGTTCAATTGCTTTTGGCTGCCACGATGTCATTACATGACACCTATGATCTAGGAGTGAAATAATTAAATGATGACATGAGATGAGGACATCAGGGCAGTCTTATGACTTAGGGGTGGGACATGACTTGAGGGGGGACATGACTTGGCAGGGGACAACAGAAGGATCTGGGAGGTGGGGATGGGTGTGCATTTGCACTGAGCCTTCCCCAGGGAGCATCTGATATTGCTGCGTCATCCCGAGATTTGCAGAGAAACCTTCTCAAGACCCATCTCCCACTCCGGATTCCTCATTGCCTATTCCACACACTGCAGTGTGCATTCTACGTTTCCTGCTGATTCCTCTGAAAAGCCAGCCCCTCCCCCACTACCCCCTCCCCTTTCTTGATTCTATGACTCCTTTTCTTCAGTCACTCTAGCTGGAGAGTGGGAGTCACCTCAGACTCCTGTCTTTCCCTCCACTCCCACAGGAGAGTGAGTCATGTCACCCCTTCAGGCCTTCTTCCCTTGGAACCTGCCTCTCTCCCCTGCTGTCTGTGCCTGTGGCCTCCACGAACGATCTGGGTCCCAACCTCCACTCTCTTCTCACCTCTGCATGGCTACATCCTCATTGCCACCTCATGGTCCACGCTGCATGCCTCTGCCGGGTTGAACAGACAACCCTCAGACTCAGGATCCCGCAGCTCCTCTCCAGTGTCCACAGGATCAAGCCTGAGCCTGCCATTCATCAGTCCCCGGCCATCCTCACCACCCTTAATGGCCTGGCAGGCAGTTTCCCCAACATCTCCTGCCTCTATTTCCACTTATACCCAGATTGCCCTTCAAATTGTATCTTCCTCCTCATCTCCAAACCTGCTCCTCACTTTCCTGCTATTATATCTTCACTCCTACCTGTCACTCCATCTGGAAAAAAAAAAAAAACAACTTTTCCATTTGTCTCTCTGGAAAATTCCTTCTTACCCAAGGCCCAGCCCCAGTCCCACATCTGTCATTAAGCCTTCTCAGCAGCATGCTGGTCTTCTTCCAATAGCTCAAGTGCTTATTGTCTGGGGTGCTCCTTTTGATCCTTAATAACTTGCTTTGTGGTTTCTTTCCATGCTCTCAGCTGTGTAGTACAGTCTTTGAAAGCAAGGACATGCCTTGTGGTCCCTGCTTGTTGCTAAATGGGTAAAGCCATTTCTAAGCCTTCCTTGGAAAAGGACACCAGCAGTTTCTTTTGTGTTCTGTGTTCAGGGATGTCTTGAGGTGGGCAACTCAGATGTGCTGAGAGCAGGAAGCCCTGCCTCGGAGGGGAGTGTGGTCAGTGGGCAGATGGGATTTTCCATGTATGGACTGAGGACATGCCCATCTGTGGGTTCTGAGCTGCATCCCTGGCTATTCCAGATCACCCCATTATCGCAACAGAGCTGCCCCACTGCTGGGGGGCGGGGAGCTGCAAATGGTGGCAGGCTCCATCGTCCCTTCACGAGGAGCCACGGGGAAGTAAGTCACATTTAGACATTAGGAGACCACTATCCTTTTTTTAAATATGCAGTTTTAAACATTTCTTTATGTTCGTCTCTGCTGGGCCTTTGTTGCCGTTTGGGCTTTTCTCTAGTTGCGGACATCAGGGGCTGCTCTCCAGATGTGGTGCCGGGCTTCTCAGTGCAGGGGCCTCTCCTGTTGCAGAGCACAGGCTCTAGGCACTCAAGCTTCAGCAGCTCTGGCTTCCAGGCTCTAGCGCACAGGCTCAGTAGTTGTGCACACAGGCATATTTGCTCTGCCGTATGTGAGATCTTCCCAGATCAGGGATCCAACCCATGTTTAGGACACCTCTACCTTTTAGCAACTGGGAACAGAATTCTTCAGGGGTCTGTGGAACATCTCCACGTATTCTTGGGATTCTTCTCCCAGATGCTGAGCTTGTCTTTCTCAGGTCTGAGGGTCGAAAGAAACAGTCTCACTTATCTCCTTTCTTCCAAAATTCGAACTACTTCTACGGCATCTTGTACTCCTCCTGACGTGTGGTTATGACGTGTGTGGATTTGGTGATCAGGGCACCGCGTTCCCGTGGGCTGGCCCAGCATCTGGGCTGGAGTCAGGTTGTGCATCTCCAAGGGATGAGACATGAAATGACAGTCTAAGGAGGTTCCAGGTCACTTTGGCCACTGAGCCACCATCTCCTCCAGCCCACCAATTCTTTGGGATACTCTTTGAGAAAAAGCCAGCAAGGCAGGTTCCTCCTAGGCTCTTTCCTGCTTTGAAGTTTTGGCTCAACATGTCCTGAGTGCCTCTATCAAGAACTTTAGTCGCTCTATGCCTCTTTAAAAGAAGACATCCTTTTCTGTGACATTGTTTAATGAGTAAATGAAACAAAGTATGTTCAACACTTAGCACAATGTCTAAGATACTGTGGATTTTCTGCAAATGTTTGTTTCTTTCAGATCCCAAATAAATAACCCAGGGTATAACTGTACTTGGGGGAGTATGGTCTGAAAAATGACTACATCTCAAGCAGCTCTGGCCTGACCTCCATCCAGTGAGCAGGACCTAGGCTCTGACCTCAGCTCTTAGCCTCCGTTCCCTACCACTCCCATCCTCCCTGGCCATCTGCAGCCCTCATCTGCCCTAGCCTCAACACAGACGTTCCTGGAGAGGCAGAGAGAATGGGAAAAGGAAGACAGGATTAACCCCCCACCAGCACCTTGAAGGACACAGAGCCCCCCAGTCCAGAGGACGTTCCCATGCCACCCCCACAGCTCATCTCACACACTTCTCACACTGATACAAACAACTTCATGCTTTTCAGAGAAATGGAAGTAATCAGAGGGTGCAGTAGGGTCAAGGGAGGGTTTTTTAAAAGATGGGAAGTATGATTTTACAGTTACTGATGGAAAGTATCAAATAGAGAAGAACTATTTGGAAGAGAGTCTTCCACTGCATCTGGTTTTGCAGTACTATCGGTTTCCTTCATCCCCCTTAAATTTTAGGCTAAATTTCCCTTTTTCATGTCAGTTACCCCCTTATACTCAATAGAGGTAAGCATAGTCCAGTGGGAAGAACTTTGTAATTTGAGTTCAAATCTTGGCCTCTCTAGACCTCCATTTCCTCCTTTCTAGAATGCCAATAATAATAATAATAATATTAGGTTGGTGCAAATCTAATAGTGGTTTCAGACCATGAAATTTAAGTCATTATAACTAGGCTCAAACACATCTTTATTAATCAAAATAGAACCAGTATAATCAACAAACACATTTTTGCCAGTGAGAAAGAAGTTTGTTTATTCCTATAACATAAATATTTGTGCTTTGGGATTTGACAAACTCCTAAAAAGCATTTTCTGCCTCTTGCTGATTGTGGAAGCATTTTCCCTGCAAAAAGTTGCTGAGATGCTTGAAGAAGTGGTGGTTGGTTGGCGAGCAGTCAGGTGAATACAGTAGATGATATATAACATAACCATATTTATTAAAAATATATTCCAATATCAAATGCCAAATTTAAACAACGTAAAAGCCACAATTACTTTTACACCAACCTAATATTTACCTCTTGAATTTGTTGTAAGGATTAAAGGAGTAGTATTTTTCCTGGAGCAGTTCTTAGCTAGGAACTCAAAAGTAGTCATTGCTGTTGTTACCATTCTCTTACCAGAAAGGTTATTCCACATCTTCCTGAGATGCACTGAGTTCCTTGCTAGGAGGCAACCATTTCTTTGGCATCAGTCATGGGTCAGAGTACCAGATCCCAAGATCTGACTGTATAATTGTTTGTGCATGGAGAGAGCTAAAGATAAATCTAGATCTGGAGTTACATTCTCATGCCACGTATTTATCCAGCTGTTCCCTTCTCACAACCACTTTTCTCATCTGAAATTTCAACCTTCAGCTGGAAGAAGTCACAAAAGCATAACTGGTATTCACAAGCCTTTAATTTTATTTTTTAAAGATTTTTTTTAATGTGGGCCATTTAAAAAAGTCTTTATTGAATTTCTTACAATATTGCTTCTGTTTTATTTTGATCTTTTGGCCTGGAGTCATGTGGGATCTTAGTTCCCCAATCAGGAATCCATACCCCCTGCACTGGAAGGCAAAGTCTTAACAACTGGACCACCAGGGAAGACTCCCAGGCCTTTAAAACTCCTCTGCTTGAAAATTCAGACTCACCAGGGGTCCACTCTAGTTTTCCTTGAAACTTGGCTCATTCGATGGGAAACAGGAACAAGCAATGGGTGAGAGCCTGAGAAGCTCTATTGGAGGACCACAGACCATCTAGAATAGTGGCTGTCAAACTCTGCCACATACTGATATCACCTGGGGAGTCCCTGCCCCAGGATTCTGATCGATTGGCATGGGCCAGGGCATAGAGCCTTTTAGAACTTCTCCAGATGATTCCATTGTGCAACAGGGTTGAGAACCACTGGACAAAGAAGCTCTCCAGCCTCCTCAGTGGGATAGCCTGCCCTCACCTGTGCCTCATCCAGACTAAGCCAGCCCTTCACTGGGAGTCAGGAGACTAACTCCTTCATCCGTTTGTTCAAGTGTTACTGCCGCTAACAGTGTCTCCAGGGCCCTGTTGCCGCCCATGTGGGTGAGCGGCCCTCATCTAACACTCTCAGTCCTTGCAGTCTTATACTTGGTCTTCATAGCATTTCTCCCTTTGTGAATCACTTGCTTTTCTTCTCCACATCTGTGAATTTCTTGAGTGTAAAGACTAGGTCTTCCTTTCTTATTCTCGGTGCCTAAAATGTTTAAGTGAGTGAATGCATATATTAATATGAATGAATGAATGAATCCAACAGTGGGAATCCAACTTCAGAAGGGAGGCAGTGTAACAGAGCATGGCATCTGGAGAAGACAGGTTTCAACTCAGATCCCAGCTCTGCTCCTTGGTAGCCACAGGCGGTGGCTTCCCCAGTGACTCAGCAAGTAAAGTATCCGCCTGCAATGCAGGGAGACGCAGGTTCAATTCCTGGGTCAGGAAGAGCTCCTAGAGGAGGAAATGGCAATCCACTCCAGTATTCTTGCCTGAAAAGTCCCATGGATAGAGGAGTCTGGCAGGCTACAGTCCAAAGAATTGCAAAGAATCAGACACTACTGAGAACACACACACGAACACACACACACACACGAACACACACAGTGACAAAGACCCAGCGCAGCCCCCAAAATGTTAGCTCTTATTAGAATGGGCGAGGGCTGCTATTTGCACCTTCGTGGGCATTTAGACGCTGCCCTCATTCCTTAACTCCTCTTGATCCTGGGATTCCTACCCCAGTAAGGAGAGTGTTTCTGGGGCAGCCTGGATGAGCAGGATGCTCCTTCCTCCGCCTTCTGTGTGTCAGCTCCCCCAGCCATGGGTGGGAATCCCCGAGGCAAGCAGTTAAAAGGAGGCTTTTAACTTCCTTGCTGTTTTGTGTTGATTACAGGGCAGGTGGAGACAGCTGTTGTGATTGCGCAGCATCTGCTGTGGCCTGTCAGCCCCGTCAGACTCACCCTGAGGGCAAATAGGGCTCTAGCTGATGAAAAGCTTAGCCGCAGTCTCTGAAACAACCCGCAGCTGCTGCCCTGGCCTTTCCTCTTATTTTTCACGTGCTTGGCCAGTTCCAGCCCTCAGTGCAGCCAGGGCTAGAGACCAGGCACCCAAGTGCCTTTCTCCTAAGATCATGTTACTGAGCACGCTCTCTGGCTCCACCTTAAAGCACATCAAAGACTTGAGCAAAAGCAGGCTGGCCAGGGATGCGGAAGCAGCTGCCTGCTTGATGTGTTTCCAGGGTCACTGGAAAAAGCCCTGGAGCCCCAAATATTTTCCTGCTAGAAGGTTGAAACTCCACCATTAGGTACCAATCTTATGATTTAAAGCAGCGGTTCTCAAAGTGTGGTTTCCCTGCAACCCAGCAGCAGCAGCACTTGAGAGCTCATTAGAAATGGGAATTTTGGGACTTGCCTGGTGGTCCAGCGGTTAAGATTCTGCACTTTCAGTGCTTCCACTGCAGGGGTTGCGCTTTGATCCCAGGTTGGCAAACTACGAGTCCACACTGAGTGGTGGCCAAAATTCTTAAAAACAATAACCAACTCCCTACCCCCAGAAAAAACACAGAAATGCAGATTCTCAGTTTCCACCCACACTCTGAAATCAGGATCTGGGGAAGAGAGTGTGTTTAACATGCCCTGACAGTGATTCTGATGCACTGGTGATCCCACCGAAAGGAGGCTGTTATCCAGAAGGGCTAAAACTCAGCAAGGTGATAGCTTGGAGCCTGGGACAGGAACAGGGAGACGGGTGGGAAGGTCTTGTCTGGACAATGCAGTCAGACAGACTCAGAACTAGACTGTTTAGCACTGCTTTCTAGCTCTGGGGACAAATTGCTTAATTGCTTTGGCTTTCATCTGTATTATGAAATTCAAATTGTACAGCCAGTTCAAAGGCAAAAATGAAACAAGATATATAAAGTACTTGCACATACCAAGTGCTTAGTGAGGACTCGTATCCTCTCCCCACACCAACCGCACCTCATTTCCCATAGAGAAGTCTAGGTCAAGTGCCATGGTACGGGAGAGGGTCACACAGATGGGGGCTTGTGAATCAAGATGGCGTGGACCAGAGAGAAAGACCATAGCGGCGGATGGGATGCTAAGAGAAGGAGGAACAGAAAGGAGAATAAGCAGTTCCCCTCAGACTCCCCCCTCTGGTGCTCTCTGTTTTGCAGGGGCTGACCCTGAGGGGCAGGGTCCACCTCCAGTGGCCCCGTCTCACCACCATATGTCCCAGATGCTGGGTGGGGCTGGTTCTCTGCTTCTCTTTCTCCTACTTCATTCTAACCTCTTTCAGGTGCGTGACTTACAGATCTAAAGCTTTCCTGCAGGGAGATGACTGGTGGAATTATAGACATGGGGAACTTTCCTGTAACTCTGGGTCCTCGGGGTTGAGAAGAAGGTCAGCATTGATGCAAAGGCCACCCAGGAGACTGGACTCCTTTGCAGATACTTCCAGGGACTCCCAAGGAGCCAACAGGCAGAGAGCATCTGAAGAGAGGCAGAGGTGGCCCTGGAGAAGCAGATGCAGGTGCCCCAGAGAAGCCTGCTTCCGTTTCTTTTAAAGACTTCACATCGCATCTTGAGCCTTTGATGGGAAGACAAATTAAGATCTCAGTCTCACTAAGCAGTCTCACTAAGCAGTCTCACGTGATGTGGTTCTGGGGTAATGATACCTCAATTTCCCTAACTCCCCATTGCCAGGAATTCCAGAGTCAATGTTTCATCATTAATTTAAGGCATCTCTTTTAGAGCTCACGTCTCCATTAAGCTATGTTCTGGGCTTTTGAGTCAGCTTATATTCAAACCCAGCTCTACCATTTATTAGTGATTATGTTCTGGGTGAAATATTTAACCTCTTCAACCCTCATTTCCTGCCTTTGTGAAATGGGAACAGTGATTATATACATAAGTGTATGTATATAGCTATAATTATTTCAAGGGTTAAAAATATGCAGCACTGTTTGGGTTTATCATGCATGTATTCCTTTAAAGTTACAAAAAGAGAGGAGGGTGTAAGGGCTGAAGAGAATGGTTGAGATCAGAGAGGGCTAGCAGGTATCCCATGGGTGGACTTGCACTATCCGGGCTGCGAAGGATTCCAAGCCCGAGCCCAGTCTCTGCAGACAGAATGCATGACTGACTGAAAATGTCTGCTCCAATCTGGGCAGGGGTCTGCTAGCACGTGCAACCCACATTTGCCATGTCTGCTCTAGATGCCTCCTCCCTGAAGGCAAAAAGACAGCCTGTGACTCTTGCAGTTACCTGCAGTAGAGGTATAGAAGCCATTACCTGGCATCTCCAAAGGCTCACACAGAAAGAGTAACTCAGCTTCTTAACTGGACGCCATCTTCCAGTATCATCTTGGAACAGGGAAGCTGTCCCTGGTCACAGCACACCTCCTCTTGATCTTCGTGGTGAAAGTCCTTGACATTGACTCACCAGGAGAGAAAGAGGAGTGCTTGCTCTGTAGTGGCGGGAGACAGATGTTTGGTGATGCTAGTTTCATCAGGGTGGGCTGGGGAGGTGGGGGCTAAGAGGTGGGTGAGCATCCCAGGGGAAACCCAGCCACTTGACTATTTGTCAGGTCAACTGTGGCTTTTGTGTGTTTCCCAGCTGGAGGTCTGTAAGGCACACAGGTGTTTTACATTATTAATCAACTAGATCTTTTTTCCTTACTAATAATCTCATCTCCCTCAACAGCTGTGGGAATGCTTTGAAAAGCAGGCCTGTGGCAGGTGTATCTGTGCAGAGCACTCAATGCAAGGCTGCAGGGTGGGCCCCTGGTCCCTTGGGACAGCAGGCACTGTCTGGGGCCCTTGGGACTTTGAAGCAAAGTGAAAGTCGCTTAGTTGTGTCTAACTCTTTGCAACCCCATGGACTATACAGTCCATGGAATTCTCCAGGCCAGAACACTGGAACGAGTAGCCTTAGGGGCCATAAAAAGGTTTTGATTTTAAAATCAGAAGAAATAATGAATATAGAATAATGAATCCAGCCAGGATTATATTTGTCTTTATACCAATGCAATCATAAAATATCTTTTTTTACAGGATTGATTTATTAAGTATGATACATATCATATATCATTTTTTTACACCATTCCCATTGAGACAAGTCCAATACTTTGTAGCAAATACATGATTTTAAAAAACAAAATTAAACAAAACGCCTCATTCAGAGATGCCTCAGCCTTAGTTGATGGCTGACCAGATTGGAGCTCATGATGTGTTTAAAAAATAAAAGTCTGGAAATCCACCAAATATTCCTAATATCAACTAGAAGATGTCCTGTTTAAAGTCCCTAAAATACAAAGAAATGATTATTATACTTTCTTTGCTCATTTTAAAGAATTTTTATAGTAGAAGGAGCCTACAAAAACGCAAGTGTCTAGGGCCTAGGGAAATTATAACCTGGCCCTGAGCATGGGGTATGGAAGAGATCCGAACTGGTTCTGGAATCAAAGCTGCGATCCTACCTCAGTTCTGCCGACCCCATGACCTTGAGTGAGGCATTCACCTAGGGTTTCAGTTTTCTTGGGGTTCAGTGCCTATCAGCACAGGGGAGGGCCAGGGGCCCCTTTTCTCCCCTTCCTCTCGGCCCCAGCTCTAGAAGATAACTGAATTGTGGGAGAATGTGAAAACACCCCCTGGGTATATAAAAGGTCGAATTCTCATTATCTGGAAGGAAGCTGGGCATCCCCCATTTGGGCCAGGAATGGACAGCTCCAGAGGACAGGTGAGTGTGTTCACAATACCCTGACACCCTAACATCCACCAGGCAGTCACCATCTGTCCCGTTGCTGAGAAAAAAGGAAGCTAGGGAGATGCTGGGTGAGTACGCTGGGTCTTTCAGGGGTTGTGGGGACTCCAAGAAGCCACACAACTCCAGGCAGAGTGTGGAACTGACTTCTGGAATAAGCCAGGGTGCAGCGGGAAATGGAGAGGAAGGCAGGAGGGGCTCCAGGTTGAGAGGCTTGACCAACCTGCACACCAAGGGCTGGTCATCCTGCTTGTGCTCCACAGGGTACCTGAGCGGAGACGGAGATCTGGAAATTAAAGGGATTTTTCAAAAATAGGCTTTGGGAAAGTAAGGGGAGAGGAAAACGGGAAAGTTTGATTAGGGCCTGCTGTTCGGGGGGGTGTGACACAATGTATTCCTTCTGCCTGGGGAATTACCATGAATCCACATTACTCTTCCCAGCCCTAGGCGCTGAGTTGTAGGTTTTGGTGATGTCACTAATCGCCAGACAAACCTGGCGTGTGTTCTCATAACCCATATGCCTCCTTGCTCTTCCTCTCTCCTTCATAGCTTACTTTGCTTTTTCTCCCTTCCCCTCTGGCCTGATACTGCTCTCTCTCCTCCCTCTTCCCTCTGCTTTCCCCCCTTGCTCCAGAAAGCAGAGAGAAGCATGCCCAGTGGAGATCTCCCCACTATGGGGACCCCAAGCAGGAGGGTCAGGAAGCCTCCCTGAGAACAGTGGTATCTATCTTCCTTCTGGTAGGTGGACCTCTAAATAGCTTAGTCTGACTGCAAAGTTAACCTGAGTTCTGTTGGTGGCATTACTAATTTGAATACCATTTCTTTTCTTCTCCTCGAACACCTTGGCAGAATGGAGTGGGGAAACGGAGACAGCATTTTTCCTTATCTGAGAACGGATGGTTCCCCACTTAGCTGTGGAGAGGTCAGACAGCTGGACCCCACCCCACCACCCCACAGGACAGGATCAGTGGTCTGGGAGCCAGTGATGCCAGGGCCCTCATCTGCAGGGGCAAACCAAGCCTGGTGTCAAGAAGGAAACCCCTTACTCCTCCTCTGCCTGCACCCTAGGGAAAGAAAAGCAGGGGATAGCTTAGAAACAGAGGCAGTCCAGTCCTTCCCAAGGGCTGTTTAGGGTGGAGATGGTGGGCTGGGCAAATGCATGGGCTAGCAGAGCCCTCTCTGTCTCTGAGATCTCCCCACCCAGGGCTGCTCATAAACATGGTTTCAAGGCTGCTGTAATTAAGAATCAAAGAGATGAGTGTTCAAATAATCAAAGGTCATTTTGAAAGCTTATCAGATGGGCAACATAGTAACAGTTTTTGAAGAACTTGCCTACTAAGCAGGTGTTCTCAGATCCTCCTGGAAATAAGCATAAGCAAGATTTCTAGAGACACAATTTGGAAATGTGCCACTCAAAATATAGCCTTTGACCCAGTAATTTCACTTCTGAATTTATTTTAAGAAACCCATAAATGTCATAAAGAATTACTCACAAAAATGGCCATTGCAATTTTTAGTATAGTAGAGAAAAATTTGTGATTTAGAGGAGTGGCTAGCTAAGTTGTGGTATATTTACTCAATGAAATTCTGAACATCTATTAAAATTACTGTAGATAAGGATTTATCGACTTGGAAAGTGTTCATGATATACTATTTAAAGGAAAAAGTTGTTTTCTAAGCAGTATGGATATTATGATCTTATCTTTTAAAGAAAAAATATAGCATTTACAAGTGTATTAACTATCTGTTGATACATATCAAATTACTCCCCAAACTTTGTGCTTTAAAATAATAAGCATCTATTGCCTCACACTTTCTGAGTCAGGAATTCAGAAGTGGCTTCTGGTTCATAGTCCCTCATGAGGGTATAGTTGAAATGTCAGCTGGGGCTATGATCACCTGTGTCTAAAGACATATCCGCATAAATGAGGATAGAGGACGCTTCCAAGATGGCTCCTTTTGTGGCTGTTGGCAGGAGGCCTCAGCTTCTTACCCGCACATCTATGCACAGGACAGCTCTTGTATCCTCGTGGTGTCGCAACTGGGTTCCCCCGGAGCAGGGGATCCTAGAGAACAAGATGAAAATCACAACATCTTTCATTCCTCCCTCAGCAGTCCGACTTTGTGACTTCTGCAATGCTCTGTTGCTTTTGGAGATTTACCCTGGGCAATGTGGGAGGGAGCTACGCAACAGCATGAATACTAGGAGGGATCACTGGGTCGTCTGGGAGGCCGTCTACCACAGTGTGTGTACTCATTCAGTACATAGGTTTTGGGAGCCTGCTGAGCAAAAGACCCTACTTCCTCTTCACTGAGGGTGTGCATAAAAAGAGGGACAAGCTGTCTGTTCTCCTGGAGATCACATTCTAGGGGAGGGAGAGGGAAGAGACCATAAGGAAGTAAACAAGGGCATTACAAACAGTGATCAATGAGTGACGGGGACATTGGGGGAGAGGATGTCAGAGAAGTAGGCAGGGGCAGGTGAGAAAGAATCTTTCTTGTAGGTCATGTGAGAATTTAGCTTTTCTTATAAGTGTGATATAAAGCGGGGTTTTAAGTAGAGCAAACCATGATCTGATTTATATTTAAGAATATCACTCTGGCTTGTTGCAAAGAATGCCTTGAGGGGCGAAAGTGAAAGCAGACCAGTTAGGAGTTTGTAAGAGTAGTCTGGTGATGGTGGCCTGGCTAGTGACACAAGCGATCCCTATGGTATAGCGGAACTGCGGAGGGTTGAAGAGTAAGATGGGGAGGTACAGAGACAAAGACAGTGAGATGGAGCTGCTTTGAATGAGCTTCACAGGGGAGGGAATCGGAGATGGAAGTAGACGCAGGAGGGATGTGGTGTTGTGCAGGTTGAATCCTGAAAGTTGTCCCTCTGAAAATTATGTAGACGTCCTAACCCCTAATACCTGTGATTGTAATTTTGAAATTTACATCTTAAGATGTAAATTAAGATGAGGTCATACTGGAGGAAGGTGGTCCCTTAATACAAAATGATTTGTGTTCTTATAAGAGGGGAGAAGAAACACCCAGGGAGAATGCCACATGAGGACAGAGGTGGAACTTGGAGAGGCAGCTGCAAGCCAAGAAACATAAAGGATTGGTAGCCACCAACCAGGAGCTGGGAAGAGTCAAGGAAGGAGTCTCACCACAGATTTTGGGTGGAACATGGTCCTGCCAACACCTCGATTTTGGTGTTCCACAATTGTGAACAACTTCACACAAGTTCACACAAATTCCACACAATTTCACACAAATTCCACACAATTTGGTGTGGATTCTAGGTTCCACAATTGTGAGATAATACAGTTTTGTTGTTTTAAGCCACTCAATCTGTGGTACTTTGTTATAGTAGCCATAGGAAATGAATAGAGTGGTCCAGGAGGAGATATTTATATTTATTGAAGTATAATTGATTTACAATGTTATGTTAGTTTCTGGTTACAGCAAAGTGATTCGGTTTATATTATATATATATGTGTGTGTGTATATATGTATATTCTTTTCCATTATCATTTATTGTAAGATATTTCATATAGTTCCCTGTGCTATACAGTAGGACCTTATTTTTTAATCTGTTTTAGGTATAGTAATTTGTATCTAAGTAGCTAATCTCAAACTCCTGATTTATCCCTTCCCCGTTCCCCTCCTACCTTTTTCCCCTTTGGTAACCATGAGCGTGTTGTCTATGTCTGTGTGTCTGTTTCTGCTTTGTAAATGCGTTCATCTGTGTCAGCTTTTGGATTTCACATAGACGTGATACCACGTGATGTTTGTCGTTCTCTGTTTGACCTACTTCACTTAGTGTGATAATCTTTAGGTCAGTCCACTTTGCTGCAAATGTCATTATTTCATTCTTTTTTTCCAGTTCAGTCGCTTAGTCATGTCCAGCTCTTTGTGACCCCATTGACTGCAGCATGCCAGGCTTCCCTGTCACTAACTCTTTTTTACAGCTGAGTAGTATTCCATTGTGTATATGTACCACAGCTTTATCCATTCATCTGTCGATGGACACTTAGGTTGCTTCCATGTCCTGGCTACTGTGAATTGTGCTGCTGTGAACATTGGGTTGCAGGTAGCTTTTAATATTTTATGTATTTATTTTTGGCTGCACTGGATCTTCTCTGCTGCAAAAGCAGGGGCTACTCTCTAGCTGCAGGGCACAGGCTTCTCATTGCAGTGGCTTCTCTTGTTGCAGAGCACAGGCTCTGGAATGTGTGGGCTTCAGTAATCATGGTACGTGGGCTTAGTTGCCACGAGGCATGTAGAATCTTCCCGGACCAGGGATTGAACTTGTGTCCCCTGCATTGGTAGGCAGATTCTTAACCACTAGACCATCAGGGAAGTCCTCCCGTATCTTTTTGAATTAGAGTTTTCTCTGGATATATGGCAAGAGGTGGGATTGCAGGAACATATGGTAGCTCTGTTTTTTAGTTTTTTAAGGAACCTCTGTATCATTTTCCATAGTGGCCACACCAATTTATGTTCCATGAAGGGATTTTTTAAACCGAGGAGAGTTTGTAAGCTCCCAGGAATAATGGAGATAATGAGCCCCTGAGGCTGCAGGAGCACTGGGTAATGGCCAGGGTAGGGTCACTGGAGGACAGAGAAGATGGTATCCCAGTGGCTGGAGGGGCTGGTTTTCGACAACAGCAAGTCCATTTCTGTTGCAATAGGAGAGAAGGTAGGGGTGTGTCTGCAGATGGAGATGAAGTCCACAGGCCTGGTGGCGAGAGAATAAGAGTTTATGTCTGAGGGAGGGCTTCCGTTCCCTCAAAGAAACACGAGGCGAGAAATGTGGGAAAGATTTCATTTGGCTAGAAAAAGGTTTACAAGATTATCTCATTAAAGTGATGTTTGAGGTAATTTTTCTTTATTTCTAATATGTAATTCCTATTTCCCAATGAGCCTAGATTAAATGTCCAGTAAAAAATATTTTTTTGTTTGAAAAAAATAAATTTCCTGGTGCTGAAATTTGAGCATTAGTCAGCTATTAATGGGTATCTATGCACTCTGGAGGTGGTAGACAGGGTGAAATGTTCAGGTTGTGGAGATTTTGGGGGTAAGCAGGAATCTTTGGGGAGAAGGCAATGGCAACCCACTCCAGTACTCTTGCCTGGAAAATCCCATGGATGGAGGAGCCTGGTAGGCTGTGGTCCATGGGGTTGCTAAGAGTCGGACACGACTGAGCAACTTCACTTTCAATTTTCACTTTCATGCACTGGAGAAGGAAATTGCAACTCACTCCAGTGTTCTTGCCTGGAGAATCCCAGGGATGGGGGAGTCTGGTGGGCTGCTGTCTATGGCGTCGCACAGTCGGAAACTGTAGTGACTTAGCAGCAACAGCAGAAATCTTTGGAATTAAGAAGGAGACTTAGGCACAGACAACGTCAAACAATAGTTGTCATACTTTGGATAAACACTATGAGTGAAAACCTCATCACCTAGCAAAGGACTTCAGTGCCTGGGGACTTGCAGAGCCTGAGTGGATCAGTAGGTGGGACCCACTTTCCTCCTTGAAAGATGCAGCTCTTATTCCTTGATGCTCTGGACAGGCACACATCTGTTGGAGAATGGTATGCTTTTTGAATTCCATGGGGAGAGAGCCAAATGCCTGTGGAAGCATCTTAAGGTTGTAGAATTTCGGAGCCAAAAGGGAACTCAGAGGTCTCAAGATTCTCAAAGTCTAGTACCTAAATCATCTCCCTCGAAACTAGCAGAACCAAGGACCTAAGTTATCAGAAAGTTCCCATCCTGGTGATTCTGATGACTGGGAGAGTTTGGGAGCCAGGGCTCTGATATAACTCTGTCATATGATGGAGGAACAGCTGTGGTCTGAGACAGTAAGTGACTGGCAGAGAAGCAAGGCTACTCTCCCAGCCTCCTCAAGTCAGGATGTCGACTGAAAAAATACACACAGCCTAAAAGTTGAAAATAATATTTTATTCAGTGGGAATTTTTAGGACTTTCACCTGGGAGACAGCCGTCTCAAGTAACCCTGAGAGAACTGCTCTGAGAGGGTAGACGGAAGGAATCAGGTTATATGGAAGTCTGCAACAAAGGGCAGGTAGTCTGAACATCAAAGTATTTTTATGGCTTAGAGAAAACCAGATATCCCAAGCTCAAGAATTTAGCACATTGCTATGTATGGGAAGATGCAAGAGTCTGGGCTCACTGAAGCCATTCCTTTCACGCGCATCTCAGCTATCTGGGGCCAGTATCCTGAGCTCCCTTTAGCTCACTTAGGAAGTGGCTACAACTTGATGGCTGCCAAATCTCAGATATTCTTCTCCTTCCTGAGTGCCTTTAGGGCTTATGAACTCATATTGGAGGGCTGCAATTGTTGATGACTGTGACATTCTTGTCTACTGATATGGTAGGAAATACTACATTTCTCAGGAACTTTCCGCCATCCACTGCTGAGCCCTTTTCTCACACCTTCCTCCCCAATGTCTCCCCTCTCTCTCCTTTTTGTTCCTCCAAGTCCTCACCCTTCAGGGTCCAGCTTAAGTCATCTTCTCACCACTAACATTCCAGAACAACCGGCCTCTCCCTTCTTGAGCTTCTGCAGCCCAGGCTGTCTGCCAGACATAATCCATCCAGGGATGACAGCTTTGGGTATTTTGATCCTTTTTCACAACTAAGTCTGCTCACTGTTTGCCTAGTGAAGGTGAGCATCGCTTTTCTTGTCTTCTCCCACCCCTTTGCCCGGCAGTGTTGGATGCATGGGAGACCAAGGGGGCAGAGTATTGGACTGGCCATCAGGAGGCTGATCCCATGGAAGGACAGTCAGTCACCAGCCCTGAGACCCAATTTTCTTATCAGTGAAATGTGGCAAGTGAATGAGGTCAGTGGTTTATCAACAGCAAAAATCTTTTTTTTTTTTTTTTTAAAGCAGTGGAACCATTTTATGCAGTTGGAATCAGTACCCTAATGTATAAACCAAATGAAAGAGGTGCACTGTGGGTGAAGCAGGGGTGGGACACTCAGCCTCCCCCTTCTCCTCACTGGCTGTGTGATTTGACACTAGTGAAAGGGCTCCCAGCTGACCTCTGACACCTGCTAATGCTCTACATGCCGAGCGATTGCTAAATACTCACGATCAGCCAATTGGTTTGATTTCTGCCAGGCCTTTCCTCCTGCCACGTTGAAATGTTCTGTTCCATGGCCCTCTGCCCGGCAATATCTGGACATTCCATTCTATTCCGTTCCTTGCACACAGAGCTGCCCGGCTGAGCAGCTGGAATGCTGCACTGTCCCTCATGGGGAGGGAGGCCTCAGCATCTGGGCAGGGCTGATGAGCTTTCATGGTATTTACCCTGGAACTCCGGACTCCCTGGGGAGGAAGAAGTTGCCTTGAGATCCCCACTCATAAGCTTTTCAATGAGTAGCTGCTTTTGTCTAAGCTCCTCGGATAAGAACTGTCAGGGGAGAGATTTCCTAGCTGAAATCTTTTACTCTCTCTGAAGCTGAGGCCCTGACATTCCCACATCCTCCCAGCAACTCTGACATCCTTTCCTCCCCAGTGAAGCATTTCACTCACTAGCCACAAGTTCTCAGGGAAATCTCCTCAGGCTTTGAGGCTTGGCACCCTCATCTGTGAAACTGGGATGACAACATTTACCTTGCAGGTCGTTATTGAGCTGGTACACACCAGTAGAGGTAGTCCAGTTATTAGAATATTCAGATGTATCTATAGCAGTTGGTGAAAAACCACTGTGTGATTTCCCTCACTCCTAAACATTCTAAACATCCCCTTCTGGGATTTCCAGGCATCCATAGCATCAGCAGCCTGAGGGCATGTCTGACACAGCAGCAGGAGCTGCAGATCTAGTCCCAGAGCTGTAGGCAGGATCAGTTCTGAGAGTTTGGTGTCTACACCTTCCTGGTTGTTAAATATTTCAGTTCTACTCTTGGCTGTGGGAATGCAAGGTAAGGTACATGCAGCACCCAGCACCTTAGTTCCTGACGCACCAGAGAAATGGTCATTGTTGTAATTCTCATACTTCACAGCACTGGGCCTCCCAAATTTGTGTTTCTCAGTCAAAACCCAGCCAAAATGAATCCTCTTTCAGGCTTTCACACCACCCCTTGTTTCCTCTATCAAGAACTGAGGCATGGAGGTGGGTGCCTTGTTTGTTTGTTGCTTTTTCAATAGTCTTAGGCTATTTTGCAAAGAGTGAAGTGGTACAGAAAAGGTTATTCCTTAGCCTTTAGTCTACACTGGCACATGCCCAGAGCTGGAGTTTGCCACACACTGTATATTCCCCGGTCAAAGCTTGTTGGCCCACTTCACAGAAACCCACCCTGAGGACTGAGAAAATCCATCTGGCTTGCTGAGCATTGTAGCCAAGCACACCATATATTGCATGCTTTTTTGGTGCCTGGTTGAATGGTGGCCAACAAAGATATGTTTATGGTATGTCTCCACCTGTTAGACTGTAAACTTCACTGGGGCAAGGATATTTGTCTTGTTTATTCACTGAAGTGTTCCAAGTGCCTAGAAGAATGCCAGGCACATGGTAGCTACTCAATACATAATTTTTGATTGAAGTTGGTTCTACTGGCAGGAAAGGAGTAAGGCACAATGTAGAACATACTTTTTCTATGTAGGAAAAAGTAAGGGGATAAACTAGAAGATGTAAATGTAACCACTCACGTCCCAGAAGCCAGTAGTAGTCACATGGTAAGATCTGACTGCAAAGGAGGCTGGGAAATGTAGTCTTTATTATGAATGCTATATAATCAGCTGCCTTTAGTGAATCTAGTACTAATGGGAAAAGGAGAGAATGGTTTTTGAAAGAAAAGCTAGCAGTCCCTACTCAAAGTGATAGTTGAATAAAGATTGTGTCTTTCTTCTAACAAGCCCCTACGTGATTCCAAGTCACAGGAGACAGGAGCACACCTACCAAAAAAAGCTCCATTAATTTCACAAAGTGTCTAAAGCAAAATTCAGAGAAAGAGTACTCTATTCAACACAACTTTCAGTTTACAAATGAGAAAACTGAGACTTAGAAAGGACAGCTAACAGGAGACAAAGCTAGTGCGCCTAATTCCAAGTAGAATCTTCTTATCTCACCATGCCACTTGTCCTGAAACATGGAGCCAGTGACAAGGATGATACCCCAAGCCAAGGACTTTTAATGGGAGAGCTTGCAGCATCAGCACTATTCAGAAACTTATTAGAAATGCAGATTTTCAGGAAATTATCAGGCCCCATCCCAGACCAGGGTGAGGCATAGCTCACTGTCCACCTAGTTATTCTGATGAATGCTGAAGTTGGTTATAGATAAAGGAGTAAATTTCTAATTGGGAAATTTTCAGAACTCAGGTAACTTTTAGGGATTGCTTTTCTTGGGTTGGTTATTGGTCACTTACTCCTGAAAATAACCTGTCCTGCTCCGAGACATCATTTTAGGAGCCCAGCAAATGATGGCCACTAAGAGAAACAGAACTGAGGCCACAAGTAGGTATCTTCTATTGAGCAAGAGCATTTCTAGGGACGCAAGGAGGCCTCCAGCTCAAGCCCAGAGCACTGGAGGTGGTTTACACAGGCCTTCTGGCCAGGGATCAGCCCACATCTGTTTCTGTCTCTTTAGCAACCCAGACCCATCCTCTCTCTGACCCCAGTGCTTATCTGGGCTGTCCAAAGATGTCAGTTTCTTTTTCTTCAGGTTTCTTCAAACCAGCTCCTTTCCTTTTCAAATTTTTGCAGATCCTTTTTGTCCTCTGCTTCTTTCCCCAATTGCCCTAAAAATATATATCTGAAGGAAAGAAACTTCCACTCTCTACTTTTCCACAAATGTCATCAAACTAGAAATTAAAGATCCAGGGGAAAACTGACTTAAGCTGTGCAACTCCTTGGCGCTTCCAGTCATTGGAATTTCCTCTACCCATCCAACTGCAGGAAGCCCTCGACTGACTCTAATCCCAAATAACCCTGCTCTTACCTCCAGAAAACTCATGCTGTTTGTCTGCCTTAGCCATCACTCTGTGACTAACTCATTTCATGAACTTGGATTGGTCACCTAACCCTACTAATCCTTAGCTTCCCCAACTGTTAAATGAGGAAGCTCATTTTGTGTTTCTTAGTGCTGACAATGGAAACTCCAGACATTTCGATAGTAGGCTACAAAGGGACATCAGTGACCTACCACCTGGTGATAGCATAACACAGTTCAGTTCAGTCGCTCAGTCATGTCCGAATCTTTGCAACCCCATGGACCGCAGCAAGCCAGGCCACCCTGTCCATCACCAACTCCCAGAGTTTAACCAAACTCATGTCCATTGAGTCAGTGATGCCCTCAAACCATCTCATCCTCTGTCAGCCCCTTCTTCTCCCCTCTTCAATCTTTCCTGGCATCAGGGTCTTTTCCAATGAGTCAGTTCTTCACATAAGGTGGCCAAAGTATTGGAGTTTCAGCTTCAACATCAGTCCTTCCAATGAACACCCAGGACTGATCTCCTTTAGGATGGACTGGTTGGATCTCCTTGCAGTCCAAGGGACTCTCAAGAGTCTTCTCCAGCATCACAGTTCAAAAGCATCATTTATTTGTGGTGCTCATCTTTCTTTATAGTCCAACTCTCACATCCATACATGACCACAGGAAAAACCATAGCCTTGACTAGACACACCTTTGTTGGCAAAGTAACGTCTCTGCTTTTCAATATGCTATCTAGGTTGGTCATAACTTTCCTTCCAAGGAGCAAGCGTCTTTTAATTTCATGGCTACAATCACTATCTGCAGTGATTTTGGAGCCCCCCAAAATTAAGTCTGCCACTGTTTCCACTGTTTCCCCATCTATTTCCCAAGAAGCGATGGGGCCAGATTCCATGATCTTAGTTTTCTGAATGTTGAGCTTTAAGTCAACTTTTTCACTCTCCACTTTCACTTTCATCAGGAGGCTTTTTAGCTTCTCTTCACTTTCTTCTATAAGGGTGGTGTTATCTGCATATCTGAGGTTATTGATATTTCTCCCAGCAATCTTGATTCTAGCTTGTGCTTCTTCCAGCCCAGCGTTTCTCATGATGTACTCTGCATATAAGTTAAATAAGCAGGGTGACAATATACAGCCTTGACGTACTCCTTTTCCTATTTGGAACCAGTCTGTTGTTCCATGTCCAGTTCTAACTGTTGCTTCCTGACCTATATACAGATTTCTCAAGTGGCAGGTCAGCTGGTCTGGTATTCCCATCTCTTTCAGAATTTTCCACAGTGTATTGTGATCCATACAGTCAAAGGCTTTGGCATAGTCAATAAAGCAGAAGTAGATGTTTTTCTGGAACTCTCTTGCTTTTTCAATGATCCAGTGGATGCTGGCAATTTGATGTCCGGTTCCTCTGCCTTTTCTAAACACAGCTTGAACATCTGAAAGTTCACGGTTTATGTATTGTTGAAGCCTGGCTTGGAGAATTTTGAGCATTACTTTATCAGCATGTGAGATGAGTGTAATTGTGCGGTAGTTTGAGCATTCTTTGGCATTGCCTTTCTTTGGGATTGGAATGAAAACTGACCTTTTCCAGTCCTGTGGCCACTGCTGAGTTTTCCAAATTTGCTGGCATATTGAGTGCAGCACTTCTACAGTATCATCTTTCAGGATTTGAAACAGCTCAACTGGAATTCCATCACCTCCACTAGCTTTGTTCATAGTGATGCTTCCTAGGGCCCATTTTACTTCACATTCCAGGATGTCTGGCTTTAGGTGAGTGATCACACCATCATGATTATCTGGGTTGTGAAGATTTTTTTTTTTTAACAGTTCTCCTGTGTATTCTTGCCATCTCTTCTTAATATCTTCTGCTTCTGTTAGGTCCATACCATTTCTGTCCTTTATCGAGCCCATCTTTGCATGAAATTTTCCCTTGGTATCTCTAATTTTCTTGACAAGATCTCTAGTCTTTCCCATTCTATTGTTTTCCTCTATTTCTTTGCAGTGATCACTGAGGAAGGTTTTTTTTAATCTCTCTTTGCTATTCTTCGGAACTTTGCATTGAAATAGATATATCTTTCCTTTTCTCCTTTGCTTTTCACTTCTCTTCTTTTCACAGCTATTTTTAAGGCCTCCTCAGACAGCGATTTTGCTTTTTTGCGTTTCTTTTTCTTGGGGATAGTCTTCATCCTGTACATCCCTGTCTCCTGTACAATGTCATGAACCTCCGTCCATAGTTCATCAGGCACTCTGTCTATCAGATCTAATCCTTTGAATCTATTTCTCACTTCCACTGTATAATCATAAGGGATTTAATTTAGGTCATACCTGAATGGTATGGTCTAGTGGTTTTCCCTACTTTCTTCAATCTAAGTCTGAATTTGGCTATAAGGAGTTCATGATCTGAGCCACAGTCAGCTTCTGGTCCTGTTTTTGCTGACTGTATAGAGCTTCTCCATCTTTGGCTGCAAAGAATATAATCGATCTGATTTCGGTGTTGACCGTCTGGTGATGTCCATGTGCAGAGTTGTCTCTTGTGTTGTTGGAAGAGGGTGTTTGCTATGACCAGTGCATTCTCTTGGCAAAACTCTATTAGCTTTTGTCCTGCTTTGTTTTGTACTGCAAGGCCAAATTTGCTTGTTACTGTAGGTATCTCCTGACTTCCTACTTTTGCATTCCAGTCCCCTATGATGAAAAGGATGTCTTTTTGGGTGTTAGTTCTAGAAGGTCTTGTAGGTCCTCACAGAACTGTTCAAATTCAGGGTCTTTTTGCATTAGTGATTGGGGCATAGACTTGGATTACCCTGATATTGAATGGTTTGCCTTGGAAACAAACAGAGATCATTCTGTTGTTTTTGAGATTGCATCCAAGTACTGCATTTCGGACTCTTGTTGACTATGATAGCTGCTCCATTTCTTCTAAGGGATTCCTGCCTGCAGTAGTAGATATAATGATCATCTGAGTTAAATTCACCCATTCCAGTCCATTTTAGTTCACTGATTCCTAATATGTAGATGTTCAATCTTGCCATCTCCTGTTGACCAGTTCCAATTTGCCTTGATTCATGGACCTAACATTCCAGGTTCCTATGCAATATAGCATACCTAGATACAAATAAATTACCCAGCAAGGTTGGAATAGCCTGACAAACCCAATTGACAAATACAAGTGAGCAACTCCAATTTAACAAAAACAGAATTATCAGGAGGGTTTAGTCAGCATGTAATTTGTCCTTATCCTCATGATTTTAGGAAACCAGGTGAAAAAAAGACAAGGCTTGGCCAACAAGCTCAAGGGCCAATATACTTAGGTAGCTGTGGCCCATTCATCCATCCATCCATTTATTTTATACCTCATCTTCTTCCCAAAATTATTTGAGGCAGATATAACAAAA
Organism: Oryx dammah; assembly: GCF_014754425.2. Classification (NCBI taxonomy): domain Eukaryota; kingdom Metazoa; phylum Chordata; class Mammalia; order Artiodactyla; family Bovidae; genus Oryx; species Oryx dammah. The sequence goes on along the minus strand of NW_024080602.1, from coordinate 2,318,926 downwards.
CTAAAAACTATTAGTTACTGTAAGAGCACAATATCTCACTCTGTATACCAGGCTCTAGATTCATACATCTCAGTCCCACTGACTCAAATTTGTTCCATTGTATGGCTGAGTAACATTCTATTGTGTATATGTACCACGACTTCTTTATCCATTCATCTGTTGATGGACATCAAGGTTGCTTCCTGTACTGACTATTCCAAATAGTGCTGTAGTGAACAGTGGGGTCCATGTGTCTTTTTTAGTTCTGGTTTACTCAGGGTATATGCCCAATAAGTCAGAAAGAAAAAAAACAAATATCACATATTAATTCATATATATATGGAATCTAGGAAAATGGTACTGATGAACCTATCTGCAGGGGAGCAATGGAAACAATGGAAAGAGAGGGTGGAACGAATGGAGAGAGCAGTATGGAAACATATATACTACCATGTGTAAAATAGTTCGTGGGAAGCTGCTGTATAGCACAGGGAACTGAGCCTGGTGCTCTGTGATGACCTAGAGTGATGGGATAGGAGCTGGGGTGTGAGGGAAGCTTAAGAAGGAAGGGATATATGGCAGAAACCAGCACAACATTGTAAAGCAATTATCCTCCAATTAAAAATAAAAATAAAAATAAAATACACACCTTTCAGTGTGTTGAGAGAATGGAAGGCAGAGGAGGGTATGAAAGGAGGAAAGAGAAGCTGAATGATTGACAAATAGCAAAGAGGAAAAAAAGAAAATACTATCCCCATCCAGCAAAGGTCCATTTACTGAGCAAACAACCCTTTCTATTTCTCTTTAGCTGTGTTCTAAAAAGGCCTCTGCTGAGCAGTATCGATTGGGGAACTAGGCCATGGTCCCCCTGCCAGGCAGAATCCATCAAGGCTGCACCAGTACTCACGGGAGATGGTTTTCGGCCCTGATAGTGCAGGAGCCCAGCACTCTTTGCAGGAGCCAGTTTGGGCCTAAGTGTGTCCCCAAGGAGAGGGGAGACTGAAGTAAGATCACAGGAACTAGGGTGGAGTTGACATTCACTTCCTTTGGATGCTGTGGTCCAGAACCAGGCCCCTTTCCCTCTGTGGAAGGTCTGTCAATCCGTCTGCCAACCTCCTGATGAATAGGCCTGTCTTTTTTGAGCCTCAAAACATCCTGGGGAACACAATCCAACTGAGGTGCCTGACCACTCCTTGAGGCTTTTGTGAAAGAGAAAATGTTGTCACATGTTCTAAAAAGTGAGCCACTCTCGAAAACTGCCCAGAGACTTCAAATATTGAAGGAAGGAAAGAGGAGCAGGGTATGACCACCTACATTGATAGACCTTAATAGCAGAGCTAACTCAGTGGTAGGAAGTAAAATCCAAGGGTCCTAAAATAAAAATTTTGGAAAGCAAGTTCTTCTTCATGAAAAACAGAGGGAAACCAGCAGTGCATGGTCTTGCCCAAGAGTGGTCCCTGGGGAAGGCAGAACTGGTGTGCTCCAGATTTCTAAGGAAGGAAAACCCTCTCTCAACAAGGGGCACCTGGGGCCATTCAGAGGGGAGGTGGGATGGAGAAGATGGAGACCCCGGCACATGCAAGGGTAGAGCCAGAAGTATATGGTATGTCTAAGGCACAGAGTCGCGGTCCACTCGGACTGGAGCCAAGCCTGCCCACACTGGGAATAGTACGAGTGGTGGCTGTGGGCATGGGCGGCTATTAAGTTCATGTTTGTACAATGCTGAATATGTGTATGAAAGTGAAAAGTAAAGATGTTAGTCGCTCAGTTGTGTCTGACTCTGCAGCCCCCAAACTGTAGCCCGCCAGAATCCTCTATCCATAGAATTCTCCAGGCAGGAATACTGGAGTGGGTAGCAGCCCACCCATAAGCCACTGGGAACACCTCACCCACAGATCCCATGATATTAGTAACATGAAGATATGGGATTCTCCAGGCAAGAATACTGGAGTGGGTAGCCGTTCCCTTTCCCAGGGGCTCTTCCTGACCCAGAACTGAACCTGAGTCTCCGGCATTGCAGGCAGATTCTTTATTGTCTGAGCCACCAGGGAAGCCCGGATATGTGTATATAGTGTACTAACTGGTGAATTCTCACAATAGTCCTGTAAGGGAGGTACCATTTTTTTTTCTCTTTTTATAGATAGAGAAGCCAAGACACAGAGAGATGAACTAGCTCAAGGTTACCTGGCAAATAAGTGGTAGAGCTGACCTATGAATCCCACATCCTGGGTCCCAGACTGTGAGTTCTTAGCCACTCTGTGGTCCTGGCTTCATGGTCCTGAAAGACAGCCAGTGTGTGAGGAAGAGGATGCTGCTAGGTTGGGAGCATTTGCCTGGAGATTGAAGCCTGGGGCTTCTGAGAGCAAGGGCTATTACAGAGAGGGCAGCGCCTGAGAAGGCTTTCTGGGCTATCTGCCCACCCTCTCTCTATTCTGGGGGAGGGAAGAGTGGACATTGGAAAGTGACTGTTTTGTTCGTTTGGTTTCTGAGCAGGTCTCCAGGACAAGGTTTATATGTGTATATATATAGCAAACAACCCTATGTAAACAAGACAGGGAATAGAGACAGAAGATATGGATGGAAATATAGAGTCAGCAGCATTCCTCCTCTCTTGGCTAATACAAAGGCAGAAGTCTTTATGCTGAGCCGATCAATGACCAGTCAAGCCATTCTTTTCGTCCACAAAAAAAATCAATTAGTCATTCAGAACCAACAAAGAGGAGCAATAGGACAGCCTAAGTGATGAAATTCACTTCTGGGAAAGCTTATACTGTGTAGTTATTCGTTTAATCTTCAAAACAACTCCGTGACTTAGATATTACTGTCATATCCATTTTAATAGGCTGACTATTTCCCATGGTCAAAAGCCTTTTAGTTAAGAGAGGCCTCAGTCAAGGGTCAGGGCACCCGGCTTGTGCATCCCAGTTTGCCACTGATGAGTATGTGATGTCGAGTCTCAGTTTTCCCCACTGTAAAATGGGAGCAGGGGTTGAAGTGCAGCATTGCGAAAGCTCCATTCTGCTCAGGCTGGGTGATTCTGGTGATGCCCCCAGGACCACACGTTTCCCCTGGTTTCCTGGATCCAGGCTGGCTGCACGGCTCCTGCCCACAGCTGCCCCCTCCCAGCAGGAACAGGCTTGTACCCTTTCACCCCATGCCAGGGCCTTCAGTGAGCATCTGTCACTGCTTTCTGCTTCTTGGTGAAGCTGGGGAGGGGCTGGAACCCTGTGGTGCCTGGCTAAAAGGCATGGCTCTTCCCGAACTGGCGAAGGAGTGGAAAGGAACATGGCAGATGGCAGGCAGAGCTGCCTTGGCCCCCAGGCCCTGGGTGGCTGTCATCTTCCACCCTCGCTCTGGTTGCAGTCTGGGCTGGCAGCACCCACTGGGCAGCGGGTCTGGCCGGTAGGCCAAATGGCTTTTACAGACCCGAAGAGCACTGAGGCTTGGTTTTATACTTCTCATTGCTGTTGATTTTTGAGTTGGCAATTTTCATCTTGTTGAATGAGGAAATTCAGATTCTCCTCTGTTTCTGAGGCTAGCTGGCACTGAATTGGGGGATCCAAAGAGGCTCACTGGCCCTCTGCCCTGCTCCCAGGTGTTAGAAGGCCTGTGCAGAAGGCCTGTGCCCAGGGATCAAACCTGGGCCCCCTGCACTGGGAACACAGAGTCTTAGCCACTCCAGGGAGAAGAGGAGACTTGCCACCCGACACCAGAACTGACAGACCCAGAGGCTTGACCTTTGGACTTGGATCTGCCTTTTCCTGTGCCTCTCAGAGATCAGCACGTGAATGAGGCTGAGACAAAGCAGGACTCTCTCCAGGTCTCAAACCTATTTTCTACCTCAAAGTTGGCACGTCATAGCCCATGGGCCAAACCCAGCCAGCTGTCTGTTTTTTGTAAATAAAGTTTTATTGGAATACAGCCATGCCCGTTTGTGGTAGCTTCTTTCACGCTACGGAGTTGAACAGTTACAACAGAGACCATATGTGGCCTACCAGGCCTAAAATATTTACTATCTGGCCCTTTACAGAAAAAAGTCTGCCAAGCCTTGTTCTAGATAGCGATTGTCACAGTCATAGGGGTTAGTCGCTGGAAATGCCTGCTGCTTTCCCTTTAGCCAAGGCTGTATGATAATACAAGTAGGGACTTCCCCGCTGATCCAGTGGTGAAGAATCCGCCTTGCAACACAGGGGATGCAGGTTCCATCCCTGGTTGGGGAACTAAGATTCTATATGCCATGGAGCAACTGAGCCTGCGCATTGCAACTACTGAGCCCACGTGCTCTGGAGCCCATTGTGTGTCACAACTAGAGTTTTTGCACTACAACAAAGATCCCAAGTGCTGCAACTAAGACCTCAATGCAGCCAAATAAATAAAAACAAACCCTTGACCACACACAAGCCTGTATTGTGTAATACAGGTATAATAATACAGGTAATAATAAAAAAGTAATACAGGTATAATAATACAGGTCTTTTGTGGCCAGAGGTGTTTCAGAGCTCAGGATTGTTCAGAGTCTGGTGTATAAACACATAATCTGTAGTGTATTATATATTGACCTGTGGGGTCTGAGGCAGCATGCCATAATCAAATACACTAAGTTTTTTCAGTAGTGGAATATACTATTGCCACTATGTGGGATAAAGAATATCATCCACAGGTTCCCATCAGTTCAGGCCAGATTCTACCACTCAGTACATCTGGTTAGGTCAGGTGTGGCTGCCAAATGCCAAATGACTTACAAAAATCACTTTGGGCTCTCAGGGCCTTAGAATTGCTGCTAAGGGATTGTGTTGTAATTCTGACACTTGACTGGGCGCTTGGGAGGAACATGGGGTAGCCAGGACCACCGTCCTAGGAAGGCCCATGATTATTCTGTTTGATAGATTAGGAAACTGAGACACAGAGGAGGCTTGTGTGTGGTCAAGGTTACCCAGCTAGTGAGGGACAGAGACCAGCACCCAGCCCAGATTCATCTCTGAATTCTAATCTTAGCTTCTCTTTAAAAAAAAAAAAAAATTATTTATTTGGCTGTGCCTTGTCTTGGCTGTGCCTTGTCTTAGCTGTGGCATATGGACTCTAGTTCCCTGACCAGGGATCAAACCTGGGCCCCCTGCACTGTGAGCACAGAGTCTTAGCCACTGGACCACCATGAAAGTCGCTCTAATTTTAACCTCATTTAAGACCCAGATTTAATCTTCCCACCCCTGCCACCTTTTATGAGGCCTTCCTTGAGAATGCAGGTCTACATTTACCTCTGACTTTTTACAAATCTTTTTTTTTTTCCCTTGGCCTCAAAATTCAGCACTATACACTATCATGTGTAAAACAGATAGCTGGTGAGAAGTGGCTATATAGCACAGGGAGCCCAGCCTTGTGATCTCTGATGACCTAGAAAGGTGGGGTTATGGGAGGGGAAGGAGGCTCAGAAGGGAGAGAGGATATATGTATAATCATAGCTGATTCACGTTGTACGATAAAAACCAAAACCACATTGTAAAGCAATGTTCCTTCAATTAAAAAATAAGTTAAAAAAGAATCCACCACTTTCTCGTCTGCTGTGTGGTATGGTTGTGCCTGGGTGGTTTCCTCTTCTTTTGGAGGGCAGGCTCTGTGAATTCTGTCTTTTCTTGTCTTTTCCACAGTGATGGGCACGGGGCTGAGTGCTCAGCACATCTGTGAAGATACACCATGATTGAAGAAAGTAGCCCACCTGGGCTGTCATTTTAATTCCTGCCCCCAGAAAGATGGGGAATGAGGGAAGGGCAAGTTAGCTGGTATGTGTCCGGAGCAGGGCAGGCTTGAGAACATGCTCTAATGCCTCTCGTGAAACCTTAACACTCCTTAATGGAGGTGGCTAGACTTGGAGGTACATAAATGTAGAATGGAAGCACATGTGTACCGTGCTTTGTTAAACTGGAAAATGCCACAGGAAATCTGCAGGCGTAAAATCCAGCTACTGCACACAGACACCTTGATGGCCAAGGACAGCTGGGAGTCAGAGGTGACTGGCCGCTGTGGTCAGTGTCGGCAAGGAGGACAAAGAGTCTGCATTCAGGAAAAGCATTTGGGTGAATCTCCTGGCAAAGTGCTCCTGTGGGGCTTGGATAATGCTGATGAATATGTGCATTTTGAAATGATCAGGAGTCAGTCTGATAATCTATTGCATGTAAAGAGGCCTTTGGGAGCAACTAACCCTTTGTCTACTGCTATGACGTCCAACCCTTTATGAGGAGGGGGACCGGGCCGCATCCCCATAGGCATTACCAGCCATCATCATTACCAGGGTAGGTTACCGAGATGCATGCTGACATGAGGAGCTTGGATAAAGCTCTGTCTGGGATAAGACCCAAGTCCCCATCACTGCCTTCAAGGATCTTGTGGTCCATTCCATTTCACCCTAAGTGCTCAAGGACATGATGGACGAAGCATGGCTTCTGAGTTCAGTAAACCTATGTGTGGATCCTGACTGTACTCTTGGTAACTGTCTGGCTTTAAACAAATCACTTACCTTTTCTGAGTTTTAGCTTCTCATCTGTAAAAGGGATTGTTAATAATATCCCTTTCTCTGGGTTGTTGTGAGATATAATGAAATATTCACTATTAAATATCACTAATATTCACTATTAAAATAATCAGATTTCAAGTCCCTTCCTTTCCTATCCACTCATTACTCTGAAGGCAAACAGCAACCGAGATCAGGGAGGGCCTACACTTGGCAGGTATCGCTAATCAATCACTGCATTGGGCTCTGAGCTGCTAAGCTTAAATGAGGCCTGGACTCTTCAACCTACCATTCTGGGCTCACAACCAGTTAGGACCTAGATCACTTCCTATACAACTCATGTGGCTCATTCCTTTTTGTGGACTGTTGGAGACCCACTAGGGGTCTGTTTACCTAAGGAACCAAGGAGTCTTCTGGAAAAAGAGTTTATCCTAAGGGAAGAGAGAAGGGAGATTCAGAAGTTAGATTTAAGAACAATGGCCCAGGGTGTGGGGAGTGGGGATGTGGATTCTGCCACTCAGAATGACCTCTGGCCAGCTCCACCAGTCTGATGTCTGAGCCCTTTGCTACAGGAAGAGCTACCAAAAATTATAAAAGAGCAGCCTTATAATGACGGTCATAGATGCTAATGGTCTAAAATGGCAGCTGTTTTAGGACCAGCAAGTGCTGTTTGGAAGAGAGATAGTGTCTCCAGCTTGGTCACCTATGCTGGGTGTTGGGTATAGGCAGGTGTGCAGGATGGGGTTGGGGGTATGAGTAGCTTCAACACAAGTGTCAGCACCAGCAGCAGTAGCTGGGCCCTGGGTGGTGCCCCTGGTGCAACAGGCTTTGGAAGGCACCCTCTGTGGCTGCTGAATGTGCCTTTGATGGTGACTGAAGGTTTCAGCTCAACAAGGCAGAGCAGATGAGCAGGCTGGGGTCAGGTGCCCTGAGACCTCCATAAGCATAGGGTATCACCCACTGATAACCCTCAGAACTACATGGGAAGAAATTTGAGGTGCCTCAGAGTGGAGGCAGCCAGAGAAATATTTTTAAGGTCGTATTCCTATAGCCAGCCCCTGGTGATCTAGGAGACTACAGAGCTGGCGTATGATCTTGAGCCATCATGCATCTTATCTTATTTTTTTAGCAGAATTCTTTTTGTGAGACTCTGGTGCAGACACTAGAAGCCCAGCTGGATTTTATGCCTCATGGTGTCTTAGGTAGTCTCAAGAACAAGCTGGAGGGAGAGTAGGCCCTTGAAAAAGGCTGTTCAGAGGAATGAATAAAGGAATCATGGAATGAATTGATGTATGGATAGATGGATGGGTAGATGGAATGCCTTTCCAGAAGCCAGGATGGATGCTCCCCTAACACTGATGTTTATTTGCATTTTTTCCCTCCCCACCTCTCTCTCCTTTTCTTCTGCCAACATGTTTTCTTCCTTAGTTTTCATCTCCTCCATCTTTGTTTCCACTGTGAGCCTCCTTTCTTAGAGTTGCACCCTCCTGAGAGCAGAATGAAAAAGGCCAGGTCAATTTTCCATCCATTAATTAATTAATTAATTGAGTCAATAGATGTTCATTGAGCTCTAGCTGTTCCTTCATCCGTTCCAGCAGGCACTTGACAAGCTGTTTATTGAACAGCAGTGGAGCATCTGAAGTGGAGCCAGGAGCCAACCGATGGGGGAGCAGAAAGATCTAAGTAAGATCCTTGCTCCCTGGGGATCAACAATCTATCGATAAAAGATAAAACCAACAGAAACCGGACGCCACTGAGCTCTGCTGTCTCATCGCTCCCACTCTAACCAGTCGCCCCACATCCGGGTTGTGAGGGGCAGTCCACTGGTTATGCTTCTTGCTAGTTGGTCTGACAGCACTGCCTGTGATGAATGTGTCATTTACAGAGGCAGCCAGGCCCTCTCTCTCATTACCACCATTCACCCTGCTCATCTAATTTTTCCAGCAGCCTTGTCTTCAGTGCTTCCTGCTCCTTCCTTGATTTGAATCCTCAGATCTCAGCATTAAGAGATCTTGGAAGCATTTTGGTTTCCTCCTGTGCCTCCCAAGGCTGTTTCTGGGGCTCAGGCCAGCACCTCCACCAGCAGCCTGCTCCCTCGTGCATGACCAGCCTCCTGTCCCACCATGGCAGGTTCATATGCTGGGCTCAAGTCGACCCACTTTGTCTGGACTGCATTCATCTTTTGAGCTGCAACCTGTCAGATATTGGCTTTATAGCTATTCCAGTTCTTGTCAGGGTTTTTTTCTTGAGAATAAATATTTCCAGTTTCTCAGTTTTTCCTAATTCGAATATGATCTTCCACAATTCTGAAGAGTTTTCTCGGGGCAGACTCTAGCTTTCCTGTAGATCCCTCAAAATGTACCCTTTCCCCTAAAATTGATGACTAAAAAGAGGTCTGCCCAGCAATTGAGGGGTTGGCTGGGCTGCTGCTGTACTGCTACTAGCTCTTATTGAACTTAAAGCCAACTAAAATTACCACGTCTCCTTGACTTGGAGAAAATGTGAGAGTTACATGTTAAAGTTAATATAAACTGTGAGAATTGTCTAGTAGTCCAAGCCGCTGATTTTATAGGAAAGGAAACTGAGGTCCAGAGAGGCTAAGTAACTCACAGCTCACGGGGAGTGAGGACAGAGTAGGGGCAACTACTGGTCCAGTACTCCTTCGAGTGTATCAGGCTGCCTTCTGATTGGTTGCCATTCCAAAAAAGGAAGTGGAAAGCATCTTCTGCTTTGAAGTCAGTTTTTCTCATTCAATATTTTGTGCTACTGAGCTTTTGAACCCCCTGACCCAATGACCATTCAACCCAATGACCTCAGGTTGAATTCTTTGGGGTTTCATCCTACTCATTCCATTTGATCTGTCAGGATAATTTCTGACCTTGATTTGGTGATGGATTGCTTGCAGCAGGTCTTTCTAGCCTAATGTTGGAACTTCCTGTAGCTCTGGATGCTCTTGGTTCTGTGCCTTCTGTCAGCCGTTTCTACTGGAAGCTTGGCAGAGAAGACACACTGTCTGAAGCCAGCCTCACCATGAGCTTCCTTCTCCCCTCACCCATCTGTTCGGCTGTTGTCTTCCACACTGAATCTCTTTTCTCTCACTTGCCTCTTATTCTGTTATTAGAAGCCCTACAAACCCATTTCAGATTCTGCTCCCACTATGAAATGTAGGGGGAAATGTGATGATCGGTATTTCTTTCTTTTTTAGTCTTTTTTGAATATTGAGTTTTTAAATTTACTTATTTTTAATTGAAGGGTAATTGCTTTACAACATTGTGTTGGTTTCTGCCATACATCAGCATGAATCAGCCATAGGCATACCTATGTCCCCTCCTTCTTGAACCTCTCTCTCTCCTGTCCTACCCCTCTAGGCAGTCGCAGAGCACTGGGTCTGAGCTCCGTGTGGCATACAGCCAGTTCCCACTGGCTGTCTATTTTACATATAGTCATCTACATGTTTCAGTGCTGCTCTCTGCATTCGTCCCACCTTCTCCTTCCCCTACTGTGTCCACAAATCTCTTCTCTCTGTCTGCGTCTCCATCACTACCCTGCAAATAGGTATTTGTTCTATTTTGAGAACTAGCTTTTCCTGAGCGTCTGTATGTTGTAGCGAGAAAAATCTCTGGGCCAGGCACTGGTTCCAGCCCTTTATGGACTCACATTATGTCTCTCTCCTCAGTTGGCACATATATATAATGGGAGGCAAAGGAAACTCACAGATAGTAAGCATCTGCTCAGTGCTAGCAGCTCTGCTAGGGACTCTGATTACAATTTGCATTTCATTCAGTTGTTACCACAAGCCTGCAGCGCAGGTAATATCTCCACTTTAAGAAAGAGAAAGCTAAGGTCAGAGAAGTTAATTCGACAAGGCATATCCAGTTAGTAAGTAACAAAATTTCTTCACCCCCTGCTGTCTCTCTCATGGTCAGTAATTGTAAAAATCAAATAATTTAGTAATGAATATAAAGCTGCTTTGAAAAGTATAAAGCACTCGGTAAATGTTAGGGAGTATTGTTAAAATGCAAAGTTTTTCTCACTTCTTGCTATCCTTCTCTGTTTCTGCCATCTCCTCAAAGTAGAAGCAGTTGCCTTTGGTCCAGACCTTTCAAAGAAATGTCATAAAACTATTTTTCAAAATGTCAAATGCCTGTGTACTTTAGCCCAAAGTAATTAAGCCTCTTTATTTTCTCCAAGTCACAATGTAGAACCCTGGGAGCTTCCAGAATGTGCCCTTTCTCCTCCATGCTGAACTAATGGAAATCAAGGCTGAAGGCTGAGATTGCAGGGAAGTCGGTGAGAGCCCTTCTGTGCCACAGGGGCCTGGCCTGATTTTGGCAGGTCTCCAGCCTTGACCACAGAATACGAAATAATAGCAAGTAGGAATTATTTATCTAGGGGCCAATGACTCATGATGGCATGGTCCACTGCTAGCAGAGTGCCAGGGGCCCAAGGTTGTAGGTGAGTGGATGCCAGAGGCAGGACTGCAATTCCGGTCTCTAGTCCACCACCCTCACCCCACCTCCACCCCTGGGTTAGTGTTAGTCACTCAGTCGTGTCCAACTCTTTGCAACCCCAATGACTGTAGTCCACCAGGATTCTCTGTCCATGGGATTCTCCAGGCAAGAATACTGGAGTGGGTTGCCATTCCCTTCTCCAGGATATCTTCCTGACCAAGGGATTGAACCCAAGTCTCCTGCATTGCAGGCAGATTCCTTACCACCTGAACCACCAGGGAAGCCCTCTACACACCCTCTAATCAGCCCACCTCAAACACAGCAGGCAGAGCAACAGCTCAGTGCCTGGAGGACAACTAACATTTCAGTGACATTATAGGGTGTTTACACTGAGCTAGATATTGGTGCATGCATTTTCCCACTTCATCTCCATAGCAGTGCTTATTTTCTCTATTTTTTCTGTTAAAGACACTGAGGCTCATTCTCCAGGTCACACAGTTGATGAGGGGTAGAGCCAGAATGAAAGCCCAGGTCTGACTTATTTGTAGGATACCATGTGGACTTTCTCTTAGGATTCCTCTTACCCAACAACTGGTTCTTGTTTTTTGAACTTCTTATTTTGTATGGGAGTATAACCGATTAACAATGTGGTGATAGTTTCACATGGGCAGCAGAGGGATTCGGCCATACATAAGCATGTATCTATTCTCCCCCAAACTCCCCTCTCATCCAGGCTGCCACATAACATTGAATAGAGTTCCCTGTGCTATACAGTAAGACCTTGTTTATCCATGGACCTTGCTGTTTATCCATTTATGTATCAGTTCATTTCAGTTCAGTAGCTCAGTTGTGTCCAACTCTTTGCCATCCCATGAATTGCAGCATGCCAGGCCTCCCTGTCCATCACCAACTCCCAGAGTTCACTCAAACTCACATCCATCGAGTTGGTGATGCCATCCAGCCATCTCATCCTCTGTTGTCCCCTTCTCCTCCTGCCCCCAATCCCTCCCAGCATCAGAGTCTTTTCCAATGAGTCAACTCTTCACATCAGGTGGCCAAAGTACTAGTTTCAGCTTTAGTATCATTCCTTCCAAAGAACACCCAGGGCTGATCTCCTTTAGAATGGACTGGTTGGACCTCCTTGCAGTCCAAGGGACTCTCAAGAGTCTTCTCCAACACCACAGTTCAAAAGCATCAATTCTTCGGCGTTCAGCTTTCTTCACAGTCCAACTCTTACATCCATACATGACCACTGGAAAAACCATAGCCTTGACTAGATGGACCTTTGTTGGCAAGTAATGTCTCTGCATTTGAATATGCTATCTAGGTTGGTCATAACTTTTCTTCCAGGGAGTAAGCGTCTTTTAATTTCATGGCTGCAATCACCATCTGCAGTGATTTTGGAGCCCCCAAAAATAAAGTCTGACACTGTTTCCACTGTTTCCCCATCTATTTCCCGTGAAGTGATGGGACTAGATGCCATGATCTTCATTTTCTGAATGTTGAGCTTTAAGCCAACTTTTTCATTCTCCTCTTTCACTTTCACCAAGAGGTTTTTTAGCTCCTCTTCACTTTCTGCCATAAGGGTGGTGTCATCTCCATATCTGAGGTTATTGATATTTCTCCTGGCAATCTTGATTCCAGCTTGTGCTTCTTCCAGCCCAGCGTTTCTCATAATCTACTCTGCATATAAGTTAAATAAGCAGGGTGACAATATACAGCCTTGACGTACTCCTTTCCCAATTTGGAACCAGTCTGTTCTTCCATGTCCAGTTCTAAGTGTTGCTTCCTGATCTACATACAGATTTCTCAAGAGGCAGTTCAGGTGGTCTGGTATTCCCATCTCTTTCAGAATTTTCCACAGTTTATTGTGATCCACACAGTCAAAGGCTTTGGCATAGTCAAGAAAGCAGAAGTAGATGTTTTTCTTGAACTCTCTTGCTTTTTCCATGATCCAGCGGATGTTGGCAATTTGATCTCTGGTTCCTCTGCCTTTTCTAAAACCAGCTTGAACATCTGAAAGTTCACAGCTCACATATTGCTGAAGCCTGGCTTGGAGAATTTTGGGCATTACTTTACTAGCATGTGAGATGAGTGCAATTGTGCAGTAGTTTGAGCATTCTTTGGCATTGCCCTTCTTTGGGATTGGAATGAAAACTGACCTTTTCCAGTCCTGTGGCCACTGCTGAGTTTTCCAAATTTGCTGGCATATTGCATGCAGCACTTTCACAGCATCATCTTTCAGGATTTGAAACAGCTCAACTGGAATTCCATCACCTCCACTAGCTTTGTTCGTAGTGATGCTTTCTAAGGCCCACTTGACTTCACATTCCAGGATGTCTGGCTCTAGATGAGTGATCACACCATCGTGATTATCTTGGTTGTGAAGTTCCTTTTTGTACAGTTCTTCTGTGTATTCTTGCCACCTCTTCTTAATATCTTCTGCTTCTGTTAGATCCATACCATTTCTGTCCTTTATCGAGCCCATCTTTGCATGAAATGTTCCCTTGGTATCTCTAATTTTCTTGAAGACATCTCTAGTCTTTCCCAGTCTGTTGTTTTCCTCTATTTCTTTGCATTGATCGCTGAAGAAGGCTTTCTTATCTCTTCTTGCTATTCTTTGGAACTCTGCATTCAGATGCTTATATCTTTCCTTTTCTCCTTTGCTTTTCACTTCTCTTCTTTTCACAGCTATTTGTAAGGCCTCCCCAGACAGCCATTTTGCTTTTCTGCATTTCTTCTCCATGGGGATGGCCTTGATCCCTGTCTCCTGTACAATGTCATGAACCTCAGTCCATAGTTCATCAGGCACTCTATCTATCAGATCTAGTCCCTTAAATCTATTTCTCACTTCCACTGTATAGTCATAAGGGATTTGATTTAGGTCATACCTGAATGGTCTAGTGGTTTTCTCCACTTTCTTCAATTTAAGCCTGAATTTGGCAATAAGGAGTTCATGATCTGAGCCACAGTTGGCTCCTGGTCTTGTTTTTGCTGACTGTATAGAGCTTCTCCATCTTTGGCTGCAAAGAATATAATCAATCTGATTTCAGTGTTGACAGTGTGTATACCTGACAGTTTTAAAAGCAGTCTCTAAAGTGTTCAGGTGGTGCCAAGCACAGTCTTGGGGAAATAACAGATTTTTAGCATGGATTTTAAAGTCCTCCATGGCCTGGTCTCAGTCTAACTGCTTCATATTGCAGACACACAGTGCTTTCCATCATCAGAATCATCTGAAGCTTCAAAACACAGATTCTTGGATCCCATGTCTGATTTACTGTAATCATAGTACTTGTTTCTGGGACTCAGGAATCTGTTTTTAAGTCTCCAAATTGATTATGATGATCAGTTGGTTTGGAAACCATCGTCTTATACAAGCCTTCTCTTTAGACCTTTTCCAAATTACCATCTATACTCCCATTTCTGTGACTTGGGGTACATTGCCATGCACCTCACTTTAGTTGGCTGTTCTCTATTTCTACCCATCATTCTTCTTTTTTTTTTTTTCTTCAATATTTGTTTATTTATTTGGCTGCACTGGGTCCTAGTTGTGACATGCAGGATCTTCAAGGTTGATTGTGGCATGTGGGATCTTAGTTGCAGCATACGAACTCTTGGTTGTGGCATGTAGTATCTAATTCCCTGACTAGGAATCGAATCTGGGCACCCTGCATTGGAAGTGCAGAATCTTAGCCTCTGGACAATCAGGGATGTCCCATCTACCTACTGATTTTTTAACCCAGCTCACTCTCCATCTATAAGGATCTTGATCATCACAGCTTCCAGGAATGGTCCTCTCATCTGTATTCCATGAACACCTTTGGCCCTCAACTGGCAAATATATTAGGATGTGAATTTAGAAGCTATAATAGAAACTCAAAATAACAGTTTTGCCTCATTTAACCCTAGAAATATATGTCTTCTGTAACAGTGCCAGAATAATCAGTCCAGTGGCATCTCCAGGACCCAGGCTTCTGCTATCTTCTAGCTCATCCCTAGGATAGCACCTTTGTTCACATGATCCAAGATGGCTCAGCACCACATCCACATCCCAGTCAGTGGGAAAAGGGAAAATGAGATGAGGGAGTGCAATGACTTAGGAGTCACACAGAACAATTACTATCACATGGCCCTGTCCAGAACTTGATCCCATGGCCACACTTAGCTGCAATGAAGGGTGAGAGATTTAACTTTATTCTGAGTGGATACATGCCTAGTTAACATTGGAGGTTCTATGAATTGTGTGAGTAATAGGGGAGAATAGATGTTGGGGAACAACTAGCTGGTTAGTAATTTTCTGTGTTCCCAGCAAGGTGTGAAAACTGGGCGCCTGTCTTATCCCTGCTTGTGATCTTTCTGAGTGTCTAGTATATGGAAGGCATTAGATGAGTGCCTGTGATTGGCGAGTTAGATGACAGGGCTAGGTAAAGCACTGGGATTTAAGTCATATTTTTATTCTAGTCTATGTTCTCCATAATTTAGGGGAAGTTTGTTAACCTTTCTGGGCTTCAGTTCCATAGAATCATAAAATTTAGTTGAAAGGCACTTAAGATATTATCTAGTCCAGCTGTCTCATTTTATAGATGAAGAAGCTTAAAACCAGAAAAGGTGGTGACTTGTTGAAGACACAAGTATTTGTAAATAGAAAGCCAGCATCCAGGCCTTCTAGCACTCAGCCCAGGCACAGCATGAGGGTATCTCCCAATATTTGGAAAACGAGTACAAGGGACAAGGAGACCTCGAAGTGCCCTTCCAACTCAGAAACTCTGATGCATGTATGTGCTCATGTTTCTACCCTTCAATCAAATTAAATACAAAACTAGTCCTAAACCAGCATATCCTGCTGAATCTTGCTATGTGCTCCAGCAGCCTAGACTGTCCTTTAAGAGACAGACAAGTTCGGAGCTTTGAGTTCTGAGGTCATCTAAGAAGCCAGAGCGGTTGGAAAAAGCAAGGGACCTACTGCCTGGTCACCAGCAGCAACATTCCCTGTGATCTTCTTCCGAGAGGACGCTGCTCTGAGTAC
Source organism: Oryx dammah (assembly GCF_014754425.2). NCBI lineage: Eukaryota > Metazoa > Chordata > Mammalia > Artiodactyla > Bovidae > Oryx > Oryx dammah. Next base: position 2,302,965 of record NW_024080602.1, on the reverse strand, counting down.
CAGGGAGTAGCTGGCCTCAGGGGATTTGGAATCCCGGTCACACACAGTTAAATAGCAGTGGAAGAGGACGTATGTAACATCCACAGAAGAAATGTCACAAGGCAAACGGGCCGTAATAACAACAAGAGCTTCCATTTATTTATTCCATTTATTGCCCAGCTGCAGCCTGTGCCCCACTCTGTGATAGGTATTTATTTTATAGGCTTGATCTCATTAAATTCTCATGACAAGCTTCTGGGATTACTGAAGGTCATACAGCTGGTAAGTGGTGATTAATTGTCAGGGGAGTGCCGTGAAGACAATAAAATAGGGAGAAGTTCAGGGGAGAAGCCTGTGGATAGAGAGGTCTGGGAGGGCTCTGTGGGGGAGGAGAGGGACCTCCTCTCCTTGAGGAGGACAGTTGCACTGGACCCTGAAGGTGGGTGTGATTTGCGGAAGAAGAGAAATGAGGGCAATGAGCGTGGATGGTAAGGCAACATATGCCAAGGAACACCGAGCAAACAATTCCTAGGGAAGATGTGGGAATAAGCAAACACAAGGGCAAGAGCGTGAAGCCCCACAGCTCTCACACTGCGCAAGAAAAGAGAAAATAAAGCGATTGGGAAAGGGTAAAGGCAATTGGTGTCAAGTGCCTCACTTCTAGGATTTAACATAAAGAAAATTTCAGAGACAGTGTGAAAGGTGGAGACAATTAGATGTATAATAATAGGGTAACTGTTCAATATATTATGGAACAAATATTGCTTTTTCAAAACATATTTTTGAAAGATGTGAAATGATCTCCATAATGTCAAATAAAGAAGCAGGATACAAAGCTGTAGTGCAAAATTCTTTTTTAAAAAAAATTAATTTGCTTGGCTGTGCTGACTCTTAGTTGTGGCATGTGGGATCTGGTTTCCTGACCAGGGATCAAATTTGGGACCCCTGCATTGGGAGTGAGGAGTCTTAACCACTGGACCACCAGGGAATGCAAAATTCTTAATATTAAATGATATATATATATATATACACACACACACACACACACATAACATAAAATCATGTGTGTGTGTACACCTATTCACAGAAAAAAAGACTGGAAGGAAAGGTACTCAGCGTATTTACAGTGATTATCATTACCAAGTAAGAATATCATTAATTTTTCTTTAGACTTTTTGTTTTCCAAATTTTATTCAGTGAACATACACATTTATAGTAATAAAAATGCTCATTTTTAGTCTTTTAAAATTTAAAATCTCCATACTCTGCCATGAAATACTATAATAAACATCTTACTTTGTCTTTAAAGATAATTCATTATCTCTTCTTCGAGTGATGCAGACTACTAATATTCCAGCCAAATGATTGTTCAATAATTACTACATCTATAGATTTTTTGAAAGTTCACTGAAACCTGATATTCCTGAATTCCCATGTAAAGCTTTTAGCTCCATGGCTCCCACTGGATCAGAAACACTCAAGTCCCCCATTAATGTTCTCTGTAGCTATTTAGATAAATTGCCTTCCCCAGAACCATAAATCCTAAATGAACGACACCCTTATTTCAGGGGACAGGCACCAAAGCCTTTTTCAAACTCAATGATTTATGAATCTGCAGTTTTCAGAGTGTCAGGGGTCTTTCATCAATACCCTCAGGACCTTCCCAGGTATAGGAACATATCAGATGCAACGACATTACTGTACTTGGGTCAATAGTTTTTACCTTTATCCTTTCTGCTTGGTTTGATCTGGGGGTTTACTTTTTTCCCTTCCATTGAAATAGTTAGGATATTCGCTGAGTAAGAGAGGCAGTGCATTAAATATAACTTGATCAGAATCCCAGCCTGCCTTTGCCCTCACTGCAATGGGGGCAACATAAAGGTTAATAACAGAGCGAGGCTCCCACGCACTTAACCACAGAGCAGCACCCCGTCACCGAGTGACAATTACGAACAGAGCTTCACCCAAACCAGGCAGACCTCTGCATGAGCTCAGATCTCCATTCATCACGGAGCTGACAGCCTGCAGAGCTCCGCGTGGAACAGGCAGCTGAGTCTTCCTGTTTTACCCAATGGAATGATCTATACTATCAGGACTGAGAGGGAGAGGAGCAGAGAGGGGAGGAGGGGAATGAAATAGCCTCCTCTTTGGCATGTTTGGGCAACAGCTCCAAGTGTCTGTTAGAGACTTGTAAAGAAATATCACACAATGATCTTGCTGTCCCTGCTTGCCATTTTCTGGCTCTCAGACAAGGACGGTCCTACCTGAGATACTTCTCTTTTTGCAGGCATCATGACAATTGGAACAAGCACATAGCCAGTGTGTGATTTTGGATGTCACCCTAGGTCTGTTATCTCATTCATAGAATGAATGGGTTGGATGAGAATGGTGGTTTTCAAACTGGGTTCCTCAAGGTCTTATGTTCCATAGTGGTGCCTCAAAACCAACAAGGGCAGGGAGGTGGGGAGTGAGGCCAGGCACAGCTGCTTTACATGAGCTCATTGAATTTTATTTGTAGGCTGTTTTTAAATGTGCAGAACATGGCTTATATACTAATCTCATCTGATCTTCACAACATTGTAAGGGTGTCAAGACAGACAGTACCATCTCTTCCAGTTCCTATTGCTATGTAGCAAACCACCCTGAATCTGGATGGCCTAAGACAACCATTTTATTATGTTTACAGATTCTTTGGGTCAGAGTTTCAGACAGGCCCAGAAGGAAATGCTTTCTCAATCCTATGTTGCCTGGGACTTCAGCTGGGAAGACTCAAGGGCTGGAAATGACTCAATGCCCAACGGCTAGGCTCCCCTGCGTAGTCTCCATTCACAGGTCTGTCTGCTGACTAGGACACCTACATATAACCTTTCCCTGTGGTCTTGTCACAAGAGCTAGTTTGTGCTTCGTTATACAGTGACAGATGAGTTCATAGAGCTGGGTGTTCTATGAGTGAGGCAGAATTGCATGGCTTTTTTATAATCTGGATTCAGAAGTCACATAGAGTTGTTTCTGCTATATTCTATTGGTTGAAGCAGTCCCAAAGTTTCACCCATAATCAAGGGAAAGAACAAGATGGGACAAGAATCTGTATCATGCTGTAAGATGAGCATGCAGACCTATGGCTGATTCATGTTGATATTTGGCAGAAACCCCAATTCTGCAAAGCAATTATCCTTCAATTAAAAAAAAAAGCATGCGGAATGAGAGAGTGTGTTATGGCGTGACTGGAGAATATAGTCTGTCAAGCCCTTTTCACTTGAAAGATGAAGAGAAAGAAAGAATTGGTACCCTTCTATTAAGGGCAGAGCTGGGACTAGAACCAAGTCCTTCAGATTTGAGCTCTTTCTACTTTACCATGCTGCTTTTGGATCTGAGTTTATTCTTTCTGAATTAACAGGTCATTAACTTAGTGAATAGGCTGATTCAAACATTAATACTCACCATGATGGGGCATGACCAGCCAAGAAAAGTATCTTCTGGTGGATGGAACATTTTGGTCTTGTCAGTTCTCAGAAAATTGAATTGTTATTATGGTGCTCATTCTGTAATACATAGAAATATTGACTCATTAGTTGTACACCTAAAACTAATATTGTCATCAATTACAGCTCAAAATTAAAATTGAGGTAAAAGGCTAGTTTCCAGTCCAGCATCAGGGGCCTAATTGGTACTTAAAAGGATTGTTTGGTTGGCTTTTAAAAATGAATCAGTATTTTATCTTAAATCCTTTCCAGAGTCAAGGCCATATGAACAATTTCTTTTAGACTGCTTTGATGCTTTGACTGTTCCCACTTGGAGTCTACAACTCTCTTCATCCATTCTCACAATACCTAAGTAGAAAATTCTTTACTGATCCAGTAGCCATTGATTGGGAAGTGGCAATGCCTGGCCCTGAGTTGGACACAGGATCCAGAAACAGTTAATGACAGTCCTCGACACTGAGGGCTTCGCAACCTAGAGGAGAAGATATCTAACATAGCTAATGCTAAAGACAGCTGACTGAAGTGCTGATGTAACACAGGGGAAGCAGCAACAGACCCTGCCTGAGAGACTGACTGACTTCACAGGGGAAATAACATTTAACCTGGATTTGGAGAGGTAAGAGCTGTTCAGGCAGAGACTATATGGGGCAGAAAAAGTCCCAAGCATGGGGAATACACATGGGAAACAGAGATGAAAGGATATGATGTGTCTTCAGAAAGGTAGACATCCTCCAGTACTGCAGGACAGGTGTGAAAGGTGATCAGACAAGCAGGGGAGGAGTCTGGAGCAGTATATTGAGGCCATCTTATAAAAGAGTACCAGTAGCATCCCTAGATATACTCTTTCTGTGAGTTTCCCCTTCCTCATAGTCCCATTTTGCTCCCACCTTTCAGACTCAGCTCTCTGACTCTCCACAATTAAAATCTACTCTGGAAAGTTATATTAGTCATTTATATTGTAGTATAAATGAAATTATTCATAGTCTATAAGATGTTCTTTCTTGGAGAGTTTCCTTACTATTAGAAATTTTATTTCACCTTAAATAATAAAAGGCTGTTTCTCTCTTGTTTGAAAGAATGTTGTGGCGATCCTTCCTATGACCAATGCACTCTCCGCCCATAGTGAGAGACTTGCAGGAAAACATTTACCACTCTTCACCAGAGACAGAATCCTGCATTCAACTGGCCATTTGTCCAGCTCAATGTGCCTGTACCATCTCTGGTCATTTAGAGCTCCCCTGGTCTCTGGATGAGAGCTTAATTATCCCAAGAGCTGCTAACCACTTCTCCCGATAAAATACCGTCCAACTCCTAAAGATCAACCTGCAGAACTTGTATCCTTCACATACAGCTAGCCAAACTCCTAGGCATGGGGCAGAATGTAAATGTTAACAGTCTCATAGCTCATTGCCTATAAAAACTGTTTTATGAGCATCTAAGTAACAGGCGATTGTCCAGTGCCTGCAGCTAGAGTGGTAATTTCACCTCCTAACACCTGAATGAGATGAGTGTTGATTCTCTCTATGAGAACATGTGGGTTATAGTGATGTTCAGGGAAAGCCAGACCTTGCTAGCACATTGACGTAGTTCATTCGCAGCACTGCCAGAGAGGAAATGAGGATGCTTTCTTGCAGTGATTACTTTCCTTGTTGATTGGTGTCAGGTACTTTCTGACCTCTTGGCTCATCAGTGTCCCTTCTCATCACCCACCTGTTGCCATTCTTGAAGTCTACCTGACCTGGTATTAGAAGGCAACTGACTGATTATTAAGCTCCATTATTGCTGTTTTCTCAGAGTACTTTTTTTAACCTCTGATTCCCACTGTCTCTCACCTTCTGACCCCATAGATGGGCTCCTGATTCTTGGCTCACTTCCTGAGCCCTGGTTCCCCTGCCCTCCCACTGTGTGATTGGCTTTTCCTTCATCTACTGTCCTCTGCAGTTGCCAAGGACACTTTGTACCTTCCTATAAGTACGAGGCAACCAGCTTGCTCCCTGAGTATTAGTACCCCAGAAGATTGACATTGAGTCAGCCATGCTGTAGCTGCCACTTTTGTTCCTCTGAGGTGACCCTGGGCTTGGAAAGAAATTCTTACATTGTTTTCCTGTGTCCAAGCCTCTGCACTGTGCCGCAGTCCTGGTCACCAGGTAGGTCTAGTCTTATCCTTTTGCTTGAACCCCTGCCTTGCCTGATTCCTTCTTAAAGGCTTCACTTCCCTTCTGTGAAATGAAGACCCTGTCTTACCTTTATTGTGCAAACTGTGCCTTCAAGGGCTACAGTACAGTGGGAACCCCAGTCCTTTGATCTCCCTCTTGTCATGCTCAGTTAATGTCAGGCTGTGGCTTCTAGTGCCACCTGGGAGACCCTGATCTGGACTCTGTCCATTTCCCTCTGGTCACTGCACTTTGTTTCCTTCCATGGAGTTCCTGCTGCCATCTGTTGCTGATCCTGCCCAGAAACCTGCCATATCTCATCTATTAGGACAACTGCTTTGACAAACAACCCCAAATGTCAGTTGTTGTCATTCAGTTGCTAAGTTGTGTCTGACTCTTTGTGATCTCATGGACTGCAGCATGACAGACTCCTCTGTCCTGTACTATCTGCTGGAGTTCGCTCAAATTCATATCCATTGAGTTGGTGCTGCTATCTAACCAACTCATCCTCTGTCACCCTCTTCTCCTCCTGCCCTTAATCTTTCCCAGCATTAACACCTTTTCCAATGAGTTGGCTCTTTGCATCAGGTGGCCAAAATACTGGGGCTTCAATCCAAATGTTAGTAGCTTAACACATCATTCCTCATTCACATCAGTTCAGGTGTATGACAGTCTACCACATAGTGATTTAGGACCCACTCCTTCCATCCAGTGGTCCTTCCATCTTTTAGGACCTTGGAATCCTTCACTGGTTCCTCCATATCCAGCCAGCCAGTTGATGAGAAAGGAGAGACAGCAAAATATATCTCAGGAGATTTTAGAGCCTGGCCAAGATGTAGTGTTCATTGCTTCTGCCCTGATAAGTCAGCGATGAGGAGTTCATTGCCTCTGCTAGAACTAGTATCTGGCCATACCTAGAAAATGAAATCTTCCTCTGTGCTGGGAGAAATGGAATTATTTGATGTACAAGTATCACTGTCTCTGCTACACAGTAGAGGCATCTGTTTTCTAAGGGTGATCTCCTCTCAGCCCAGCCACCTTCTCCTTCCCCTACCCTCAGTTTATCATTCTGCCCAAAGCTTGGAAAGGACTGGGCTCCTGAGAAGACATCTCAGAAGTTACAGAGATATGAACTGGGGCTGTTGCTTTCCCATCACCTGAGCAGAAGGTGGATCCCATTTCAGGGGCAGGGAGAGTGTGGAGTGCTCTATAGAGAACCTCAGGCCCTACATAATCTCACAAATTGGGCTCTTCTTGACAACTGTCAGCTTTTCATTTCTTCTGAGAAATATTCTCTTTTCCCTCTTGGGTGCTTTATCAGAGAAGAGATACTCAAGTGATAGGTGCTTTACAAATATCTAGATGTAGGGAAAAAAGTGGCACGAAGAATAATTTAGACAAAACAATGTAGATTGCCATGGAAACAATCTTTAGAACACACTGGGGAAAAGGAATCATTGTTAACATGGTTCATATTTTTGCAGAGATACCCAATCACCAAACTCAATTCCAAACTATTCAATCATGCTACCTTCAACATTCTAGGGTTGTTATAACCAATGAACACATGCTGGTTTTCAAGGAGCCCTTTTCCTATTCATCTAATAATCTTTAATGAAGATAATGCTTTAATTAAGGCAACTTACTGTTTCACTGTTGGTTCTTTTAAAATCAGTGAAAGGTCGTACTGTTAACACAGTGAGTTTACTGAGCTATTCCAGAAGTATTTTTATTCTGACAGCAGAGGCTTATATGGCAAACATACATATTTAATTGAAATGTGCACAAGGAAAATGGGATGTATATCTTTTGTATTGCATGGAAAGAAAATGAGAAACCATCCTTAACTACTCAAATGCAGTTTTTGTCAGATTTTTCTGTCCCAACTAAAGCCCATAGGTGTGGATGACTCTTGGTCAGCAATAATGATTCAATAACAAAAACCTCGTGGGGGTGCAAATGAAGAGCTATTCCAGGTGCTGCTAAAGAACTGTCAGCAGAAGGGCAGCGGCTATTGGGAAGTCTCAGAGATGTAGGGTCCCGCGGTCTAGATGCTCGTCCTCAGCCTTGCCAGCACAGAAATGCAGTGTCTGCCATGGTTTTCTGTCCACTGTTCTCACAGGGCTCCAGTCCCGGCCTGTTTCCAAGGCTCCTCCCCTTTCTGGGGTAAATTCCTACGTCTTCTTTTTTTTTTGTAATTAATTTATTTTAATTGGAGGCTAATTACTTTACAATATTGTAGTGGATCTTGCCATACATTCACATGAATCAGCCACGGGTGTACATGTGCCCCCCTCCTGAACCCACCTCCCACCTCCCTCCCCATCCCATCCCTCAGGGTCGTCCCAGTGCACCGGCCCTCAGGGCCCTGTTATGTCTTCTTCATTGGAAGACAAAGCCATTGTCTGACCTTGTGGTCCCAGGAACCAGCTGAATCACAAGTCATGCTCTAGGCACTCCCAGGACTTCTGGGAATGTATTATATTTATGTTCTTTCCTTTCCTTGTCCCTCGTCTTCCTAATACATGACATCTGTGGGCTCAGGGAGACAAGAGGCAATTTGCTTGCCCAAATTAGATGCCAGGTCTTAATAAAATTATGAAAGTTCTTTCTCCCTTTCTTTCATTTCTTCCTACAAGTATTTGCTGAGCATATACTACATGCTATGTATTCTCTCTGGTGCTTCCAGGGTTTTTTTCATGTATCCCTTTCCCCTCTCTGTGACTGCTTTCTGTATCAGATTTCTTCCTTTCCTCCACCTCTCTGTGACCTGCAAACCTGTTTTCAGGGCAGTTCAGCTGTAAATCATTTGCATGACTCTCACAGTGCTCCTCTTCCTAGAGAAATTTGACGTGATTGTCTATTGTTCCGTGTTCAATAAACCTTAGACGGCAGTTTGCAAGCAGGAACCTTCTCTAAAACCTTATGTCCCACCACTTGGTGACCACCAACTTGGAACATGCATGAGACTGGTCCCTTCATTGACTCCTTTTTGAGAAAATATGCTAACATTGCCCTTCAGACAGAGCTCCAAATCCTTTTCATTGCACACAAGACCCTGCATAATCCAGCCTTCTACTTAACTCTTTTGACTCTTTCTGCTCCATTGGAAGAAAACCACATTGGAATTTTGTTGAATCTTTGATAGAAACACCATCTAATCTTAGCATGTTTCTACTTGGAGTGTTCTAGTCATCAACCCCTTTCACCACAATAACTCCCATTCCTACTTCAAGTCCCATTTTAAACGTCACTAATTCTGGGGAGCCTTCCCAGACTCCCAGTGAGACTGGGATTAGGCTCCCTGATACATGATCTCATAGCAACCAATAATTTTCAGAGCACCTGAAAATTGTTGTGTTAATTGTTTCATGGATGTATGAAACATCCATAGTTGTGTTCAGTTACTTATCTCATGCACGTACACCTCATCAACTGGTCTTCACAGCTGTCATGTTTCTTATTATGTACCAAGCATCTGGCAGAATGCTGGGCTCATAGTAAATATCTGTAGAATATATACATGACCAATTATAAGTACTTTGTAGGTACTAATTGTGAGTACTTACTAATCCTAAGTACCATGCCTCTAAGTCAAAACTTCATCAAGAGTTTCCTTATTTATTATTTGGTAATTTAAAAACTGATTAGCTCTGCCCTGCAGAGTGGTCACCTACTGTCAAAGGCCCCTTCTCTTGGGCAGACTCTGTACTTGGATTCTATTCTCATTGTTTCACACTTGAGCTTTCCCAATTTCAGTCTACCCTGTTAGATCCTACTGGATTAATTTTCCCCAAACACTGATCTGACCAAGCGACTCTTTGGCTTAAAAGAATTGGCTACAGAATAAAGCTCAGACCTCTCCTAGCCTTCAAGCCCATCTGTATTCTGATTCTGACCTAAATTTCTGTATTCACGTATTCTGTAAAGGAAACTGTTTGTTCCACCATGACATTTTTATTCACTAAGTTTTTTGTTTACATTATTTACTTCACTCAGAAGCACCCCCTTCTCTTCTGTTTCCAAACTTCAATCCATGTTAAGAGTACAGCTTATGTCCCATTTTCTCTGTATGACAACCCCTAGCCACCTGTAGAGCAGTTTCAGCTGTAAGTGATGAGGCTAATATCAAATGAGTTTAAGAAAGAAAAAGAATTTATTGGTTCATGTAATTGATAAGTCCAGGTATAGAGTTTAAATATGACTTTAAGTAAAATATTATCAGGAATCATTCTGTCTGGATTCTGCTGATTCTTTTGATCTGTTGATTTCTTTCTGAGTTAGTTTTACCAGGGAGTGGGTGACAATAAGTTTCATGGGGAGCCCCATAAATGCAAGGTTAAAATCCTACCAGCTTAACAACCTTGGGAAAAACAAACTTCTCATTGTTAAAAGTTCCAACAAAAGTCCTAAAGAAGGAGGGGTCACATGCTCATCCTGAACCTATTGCTATGGTACTCTGATGAACCTGGGCTGGGTGATTCATCCATTCCTGGACAAACGGGCACAGTAAACCTCACAGAACTGCATTAACAGACGATGGGGGTTGGGGGGACCCCCAAAGGAAAATTTAGATACTGTTACCAGAAGGGGAAATGGAAACTAGGCAGGCAAAAACATCAGCTCTCCATTCTACCACTCCAAACGTAAGTGGGTTCTCCTGGCTCTGAATTCCTAACGCTCTTTTTGTCTGCTGCTGCTGCTGCTAAGTCACTTCAGTCGTGTCCAACTCTGTGCGATCCCATAGACGGCAGCCCACCAGGCTCCCCCGTCCCTGGGATTCTCCAGGCAAGAACACTGGAATGGGTTGCCATTTCCTTCTCCAATGCATGAAAGTAAAAAGTGAAAGTGAAGTCTCTCAGTCGTGTCTGACTCTTAGCGACCCCAGGGACTGCAGCCTACAAGGCTCCTCCGTCCATGGGATTTTCCAGGCAAGAGTACTGGAGTGGGGTGCCATTGCCTTCTCCGTCTTTTTGTCTGCCTTGTTTCCGCATGGTCACCATAGCCTCAGACACCACATCTTAATGCCAATATTCCAAGCAGAAGGAAGAGGGAAGCAGATGGAAAGAGGACTTTCCTAGAAAAAGGATAGTTTCCCTAGAGACCATCCAGGAAACTTGGATCACGTGGTGAGGAGGCAGGGAAGATGAATATCTGGCAAAGGAGAATGGATGAGCTGAAACTGGATCAGCTCAAGCGAGGTTCCTTCCTGGGACTGAGAACATTCTGAACAAAGGCAGGGTTCTGTTAGAAAAAAGGAGGGGGTGCGGCTCTTGCTGTTGCCTAGGTAACCAACAGTGACTGCACAGGAGGCGTTTTCATCAACTTACCTGTTAGCAGTTACTGCATGCAAGGCATGACATGTTTTGGATTCTCATCTCGTTTCTATGATTTTCTTTTTTAATGGCAGGAACTGTGGCTTATACTCTGCATCTTCACAATGCTTTGTGCTTAGTAGCCATTCAGTGAATATTTGCTGACTTTAAAACTTTGATGATGAGGTATTGAGAGGAAAGATAGAATTTAGAGTGTTTCTAGGGCCTTGTTTAAAGACTTACTTTTTGCTCTTACTGCTAAAGGAAATGATAGATCCCACATCTGTGTTACGATTGTTGGAGTAATGGAGCTACAAATAAACCTCAGGTATATCTTCTCAGCTCTAAGTTATGTTCTGGTCAACTTGTAAAGTATTTGACTCTTTGTATATATAGCCCATCTAGATGGTTCTTACAGATGTAAGATGAATTTAGACAGGCAATGTATGTAATTCAGTTAACTGGTCTCCTTTTTATGTCTTTTCCTCATATTTTATTTAATAGGGAAATTGCTCTCCCACTGAATCTTAATTCACAATGTTAAGACTTCAGAAATACAGTTTTATATTCAAGAAAGAATTTCAATCTTCTTGCTGTCAAATATACTCTGATCTCACATGGGTACTTAATGGTGTCAGGATGTCAATTTCATTTTGACAGGGCCCCTATAGGTGGAAATTTCAACTTTTTATTCTTGGTTAATATGGATGGGTAAGAGGATGTTTGAGGATATTTCCACCTCTGTTTTTATAGAAACATATACTTTTCCATAAATTTGTGTGACAGCAGTATGTTTGTGAAGCACTCTCAGCTTCTAAGAGTGAAAAGTTTCCTTCCTGCTCAAGACCTGCTATTAACTGCCTTCAAATGACTCCCTGATTACTGCAATCTCCCAATTGTTGTGATGCCCTTAATAGTCTGAAGGCCCTGGAATCTTTATTTCCACCAAGAAATGGTTTCTTCCACTTATTTTTGGTGTAGTACCACTAGTGCCACTTGAATTTTAGATACAGCCATTATGTCTACAAATCCCTTGTACCTTGCTCTTCAGGTAGTGTTACTGCCTGATGTGAGTTTTTAGATGTTTGTCCAGGAGTAGGATTAGACTATACTATTCTCAACGCTTTTGTATTATCTATTGATGGATAACAAATGATGCCAAAAGGAAGTGACTTCAAACAATAGACTTAAAACCTGAAACTAACACAACTTTGTAAATCAACTATATTGTTGTTCAGTAGATGAGTCATGTCTGACTTTTTTGCAGCCCCATGGACTGTAGCCTGCCAGGCTCCTCTATCCATGGTATTTTCCAGGCAAGAATACTGGAGTGGGTTGCCTCTTCCTTCTCCAGGGGATCTTCCTGACCCAATGATTGAATCAGCTTCTCTTGCATTGGCAGGCAGATTCTTTACCATTAAGTCACCAGGGAAGTCCCCCAAATCAACAATATTTCAATTAAACAAAAAACAGACACATGTTATCTCACACAGTTTCTGTGTGGAATGGGGGAGAGGCTTATCTGAGGGTCCTGGCTCATAAGGTTAGCTCAAGCTGTTGGCCTTGGGTTGCAGGCATCTGAAGGCTTAACTGAAGCTGGACTGGGCCTTCCATGATGGCTCACTCAAACATAGCTGTTAGCTGGAGGCTTAAGTTTCCTGCCATGTTGGCCTCTGCTTGAATGTCTTTATGGCATCACAGCTGGCTTCCTCCAGAGTGAATGATCAAAGAGAGAGACTAAGGAATAAGCTGCAATGCCTCTTATGACCTAAATCTCAGAAGTCATATCCTGTCACTTCTGCTAATGTTCTCTTTGCTAGAAGTGAATCACTCATTTGGTCATGCCCACACTCAAGGGGAAGAGCTCTGCCACTTGAAGGGAGATGTATCAAAAGTTTTGTGGATATATTTAAAAAGGACATAGTGGAGGACAGGGAAGCCTAGTGTGCTGCAGTTTGTGGGGTTGCAAAGAGTCAGACACAGAGTGAACAACAACTACCACCACCACCACCCTCTTGATTCTCCCCCTTGTAACTAGGTATTTGCAAAACAAAGCAAACTCAGAGGTTTAGACTGTGGAAAGCAAAATGGATAGATGAATACTGCTTTCTCAATCTTGGGGTAATTCATGTAGAATTTCCGCCTCGTAACCTTAACGGTTAGGTGTGCCTCCAAAACTTGAAAAGGGAGGAGTGGAGGTGGGGTCTGGGAGAGCCAAATTTCTTCTTGCAGATTCTCCAATGATACTGTCTTCTATGCCCCTCATGAATATGCAGTGGTCAGCTGAAAGCTTTCCCTAGTGCATGCTCAGAGAGGGGGATGGCAGTAAGGATGGAAGGGACAGAAAGAAATAGAAGTGTTGGATTGCACTCACCTGGACTAATGGGTTGGACACACACAGCAGATGGTAAGACCTGAGTAAGAAGTTAGCTGGTTCTGTTCTGCTGCTGGTTGGCGAAGACCAGCCACAGATGGGGGAACAAGAGTGAGGCTATGAGTAGATATTGGTCCTGGGATTAAGAAGAGCCAGAGCCTCCTGCTGAAATCATCTGCAGCACCGCCAAGAGATATACAGGATCCGTGGGCAGAATTCAAGCCTTGGATCTTGAAAACAGAAACCATGGTGGTTCTGGCTCCCTGACAGTTCTTAACATACAATGTGCTGGTACAGCACTTGGTACCAGATGGAGAGGTTGCGAGGACAGGGCATGACTGTTGAGGCCACAGAGCAAAGCATCATGCCACAAAGACAGGTGGTGAGAGGGGTGCCCCTGTCTGTGGTGGCTTACTGCCTTTTTGGTACTCATCCTGCCTGTGTACCCTTCACACTGGGCCTCTTCAGGAGCTTCTATTTCCAAAGCATTTTAATTTAGAAGTCAAATGTGAGTATTCCAAGCTCCAATCTAGGCTAAGAGTGCTTCACAGCTTTTCTCTTTTCTCACATTTAGAGACAGCTAGGTTTCTGATACACTGATAAATAAGGGAGTTATAGAATAGTACACTTTGTGAAAGAAGGCACTGGAAAGAAAACGCCACAAAAGGAGAGAGTGGAGTAAAGAACAGTTTTCTTTCCAGTACATTCCTGCCACTAAGATACCAGTGCAAGGGCTTCCATGGCAGCTCAGTGGTAACGAATCCACTTGCCAATGCAGGAGACACAGGTTCGATCCCTGATTGAAACCTTATGGCATGGTAGCTGACTTCCTCCAGAGGTTTCCTCTAGAGTGAGTGATCAAAGAGACAGACTAAGGAGGAAGTTGCAACGTCTCTTATGACCTAACCTCAGAAATCATTTGCTGTCAATAATTCTGCCATGTTCTCTTTGCTAGAAGTGAATCACTCACATCCAGCAAGATCCCACATGCTGCAGAGCAACTAAGCCCACACAACACAACTACTGAACCTGTGCTCTAGAGCCTGGGAACCACAAATACTGAGCCCACGGGCCCTAGAGTCTGTGCTCTGCAACAAGAGGCCACTGCAATGAAAAATCCATGCACCACAACTACAGAGTAGCCCCGCTGCAACTAGAGAAAAGCCTGCATACAACAACGAAGATCCAGCACAGCTGGATTTTAATTTTAAAATTAAAACATTTTTAAAAGATAGCAATGCAAGAGGAGATGGGAAGTAGAAATAAACAGATTTATATTTCAAGATATAGATATATTATATACGTCATTGCCCTATGAAAGACAAGCAGGGGCTCTGCTGCTGTCTGCTACCACCTTAGATGCAGGTGGGAGGGGCCTCCTTTTAAGGGGCCCTGCTCTGGTCCTTCTCTAGATGTATTCCTATACAGAAGTCCATCAAACCAAAGGAATATGCCCAGCTGCAGCTGACTTCACCCCTGTGGACCTTGTTCCATGTAACTGGAAGGCAAAATTCTCTGCCCCAGTGGTCCTGAGCCTGCTTCCAGGGCTTTTGTGAGCTTCCTCCCCTAGATCTGAAGTATAAACTCCTGGACTCATGGAATGGCTAAGAGATTACAATTTTATAGAGGGAAAAGTGGGAATGGAGCTTGGACATGTAGGCTGGGGTACCCATGGAGTGGGGTTACTTTGCAGCGTGTAGCTGAACTGTGGGAGGCAAAGAGGGTAAGACCACTCTATGTGAGAACTAGCTCTCTGTTCCAAGAAGAAGTCCCAGAATCCTAAGTTTGGACGTGGTCTTCCAAGTTGTTAGCTAAGTTTGTCTAGGCAAAGGAAGATATATATAGGACTTCCCTGGTGGTCCAGGGGTTAAGACTCTGAAGTTTCACTACAGGGGACATGAGTGTATATTGTCACCCTGCTTATTTAACTTATATGCAGAGTACATTATGCGAAATGCCGGGCTGGATGAAGCACAAGATGGAATCAAGATTGCTGGGAGAACTATCAATAACCTCAGATACGCAGATGACACCACCCTTATGGCAGAAAGCAAAGAAGAACTAAAGAGCCTCTTGATGAAAGTGTAAGAGGAGAGTGAAAAAATTGGCTTAAAACTCAACATTCAGAAAACTAAGATCATGGCATCCAGTCCCATCACTTCATGGCAAATAGGGAAACAGTGAGAGACCTTTTTTGGTTTCCAAAATCACTGCAGATGGTGATTGCAGCCATGAAATTAAAAGACGCTTGCTCCTTGGAAGAAAAGCTATGACCAGCCTAGATAGCATATTAAAAAGCAGAGACATTACATTACTTTGCCAACAAAGGTTCGTCTAGTCAAGGCTATGATTTTTCCAGTAGTCATGTATGGGTGTGAGAGTTGGATCACAGAGAAAGCTGAGCGCTGAAGAACTGATGCTTTTGAACTATGGTGTTGGAGAAGACTCTTGAGAGTCCCTTGGACTGCAAGGAGATCCAACCAGTCAATCCTAAAGGAAATCACTTTATGAATATTCATTGGAAGGACTGATGCTGAAGCTGAAACGCCAATAATTTGGCCACCTGATGCAAAGAACTGACTCACTGGAAAAGACCCTGATGTTGGGAAAGATTGAAAGTGGGAGGAGAAGGGGACGACAGAGGATGAGATGGTTGGATGGCATCACTGACTCAAAGGACATGAATTTGAGTAAGCTCCAGGAGTTGGTGATGGGTAGGGAAGCCTGGTGTGCTGTAGTCCATGGGGTTGCAAAGAGTTGGAAACGACTGAATGACTGAACAGAACTGATATATATAGATAGATAGATACACACACACACACACACACACCATATACATATCTGGAGTAGGAAATGGCAACCCACTCCAGTATTCTTGCCTGGAAAATCCCAAGGACAAGGAAAGCTGGCAGGCTAAAGTCCATGGGGTTGTGAAGAGTCAGACACAACTGAGCAACTAGGCATATATATGTTGAATTTAGAGTTTGTTAGCTTGTTTTATAACTTTTCATACTATTTAGACATTTGATATATGGGCCCCCTTGTGTAGACTTTTGTAAGCCCTACAACTGCTAGGGTTGGCTCTGGTATCTCATTTGATACAGAATCAAGTTGAATTAGCTTGGCCTGGTTTTTTAAGGCCTTTTACTATTGGTTCTTCCCTAAACTTACCTTCCGCTACTCTTCTGCAGGAATCCTCCGTGGGCCAGTCTGGTCCACTCAGATCCAGGCTTGGCCTACATCCTCTCCTCTGTGCTCAGGTTCACTCTATTTTCTCTGAAAAACCTTTGCTTCTGCTCTGTGGTGGTATAGGCCAACTACTATTTAAACACCCAGCCTCATAGTCATGTTTCCTCCTCTGGATTCTTCTAACAGCTTTTTTCTGAACCACTCATTGACACTCAAAGTGTGGAACTGTGTGTGGAAGCCATTTTTCTTTCCATGCACAAGGTATATAGATATAAGGAGGTGTCAATATGCAACAGTTTTTAAACGAGAAAAGAGTATCCAAAAAAACAAAAAACAAACAGAAGAGTAGCTAAAGAATCAGGAGAGAGTAGTTAGGCAAGTAACCAAGGAGGAGATGGCTGGCATTGTCAAAGGCTGCAGAGTGGTCATTGGGAAAGATGCCCCAAAATAGAAAGAGAAATGAGGTCCTTTGTGACCACTGAAAGATCAGCCCATTGTGTGGGTGTAAACAGCATTGTAGTAGGGAAAATAAGAGATGAAAAGTAAAGACAGCAAATTCAATTTAGAGTTATCTGAAAAGGTGGAGGATGTTGGGTTTTGTTCTGTGCAAAGGATGGAACAAATGTGTCTGTGGGGGGGAAAAGAGCTATATTAGAGGGGAACAGTGATATCAGGGAAAGGATAGTTTGATTAATCAAAATCTGGGAATGGTGGCCATCCAGGGCACAGGTGCAGGGATTAACCTTGATGAAGAGAAAAGACTTGTGGTAAAGAGAATGAATGCAGACTACAGGACAGACATCCTAACCAAGAGACTGGACTTAAGGGTGAAGAAATTGGCTGTCACTGTAGAGGAAAGGCTAGGAAAGCCTGAATTTTCTGGAGCAGGTCTAAGATTTCTTACATAGTTGGTCACCGTATCTGTGGATTCAATCAGTAATGATATTCAGGGAAAAAATTTCAGAAAAGTTCTAAAAAGTTGCAGCAGCAACTATTTACATAGTATTTACATTGTATTATGTATTATAAGTAATCTAGAGACAATTTAAAGTATATAGGCGATAGGTTATATGCAAATACTACAGTCATTTTAAGTATCCTGGAACAAATAACTCAGGATATTGAGAGAAGACTGTATTTAAATATCATATTCTTCAGTCTTTCTTTCTACATTTATTCAGTGCCCTGAGTGTGCCAGACACTGGTGTTCACAGAGATACAACTTTTCATGTAATTTTGGAGTGTTATAACGATGACTCAGTGAGATTTACTTTTTACTCTTCTAGAAGGCTTTCAGTGTAAATAAACACCAGTCGGAAGGGAGTCTTTTGTCAGATCAGACGACCCGAGTAGGGGTTGAGAAAACACGGGCATCTCAACAATGGCGCCCTGTTAGAGGTGGAAGGGGAGGAGAGGCCCAGAGAAGGGGAAAAACAGGTTTAGACCTGGGTAACCCGAGGAGGGCGCGCCTTCAACCAGGAAGAAGTGTGCCTCTTAAGCACTTCAGGCCGCGCTCACGGCAGTGTGAAAACCACCTTCTTCCCTAACCAGATATATCTACGGAGCCTGACTAGGACTAGACAGACGCCAAGATTCTCCAACCAAGACTGCTTCCCAAACTTCCTCTTCCCCTGACTACTTAAATGTCACTGCTCTAGTCCCTAGTTTATTGAGGCGGGGCGGGGAGAGAAGAAGCGGTGGGAGAATCACCTTTCCTATTTTGCGATTGGTAGTACTAGGCTCCAAGTCCCGCCTCCCACGCTGCCGCCAACAGGCTCTCAGAGTTGTCACTCGATTCACTGCGGCCGCCCCTCTCCGTGGCCCCGCCCCCCTCTGTGGCTGGGATCTCGCGGGAAGAGCGGCGGGTACGGCTGTGGCTCTGTCTCCAGGCTGCGCGCGGAGCGGGAGGGATCTACTCACACAAGCGCTTCCTCGCGGAGGGGTTGGAGCTGCGGCAGACGCAGGCCTGGGCCGCCCCTTCTCTGCCGCCTCCTTCTCTTCCTCAGGGTTCCCCGGTCCGCTTGCCCTACGACGCTGCCCAGGTGAGGAAGCCCGGAGCGCGTCTCCGCTGAGGAGCGGTCGGGGAGCGGGGACACGGAGCAATCGGGGCAGGCGGGCTCCTGACGGGGGCGGCTCCGCGGGCAGCGCGGCGCTGCCTGGTGTGCGCGAGGCTTGGCGGGGTTCGGAGTGAGGAGGGCGAGGACGGGGTGGGATCCGGGTGCGGACGCCCAAGGGCGGTGTAGCGGGTGAGGGCTTCTCCGGGTGAGGAGGCGGTTTACTGGGGGTCTGGGGTCTCTTCCGGCTTGGGGTTCGGATGGGTGGCAGCGGTTCGGGTCCCGGGTCTTTGGGGTCGAAGGAGATTTACCAGGATCCTTGAAGTGGTATAGCGGGGTTCCGGGACAAGGGGTCCTTTTATCACGGTCTCACGCTCTTTTAGGGGCAGAGGATTCAGTTTTAGCAAGGTCCTAGGTCTCTGAAGGGGCAGATGTACGGGGTCTTGGGGGTACTTTGAGCAGGAGTGGGCTTCTTTTTTCACATTCCTGGGATAAAGAAGCAGTGTATTGGGGTTCTCTCTGTTTATCGGGGTCTTCGGGTGGGAGGGCGGTGTATCTGCGTCCTGCAGGAGCCAGGACCGCCTTGGTGGGCTGCTGGGGGCGGAAGGGTTTACGGCGGAGACCAGCGTCTTTATTGGGGTTTCTAGTTTGCCCAGAGGGGAGCGGTAACTTGGCATGGTCCCCAGTTTTCTTCGGGGGCGACAGGGCGAGTTAGCGGGTCCCCGGGAGATCTCGAAGGGAGGGCGCGGCTCTGCAGGCGCTGGATCGGCTCGTGGCGGGAAGGGAACTCTGGTGACATCTCGAGTTCGCAGTCTGTGGCTGGTCAGCATCCTGGAACAGATCTCTTTCTAGATGAGATTTACTCAATGCTTAGTTGAAGGATCGATCTGTGTTGTTGCCTAGTTGGAGAAATAGTGGGATTGTTCTGCAGTTTTCTTCTCTCTGCCCCAGGATCCCTGTGGGGGCGTGCTGGTTTCTCTCCTCTGGGAACCAAAGTGGCAGACAGCACCTTAAGTGGGCATGTAGACATGTAGGTTCTTAAGGAGGCGAATGTCCTCCGGGTGAGCGTGGAAGCCACTGAGGATAGGGAAGGCTGTGCGGTTTTCCTTTCCTATGTTAGGGTCTACTTTGCTGATCCTGCATGATTAGGTCTGTTCTGAAGTCCTGCCCGAGTGTTAGGCAGTCAAGTATGCTGGAAAGTGTGTTCTGGCTTCTCTCTGTCGTTTGAAAAGCATTTGTGTAGAGGAATCAGTTCAAGTTCAGCCTCCAAGTAACGCATTGGAATTCGAAGTTCCAAAGCTAGAGCTCTGCAAAACCGTGGTTTGAGACCTGGATGGCTAACGGAACTCTTTTAAAGAATCCTGCTTAACAGTTTTATTGTATACAGTTAGTCTTGACTCATACGCAGAGTTTTTGGTAACTAGCCCAAAGTTAGATGGAATTCAAATAAAATGACCTGTATACATGCATATGCTCTTTTTTTTTCTTTAAATGTTTAAGTCAGAAAGTCTCTGCTTTTGCTTGACAGTTCCCCTGGTTAGATAGCTCCTTTATCATAGAGGCCTGTAAATCAAGTCTGATGTGGCTTGATTTGATGGAACCTGTACTTATAGTAATTCTGTAATTTGGGATAAACAGACAAATTTGAGTATATGGCAAGGCAGAAAATTTTGCCTGCTTTAATCTTTTTTTTTTTTTGAGTGACAGTTTTGTTTTAATGATATTTCTTTTGATCTTAGAACCAGAAACATTAGTGATAATGTGTTTAATTCTTGACTTTTATAATCATTTAAAAAAACAAGGGAGCTTCCCTGGTGGTCCAGTGGTTAAGAATCCACCTGCCAATGCAAGGGACATAGGTTCCATCCCGGAAGATCTGCAACTAAGCCCATGCGCCACGACTACTGAGTCCACTCTCCTAGAGCCTGTGCTGCGCAACAAGAGAAGCCAGTGCAGTGGGAAGCCCTCGCACCACAGTGAAGACTAGCCCCTGCTCGCCGTGACTAGAGAAAGCACTTGTACAGCAGTGAAGACCCAGTGCAGCCATAAATAAATAAATTTAAAAATTAAAGAAAAAAACAGAGAATTCTATATAGCAATATATAACTCTGAAAAGTTTAAGTGTTTTGGGGTTTTGTTTTAGTTTGGTTTTTGTTTTGATTGTAAATTAAACCAAAATGCCTGTTTGACTTTTATAACTATCAAAACTGATCAGTTGAGCAGATGTTTGATTGGAATCACAGCCAAAAAAACCCTAAGCAAACCTTTGTTTCCCCATTATTTTTGAAAGCCAATGATAAATTAAGTGGATATCAATAACTTTTTTAAAAAGCCGCTTTCGTAATTTCTACGTAAACATAATGATCAATCAACAAGTATTTGATTATCTGCTAGGTGTCACAGCATGGTGTGTACCTCCATGTACAGTCATTACAGCTCTCATAAACCTGTATCAAGAGAAAGAGACAACAAATACATAAAATAATTGAGATGCTGATAAGAGAAAAATAAACAGGATAGTTTTGGGGTTCAGCTCACTTAAAAAACATTAACCCCTGATAATGTAACTGGTATTAGCATCCTCTGTTATATAAGCATACAATCTGTAACGATAAACATCAAACTTAAAAGTGTTTGGGGAATTCTTTAGGAGAGAGTTGCAAAGACATGGAAAGGAGTTATTAATTATATGTGCTGTGCTGTACTTAGTCACTCAGTCTTGTCCAACTCTTTGGGACACCATGGACCATAGTCCACCAGGCTCCTCTGTCCATGGGGATTCTCCAGGGAAGCATACTGGAGTGGGTTGCCATGCTCTCCTCCAGGGAATCTTCCCAACCCAGGTATCAGACCCAAGTCTCCTAAATTGCAGGTGGATTCTTTTCTGGAATTATATGCTTTTATACTATTTGAATTTATTTCAATGAGCAGACATTACTTAGGTGTTAATTAGAGAAGTCTGGAAATTAAAACATTTTGGTCACTGCAAATTTGTGAAATGTCGCACAGGCTTTTTGTCAGTGTTGCCACTTCTGTGTGTACTAGTGAAGGAAAAATGTATTTCAGTTATCTAAAATTATAGGAATGGGATGGGGAAGGCAACACAACAGAATAAGAAAAAAGACTAAAGCCCAAATAAAATGTGAAAACATGTTAAAGATGTTGGATCTTTAATTGTATGAAGATAAATTAATGTTTGGCCTTTATTTTAAATTTCTTTTCTTTCTAAAAAGACTTCTTAAAAGTCTTTTTTTAGACTCTTGAGAAGAGTAAGTTGTATTTTTGTGGTGCCCCCTCCTGCTGTGGTGGGGCAGCAGGTCTTCTATTGTGGCACAGATTTCAGGATGGGATTTTTTTTTTCGGTCAAACATATGGACATCTAATAGATACGTTTTCTTGTGAGGGATATGAAGCATAAAAATAGTTTTATAATTCATTATTACACTGCTAAAAAATAATAATACCAGAATGTCTTTTGAATTATCATTCAGAATTCTTAAGTCATAGATGAGACATACTAAGCCAGTTTCTATAAAGGAAATCATAAGACATGAAATTCTGGTCTCAAACTGTGCTACTAACCATATGATCTTGGATAATTCCTTAGTCTTTCAGGGCCTCAGTTTCCATACATATGAAAGAAAGAGCAGTCCCTATCAGTAATCAATATAAACTCTAATGCCAGGGTTTATATTCCATGGTTTTTATATTACAGATCTACAATATTATATGTACAAAACCGATAGATGCTATAAGAGTCACTAGTTCTCAGGGTACAACTAGTTCCATGTAATTTTTATTTATCATACCTAATTTTAGGCCTCTTCTTTTTTAAGATATATAGGAACTATTTAATTCAAGAATATACATTCATGAAGGTAAATGACTTTCTTTTGATAATTTAGCTTTATCTCTTAAAGCTAAATTTTATCTATTATTTTTCTTTCTGATCCCTGGTTTTGTAGTGGGGTATCTAAATAATAATGTAATGTTCTTAGTTAATTCTGTGTATAGAATGAGGTCTCTAGTGGTTGAACCCCTTTACACTACTGCCAGGGTAATTTTTCTAAAATGCGAATATGTTCAGTGCTTTTTTCTTAAAACATACTTCTCCCTTAACTACAGTATTTAGTTCTATGGTTACAAGGCCCTTCATCATCTGGCTCATCTCCTGTATTTCTGCGATCATACATCTCAAGCTCCAACTGTACTAATACCGTCATTTTACTGAAAGAGCCATACCGTTTGCTAACTCAGAACCTTCTTATATATTCTCCCTCCTACTCAGAATGCCTTTCCTTCTCCTATCTTGCTGACAGTCTATCGATTTTTCAAGATATAACTTAAGTGCTATCTGCTTTTTGAGTCTTCTGTGTGCTCTGGTCCTCCCTCTTCTAGCCCCACTGAGTTATTTACTGTGTCTTGTTCATTCTTTCCCTTTGTTTATTAGTGTGCTGTAATTATGTATGTGTCTCTCTTCCAGGACTCAAAAGCAGATGTATATTTGTCTTATTGGGGCTTCCGAGGTAGCACAGTGGTAAAGAATCCACCTGCCAATACAGAAGACACAAGAAATGTGGATTCAATCCCTGGGTCAGAAAGATCCCCTAGAGTAGGAAATGGCAACGTGTTCCAGTATTCTTGCCTGGAAGATTCCATGGACAGAGGAGCCTGGTGGGCTACAGTTCACGGAGTCACAAAGAGTTGGACACGATTGAGCATGCATGCATGCACGCACACACACATTTGTCTCATTACTTATTGAATATCTATTGCTTATTTTACACATTTGACTCCCATTACAGATTTGAACTCTCAGTGCCAAGCTTAGTATCTTCCAAATGTCTGAATTAATTGCATATCTCAGTCTTGCCCTATTTTTCTAAAACGTTGGGCTTTCTAAATTATCTTGTTCTCTTGCCCCTATGACTGCAAACTGGTATTAGGTCTATAGTACTTACCCTCATATTTAAGAAGAGAGATTACCAGCACTGTAGGAGTAAGGTGTTAACTGTTAAACTTGCAGAAAAGTCACACAGAATTTTGAGGCAAACACTAATCACAGTATCTAAAATTGCTAGGAGAGTTGTGAACTGGTTTCAGTATTTCAGATCTTGTACATCAGTGATTTGGTGGATATTTTACCATTTCTGCTTTCTGTACAGGAAATGATTTTGCTGATGTATATGGTTTTTTTTTTTTTTGTTTTGTTTATGGGTTTTTATATTGGTTTAATAGTTTCTATATATACATTGGGCTTCCTGGGTAGCTCAAACGGTAAACAATCTGCCTGCAATGCTGGAGACCAGGGTTCAATCCCTTGAAGGAGGGCATGGCAACCCACTCCAGTATTCTTGCCTGGAGAATCTCATGGACATAGGAGTCTGGCAGGCTGCAGTCCATGGGGTTGCACAGAGTCAGGCATGACTGAGTGATTCACACTTTCACACTTTCACTTTACATACATTACCTTTCATTCTCAAAACAAATCCTAAAAAGTTAGTTAATTTTCTGAAGAAGTTAAGAAGCAGGCTATAGCCTGGTCTGTCTAAATCTAGATTCTGTGCTTTTTAGAAATACTACATTGATTCATATTGTTACTTGGCAGAAAACAACAAAACTTTGTAAAGCAATTGTCCTTCAAACTAAAAAAAAAATACTACATTGCTTTCTGTATATGAATTCTTAGTGTATTTATAACTATTAATAGATATTTTACTCATTTTATAAATTGAAGAAGTAGATTGTAAGGTTTATCCATTCAGCTTTTTTGAAAAAAAGCTGAAGTAGAACATTTGAAATTGATCGGAGTTTAGAGACCATTTAATCCAGCTCCTAGAGTTAACATATGAGGGAACTGACATACGCAAGAATAGTTAAATGACTTGCTCAAGATCACACAGCTTTGTACTTGGTTAAGATTTGTTGTTGTTATTAAGCTTGTTATGACCATTGGTGTTGTAAAACTATTATTTGAAAGAAAAGCAAGTGCCTGATTCTCGCCCCACCCCCTACCCCCCACTCCCAATGCCAAGGAAAAAAGCCTAGAGTGGCTTTCAGAAAAATGATGATGAGGATCTCAGAGTCTTAAGGACATGGTTCAGAGAAGATCCTGACTTTGGATCATGACACATGGAGACATCTCATTGCCTCTTCACTCACATAGTTCCCTAGACTTGGTCCTTCCTCTTTTTTCTTTTCAAAAATATATTCACAGCTTACTGATCTCCCTGATGAAGTTATTAGCAGCAGCCTAATAACCATTAACTGTTTACATGCCAACCATGTAACTAATAGGGATACAAAAAAGCATAAAATCTAGTCAATGCCTTGAAGAGGCTTAGTTTACTGGGAGTGGGAGGCAGTAAGTATTGAACTGCAATGCAGTATATAAAGATGCAACTCCAGGAGCTCAGAAGAAGGTAAATGTGGATTGGGCTAGTGGTTGTAGAAGTTTTCTATGTAGAAAAGATTTGGTTTAAGTTAGTGTTTAAATGAAGAGTTGGAGGGAAAGACTAAGGAAAAGAATATCTGGCCGTGTGTGAGTGTATATATAATTTTTTTTCTTTTTAATGTAACCCATTTTCACGCGTCCCTTCAGCTGCAGTGGCCTCCTTGTTGTTTCAGAAGGCCTGGAACATACTCTTCCAGATATCTGTATATCTCCCTCCCTTCCTTCCTTCAGGTCTGAATTAAGGTATCACCCCTTATGTAAAAGTCTGCCTTGTTAAAATTACAGCATCCCTCCCATGCATACCCTTCTATGCCTTTTCCTTGCTTTGTGTCTTTTTTTGTGCTTTTCTGCAGTCCCACATACTTTGTGTTTTTATTGTCTTTCTACTATATATCCCCTACTATAACATAAGATCCACGAGGGCAGGGATTTTCACCCATTTTATTTAGTGCTATATCCCCAGCACCCAGAATATTACCCGTTGTATACAAAGTAGCTGCTCACATATTTGTTGAATGAATACAACAATCAAACTTTCAAGCAGTAAGATTGTTTGATCTAACCTCTCTCTTTCTTGCTGGCTGGCATGGAGCAAGAGGAACTTTCTTTTCCATTAAAAAAATTTTTTTCCCTAATACTTAAATTGTATACAGTATAGAAATCATGACATAAGAACTTCTACATATGTCATTGTGTAATCACCAAGAACCAAGTATAGAATACTTCTGTGACCTTAGCAATTTTTCTTATTCCTCCTAGTCAGTACTTCCCAAAGGTAACCACTATTCTGACTTCTATCACAATAGATTAGTTTTGCTTTTCTTGACTGAAGCGACTTAGCAGCAGCAGCAGCAAACTTCATATAAATGGAACCAAATCATTTTTTAATTTAGCAGAACTTCATTCATTTTCATTGCTGTGTAGCATTCTATTGTATGAATGTATATATGTGTGTGTATATATATATTGTTGTTGTTGTTATTGTACTGTTTATAGACATTTGGGCTATTTTCAGGTTTTAACTTCTAGGAACAAAGCTTCTAAGAACAATTTTGTACCTGTCTTTTTGTGGACAGAAAGAAAAGTTAACCTCATCTGTGTGTGTGTGTGTGTTTGTGTGTGTATAGTGCTGTTATTTAGTCACTAAGCTGTGTCCAACTCTTTTTTTCCCGCCTAATTTTATAGGTTTCTAGGGACTCATTTTAAATACTTGGAGAAATGCAAAACACAAAATCTAATGCTTCAGCACAAATAGAAGCTTAACTAACATTATGGTACACATTCTTCCTCATTCCATGAATATATTGATTCATTTGTATACTGTTTATCCTCCTATCATGAATTTATATAATAAAAATTTTCCTACTTTGTTAACATTGCTTCAAAACTGAATTTTTAATAGCAGCATAAAATTCTGTTGAATGAATGTGTAATGATTTAACCATTCCCAATTATTGAATATTTTTTTCCTCTTTGGAGAACCCTGAAGAAAATCTTTGTGCATAAATGTTTCTTCATACTTGATTATTTTCTTAGGATAAGAATAAAAATGTTTAGTCAAAAGCTAAGACCTTAAAAAAATTAAACGTTGCCATATTATTTTCTAGAAAGGTTATCCCAGTTTACATACCAGTATCAGTATTACTCTTAAAAACCTTTTCTAGGGAATTCCCTGGCAGTCTAGTGGTTAGGACTCAATGTTTGCACTGTAGAGGGCATGATTTCAGTCCCTGGTCAGGGAACCAAGATCCCTCATGCTGTGTAGTGTAGCCCCCAAAATAAATAAATTAAAAAAATTTTTGAATCCAAATTTAATAAGCAAAAATGATCTACTTTGTATTTCATTAATTATAATTGAAGAGCATTGCAAATTTTTTTTAAAAGTTATCCATTAAATGAAAAGATTTTTAAAAGAAAACCACATGCATTATTTTATAAGGTAAAATATTTTAACTAGAATTAATGTTTTATTATAGTAGTTTTTTCTGTTAATAGATAAATTAATTTCTTGAATAGTTATTTAAAAAACTTACAAAAATTCAAGGACCCAAACAGTTGCCCCAGAGACAACTACTGTTACCACTTTTTTATAGGTACTTCCAAGGTATTGTAAATCAAGTGTGTGTGTGTGCCAAAACATTAAACAAATTATGGAGAACATTCATTAAAATACTGTCTAGTTCAGATGTGGTATTGTGTACTAAATTGTGTACTAAAAATTAGAAAGGGTCTGAAAATGATTAGTATCTGGCTACTGGCCCAGAAGGAAGTAAAGCAGGGTCTGGCAGCATTTGGCTGTAATTTTCTATAAGACAAGTGGCCTTAGCTCTTTTTATTATTGGATCAATTCTTTGACAATAGCACTTCTGTTTATAGTACCGATTCTGTAGTACTATTCTAAAAAGGAAAGCCAAGTTTTTGAAAATTAGACAGTTGATGCCTGAAAGAAACTCTTCAAAGTACAAAAGCTGTTTTGAGATACTTAGGGGCAAGATACTTTGTCCTTAGGTATTTTAGGATTTCTTTGGCAATTACAATTTTAGCAGAATTTTCATGACTTTGTTGCTTAACAGTGAAAGTTTGAGCTGATAAACGAAATTCATCATTTCCCTGAACTCTTATTTCCTAATTTGAAAACCAATCAGCCATGATACAAAGTATTTTAAAATATACCTGTGGTGGATTCATGTCAATCTATGCCAAAACCAATACAGAATTGTAAAGTAAAAATTTAAAAAATAAATAAATAAATAAATTTTTTAAAAAAAAGAATAAACATTTTGCACTGGGATGACCCAGAGGGATGGTATGGGGAGGGAGGTGGGAAGGGGGCTCAGGATGGGGAACATGTGTACACCCATGGTGGATTCATGTTGATGTATGGCAAAACCAATACAATATTGTAAAGTAATTAGCCTCCAATTAAAATAAATAAATTTATATAAAAAAAAAGATTTTCGTGCTAATAGTTTAAGTACTAATTTGTCTCATACAGTCAAAAATCTTTTTGAGCTTGACTTGGAGGCCGCTGCTAAATAAGTGATTTGAGCAATAAGAATCAGAAGGTTTAATTGGTTGTACAGAACTTTAGAGCTTTAGGGAAAGGATAATTGCTTTGGGGAGAAATTTTTTTTAAGCCCTTTTTTCTAAAAATAAAAATATCTAAAAATAAAAATTAAAAAAAATTGTTTACTGAATACTAACTCTTTGGGGCCCAAGATAAGTTAGGGGTATTATGAGAGTTTCTATTTGCTGGAATTCATGTCTCCTATTTCAGATTAATTATAAGGCTGTAAAGGCTGCTAAAGAATTTGTACCTACTAGTGGTTGGTAATATTTGAGTGGTTTTAAGAAAACCTTCCCTTGTGGCTCAGCTGGTAAAGAATCCACCTGCAACAGGGGAGACCTGGGTTTGATCCCTGGGTTGGGAAGATCCCCTGAAGAAGGGAAAGGCTACCCACCCCAGATTCAAAAAGATTCTGGCCTGGAGAATTCCATGGACTGTATAGTACATGGGGTCGCAAAGAGTCAGACATGACTGAGTGACTTTCACTTTGTTTTAAGAAAACCAGAGGCAGGAAAAGATCTTCTTGATTAAAAAAAATTTGATTTTGAAATAGTTATATATCTGTATATATATTATAGAATATAGAGAATTGCATAGGATAAAGAATTCCTGTATACCTTTCACCCAGCTTTCTCCTAATGTTAACATCTTGTGTAACCATGGCAGATTTATTAAAAATAAGGAATTAATCCTGATTTTTAAAAAGAATACAACAAACTTTTTAAAAACACCTGTTATAATAGAGTGTTTTAGCTGCTGATACACAATGTTGGAAAAGAAGTAAGTGTTGCAGGTAATAATAATAAACTGATGATCCTAGTGTTATTCCTGAACAAATTCTCAGATTATTGAACATATATATTTTGGTATATAATATTTTATATATTTTGGTTTATTTTGGTATATATTTAGAAGACATTAATCACTGGGAGCCAGCTTGGGGTCACAGAGGATAAGTCATGCCACACTAGCCTCACTTGTGGCGCTAGTGGTAGAGAGTCCACCTGCCAATGCAGGAGACATAAGAGACATGGGTTCGATCCCTGGGTCGGAAGGATCCCCTGGAGGAGGGCATAGCAACCCAATCCAATAGTCTTGCCTGGAGAATCCCATGGACAGTGGAGCCTGGTGGGCTACAGTCCATGTGGTTGCAAAGAATCAGACATGACTGAAGTGACTTAGCACCCATGTAAACTGGTAGGTACATCAGGAGATGTTCTGGCTGTAATATATTTAGAATTATAGCTACGTTTGTTGGATTTTAAATTTTGTTCAGGGTAGGCTTAAACACCTTATGTAAATTGCCTCATTTAGCCCTGTTTTACAAATGAGGAAAAGGACCCCCAAAATTATACAGATAGCATTTGATAGCCTTTTATCATATTTTTGTATGATGGCTCAGATTATCAGCTTCTCATAGCAAAATTCAGGCTTAGACTAAAGAAAGTGGCGAAAACCCCTAGGTCAGCCAGGTATGACTTAGAGCAAATCTCCTGTGAATATACAGGGATTAGATCTAGTAAACAGTGTGCCAAAATATCTATGGATGGAGGTCCATAATATTGTACAGGAGGCAGCGAACAAAGCCATCCCAAAGAAAAAGAAACACAGGACGGCAAAGTAGTTATCTGAGGAGGCTTTACAAATAAGCTGAAGAAAGAAGAGAAGCAAAAAGCAGAGGAGAAAGGGAAAGGTACATCCAACTAAACTCAGAGATCCAAAGAAGTAGCAAAGAAAGACAAGAAGACCTTTTTCAATGAATAGTGCATAAAAATAGAGAACAACAGAAGGGGAAGGACTAGGGATCTCTTCAGGAAAATTGGAAGTATCAAGGGAACATTTTGCCCATAGATGTACACAATGAAAGAGAGAAACAGTAGAGACTTTGTACATGCAGAAGAGATCAAGAAGAGATGGAAAGAATACATAGAAGAACTGTGCAAAAAAGATCTTAATGAATCGGATAACTACGATGGTGTGGTCTGTCATCCAGAGCCAGACATTCTGGAGTGTGAAGTGTTGTGGGCCTTAGGAAGCACTGCTGCCAATAAAGCTAGTGGATGCAATGGAATTCCAGTAGAGCTATTCAAAACCCTAAAGGATGATGGTATCAGTGTTGGCATTCAATATGTCAGCAAACTGGAAGACCCAGCAGTGGCCATAGGACTGGAAAAGATCAGTCCTCATCCCATTTCCCAAGAAGGGTATTATTAAAGAATGTTTAAACTATTGGACAGTTGCGCTCATCTCCCATGCTAGTAAGGTCATGCTTAAAATCTTGCATGCTAGGCTTCAGCATTATGTGAACCAAGAACTTCCAGATTTCCAAGCTGGGTTTAGAAAAGGCAGAAGAACCCAAAATCAGATTGCCAACATTCGCTGGATCATAAAGAAAGCAAGGGAATTCCAGAAAAAAAATCTTTTGTTTCATTGACTATGCTAAAGCCTTTGGCTATGTGGATTATAACAAACTGTGGAAAGCTCTTACAGAGATAAAAATACCAGACCATCTTACTTTTCTTCTGAGAAACCTGTATGCAGGTCAAGAAGCAGCAGTTAGAACCCTGTGTGGAACAACTGATTGGTTCAGGATTGAGAAAGGAGTACAACAGGGCTGTCTGCTGTCACCATGTTTTAACCTGTATACTGAGCACATCATGAGAAATGCTGGGTTGGATGAGTTACAAGCTATAATAAAGATGGGAAACTTCAACAATGTCAGAGATGCAGATAGTGCTCTAATGGCAGAAAGCGAAGAGGAACTAAAGAGCCTCTTGATGAGGGTGAAAACAGAGAGTGAAAGAACTGGCTTAAAACTCAGTATTAAAAAAACTAAGGTCATGGCATCAAGTCTTATCACTTCATGGCAAATAGAAGGGGAAAAGGAGGAAGAAGTGACAGATTCCTCTCTTGGGCTCTAAAATCACTGTGGATGGTGACTGGAGCCATGAAATCAGAAGATGATTACTTCTTGGCAGGAAAGCTGTGACAAACCTACACAAGTTGTTGAAAAGCAGAGACTTTACTTTGCCGAAAAAGGTCTGTATAGTCAAGGCTATGGTCTTCCCAGTGGTCACGTACAGTTGTGAGAGCTGGACTATAAAGAAGGCAGAGTGCCAAAGAATTGATGTCTTCGAATTGTGATGCTGGAGAAGACTCTTGAGATCCCTCCGACAGCAAGGAGATCAAACCAGTCAAACCAATCATGGTAACCAAACACCAAAAATCTATAATAGATAGACACACAAAGAAAAGAATCCAGATATAATCCAAAGAATTTATCTTTGTTCATTATAGTATTCATTATATTGCCAAAAGCCCTGAAAGTGAAAGTGGCTCAGGCTGTCTGACTCTGCAACATCATGAACTATACAGTCCATGTTTTCTCTAGGCCAGGATACTGGAATGGGTAGCTGTTCCCTTCTCCAGGGGGTCTTCCCAACACGGGGATCGAACCCAGGTCACCCACATTGCAGGGAGATTCTGTACCAGCTGAGTCATTGAGTTCAGTTCAGTTCAGTTGCTCAATCATGTCCGACTCTTTGCGACCCCGTGAACTGCAGCACGCCAGGCCTCCCTGTCCATCACCAACTCCCGGAGTTTACCCAAACTCACATCCATTGAGTCAGTGATGCCATCTAACCATCTCATCCTCTATCGTCCCCTTCTCCTCCTGCCTTTGATCTTTTCCAACATCAGGATCTTTTCAAATGAGTCAGCTCTTTGCATCAGGTGGCCAAAGTACTGGCATTTCAGCTTTAGCATCAATCCTTCCAAAGAACACCCAGGACTGATCTCCTTTAGAATGGACTGGTTGGATCTCCTGCAGTCCAAGGGACTCTCAAGAGTCTTCTCCAGCACCACAGATCAAAAGCATTAATTCTTCTAGTCCAACTCTCACATCCATACATGACTACTGGAAAAACCATAGCCTTGACTAGACAGACCTTTGTTGACAAAGTAATGTCTCTGCTTTTTAATATACTATCTAGGGAAGCCTTAAATGGCTCTTAATATGGGTCTGGTTAAATAGCTGATGATAAAATTATACAATGGGATGTCATATAACCATAAGAAAAAGAGCATGTCTGTATGAGCTTATCTCTAAGACCTATTATTCAGTGAAAAACAGTGACAAGACAGTGCTATGGTATGCTGACATTACTACAAAAAAAGATGTGTATGTGTCGGTTTAAATAAAATGCATATTCACACGCTAATAAACATTTATGTTTCTATGTGCATAGATTTTTCTGGAGAAGAGTTAGGAGATTGGAAGTCTGAGATCGCAGTAAGACTGATTTGGTTTAGTTGTATACACTTTTATTGTTGTTGTTCAGTCGCTGAGTCGTGTCCGACTCTGCGACCCCATGGACTGCAGCACGCCAGGTTTCCCTGTCCTTCACCGTCTCCTGGAGTTTGCTCAAACTCATGTCCCTTGAGTTGGTGATGCCATCCAACCTTCTTGTCCTCTGTTACCCCTTCTCCTCCTGCCTTCAGTCTTTCCCACCATCAGGGTTTTTTCCAGTGAGTCAATCTTCGCATTAGGTGGCCAGAGTATTGGAGCTTCAGCTTTGGCATCAGTCCTTCAGATGAAGATTTGGAATTGATTTCCTTTAGGATTGATTGGTTTGATCTGCTTGTAGTCCAAAGGACTGTCAGAAGTCCTCCAACACTACAGTTCAAAAGCATGAATTCTTCGGCACTCAGCCATCTTTATAGTCCAACTCTCACATCCGTACTACTGGAAAAACCATAGCTTTTTAATACTGCTGTTTAGATTTGTCATAGCTTTCCTTCCAAGGAGGAAGCATCTTTTAATTTCATGGCTGCAGTCAGCATCTGCAGTGATTTTGGAGCCCAAGAAAATAGCCTGTCACTGTTTACACTGCTTCCCTGTCTATTTGCTATGAAGTGATGGGACTGGATGCCATGGTCTTTGATTTTTGAATGTTGAGTCTTAATTTAAGCCAACTTTTTCACTCTCCTCTTTCACCTTCATCAAGAAGCTCTTTAGTTCCTCTTTGCTTTCTACCATAAGAGTGGTGTCATCTGCATATCTGAGGTTATTAATATTTCTCCCGGCAATCTTGATTCCAGCTTGTGCTTCATCCAGCCTGTCATTTTGCATGGTGTGCTCTGCATCTAAGTTAAATAAGCAGGGTGACAATATACAGCCTTGATGTACTCCTTTCCCAATTTGGAACCAGTCAATTGTTCCATGTCCATTTCTGTTGCTTCTTGACCTGTGTACAGGTTTCTCAGAAGGCAGGTCAGGTGGTCTGGTGCTCTTTTTATACTTATTGAATTTTTCTTTTTGGTTAAGAGTATATTGTAAAAAGTGTTTTTTTTTTTTTTTAATTTTGAAGTAATTATAGCTTCATAGGAACTTCCAAAATTAGTATAGAGAGGTCCTACATATCTTTTATCCAATTCCCCTCAATGGTAACATTTTAAAGAACTGTAATACAATATCAAAACAAGGAAATTGACATTAGTACCATCTACAGATCTTACTACTGTTTGACCAGTTTTACGTGTTTTCATTTGTGTATATGATTTTTTGCAATTTTATCAAGTGTGCATGCATTTTCAGTTGCTTCATTTATTCTCATGCTTTGCAACCACATGGACTGTAGCCCGCCAGGCTCCTCTGTCCGTGGGATTCTCCAGGCAAGGATACTGGAGTGAGTTGCCATGCCCTCCTCTAGGGGATCTTCTTGACTCAGGGATTGAACCCACATCTCCTGCACCTCCTGCATTGTAGGTGGATTCTTAACTGCTGAGCCACTGGGGAAGCCCCTTTATCAAGTGTAGCTCTGAATAATCACCATCACAATTGAGATACAGACGCTTACTCCTTGGAAGAAAAGTTATGACCAACCTAGATAGCATATTGAAAAGCAGAGACATTACTTTGCCGACTAAGGTCCGTCTAGTCAAGGCTATGGTTTTTCCAAGAGTCATGTATGGATGTGAGAGTTGGACTGTGAAGAAGGCTGAGCGCCGAAGAATTGATGCTTCTGAACTGTGGTGTTGGAGAAGACTCTTGAGAGTCCCTTGGACTGCAGGAGATCCAACCAGCCCATTCTGAAGGAGATCAGCCCTGGGATTTCTTTGGAAGGAATGATGCTGAAGCTGAAACTTCAGTACTTTGGCCACCTCATGCGAAGAGTTGACTCATTGGAAAAGACCCTGATGCTGGGAGGGTTGGGGGCAGGAGGAGAAGGGGATGACAGAGGATGAGATGGCTGGATGGCATCACTGACTCGATGGACGTGAGTCTGAGTGAACTCTGGGAGTTGGTGATGGACAGGGAGGCCTGGTGTGCTGCGATTCATGGGGTCGCAAAGAGTCGGACGCGACTGAACTGAACTGAACTGAACTATTCCATCACCAAAAAGATCCACTAACCTCTGCCAACCATTTATCTGTCTCCATTACTGTTTTGTCATTTCCAGATGTTATATGAGTGAAATCATACAGTATGTAACCTTGGAGATTTGCATTTTAAAAATTCAGCATAGTTCCCTTGAAATCCATCCAAGTTGTTACATGTGGTGTAATCCCTGGTGTTCTATCCCTCTGTACTCACTTTGTAGTTCTCTGGTACTATATTCTGTTAACTCTAGTTGCCTTTGTCTTTTAGACTTTCAGCTCCATCTAAACTCAGAGTGTGTTGCGCTGCACACACTCCCTTCCTGCACCATGGGTTGGAAACTCTCTCAAGGCCGGAAGGGGAAGATAGGGCTAATAATAGGGCTTATCTTTAATTCTTTCTCATTTCGGGGATCACTGCCCTACATTACCTGATAGCCAATGTCTTGAAACTGTTCAATATATTTTCTTTTTCTATTTTCAGACTAGAGAGTAAATTTAGTCCTTGTTTCTGTTTTGGTTAGAAGTTGAAGATTTTAGTTTTGTTTTTATTTTATTTTTTTACTGTGTCAGTACATCTTGACAAGCCAGTGAGCTTAGGCCACTTGAACTGAAAATGTTTAGCACATATAAGTTATTTACTAGTTGACTTATCGTACATTGTCCTGGATTAAATAAAACAGTAGTGCAAAGATGCAGTCTTTCTAAATAATGACACATTTACAAAAAAGGTCTTGTTGTCGTTGTTCAGTCGCTAAATTGTGTCTGACTCTTTATTACCCCATGGACTGCAACACACCAGGTTACCCTGTCCTTCACTGTCTCCTGGTGTTTGCTCAAATTCATGTCCATTGAGTTGATGATGCTGTCTAACAATTTCATCCTCTGCTGATACCTTCTCCTTTTGCCTTCAATCCTTCCCAGCATCAGGGTCTTTTCCAGCCAGTCGGCTCTTCTCATCAGGTGGCCAAAATATTGGAGCTTCAGCTTCAGTATCAGTCCTTCCCATGAGTATTCAGGACTGATTTCCTTTAGGATTGACTGGTTTGATTTCTTTGTCATCCAAGGAACTCTCAGGAGTGTTCTCCAACACCACAGTTCAAAAGCATCAATTCTTCAGCGCTCAGCTTTCTTTATGGTCCAACTCTCACATGCATACATGACTACTGGAAAACCATAGCTTTGACTGTTTAGACCTTTGTTGGCAAAATGATGTCTCTGCTTTTTAATACGCTTTCTAGATTTGTCATAGTTTTTCTTCTAAGGTCCTTTGTAGCTCAGCTGGTAAAGAATCCGCCTGCAGTGCAAGAGACCCCAGTTCGATACCTGGGTCAAGAAGATCCCCTGGAGAAGGGATAGGCTACCCAGTCCGGTATTCTTGGGCTTCCCTGGTGGCTCAGATGGTAGAGAATCCTTCTGCAATGCAGGAGACATGGGTTCGATCCCTGGGTTGGAACATTCCCCTGGAGAAGGGAACAGCTACCCACTCCAGTATTCTTACCTGGAGAATTTGATGGACAGAGGAGCCTGGCAGGCTGCAGCCCATGGGGTTGCAAAGAGTCAGACACGACTGAGCAACTTTGACACTTTCTTCTAAGGAGCAAGTGTCTTTTAATTTCATGGCTGGAGGCACCATCTGCAGTGATTTTGGAGCCCAGGAAAATAAAATCTGTCACTGTTTCCATTGTTTCTCCATCTATTTGCCATGAAGTGATGGGACCAGATGCCATGATCTTTGTTTTTTGAATGCTGAGTTTATATCAGCTTTTTCACTCCTCTCTGACCCTTATCAAGAGGCTCTTTAGTTCCTCTTCACTTTCTGTCAGTAGAGTGGTATCTGATGTTGTTCATATTTCTCCTAGCAGTCTTAATTCCAGCTTGTGCTTCATCCAGCTCAGCATTTCGCATGATGTACTCTGCATATAAGTAAAATAGGCCAGGGTGACAATATACTGCCTTGACATACTCCTTTCCCAACCTTGAACCAGTCCATTGTTCCATGGCCGGTTGTAACTGTTGCTTCTTGACCTGCATACAGGTTCTCAGGAGACAGGTAAGGTGGTCTGGTATTCCCCTCTGTTTAAGAATTTTCCACAATATGTTGTGATTCACAGAGTCAAAGGCTTTAGCATAATCAATGAAGCAGAAGTAGATGTTTTTCTGGAATTCAGTTGCTTTCTCTATGATCTACCCAATGTTGGCAATTTGATCTCTGGTTCCTCTGCTTTGCTAAACCCAGCTTGTATTAAATATGTATATGCTTCTCTTAAGAATGGAAATGTTACCACTTATTAGTGATAATAGCCAAAATGTACCAAAAACAAGACTAGGAAGAAAAATAAAATAAGAGAAAAAAATTTCATCATCTAAGGGAAGGAGCAGACTTTTTTTTCAAAATTAGTTTTAGAATGTGGAAGTATTTGTGTGAATACTAAGTATATAATATTTAAATAACCACACAACATCTGTGTGCAATTAGAGTATTTACGTTTTGCCTGCTGTAACCTCACTTGCTTTTTGCAGTGTTAATCTTATTATCGGTTTACTGGAATATATTTGTAGAACACAAAAATCAGCTGGATTTCCTGCCTCCAAAACCAGCCACTGTTTACTGTTGGGTTTGTTTTCTTCTATTGTTTTTCCTATGCACTGTTTTTTTATCTGTGCCTTTAGACATACAAACAAAAGGTATTATGCATGTATAATTTTTAAATTTTGCTCTTTTGCCAATATTCGTGAACATTTTTCCATATGATAAAACATTTTTGAAAGCAAGGTTTTTTTGATGTTTGTCCAGTGTTCCCTTGTCTATAGTAAATAAGCCGATTTTCATGTTGTTGAATGAGCAATCTCACCAGTGACCAAGGACTGAAAAGAAAATATAACTGTGCCTCCATGAGAGGCATGCAAGTAAAGTGAGCGGTTGAGACTGCTCTCTCCTCTCTTGCTGCTATATGCTCTCTGTCTTTGCTGCTTTCTGCATGCTGTCCCCTTCTTTTTTCTGCATTGTAGGTTCCTCTGTATCCTCATAGTATCTGTTACCTCATAACTTTGGGTTGTACATGGTTTGACTTGCCATGGCACTAGTTCCAACTCTGAATATGTTTCCTCTTACTTCCAAGGTCACTATATTTAACTTAGTCACTCTTTTTGTGTCATTTTCCAAATTATAGGAAGAGAGACTATAGCTCATTTAGTTTAGGTGAACCAAGTGACTTGGCACATAGGGTTCTACCATCCAGGGGCTGGGCATGGTGGGTTCTCTAATACGCGAGTATGGTCTTCGAGGCAATTATTGGTATATTGGCTGCAATCTTGAGCTGCATGTAAAGCTGACTATATGCTTCTTGGCAGTAGATTCAGCACCTTGCACTTAAGATTTAGGAGAAGGAAATGGCAACCCACTCCAGTGTTCTTGCCTGGAGAATTCCAGGGACGGGGGAGCCTGGTGGGCTGCCATCTATGGGGTTGCACAGGGTCAGACATGACTGAAGCGACTTAGCAGCAGCAGCAAAAAGATTTAAGGGGGCATTTTTGCTCTGTATCTGGTGGTGTAGGAATTTTGCATAGTACTTTATTAATGTGGGACTTTAATTAATATGGGACTTTAAATGTGTAAGAAGTCAGTCTTCAAACTTGATTATTAAGTTTGTTTCATATAGGTATCTGTGGAAGTTGTGACAGGCATATCAGTTACTGCTGTTAGGGCCATATAGTTCTGCTTGCTGTTGTGACTCTTGGTGTCTGTGTCAATCAGGGTTCAGTCAGAGAAGCAGAACCACCAGGAGATATATTTAAGTACATAGTAGATTAACATGTGCGTGGAGTATATGTCGTAGATACACCAGATGTGTGTGTAGTGCATGAGGGCATGTACTGTATATGCTTATTTTATCAGTTTCTGTGTCAGAGATACATGTACTAGTGTCATTTTATGTTGTAGACACCTATGCCCTTCATATTCCTCTTACTGCATGCTGTAGACTGATTGTGTCTCCCCAGATTTTGTATGTTGAAACCTAATCCCCAGTGTGAGAACATTTGGAGATGGATGTTTTGGGGGGTAATTAGGTCATGAGGGCAGAACCCTAATGAATGGGATTAATGTCCTTACAGAAGAGACCCCTGAGAGATCCCTCGGCCTTTTCTGTCATGTGAGGACATGGTAAAAAGATCATCAGTGAACCAGGGTGAAGGTCCTCACGAGACATGGAATCTGCTGGTGCCTTAATCCTGGTCTTCCCACTCTCCTGAACTGTGAGAAATAAGTATTTGTTATTTAAGCTACCCAGTCTGTGGTAGTTTGTTATAGCAACCTGAACAGACTAAGGCACTGCATTTAACATATGATTTGTATTTTAAGACATATGAAACCATTCATTCCTCTGTTTAAACTTCATTATGACAGGGACTATGAATTATTAATTTAAAAAATCCTTCCATTTCCTTAGATACATTTAGAATTTGTTAGGCGAATATTCAAAGATTATTTTGTTGGGTTGTTAGAATCCTTTGTATTTAAATAAAAACAAACAAACAAACAAAACCCCTTTATTTTCCCTTTGAGAAAACCTAAGGCTTATAATCTATTTTGTAAAGTTTTTTTTTTAAAGGTAAAATGCAAACTTATGTGAACTTTCATTTTGCTTTTATTTCTACTATTAAATTGCTTTGAATGTATTTTACTAACGATTTAATGTTCTCAGTCCAAACCACCTTCCTGGGATCAAATCTTTTGTTAAAGAAAAATGTCAAGCCATGGTCAGGTAATAATTATCTTTCTTTTTCTAAACAGAATTAATATCTATGATGCCATAATACTGATATAATATCTATGCTGTAGTCTGGAAAATATGGTATTGGTGTTGAACTATGATTTTAAATGATAAAATTGCATATTCTGTAATTTAATATTTTAGAAACAAGGTAAATGCACTTCGCCATTCTGAAGTGGAGTGCTATAGTTAGCCATCTGATTAGTCATGGGATTTTGAAGAATTATAAAATTTAAATTGTAGTGAAATGTGTTCTGGAGTTATTCATTAAATTTTTAAAAATACTAATTCAGTCAGTATCACATTAGAAAACAATAGGAAGTGCAAGTACTTTAAAATGGTTTCCTTAAAGAGTTTGCTTGCAACTGCTTTCTTAGTAGATTTCTTTGAGAATATTTTAAACATTGCAGCCCAGAAGGAAACTTCATGTATAATTTCAAGATGTTCATAGATTTCCCAAAATCCTTTACTTGAACCCCAAGCTAAGCACTCACATTGTAAGTTTTAGGTATATAACTTGTTTATGAATAAAATCTGCTAAATCAGTCACTGTCTCTGCTTCTCAGGCCTCAATATTGCCATAAACAAAACAGAATAGTTTGTTTTCAAGCACTTGTTTCTATTTGACTTTCATCCTTTTCTTACCTGGCTTACATATTCACTTCAACAAATATTTTGAGACTCTACTGAGAATAGACTACTACTGTGCTAAATAGATGGAGTCCTTGGATGTACATATAGGTTTATGGGGAGATAAGAAAGATATACAGACAATCCTGAACAAAGAACAGAACTTGGCAAGTGCCAAAGGGCAGAACATATTTATTGCTTTGAGAGCTCAGGGTGATCAAAGATTAGAAAAGAGATCAGAAAAATCTTCATGGAAACAACATTAGTATAGTTATTAGTTGAACCGGCTCTAGTTCTAATCCTACATAAACCAGCTACTAACTAGATGTATTTAAAATAAAGTTGAGAGATTTTCATTGGCCCATTTCTATATAATCTTGATACTGTGGATAATTTGGTATCATTGTTGAAGGAGGGAAATGGTTTCATTTATTTAGCAAATATTTTATGACCACTTTATAGGCCTTGGAAACACATCAGTGATGATAAAAAAGGATAACATGCTACCGTTACTAGCATGTTAAATGATAAGGAACAAAGAGGGAAAATAAAACAGGGAAAGTGGAGTTGGGTATTGGAGTGGTTGCACTTCAAAGTATTGCTAGGAAAAGTCACTGCTGAAGGTTACATTTAAATAATGACATGAAGGCAGTCTGTGAATAAGGTATGCAGACAAATATAAAGATGTAGATCCAGGAAAATGGCAAATGCCAAGTCCTTGAGGCTAGAGCATGCCTGAGGTATTTAATTCTGAAAGCCTGTTCACAGTGGAGTAAAGGAGTAAATGGAGGATGAAGTCAGAGGGTGGCGGAGGTGGGCAAATGATGGTTAAATCAATCCAGGTCTTATATGTTATTTTAAGGACCTACACTTTTAGTCTAAGTGGTATGTGATATAGAGGGACTTCGGATGAATTTGAACATAATAGTGATGTGATTAGATTTTCCTTTTAAAGAACTATTCTGCCTACTATCTTGAGAACAGACTGAAGAAGGACAGGGACAAAAATAGTAAAACCACTTAGGAGGCTGTTGCAATAGTCTAGGTGAGAGATGGTGGCTTAGACCAAAGTGGTAGCAGGGGAGATGGTAAGCAATTGGTATTTTGAAGGTAGAGTCAACAAGAGTTGTTGCTAGGGGAAGAAAGAGGGAGACAGTGAAGGAAGGAGGGATCTCTGTCAGATGCTCCTGATAGTTCAAATAATACTAGGGACTGAGAACTGATTGTTGAATTTGGCAATGTGGAATTTACTAGTGGTTCTGACAGTAGCAGATTTGGTAGAATGGTGGGAGAAAGTCTCATTGAAATGGATCCTTAGAAAAGGAAGTGAGAAATTGTAGACAGGCAGAAAGAATGATTCTTCTGAGGAATTTGCTAATGAAGGATAAAAGAAATGTAGTAGTAGCTTGAGATGTTCAGAAAAATTTTTTGTTTTTTAGATGAGAAAATTCACATGTTTGTAGGGGTCTGGGAAAGATGCAGTAGAGAGGGAAAATTTGATTAGGTAAGGAGAGTGATGATGGAGGTGGTTAGTGGAGATCTAGTGCACAGGTACAAAGGTCAGGATCAGAGATAGTCCACAATGATAATGAAAGAGAAATGAGAATATGTGAGCACAGATGCAGTTAGGTGGGTAGATTTAGTTGTGAGAGGTTGTGGAAGTTCTTTTCTTATTGCTTCTATTTTTTCAGTGAAATAGTGAACAAGGTCATCAAATGAGTGAGAATGAGAGGAAGGTAATGGAAGTTTAAGTAGAGAAAAGTAGATTAGTCATGTAGGAGGACAGTGGCAGAATGAATGAATCACAAAAATAAAATGCAATTGCTAGGCGGAATTAATGTCTCATTTGAGGTTCCTGATCATGAGTTTAAAGGGAAACCAACTATCCTACATTGTGTGTGTGTGTTTGTGTGTCCTTATTACCACATTCAGCTATGTGGGTTCTAATGTGGAATATGCAGAAAATTGGATTGCTACCAGTTTTAGCCAAGGAAGATTGACAAAGAGAAAGGACAAGTAGTATAGGGTGTATACAAGGGAGGGGACTAATTAAATGATTGAATGTGTATTGAATTTGGGTAAGAAAGGCATTGAGGATTTGGAGAGGTGCACAGAAGTGACAAGATATACGATTAATGGACGGCATATCTCTTGGGATTGTTGGAGTTAGGCTATTAAGGGGAGTGAGCTGGTAGTTGGGGTGTAATGCGTGAAAGTGATACTTTATAGGGCTTGCACTCATTAATACTAAGTAGGTCTGAGGTATGACCTTGGGAGTGAGCATTTGAAATGGGATTGGGAGTGTTTGTTGGAGAAGAGGATGTAGAGGAATTGATGAGCAAGAATTTGGGAAGGATTGTATGTATGGATATTAAGATTCCTAAGCATTATGACAGTAATAATGTTAGAGAGGGTGTAGTGAGCAAGTATCTAAAATTTTCAAGAAATGAAGCTTAGGGCTTGGTACATAATTGCAGTAAGGAGAGGCAGTAAATTGTTATAGTCTGATAATAAAAGATTCCAAGTTAGGTGTTTTTAGGGAAGAGTGAGGTAGAATAGTTTGGAGTGGGGCAGTGAGTGGGGAGGATACCTACCTCACCTCCAAGCCCAGTCCTGTGAAGAACTGGGAAAGAAAACATAGCCTTTGAGAAACCTTCTGGGGAAGCAGTAGTGAGGGAGAGCCAAGCTGGTAGTTAGAGCAAGAATGACTGTAACCAGTGAGCTGGTGAAGAATAGTAAATAGAAGCATCAGTTCAATTCAGTTCAGTCGCTCAGTTGTGTCCAGCTCTTTGTGACCTCATCAGTAGCAGCACGCCAGGCCTCCCTGTCCATCACCAACTCACGGAGTTCACTCAGACTCACGTCCATCGAGTCAGTGATGCCATCCAGCCATCTCATCCTCTGTCATCCCCTTCTCCTCCTGCCCCCAATCCCTCCCAGCATCAGTCTTTTCCAGTGAGTCAACTCTTCTCATGAGGTGGCCAAAGTACTGGAGTTTCAGCTTTAGCATCCTTCCTTCCAAAGAACACCCAGGGCTGATCTCCTTTAGAATGGACTGATTGGATCTCCTTGCAGTCCAAGGGACTCTCAAGAGTCTTCTCCAACACCACAGTTCAGAAGCATCAATTCTTTGACACTCAGCTTTCTTCACAGTCCAACTCTCACATCCATACATGACCACTCGAAAAACTATAGCTTTGACTATATGGGTCTTTGTCAGCAAAGTAATGTCTCTGCTTTTTAATATGCTGTCTAGGTTTGTCATAGTTTTTCTTCCAAGGAGCAAGCATCTTTTAATTTCATGGCTGCAGTCACCATCTGCAGTGATTTGGGAGCCCAAGAAAATAAAGTCTGTCACTGTTTCTATTGTTCTCCATCTATTTGCCATGAAGTGATGGGACTGGATGCCATGATCTTAGTTTTTAAAATGTTGAGTTTTAAGCCAGTTTCCTTTCATCAAGAGGCTCTTTAGTTCCTCTTTGCTTTCTGCCAGAAGAGTGGTGTCATCTGCACATCTAAGGTTTTTGATATTTCTCTCTGCAGTCTTGATTGCAGTTTGTGCTTCATCCAGCCCAGCATTTTGCATGATGTAGTCTGCATCTAAGTTAAATAAGCAGGGTAACAATATACAGCCTTGATGTACTCCTTTCGATTTGGGACCAGTCTGTTGTTCCATGTCTGGTTCTAACAGTTGCTCTTTGACCTGCATACAGATTTCTCAGGAGGCAGGTCAGGTGGTCTGGTATTCCCATCTCCTTCAGAATTTTCCACAGTTTGTTGTGATCCATACATTTGAAAGGCTTAGTGTAGTGAATGAAGCAGAAGTGGATGATTTTTTGGAATTCTCTTGCTTTTTTGGTGATCCAACGGATGTTGGCAATTTGATCTCTGGTACCTCTGCCCTTTCTAAATCCAGCTTGAACATCTAGAAGTTCTCAGTTTACATACTGTTAAAGCCTAGCTTGGAGAATTTTGAGCATTACTTT
Organism: Oryx dammah; assembly: GCF_014754425.2. Taxonomy (NCBI): domain Eukaryota; kingdom Metazoa; phylum Chordata; class Mammalia; order Artiodactyla; family Bovidae; genus Oryx; species Oryx dammah. The sequence continues at coordinate 2,259,129 of NW_024080602.1, read as the reverse complement.
GCTAGCATGTGGGCTTCCCTGGTGGCTCAGACGGTGAAGCGTCTGCCCGCAATGCGGGAGACCCGGGTTCGATTCCTGGGTTGGGAAGATCCCCTGGAGAAAGAAATGGCAACCCACTCCACTACTCTTGCCTGGAAAATTCCATGGACAGAGGAGCCTGGTAGGCTACAGTCCATGGGGTTCCAAAGAGTCGGACATAACTGAGCGACTTCATTTTGCTAGCATGTTAAAGGAGTGCAATTATGATGTAGTTTGAACATTCTTATCAATGAGGTGTATTAATCTCAGTGTCTGTTTCAGTTAGGCTTCTTTTATCTCTAAGTATCAGAAAGCCCAGTTCAAACAGCCTCACCCAATAAGGAGATTTATAACATAACTGGAAGTCCAGAAGCACAGTAGATTTCAGAATTAGTCAGTCATTACTTTAATGAAGACACCAAGGATTTAGATTCTTTCCATTGTTCTACTCTGCTCTCCATAATGCTGGCTTTGTACCAAACAGGATTCTCTTTGTAGTTGTCTGATGGGTTGCCAGGAAGGAACCATATGTTCTACAAATAAGAAACAATCTGGCTTCCTCTTATCAGAAAGGACAAACTTAACCAGAGGCTGCCATAAAACTTCTTTTCATATTTCATTGGCACAATTTGTCTTCACTTCTGAATCAGTTTCTGGCAGTGGGACAGGCCTACCTTTGAGCTGAAGTCAGCCACTGAGAGTTGAATGGCATTGAAATAGATAGTGAAGCAGTCACAGTGTCTACTTTAGTTGTGTCCTAGTGTTCTGAGGTTTTTTAATTAGTCCTTTTTCCTTTATATTTCTATAATGAGTCAAAATATGCTTAGTCATATATACTGGTATAGTTGCCCATGTTCAGAGCTTTCTATCATATAAAGCAATACAGAAATTTTTAAGCATGTCTGTCTATAAAAAGAGAAAAACAAGAATAATGAAAAGACTGAAGATAGTTGGCGAATTTGAATCTCTGTCTCATTGATACCCATAATGTTTAACCTTTTTCACCTTCAGGTAATTGCTTTATTTACCATTTACATGGAGACTTTAGTGATTCGATTTGTATCTCCTTTCTCTCTTAAAAAGTTGCCTGGAGCATTGTGATAAAATAGAAAGTAAACTGGATTATGATTAAGGTTCTGTTTAATCCTAACTTCACTACTTTCTAGTTTTGTGTTTATGGACAGATCACTTCATCTCTCAGACCTTCAACTGTCTTCTCTATAAGCTGAGATAATAGTACCTGTCTTCTCACCAAATTGTTCTTATAGGAGTTAAGTGATGTGATTTTCAGTTCAAGAGACTGAGTACAGAGTAGCATACAGTTTTAAATTGTTTTAATTATTACATTAACTAAAAAGAGTTAAAGGGAGGGAAACCTACATAAAAAATGAGTAATTGATCTTAGACACTAAGTATTCACGATGTATCAGTCGATGATAAGGGATGTGTGTGTGTTGTGCTCAGTTGTTCAGCTGTAACTGACTCTTTTGTCTTTGTTGTTCAGTCGCTCCGTGTCCAACTCTTTGCGATCCCATGGGCTGCAGCATGCCAGGCTTCCGTGTCCTTCACCATCTCCTGGAGTTTACTCACAGTCATGTCCCTTGAGTTGGTGATGCCATCCAGTCATCTCATTCTCTGTCGTCCCCTTCTCCTCCCACCCTCAATCTTTCCCAGCATCAGAGTCTTTTCCAGTGAGTTGGCTCTTTGTGTCACCAGGCTCTTTTGTCCATGGAATTTTCCAGGCAAGAATACTGGAGTGGGTTGTCCTTTCCTACTCCAGGGAGTCTTCCTGACTCAGGCATCCAACCCATGTCTTTTGCGTCTCCTGCATTGGCAGGCAGATTTTTTTACTGCTGGCCTACCTGGGAATCCCAAGGGATGGGTATAACTGTTTTCAAATTAGATGCTTAATGGACGAAATAGGTATTATCATAGAATAGCTATTTGAATACTTGATTCTACCTAGTGTATCCTACCACTACTTTTCAAGTAAGTATTCCCCAGAATTTTTTTACTTCAAATTTTTGCCGTGGTTTTTTGGGTCAAAGATGTTTTTGAAGATACCAACTATGGAGTACAATTGTAAACTAAAGTGCTTTTTGTGGCTTGGAGGGTATGATGGATATATTTATTTACTCCAGTTATTGACTTTTTTCTCATATGAACTTTGTTGTCTTCCTTTCTTGATAAGAACTCTGAGGTTTCACACAGAAATTTGGGTGGAATCCTGTTGTTATTACTAAAGGAGATGTCACATATCATTGCTGAGAACTTTAAAAATCAAAACTTTGTATTTGAAGTTGAATGGAGTTAAGATGATCCTAAGGAATTTGACTTTTAAAATAACTAATATATTTATCATGTCTTAGTTAATGTACATATTGAACTTGAATATGTTAATAAATTGTAGAGTATTAAATATAGTTTCTCTTTTTTCTTATTACTCTTGGTGAAACAAAGCATTTGTGCTTCTTCAATTGATATCATTCACCTTTTTGTTTTGAGGTAGTTGCCTTTAAAAATAAGAAAGAAAATGTACATTTATCCACAAATTTTCTCTTTTAAGTGCTCTTCATTCCTTTGTATAGAGTCACGTTTTTGTCTACTATCATTTTTCTTATGCAAAAATTTTTCCTCAGCATTTTTTATTGTCCATGTCTGATGGTGACAGATTCTTTCATTTTTTCTTTGTCTGAAAAAGTATGTCATCAACATTGCAGAAAGATGTCTTAGCTAGGTACTTAATTTTAGTGTGTCAGGAGTCTCCAGGACTGCCTTCGGTGTGGTGGTTCACCAGGAGGACTCTCAGGATTGAACATATAGTTGTACTCAGGATTTATTATAGTGAAAAGATGTAAAGCCAGATTAGCAAAGGGCAAAAGTCCATGGATAAAGTCTGGAAAAACAAAACACAAACTTCCAGGATTGTTCTCCCAGTAGAGTCACGTAGAACATTTTGTTGTCTTCTGGTTTGCAGACCTTTTGAAGAGAAATCTGTGATGATTCTTATCTTTATTGTATGTGAATTCCTTGAACTTCTTTGAAATGTGTTTGTGGTTTTCACAAATTGACATTTTCTCTGCCATTATTTTTTCCAGAGCTGCCCTACCTCTTTTGTCTTCATGCTTCAGTTAAACATGTTAGATGGTTTACTGTCCCATAAGTTACTGAGACTGTTCATTTTGGGGAAAGAGATGTCTTTTTTTCCCCTTTATCTACTTTTTTTGAGTAGTTTTTTCCCTGTGTCTTTTAGTTTACTAATCTTTTGCAGACTTCCCTGGTGGCTAAGATGATAAAGAAACTGCCTGCAATGCAACAAACCTAGATTGGGAAGATCCCCTGGAGAAGGATATGTCAACACACACCAGTATCGCCTGGAGAATTCCATGGAAAGAGGAGCCTGGTGGGCTATAGTCCATGGCTTCTCAGGTGGCACTAGTGGTAAAGAGCCCACTTTCAGGCAGAAAGCTGAAGGACTGTCTCATTTACTACCCTTTTAGGGCAGTAGTCTGAGATTGCAGTATCCCTGTGTTCAGCATCAGAAAATAATTGTTTTCAATATTTTTTATAATTTCTAGTTGTTTACACAGAAGGGTAATTTCAGATCCTTTGTTCATATCCAAAATGGAAATATCCCTGTAAGCACTAAACTTCTACGTTTTCACTATAAACTTTTCCTTTTTCTTTTTTTAAGTATAAATTTATTTATTTTAATTGGAGGTTAATTACTTTACAATATTGTGTTGGTTTTGCCATACATCAACATGAATCCGCCACAGGTATACATGTGTTCCCCGTCCTGAACCCCCCTGCCTCCTCCCTCCCCGTACCATCCCTGTGGGTCGTCTCAGTGCACCAGCCCCAAGCATCCAGTATCATGCATCGAACCTGGACTGGCGATTTGTTTCATATATGATATTGTACATGTTTCAATGCCATTCTCCCAAATCATCCCACCCTCTCCCTCTCCCACAGAGTCCAAAACACCAATACAGTATACTAACGCATATATATGGAATTTAGAAAGATGATAATAATAACCTTGTATGCTTTTCCTTTTTCTAAGGCAACTTTATTTCAGAATATATGCAAAAATGTCAAGCCTCTCCTATTCTTTTCTTGCTGTGCTCAGAAGATAACCGTGATGAATGTGATCAGGATCTCAGACTTCAAATTCTGCTCAGGTTCTTGCTGTAGGCACAAAATCTGCTATGCCTTTGATGATTATATGTATCTCTCATAGTAGATGGGGGCTCTAAATAGAGTGAGGCAAGTGGGGCATTTAGGGTACAAAATGTATGGAGGCACTCACACTCAGGTGCCAGCCCTACACTTGAACAGCCTTTGGAATCAGTGCCTCCTTAAATTTTGTGCCGCTGCATACCTTGCTTTCTTTATTTTAGGCTTTACAGGGGATATTCCAGACAAAGATCATTTTCATTACCTAGGACCTTGGTTCAAAATCACTATTAAGTCTAGATCATGTATTTCCTTTAGTGTAGGTTTCAGGGTTTTTTTTTTTTTAAATCTTCATAATTATTTTAACTTCTCTCCAGCCACTTATTTTCTTGAAGGAACTGTAATAAAGTCTAATGTAACATGTCACTTCCTCAGGATTGGCTGAGAAATGAAAGAAAGAAAAGAGTGTCTGAGGTGGCAAATACTGTTCCATAGAGCCAACCATGTATACTGAAGGCTTACGTATTTTTAGGTTAGTCTGTCCTGGCCCTTGAAATGGATGGCTCTCCCCCCCTGGGCCAGATTCTATTAGTTCCATGTGTGCTATTACCCACTGGGCTTGCAACCTTATTTGCAGTTTGAGAGTTCCAAGTCGACCTATCTTGGCTTCAGAAATGAGTCTTGTTTCTAGCAGGAGAATTTTAATCAGAGCCAGAGACACAGTTATGCTCTGATGATGAGAAAAATAAAGCTTTTGATCTCACATGGAATGTACTGTTTTTGAGTTCTTTTGACTTTTGACCTGTTGTTGGATTGCTTTATGGTACAGCTGAAATGTAAAAGAAATTCCTCTTTCTTCATTTTGGAATATTAGAGAAGACCACTAGGAAATACAGGTGAAATGAGTCATGGGGCCATGTGTTTATCTGAAACTGAGCTAAGCCTTGGAGAGAAAGCAGAAAACATTCATTCTTATATTTTTCAGTCCAGATTTCTAGGGTTAGTCAGATATGAATCTAGTGTGAGTTATAGTGATAGTAAGTCATTTTACCTGAAATGGCCTCTGTTAAATGGCTTCCTGTCTGGTGCAGTAGTCTTAGGTATCTATTTGATGGTTCAGAGGTTCTAAAACATTGAACTTGTGGTTCAGAGGTTCTAAAACATTGAACTTGTATGCACAGAATAAATAGTATCATGTTACTACTGCTTTGGGTCCTATATTTTCTTTAATTGATTATTATTGATTTCATGTTTTTTTTTTCTTTTTTTTCTCTCCAAGATATTAGTACATTTGTACCATCTTCAAAGCACTTTTATAATAGATTGGAATGTAAAAATCCCCAATCTTGAAGGAAAGTGCTTTTACAGTCATGTCTTTATAGACTTATGCAGTGGTACCTTTCTTTAATTGTTGAGTGAAATAATACATCATTATGATAGAAAACAGTGGACTTAGATTTGAAGGAACTGAGTTTAGTCAAGGTTGAGCCACTTACAGCTTTGTGACCTTGAGCAAGTCAGTTAATCTCTTTGAGACTCAAAATTTCTTCCATCTGTAAAAAGTGTAAGTATGTGGGAGAGGTTGTGATAATATCTGTCTGCTTATTATACTTGTCAGTATGAAGATCATAAATAAAGATGTGAAAGCACTTTGGAAAATGTGTAAAACACTACAAATAAAAATGTAAAACTATATTTATAAAATTTCTGTATCTCAGTTCAATTAAGTCCTATTCTTTGGGAGACTATGTGAATATAGTTTCATCTAAATAGTTTACTTTTTTTTTATCACCTATAGTTTATAAAAAGGAAAATAAAGAAGATGTAGGTTAGGAAATGGATGGAAAACATATGATGATGTCTTAGGTAAAGGTTATAAGTTACCCTATAGGACTTCCCAGGTAGCTCAGCGGTAAAGAATCCACCTGCCAATGCAGGAGGTATGGGTTTGATCCCTGGGTTGGGAAGAAACCCTGGAGAATGAAATGGCAATTCACTGCAGTATTCTTGCCTGGAAAATCCCAATGATAGAGGAACCTGGTGAGCTACAGTCCCTGGGGCTGGAAAAGAGTTCACAATTTAGTGACTGAACAACAATAAGTTACTGATGAGAAAATTTATAAAATCTCCTGAAAAACATTTTTTTTTCCACTAATACAATTTCATTGAAAGTTTTACTAACCCTCTTTTCTACTCCTACATTTTGTAAATTCTTTTTTCAAATTTCGCATGATGTACTCTGCATCTCAGTTAAATAAGCAGGGTGACAATATACAGCCTTGATGTGCTCCTTTCCCAATTTGGAACCAGTCCATTGTTCCATGTCTGGTTCTAATAGTTGCTTCTTGACCTGCATACAGATTTCTCAGGAGGTAGGTAAGGTGGTCTGGTATTCCCATCTTGTGAAGAACTTTTCACATTTTGTTGTGATCCACACAATCAAAGGCTTTGGCATAGTCAGTAAAGCAAAAGTAGATATTTTTCTGGAATTCTCTTGCTTTTTTCTGAGATCCACTGGCTTTTGGCAATTTGATCTCTGGTTCCTCTGCCTTTTCTAAATCCAGTTTGAACACATGGAAGTTCTTTGTTCATTTACTGTTGAAGCCTGGCTTGGAGAATTTTGAACATTACTTTGCTAGCATGTGAGATGAGTGCAATTGTGCAGTAGTTTGAACATTCTTTAGCATTGCCTTCCTTTGGGATTGGAATGAAAATTGACCTTTTCCAATCCTGTGGCTACTGCTGAGTTTTCCAAATTTGCTGGCATATTGAGTGCAGCACTTTCACAGCATCATCTTTTAGGACTTGAAATAGCTCAGCTAGAATTCCATCACTTCCACTAGCTTTGTTTGTAGTGATGCTTCCTAAGGCCCACTTGAGTTTGGACTCCAGGATGTCTGGCTGTAGGTAAGTGATCACACCATTATGGTTATCTGGGTCATTAAGATCTTTTTTGTATAGTTCTGTGTATTCTTGCCACCTCTTCTTAATATCTTCTACGTCCGTTAGGTCCATACTATTTCTGTCCTTTAGTGTGCCCCTCTTTGCATGAAATGTTCCTTTGGTATCTCTAATTTTCTTGAAGAGATTTCTAGTCTTTCCCATTCTGTTGTTTTCCTCTGTTTCTTTGCATTGATCACTGAGGAAGGCTTTCTCATATATCCTTGATTTTCTTTGGAACTCTGCATTCAAATGGGTATATCTTTTCTTTTCTTCTTTGCCTTTAGCTTGTCTTCTTTTCCCAGCTATTTGTAAGGCCTCCTCAGACAGCCATTTTTCCTTTTTGCACTTCCTTTTCTTGGTGATGGTCTTGATCACTGCTGCCTGTACAGTGTCACAAACCTCCATCTATAGTTCTTCAGGCACTCTATCAGATCTAATCCCTTAAATCTATTTCTTACTTCCACTGTTATAATCATAATGGATTTGATTTAGGTCATACCTGAGTTGTCTAGTGGTTTTCCCTACTTTCCTCAGTTTAAGTCTGAATTTGTCAATAAGGAGTTCATGATCTGAGCCACAGTCAGCTCCTGGTCTTGTTTTTGCTGACTGTATAGGGTTTCTCCATCTTTGGCTGCAAAGAATATAATCAATCTGATTTCAGTATTGACCATCTGGTGATATCAGTGCCATTAGCAGTGCATTATTTTGGCAAAACTGTGTTGTCCACAACACTCTCCAACATTAAACAAAATAGATATAACTTTGACTTCAAAACTCTGACTTAAGTGGAACTTTGTGAAGATTTTACCTTTTAATTTGAAAAGGGAAACCATTGGAGTCTTTGAGCAGAGTGGTCACATGGCCTGTCTTATGTTTTTTAAGGCTTACCATTGGTGGGCAAATTGAGGGTTAAGGCAGAAATAGATCATTTAGGAGACTAAAAGTGAACTTGATAGCAGTGGAGATGGTAATAAATGCTTGATTAAAAGTAAAGCCAAGAGGTTTTGCTGATAGATAAGAGATAAGCAGAAGGAGAGAGAAGCTAGGGCCTACACTTGATTTTTGGTCTGAGCTACTAGAAGCTTAGTGTTTTCATTTGCTAAGATGGGAAAGACTGTGGAAGAGGAGCAGGTTTGTGAGTGGGGTTGTGGTAAGGTTAATTGGAAGTTTGGTTTTGAACATGTTAAAAAGAATGTCGAAGTGAAAAATATTGAGTAGGTAGTTGGCTATACTAGAGGACAGTTATGGAGAGAGGAACAGGCTGTTTATCTATCTATAAATAATTTTGAGAACCATCGGTTTGTAGGTGGTAATAAAGACCTCAGACTGGAGGAGCCCATGAAGGGAGTGAGTATAGATGGAAGTATTCTGCACTCAGTTTCATACTGTAGATTTTTCCCATACCAAGCAATTCTTCGATACCAGCTGGGGTCTTCCAATTCAGCTCAAGATTGACTATCTTGAGACAGCATCATATTCTGCAGGTTAAGAGCTTAGTTCTACAGGACTACTCCTGTCCCCACTTCAGATGTCAGTCACAAGCCCAAGTTGTCACCTATGTTTCTGATCCACCAGCTGTAGATTAGGGGTTCCAGCACTCTTATCTTTGGTTAATTTCCTAGACTGGCTCATAGAATTAAGTAAAATAAGAACTTTACTTACTAGATTTCTGGTTTATTACGAAAGGATAGAACTCAGAAACAGCCAGGTGGAAGCAATACACAGGGCAAGTATGGGGAAAGGGCGTGGAGTAAGGGCATAGCGTATCCAATGTCCCTTCAGAGTATTCCACTTTCCCCAAATCCCCACATGTTCACCAACCTGGAAGGTCTCTGAAATCCTCCTGTTGGATTTTTATGGAGGCTTCATTACGTGGGCACAATTGATTAAATTATTGACAGTTGGAGACTGATTCAATGTGCAGTCTCTCTACCCTCCCTGGAGGTCAGGGGATAGGACTGAAAATTCCAGCCCTCTGATCATATAGTCCCAACTAGCCCCCATCTATAGATGTTTTCCTAGTCACCTTACTTCATTAACATAACAAAAATATCTTATATAGCAGTCATCTCTTAGGAAATTCCAAAATTCCAAGAGTTTTAGAAGCTCTATGTCAGAAACAGGGACCAATACTAAGTAAATATATATACGTATGTGTGTGTGTATATATATATGTGTATATATATATAATATAATATATAGTATTTCTTATAAGTCACAGTATCATAGAAGGGGCAGGAAGTCCAAGGACAGAAATCTAGAACATTTCTATATTTAGAGGGTAGAGAAATGAGAAATCAAGAAAAGAGAGTAAATGAGAATGTGGTGTTTTGGAGCCATGTATTTTAAGGAAGAAGTTGTTTTAGCTGCTGGTCGTAGGTAAAGTAAGAGGAAGACTGAGAATTGGTCATTGTATTTAGGAATATGGAAGTCATTGGGACTTTCATAAGGGCAAGTTTGGTGCATCTACATAAGTTATGTGGATACAAGAGAAAATGAGATATGGTGATGATGAGTATTGATAACACTTTTCAGCTTTATTATAAATGGGGAGCTGTACACACATGGCATGTAGAGTTAAGGGAGGGGCTTTTACTTTTGTTTTAAAATGTGGAATGGGAATGATCGAGGTTCAGTTCAGTTGCTCAAAGTCGACTCTTTGCGACCCCATGAACCTCAGCACGCCAGGCCTCCCTGTCCATCACCAACTCCTGGTGTCCACCCAAACCCATGTCCATTGAGTCGGTGATACCATCCAACCACCTCATCCTCTGTCATCCCCTTCTCCTCCTACCCTCAATCTTTCCCAGCATCAGGGTCTTTTCAAATGAGTTAACTCTTCACATCAGGTGACCAAAATATTGGAGTTTCAGCTTCAACATCAGTCCTTCCAATGAACACCCAGGACCCATCTCCTTTAGGATGGACTGGTTGGATTTCCTTGCAGTCCAAGAGAGAGAATATTTGACAGTGCAGCAGAGAGAAGAGAGAATGCTAAGCAATTTTCTTGAGAGAAAATTGGCCTCTAATGGGAGGAAATTAGGATCCAGTGGGAGAGAATTGGGATCTAGTATACAGTAGAAGGGTTGGCCACATCCTGTCTTGGAGACATGGACCAGTTTATTCATAATTAGTGATAGAATTCCGTAATAAAATGATATGTAGTCTAGTGTAGCTTGAGTCTACTGCACTAATTAACTAAAATTATACTGTATGCAATACTAGAGACCTCTTTGACTCTTATGCTACCTGTAAATGTTTGTACAATTTTGAAGTTGGAAGATGAATAATCATCTCTCCTCTATGTTCCAGTCTTACTGGATGACCTATAGTTTCCTAAACTGACCATTATATTAGTATTTCCTACTTTTATGCTTATAACTCACACTTCTCCATTTTAAAGAACTTTAATGCCTGTTTACTTCTGACACAAAACCTTTTTTATGTTTGCACCATACCCTCCATATGTGCAGTTTTGTCAAAAGAGCCTAAAATACTTTATTGCATTTATTTACATGTCTGTCAGCCATTACTAGATTGTTAATACCTTGAACCTATATATTATGCAGCTCTTGGTTTCTTCAGTATAGTGTTTTCATTCATTGCTACCTAACCTTAGTTACCTATTGCTGCGTAATAAATTACATCAAGCTAAGATGGCGGAGGAATAGGATGGGGAGACCACTGTCTCCCACCCAAATTCATCAAAAGAACATTGAAACGCTGAGTAAATTCCACAAAACAACTTATGAATGCTGGCAGAGGACATCAGGCACCCAGAAAAGCAGCCTATTGTCTTTGAAAGGAGGTAGGAAAAAATAGACAAAAAAAGAGACAAAAGAAGTAGGGATGAAGCTCTGTCCTGGGAAGGGAGTCTTAAAAAGAGAGGTTTCCAAACACCAGGAAACACTATCACTGCCGAGTCTGTGGCAAGCCTTGGAAGCACACAGGGCAACATAACAGGGAGAAAAAATAAATAATTAAAACCCACAGATTACGAGCCCAACGGTAATTCCCCCAGTGGAGAAGCAGCACAGACGCCTGCACCTGCCACTAGCAAGCGGGGCCTGGGCAGGGAGGCGCGGGCTGCATTGCTTAGAGTAAGGACTGGGCTTGAATGCCCCAAGGGCAATCTGAGCGAACTAACTTGGACTAGCAAACCAGACTGGGATAGCTACCACTGGAAAAGTCCTAAGACACCTCCAGGCCCGCGCACAGAACAAAGGACTGAACAGAACTAGCCGGCTGCAGACCATCCCTCTCTGGTAACAGGTAGCCAGAGCCAGAAGGGGGCAATCGCAGCCCCAGAGAGACATTATCTACTAAACTGCAAACAGGCTGCTTTGCTAACTATGACTTCTTGGGGTCCTGGACGGTCAACATCTGCCTGATAAGGTGCACTGCCAGTTGTACACCCAGAAAACCGAGCGGCAGGGACAAGGGAGGCGATAAGTAGCAGCGACTGTGCTCACCAAACACCTCATCACCTGAGCTGCTCGGACCTGGGAAGGGCACAAAATGTAGGCCCAACCGAGTCTGCCTCTCTGAGGACTACCCGAGAGCCTGAACCTGAACGGCTTAGACCTGGGAGGTGCATGCAGCCCAGGGCTGGCCTCGGACGGTTCCCAGCGGAGCAACCTAGAGCCTGAGCAGTGTGGGTAGGGAGGGCACACTCGCAGTGAGCAGGGGCAGGCCCACTGTGGCTGAGATACTGTGAGCACACGCCAGTGTTATTTGTTTGCAGCATCCCTCTCTCCCCACAGCACGACTGAACAAGTGAGCCTAAAAAAAGTATCCACCACCGCCCCCCTTGTGTTAGGGTGGAAATCAGACACTTAAGAGACCAGCAAACAGAAGAAGCTAAAAAAGAGGGAACAGCCTTGGAAGTGACAGGTGCAACAGATTAAAACCTTGTAGTTTGTACCAACTACATAGGAAGGGGCCTGTAGATCTTGAGAAATATAAGCCAGACCAAAGAACTATCCGAAAATGAACTGACCCCACACAGCCCACACCACCACCAGAGAAAGTCCTATATATATTTTTACTATTTTTATGATCATTCTTTTTTTAATTAAAAAAATTTAATTCTCATTACTCTTTTAATTTTCATTTTTATAACCTACTATTACTTTGCAAAAAAAAGACCCTATTTTTTAAAGCAAACTTCATATATATTTTTTTAAAATAATTTTTGTGACTTTGTCTTTTTTTCTTCTTCTTATTTCCTTTAATATTATATTTTTGAAAGTCAAACCTCTACTCTAGATTTTTAATCTTTGCTTTTTGGTAGTTGTGAGGTGGCAAGAATGCACAGAAGAACTGTACAAAAAAGATCTTCACGTCCCAGATAATCTTGATGGTGTGATCACTCATCTAGAGCCAGACATCCTAGAATATGAAGTCAAGTGGGCCTTAGAAAGCATCACTACGAACAAAGCTAGTGGAGGTGATGGAATTCCAGTTGAGCTAGTTCAAATCCTGAAAGATGATGCTGTGAAAGTGCTGCACTCAATATGCCAGCAAATTTGGAAAACTCAGCAGTGGCCACAGGACTGGAAAAGGTCAGTTTTTATTCCAATCTCAAAGAAAGGCAATGCCACAGAATGCTCAAACTACTGCACAATTGCACTCATCTCACATGCTAGTAAAGCAATGCTGAAAATTCTCCAAGCCAGGCTTCAGCAATACATGAACCGTGAACTTCCTGATGTTCAAGCTGGTTTTAGAAAAGGCAGAGGAACCAGAGATCAAATTGCCAACATCCACTGGATCATGGAAAAAGCAAGAGAGTTCAAGAAAAACATTTATTTCTGCTTTCTTGACTATGCCAAAGCCTTTGACTGTGTGGATCACAATAAACTGTGGAAAATTCTAAAAGAGATGGGAATACCAGACCACCTGACCTGCCTCTTGAGAAACCTGTATGCAGGTCAGGAAGCAACAGTTAGAACTGGACATGGAACAAATGACTGGTTCCAAATAGGAAAAGGAGTACGTCAAGGCTGTATATTGTCACCCTGCTTATTTAACTTCTATGCAGAGTACATCATGAGAAATGGTGGACTGGAAGAAACACAAGCTGGAATCAAGATTGCCAGGAGAAATATCAATAACCTCAGATATACAGATGACACCACCCTTATGGCAGAAAGTGAAGAGAAACTAAAAAGCTTCTTGATGAAAGTGAAAGTGGAGAGTGAAAAAGTTGGCTTAAAGCTCAACATTCAGAAAACAAAGATCATGGCATCCGTCCCATCACTTCATGGGAAGTAGATGGGGAAACAGTGGAAACAGTGTCAGACTTTATTTTGGGGGGCTCCAAAATGACTGCAGATGGTGACTGCAGCCATGAAATTAAAAGAGGCTTACTCCTTGGAAGAAAAGTTATGACCAACCTAGATAGCATATTCAAAAACAGAGAAATTACTTTGCCGACTAAGGTCTGTCTAGTCAAGGCTATGGTTTTTCCAGTGGTCATGTATGGATGTGAGAGTTGGACTGTGAAGAAGGCTGAGCACCGACGAATTGATGCTTTTGAACTGTGGTGTTGGAGAAGACTCTTGAGAGTCTGTTGAACTGCAAGAAGATCCATCCAGTCCATTCTGAAGGAGATCAGCGCTGGGATTTCTTTGGAAGGAATGATGCTAAAGCTGAAACTCCAGTACTTTGGCCATCTCATGCGAAGAGTTGACTCATTGGAAAAGACTCTGATGCTGGGAGCGATTGGGGGCAGGAGGAGAAGGGGACGACAGAGGATGAGATGGCTGGATGGCATCACTGACTCAATGGACGTGAGTCTGAGTGAACTCTGGGAGTTGGTGATGGACAGGGAGGCCTGGCATACTGTGATTCATGGGGTCGCAAAGAGTCAGACGTGACTGAGCAACTGAACTGATCAATCTTGTACCTTTAAGAACCCAATCTTCAGTACTCATTTTTACTTGGGAGCAAGATTACTAGCTTGACTGCTCTCTCCCCTTATGGACTTTCCTTTTTCTCCACCAGGTTGCCTCTGTCTCCTTCCTCCCCCTTCTCTTCTCTACCCAATTCTGTGAATCACCAGTGTGTTCCGAATGGTGGAGAACACTTAGGGAACTGATTAATGGCTGGATCTGTCTCGCTTCTTTTGATTCCCCCCTTTTTATCCTCCTGGCCACCTCTGTCTCCTTCCTCCCTCTTCTCTTCTCTGTATAACTCCGTGAACATCTCTGAGTGGTCCAGACTGGGGAGCACACATAAGGAAGTGATTACTGGCTAGCTGGCTCTCTCCTCTTTTGATCCCATCTCATCCCATTCCAGTCACCTCTAACTACCCCCTCCCTCTTCTCTTCTCCATGTAACTCAGTGAACCTCTCTGGGTGTCCCTCACTGTGGAGAAACTTTCAATCTTTAACCTAGATGTTTTATCAACAGTGCTGTATAGAAGGAGAAGTCTTGAGACTACTGTAAAAATAAGACTGAAAACCAGAAGCAGGAGGCTTACATCCAAATCCTGAGAACACCAGAGAACTCCTGACTCCAGGGAAATTAATCGACAGAAGCTCATCAAATGCCTCTATACCTACACTGAAACCAAGCACCACCCAAGGGCCAACAAGTTCCAGTGCAAGACATACCAGGCAAATTCTCCAGCAACACAGGAACACAGCCCTGAGCTTCAATATACAGGCTGCCCAAAGTTACTCCAAAACCATTGACATCTCATAACTCATTACTGGACACTTCATTGCACTCCAGAGAGAAGAAATCCAGTTTCACCCACCAGAACACCGACACAAGCTTCCCTAACCAAGAAACCTTGACAAGCCACCTGTACAACCCCACCCACAGCGAGGAAACTCCACAGTAAAGAGAACTCCACAAACTGCCAGAATACAGAAAGGCCACCCCAAACTCAGCAATATAAACAAGATGAAGAGACAGAGGAATATCCTGCAGGCAAAGGAACAGAATAGATGCCCATCAAACCAAACGCAAGAGGAAGAGATAGGGAATCTACCTGATAAAGAATTCCAAATAATGATAGTGAAAATGATCTAAAATCTTGAAATCAAAATGGAATCACAGAGAAATAACCTGGAGACAAGGATTGAGAAGATGCAAGAAAGGTTTAACAAGGACCTAGAAGAAATAAAAAAGAGTCAATATATAATGAATAATGCAATAAATGAGATCAAAAACACTCTGGAGACAACAAATCGTAGGATAATGGGGGCAGAAGATAAAATTAGTGAAGTAGAAAATAGAATGGTAGAAATAAATGAATCAGGAAAAAAGAAAAACAAAAGAAATGAAGACAATCTCAGAGACCTCCAGGAAAATATTAAACACTCCAACATTCAAATCATAGGAGTCCCAGAAGAAGAAGACAAAAAGAAAGACCATGAGAAAATACTTGAGGAGATAATAGTTGAAAACTTCTCTAAAATGGGGAAAGAAATAATCACCCAAGTCCAAGAAACCCAGAGAGTCCCAAACAGGATAAACCCAAGACAAAACACCCCAAGAGACATATTAATCAAATTAACAAAGATCAAACACAAAGAGCAAATATTAAAAGCAGCAAGGGAAAAACAACAAATAACGCACAAGGGGATTCCCATAAGGATAACAGCTAATCTTTCAATAGAAACTCTTCAGGCCAGGAGGGAACGGCAAGACATACTTAAAAGTGATGAAAGAAAATAACCTACAGCCCAGATTACTATACCCAGCAAGGATCTCATTCAAATATGAAGGAGAAATCAAAAGCTTTACAGACAAGCAAAAGCTGAGAGAGTTCAGCACCAGTAAACCAGCTCTCCAACAAACGCTTAAGGATATTCTCTAGACAGGAAACACAAAAAGGGTGTATAAACTTGAACCCAAAACAATGAAGTAAATGGCAACGGGATCATACTTAATAATTACCTTAAACGTAAATGGGTTGAATGCCCCAACCAAAAGACAAAGACTGGCTGAATGGATACAAAATAAAGACCCCTATATATGTTGTCTACAAGAGACCCACCTAAAAACAGGTGACATATACAGACTGAAAGTGAAGGGCTGGAAAAAGAGATTCCATGCAAATAGAGACCAAAAGAAACTGGGAGTAGCAATACTCATATCAAATAAAATAGACTTTAAAACAAAGGCTGTGAAAAGAGACAAAGAAGGACACTACATAATGATCAAAGGATCAATCCAAGGAGAAGATATAACAATTATAAATATATATGCACCCAGCATAGGAGCACCGTAATATGTAAGACAAATGCTAACAAGTATGAAAGGGGAAATTAACAATAACACAATAATAGTGGGAGACTTTAATACCCCACTCACACCTATGGATAGATCAACTAAACAGAAAATTAACAAGGAAAGACAAACTTTAAATGATACAATAGACCAGTTAGACCTAATTGATATATATAGGACATTTCACCCCCAAACAATGAATTTCACCTTTTTGTCAAGTGCTCACAGAACCTTCTCGAGGATAAATCACATCCTGGGCCATAAATCTAGCCTTGGTAAATTCAAAAAAATTGAAATCATTCCAAGCATCTTTTCTGACCACAATGCAGTAAGATTAGATCTCATTTACAGGAGAAAAACTACTAAAAATTCCAACATATGGAGGCTGAACAACACGCTGCTGAATAACCAACAAATCACAGAATAAATCAAAATATGCATAGAAATGAATGAAAATGAAAACACAACAACCGAAAACCTGTGGGACATTGTAAAAGCAGTGCTAAGGGGAAAGTTCATAGTAATACAGGCATACCTCAAGAAACAAGAAAAAAGTCAAATAAATAACCTAACTCTACACCTAAAGCAACTAGAAAAGGAAGAAATGAAGAACCCCAGGATTAGTAGAAAGAAAGAAATCTTTAAAATTAGGACAGAAATAAATGCAAAAGAAACAAAAGAGACCATAGCAAAAGTCAACAAAGCCAAAGGCTGGTTCTTTGAAAGTATAAATAAAATTGACAAACCATTAGCCAGACTCATCAAGAAACAAAGAGAGAAAAACAAATCAACAAAATTAGAAATCAAAATGGAGAGATCACAACAGACAACACAGAAATACAAAGGATCATAAGAGACTACTATCAGCAATTATATGCTAATAAAATGGACAACTTGGAAGAAATGGACAAATTCTTAGAAAAGTACAACTTTCCAAAACTGAGCCAGGAAGAAATAGAAAATCTTAACAGACCCATCACAAGCAGGGAAATTGAAAGTGTAATCAGAAATCTTCCAGCAAACAAAAGCCCAGGTCCAGACAGCTTCACAGCTGAATTCTACCAAAAATTTAGAGAAGAGCTAACACCTGTCCTACTCAAACTCTTCCAGAAAATTGCAGAGGAAGGTAAACTTCCAAACATATTCTATGAGGCCACCATCACCCTAGTACCACAACTTGACAAAGATGCCACCAAAAAAGAAAACTGCAGGCCAATATCACTGATGAACATAGATGCAAAAATCCTTAACAAAATTCTAGCAGTCAGAATCCAATAACACATTAAAAAGTTTATACACCATGACCAAATGGGCTTTATCCCAGGGATGCAAGGATTCTTCAATATCTGCAAATCAATCAGTGTAATATACCACATTAACAAATTGAAAAATAAAAGCCATATGATTATCTCAATAGATGCAGAGAAGGCCTTTGACAAAATTCAACATCCATTTATGATAAAAACTCTCCAGAAAGCAGGAATAGAAGGAACATACCTCAACATAATAAAAGCTATATATGACAAACCCACAGCAACCATTATCCTCAATGGTGAAAAATTGAAAGCATTTCCCCTAAAGTCAGGAACAAGACAGGGGTGCCCTCTTTCACCACTACTATTCAACATAGTTCTGGAAGTTTTGGCCTCAGCAGTCAGAGCAGAAAAAGAAATAAAAGGAATCCAAATTGGAAAAGAAGTAAAACTCTTACTCTTTGCAGATGGCATGATCCTCTATATAGAAAACGCTAAAGACTCCACCAGAAAATTACTACAGCTAATCAATGAATATAGTAAAGTTGCAGGATATAAAATCAACACACAGAAATCCCTTGCATTCCTATACACTAATAATGAGAAAATAGAAAGAGAAAGTAAGGAAACAATTCCATTCACCATTGCAATGAAAAGAATAAAATACTTAGAAATATATCTACCTAAAGAAACAAAGACCTATATATAGAAAACTATAAAACACTGGTGAAAGAAATCAAAGAGGACACTAATAGATGGAGAAATATGCCGTGTTCATGGATCAGAAGAATCAATATAGTGAAAATGACTATACTACCCAAAGCAATCTATAGATTCAATGCAATCCCTATCAAGCTACCAACGGTAATTTTCATAGAGCTAGAACAAATAATTTCACAATTTGTATGGAAATACAAAAAACATCAAATAGCCAAAGCAATCTTGAGAAAGAAGAATGGAACTGGAGGAATCAACCTGCCTGACTTCAGGCTATACTACAAAGCCACAGTCATCAAGACAGTATGGTACTGGCACAAAGACAGAAATATAGATCAGTGGAACAAAATAGAAAGCCCAGAGATAAATCCACGCACCTATGGACACCTTATCTTTGACAAAGGAAGCAAGAATATACAATGGAGAAAAGACAATCTCTTTAACAAGTGGTGCTGGGAAAACTGGTCAGTTCAGTTCAGTTGCTCAGTTATGTCCAACTCTTTGCGACCCCATGAATCGCAGCACGCCAGGCCTCCCTGTCCATCACCAACTCCCAGAGTTCACTCAGACTCACATCCATCGAGTCGGTGATGCCATCCAGCCATCTCATCCTCTGTCGTCCCCTTTTCCTTCTGCCCCCAATCCCTGCCAGCATCAGAGTCTTTTCCAGTGAGTCAACTCTTCGCATGAGGTGGCCAAAGTACTGGAGTTTCAGCTTAAGCATCATTCCTTCCAAAGAAATCCCAGCGCTGATCTCCTTCAGAATGGGCTGGTTGGATCTCCTTGCAGTCCAACAGACTCTCAAGAGTCTTCTCCAACACCACAGTTCAAAAGCATCAATTCTTTGGTGCTCAGCCTTCTTCACAGTCCAACTCTCACATCCATACATGACCACAGGAAAAACCATAGCCTTGACTAGACATGAAACTAGAACACTTTCTAACACCATACACAAAAATAAACTCAAGATGGATTAAAGATCTAAACATAAGACCAGAAACTGTAAAACTGCTAGAGGAGAACATAGGCAAAACACTCTTGACATAAATCACAGCAGGATCCTCTATGACCCACCTCCCAGAATACTGGAAATAAAGGCAAAAAATAAACAAATGGGATCTAATTAAAATTAAAAGCTTCTGCACAACAAAGGAAACTATAAGTGAGGTGAAAAGACAGCCTTTGGAAGGGGAGAAAATAATAGCAAATGAAGCAACTGACAACTAATCTCAAAAATATACAAGCAACTCCTGCAGCTCAATTCCAGAAAAATAAATGACCCAATAAAAAAAAAAAATGCGCCAAAGAACTAAATAGACATTTCTCCAAAGAAGACATACAGATGGCTAACTAACACATGAAAAGTTGCTCAACATCACTACTCATTATCAGAGAAATGCGAATCAAAACCACAGTGAGGTACCATTTCATGCCAGTCAGAATGGCTGTGATCCGAAAGTCTACAAGGAATAAATGCTGGAGAGGGTGTGGAGAAAAGAGAACCCTCTTACACTGTTGGTGGGAATGCAAACTAGTACAGCCACTATGGAGAACAGTGTGAAGATTCCTTAAAAAACTGGAAATAGAACTGCCTTATGACCCAGCAATCCCATTGCTGGGCATACACACCAAGTAAACCAGAATTGAAAGAGACGTGTACCCCAATGTTCACCGCAGCACTGTTTATAATAGCCAGGACATGGAAGCAACATAGATGTCCATCAGCAGATGAATGGATAAGAAAGCTGTGGTACATATACACAATGGAGTATTACTCATCCATTAAAAAGAATACATTTGAATGAGTTCTAATGAGGTGGATGAAACTGGAGCCTATTATACAGAGTGAAGTAAGCCAGAAAGAAAAACATCAATACAGTATACTAACACATATATATGGAATTTAGAAAGATGGTAATGATGACCCTGTATGTGAGACAGCAAAAGAGACACAGATGTATAGAACAGTCTTTTGGACTCTGTGGGAGAGGGAGAGGGTGGGATGATTTGGGAGAATGGCATTGAAACATGTATAATATCATATAAGAAACTAATTGCCAGTCTAGGTTCCATGCAGGATACAAGATACTTGGGGCTGGTGCACTGGGATGACCCAGAGGGATAGTACGGGGAGGGAGGTGAGAGGGGTGTTCAGGATGGGGAACACATGTACACCCATGGCGGATTCATGTTGAGGTATGGCAAAACTGATACAATATTGCAAAGTAGCCTCCAATTAAAATAAATAAATTTAAATTAAATAAAAGAAAACACACATATAGACACAAAATTACATCAAAACTGAGCACAAAATGACACTTCTTATCTCACAGTGGGCCAGGAATGCAGCAGTGGCCTAGGTGAGTCTCTTGTGCATGCTGTCTGTCTGACTCTGCAACTCTACAGACTGTAACCCACCAGGCTTCTCTGTCCCTGGAATTTCCCAGGCAAGAATACTGGAGTAGGTTGCCATTTCCTTCTCCACAGGATCTTCCCAACCTAGAGCTCAAACCCAAGTCTCCTGCGTTAGCAGGCAGATTCTTTACCACTGAGCTTCCCAGGTGGATCTCTTATAAGACAGAAATCAATGTGTTGCATCGGTTTGCATTACTCTAAAAGCTTGCCGTGGAAGGATCCACTTCCTATCTCACTCACATGGTTGTTGGCAGAATTCATTTCCCCACTGGGCTGCTGGCCAGAGGCTTCCTGTTGTTCCTTACCACATGGACCTCTCCTTAGAGCAACTCCTTCAAGCAAGCACATGAGAGGGCAAAAAGAGTGCCAGTAAAGAAGAACGCTAGCAAGGACATCACAATTTTATAACGCAATCACAGACAGATGACATCCCATTACTTTTGCCATATTTTATTCTTGAGAAGGAAATCTCAAAACCCATCCCACACTCAGAGGAGTAGAGGGTTACACAAGCATGTGAATACCAGGAAGCAGGGATCATTGGAGGTGCATCTAGGAAGTTGTCACCCAGTCCTCAGACTGTGGTACTGTAGAATGCTTCTCATGTTGAGTGAATTAACCTTTCCCAAGCATACATAACAGGTAGCATACACAACAGGTAGCATACATTTGTAAGAGGGCTGGCCAGTGGTGAAAATTCAGTTTGAGACTATCAAATGGTAACTTGCTACAAAGGGATTCTTTTACCTCACATTCCTGGTGTCATTAATGATGTACTTTTATGAAGTAACTTAATATTTAGTGAAAAGGTAAAATCATTTTATATGTATGAAACCAGGAATGCTATTTAAGAAAATCAGAATATGTGTAGTATATAATTTGATGAGAATTCCAGAAATAGTCTAATAGCAAGCTATATTTTGAGATAATTTAAGCTTCTCAGTCATTGCCAACACATGTCATTTTATATCCTGGATAGATATAGCAATATATCAAACTCTGGGGAATTAAAGTATAGCTAAATTTGAAACTTACTGTAAAATAATGTTTCCTTACAAAAATAATCCCGTAATAGTTGGACTAAATATCAGATCATGGATTCAGTTGGATTTTTTTTTTTTTTGCATAGTTTCAGTGTCAAGGCAGTTTAATTTTTAGAAGAGAACTAAGGAATATCATCCTAGATTTGTAATATGCCAGATATTAGGAATGATTTTTCCAACCATAACTTTCTACAGATGAGGAAATGGCTATCCAGTAATGTGCCCAAGCTTGCTGGTAGCAGAGCCAGTGCCAGATCCCAGGCCTACTGATTCCATTAAGTGCATTGCACCATGCCACATTGCCAGTAATAAACCATATTGGAACCATTTAGGGGATCTTTAAAAATACTTATGCCTATGTCTGTCCCATCCTAAGACGTTTTGAATTAATTGCTATCCAGTGGAACTTAATCTTTGGGATTTTTAAAAGCGCCGAGTTTGGGAACTGTTCCATAAGGAATTAGTGTGCTTAAGGACTTGGAACCAGAGTGAAATCAATAGTATAGACTTCTGTCCATTCTGATTCCTTAATCATGTGTTTGGCTAGGTTTTATCTGGGCAGTAAGAGATGTCTTTACATTGAGAAATAGCCAAGAATTCTGCTGAACAAAGGCTTTCATTAAAGTTGTTTTCTTCACTCACTAGTGTATATTTTGTAAATGAGATAGCCTGTGACAAAATTCTTCTTAATCATGAACTAGGAGAACAGTTTTTTGACATTGATCAGACAAGGAGAAAGTCTTGTGCCATCTATGTTGTAGCATACTCTGCTGTTGTTTTAACTAGATAAAATTCTAATTACTGTTGAACAGATTGTTTATGACATTGTTTTTAATACTTTTAGGGCAACTATATAAATATCAATGGCACCCCACTCCAGTACTCTTGCCTGGAAAGTCCCATGGACGGAGGAGTCTGGTAGGCTGCAGTCCATGGGGTCGCTAAGAGTTGGCATGACTGAGCGACTTGACTTTTGCTTTTCACTTTCATGCATTGCAGAAGGCAATGGCACCCCACTCCAGTATTCTTGCCTGGAGAATCCCAGAGACAGAGGACCCTCGTGGGCTGCCGTCTATGAGGTCGCACAGAGTCGGACACGACTGAAGTGACTTAGCAGCAGTAGCAGTATATAAATATCAGGAGGCAAAGAAATGGTTCCAGATTTAAAACCAAAAGACTTTTCTTTTGAAAGTTAGTCAGAATTTGACACACTTTTGTTTAATAACACATTTCTGTGTATATCCTTCATATAGCATGTTGTAAGGAATGTGAAATTTGCAGTTTGGTTATAATCATTCTGTGGTGCTGTCATGTACTTTTTGGTACAATGCTGACCAAGCATTGTAACTAGAAAGTACTAATTCATGCTGGGTAAGTAACATTTGTTTCAAGATATCTCTTTTTTTAAAGAAAAATAAGAGCTTTCCTTCATAATGACAGGTATGAGACTGGAGTGGAAGAGTCAAGAATAGGAGATTGTGATCAGATTGAAGCTTTTAAGAATTTTAGATCTTTTATTGAAGTTGTGTCAGGGTGATAGCGAGAGGCTGTATTTGAGGTGCTAGAGTAGAGGTAAAAGGGGAAGAGTTGACTCATTGGAAAAGACTCTGATGCTGGGGGGGTTTGGGGACAGGAGGAGAAGGGGACGACAGAGGGTGAGATGGCTGGATGGCATCATTGACTCGATGGACGTGAGTTTGAGTGAACTCCGGGAGCTGGTGATGGACAGGGAGGCCTGGCGTGCTGCGATTCACGGGGTCGCAAAGAGTCAGACACAACTGAGCAACTGAACTGAACTGATTCCTACAGTAGCAAATCACTACAGATTTAGTGGCTTAAACAACAGAAATGTGTTATCTGACAGTTCTGTAGGTCAGTAAGATAATATCAGGATCCCACTAGACTAAAATCAAGGATTCATCAGGATGATATTCCTTTCTAGAGGCTGTAGGGCAGGTATCTTTTCCTTGTAGTGGGGGGATTTATATCCCAGTTGCCATGCTGGTGTCAGATGAGAGTCCTTTCCAGCTCCTGGAGACCACTCTCATTCCTTGCCTTGTGGCCTTACCCTGCTTTCAACGCCAGCAACAGCAGGTCAGGTCTCTTTCATGCTTCCCCTATCTCCTCTTTATCTCTGTCTCCTCAGTCTTATCTGTCTGACCCACTGTCTGTCTTTCTCTTCAGCTTCAAAGGACTCATGCGATTAGATTAGACCTAGTTGAATAATCCTAGATAATCTCCCCATCTTGGTGTCCTTAACCTTAATTATAACAGGAAGTCTTTTTTGCCAGGTAAAGAAATCTTGGCTGGGGGTAGGAGGGGAAAGGACAAAGACACCTTTGTAGGGCCATTATTCTGCTTATCAGAAGGGGCTAGGTCACTGAAGGAAGCCAAGTAACAGTATTGACATAGCTGTTGAAGGTCTTCATTTAGCCAGAAAATAATTTTTGAATTATGTGTTCTAGGCATTGCAGTAAGCAATAAGCAACTGGGCTTATCGTGGTAAACAGACAAGATATGATCCAGTCCCTACCCTTGTATATAGCTGTATACCTATAAAAAACAAGCAGTGCTTTATAAAGGATTCTTCACATATTTCATAGTTACATGAATTCTCTGAAAGCAGAAAGGAGTTTTGAGTTCAGCAATCCAGACTCAGATGACAATGTAAAATTTAATCAGATACCAACAGATACCAGGCTTCAGCAATACGTGAACCGTGAACTCCCTGATGTTCAAGCTGGTTTTAGAAAATGCAGAGGAACCAGAGATCAAATTGCCAACATCCGCTGGATCATGGAGAAAGCAAGAGAGTTCCAGAAAAACATCTATTTCTGCTTTATTGACTGTGCTAAAGCCTTTGACTGTATGGATCACAATAAACTGTGGAAAATTCTGAAAGAGATGGGAATACCAGACCACCTAACCTGCCTCTTGAGAAATCTGTATGCAGGTCAGGAAGCAACTAGAACTGGACATGGAACAACAGACTGGTTTCAAATAGGAAAAGGAGTACGTCAAGGCTGTATATTGTCACCCTGCTTATTTAACTTCTATGCAGAGTACATCATGAGAAACAGTGGACTGGAAGAAACACAAGCTGGAATCAAGATTGCTGGGAGAAATATCAATAACCTCAGATATGCAGATGACACCACCCTTATGGCAGAAAGTGAAGAGAAACAAAGAAGCCTCTTGATGAAAGTGAAAGTGGAGAGTGAAAAAGTTGGCTTAAAGCTCAACATTCAGAAAACGAAGATCATGGCATCTAGTCCCATCACTTCATGGAAAATAGATGGGGAAACAGTGGAAACAGTGTCAGACTTTATTTTGGGGGGCTCCAAAATGACTGCAGATGGTGACTGCAGCCATGAAATTAAAAGATGCTTACTCCCTGGAAGAAAAGTTATGACCAACCTAGATAGTATATTCAAAAGCAGAGACGTTACTTTGCCGACTAAGGTCCATCTAGTCAAGGCTATGGTTTTTCCTGTGGTCATGTATGGATGTGAGAGTTGGACTGTGAAGAAGGCTGAGCGCTGAAGAATTGATGCTTCTGAACTGTGGTGTTGGAGAAGACTCTTGAGAGTCCCTTGGACTGCAAGGAGATCCAACCAATCCATTCTGAAGGAGATCAGCCCTGGGATTTCTTTGGAAGGACTGATGCTAAAGCTGAAGCTCCAGTACTTTGGCCACCTCATGCAAAGAGTTGAGTCATTGGAAAAGACTCTGATGCTGGGAGGGATTGGGGGCAGGAGGAGAAAGGGATGACGGAGGATGAGATGGCTGGATGGCATCACGGACTCGATGGACACGAGTCTGAGTAAACTCTGGGAGTTGGTGATGGACAGGGAGGCCTGGCGTGCTGCGATTCATGGGGTCGCAAAGAGTCGGACACAACTGAACTGACTGAACTAAAGTGAACCAACTGAAAAATTTTTTAAAAGGCATTAAGAATTATTCCATTTTTCTTTTCTCAGTAAAAACACTGAACTGCTAAAGGCAGTTACAAATGTTATCTTTGTTTTAAGTGGTAAACTTTTGGTTTCTTCTCGCTGGATTCAATAGCCAGAAAGTAATTATTTACCCAATTTAAAAGAAAATTGGCAGTTGCTTTAAACCAGTATTCATCAATAGTGAAGAATTGACAACCAAGAAGCACATTAAAGTAAGCTTTCAATATAGTTTTTATGTGGCTGGGTAGACGTTTAAAATAACAAAAAGATGTTCTATTTGTAAACACTACTCTTGGAGCTATCTTCCTCATATACCGTTCCTATTGTGTTCCCAGTGTGTGCTGGGTATCAGCTTACTCTTTATGGAAAACCACAGGATTCTTTTTTTTTTGTAATCAAAATTTATTGAGCATCAACTATGTGCCTAACACTGGAAATACAACAGTGAACAAGATGGACACTCTATCTGCCCTCATAAGCTTACAAGCTAGCAGCCAGCCAGCCAATTACATCCATAATTTAAACATTACTATTGTAATAAGTGCTCTTAAATAGGCCTGGTGCTAAGAGATTTAACAGAGTCCTGACCTACGTGGAGAAATCAGACAAGGTCTCCATGAGGAAGAAACACTTAGGATTGGCAAGGTGGGAAATGGAAGAATGTTGCAAACAGAGAGAACAGCCTGTGTGCTCGCTCTGAGGCAGGAAGACATTTAGTGAACAGAAAGCCAGCCAGAATGACTGGAACATAGGGAATGAAGAGGGGTTGATGCCAAGCAGAGGCTGATTTATGCAAGGTCTTTGGTTTTAAGACTTTATTCCAAAGGCAACTGGAAGGCACTGAAGAATCTGCAGGAGGAAAGTTAGATGCTTAAGTTTGTTTTTCAGAGCTCACTCTGCTGTGTGTGGAGGTTGTTGTTGTTTAGTCACTAAGTTGTGTCCAACTCTTTATAGAGACCCCATGGACTGTAGCCTACTAGGATCCTTTGTCCATGGGATTTTCCAGGTAAGAATACTGGAGTGGGTTGTCATTTACTTCTCCAAAACCACAGGATTCTGATAAGTTGTTTAAAGGCTTGTAAAGACAGTTATTTTTAATTTTTTCAGTGATGGTCAGGGTTACAATTGTATATTATGTAGTTTCCAGAAGCAGCAGAGGGGGAACTTCAATAATAACAATGGGTTGGAGTAAGTGTAGGTATATGAGATTTATAGATAATATTGTTGTCGTTGTTAGTCTCTAAGTTGTGTCCAACTCTTTTGTGACCTCATGCACTGTAGCCTGCCAGGTTCCTCTGTCCTTGGGATTTGCCATTTCTTCCTCCAGGGGATCTTCCTGATGCACATATCAAGCCCTCCTCTCTGGCATCAGCAGGTGGATTCTTTACCACTGAGCCACCAGGGAAACCCCATAGATAATATATGATCAGTCTCTCAGACAACATACCCAGGCATTAATTTCAGAGGTGCCCATCACAGAACTTTTTATCAGAACTGTTGTTGAGGGGCTATAAATATACTTGTTACATTGTTTGAGCTACAAAGTGTAAATGTCACATGGAGTCTTAGGATACCTTCTTAATTGCAATAAATAATACCAAGCTCTATATCCAGAATTCCTTCATGATTAACATTATTTATGGATAATGTCCTATCAACATGACTCTCCAAATAGCCTATATATATTTATACAAGATTTCATTTCTGATCAAATTTTGTAGTGGATGGAAAATTTATTTGATTTGCTTGTATAAAGGGGATTTTGTCATATTGTGTTTGGGTGACATTAACTTGGGTGAAGGAAGATGATAGCTGGTTCTATTTTATTGAGGTAGTTTAATATACTGTAACCTTTAAAAGTTTAAGGCATCAGGAAGATCTGGAGAAGGGCATGGCAACTCACTCTAGTATTGTTGCCTGGAGAATGAATCCCATGGACAGAGGAACCTGGAGGGTTACAGTCCATATGGTTGCAAAGAGTCGGACACAACTGAAGTGACTCAGCACACATACACAATGTTTAAAAATTTAATGTACTAGATAATGTTGATTTCTGCAGACTTTTTTTTTGATGCTTCATTATCTTAGGAACATCTATGCTATTGGATTTAGTTCATATGTAAAGATTCTTATTAAATGGAAACATTTGAAGAAAGCTGGAAGTATAACAGTGAATCTTTCAATAATAAAAATGACTAAGGTTCTCTTGAATTTTTTTACAAAGAGGGGAAAAAAATCCTCCATGGTTTTTGACATTAAAATATCAGAATAACTTAAATGTATGCAATGACATGGGAGACAGATGAAATTTACTGACTTAACTGAAAGCTTTTGACAGGTCCATTGCATCTTTAGAAGTCAGATTTGAATTATTAAGGTAGCCTTTGTTTAGTACATTGAACATCTACTGAGAAGATTACATGGAGGAATAAGCATACAGATTTACAGTAGGCATTGTTTTAATGGATTATCAAAATTTAACTGGCCTTACTGAACCATCACAGTAACTGCACACAAATGGCTTCAGTTAGAAAGGGTATGGTTCCATGTGTAAGTCATATATTCTTCCAAATGTGTTTCTGAGGAAAATAAAGCTGAATTCTTAAAACAAGCCATTTTACTTCTAGTTGAATGTAGTATTAGAAAAACAAAGGCCTTTAGGCAAAAACTGTTCCTCATAGAGGTTTTTGTTTTCCATTTGAAATTAGTGTGATTGCAGATTGGCTTAAAAAAAAAATCTGATTCTTTTCAATAAAATACAGCAGTGCAAAATTGTTGCTAAATTTACTAGCACAACTGAGAACAATTATATCCTTAAAATAACTAATCATTGTCTTATTTAAATATAAGTAGTTACTAAATATGATTTTTAAAAAATAAAACCTAAGATAAACTTAGAAATCATATAGATTAAATAATATGATAAAGATGTTCAAGAAGGGTAGTACCTTTGCACTTAGATTTTTTAAATTTCTATAGTTGTGGATTTGAATGTTTTGTGTTGTGTATGCATAATATAATGGAATCTTATAGTACTACTATAGTAGTTGATATAAGACAAATTCTTGCAGAAGAGTAGAATTAATTCTGAAATGTTATCTGGTTTACATTCTTGTTTTACTCTATCCTAATTATTCAAAGAAAACAATTTTTTTCCCTGATAATAAGGGTGGAAACAAATGATTGACCTTTTCATTTTTAGAATGCTATCAACTGAGGAAAAACTAATCACATTTTTTCACTCCCTGGAATTTTGACTATAAACCAGTATTTTTAAAGAAGAAAAACTTTAATGAAGGTTTTTTATGATGCCGTTAAGTAGATGCCAGGATTTACCCTTCAGTTAGGTGGGGTTATGATTGTTAGCAGATTAGACTCTTCTGCAGGTGATGCACTTCCTAAAGTAACTGATGATTAGGCTATTGCTCCTCCAGTGATTCTACATGTCAGGACTAAGCTGAGACATTTGTCACTTGCTATCTTAAAAGTCACCAGAATAAACAAGAGGATTTTTACAGACTATAAAAATCCAAGCTAAACCTCCTGGAAAATTTTGATGACTTAAAGTTTATTTAAGTATCAGAATTTTTTAAAATAAAACATGCAGTAAAATTGACCATTTCTGTGTACAGCTGATGAATTTTAACATGTGTATAGGTTCATGCAACCATCATGAATACACAGTCAGTATCCAGACATTTCCATTAGTTCATAACTCTGCTTTGTGCTATTACTTTGTAGTTGTACCACCCCACCCCACCCATTAATCTTGGCACACCCTGCTATTTTAGTTTTGTCTTATGAAAAATGGTCATTGAATGGAATCATATAGAATGTAGCCATTTGATACTATTATGCATGCACACACTCAGCATAATGCCTTAAGATTTTTCTGCATTGTTTTGTGTATCAGTATTTCTTTCTCTTGTATCGCTGAGTGGTATTCAGTTGGGTGGATGTACCACAGTTTGTTTATCTATTCATTTGTTAAAGGACTTTAAGTTGTTTCACGTTTTCAGCTATTTTGAGTAGAGATGTAATAAACATTGGTGTAAGGCTTCTGTGTGAATGTGAGTTTTCATTTCTCTTTGGTAAATACATAGTAGCGGGACTGCTGGATCATATGGTAAGAATATAATTTATAAGAAATTGACAAACTGTTTTCTAAGGTGGCTTTCAGTCAGTCTGCTCAGTAGTGTCTGACTCTTTGCAACCCCATGGACTTCAGCACGCCTGGCTTCCCTGTCCATCACCAACTCCCGGGGCTTGTTCAAACTCACATCGATCGTGTTGGTGATGCCATTCAACCATCTCATCCTCTGCCATCTCCTTCTCTTCCTGCCTTCAATCTTTCCTAGCACCAGGGTCTTTTCCAGTGAGTCAGTTCTTTGCATCAGGTGGACAAACTATTGGAGCTTCAGCATCAGTCCTTCGAGTGAAATTCAGGACTGATTTCCTTTAGGATTGACTGTGGTCTCCTTGCAGTCCAAGGGACTCTCCAACACCACAATTCAAAAGCATCAATTCTTCGGCGCTCATCTTTCTTTATGGTCCAGTTCTCACATCTACACAAGATTACTGGAAAAACCACAGCTTTGGTTAGACAGACCTTTGTTGGCAAAGTAATGTCTCTGCTTTTTAATACACTGTCTAGGTTGGTCATAGCTTTTCTTCCAAGGAGCAAGAAATTTCTTTTAATTTCTCGGCTGCAGTCAGCATCTGCAGTGATTTTGGAGCCCAAGAAAATAAAGTCTATCACTGTTTCCATTGTTTCCCCATCTATTTGCCATCAAGTGATAGAACCAGATGCCATGATCTTAGTTTTTTGAATGCTGAATTTTAAGCCAGCTTTTTCACTCTCCTCTTTCATTGTCATCAAGAGGCTCTTTAGTTCTTCACTTTCTGCCATAAGGGTGGTGTCATCTGTGTATCTGTGGTTACTGATATTTCTCTCTACAATCTTGATTGCAGCTTGTGCTTCATCTAGCCCAGCATTTCGCATGATGTACTCTGCATCTAAGTTAAATAAGCAGAGTGACAATATACAGCCTTGATGTCTCCTTTCCCAATTTGGAACCAGTTCATTTTTCTGTGTCTGTTGCTTCTTGACCTGCATACTGGTATTCCCATCTCTTTAAGAATTTTCCACAGTTTGTTGTGATCCACACAGTTGAAGGCTTTGGTGTAATCAGTAAAACAGAAGTAGGTGTTTTTCTGGAATTCTCTTGCTTTTTCGATGATCCAGCAGCTGTTGGCAATTTGATCTCTGGTTCCTCTGCCCTTTCTAAATGCAGCTTGAACATCTAGAACTTCTCTATTCACACACTGCTGCAGCCTGGCTTGGAGAATTTTGAGCATTACTTTGCTAGCGTGTGAGATGAGTGCAGTTGTGCAGTAGTTTGAACATTCTTTGGCATTGCCTTTCTTTGGGATTGGAATGAAAATTGACCTTTTCCAGTCATGTGGCCATTGCAGAGTTTTCCAAATTGGCTGGCATATTGAGTGCAGCACTTTTGCAGCCTCATCTTTTAAGACTTGAAATAGCTCAACTGGCCATCCATCACCTCCACTAGCATTGTTTGTAGTGATACTTTCTAAGGCCCACTGGACCTCGCACTCCAGGGTGTCTGGCTCTAGTCCAGTGACCACACCATTGTGGTTATCTGGGTCATTAAGATATTTTTTGTGTAGTTCTTCTGTGTATTCTTGCCGCCTTTTCTTATTCTCACAGTGCCTAGCTCTTTTCCAAAGTTAGTTAAGTCAGGTCTTTTCTTCCATATCTCCTTCTGTCTGCTATATCATTCATTTGTAATGCAGTTAGATTCATTTGTCACAGTTTACATTCCGTCTTTGGTTCTCTGACACCCTGGTTTGGTTTTTTTAATGTATATCCAGTAAAGTTTACTCTTTATGTTACGCAGTTTTCTGGGTTTTGAGAACTGTATAGATCATGTATCTACCAAAACAGTTAATCACTCCACAAATCCCTTTGTTGTCAACTTTTTTCCCATTCCAAACCCTGACAACCTCTGATGTGTTTCCTGTGCCTTCAGTTAGCCTTTTCTAGAATTTCATATAAATGGAATCGTATAAAAATAGTTTCTTAGAACTGGCTTCCCCCCCACCACCACTTAAAATGCATTTACTATTAATCCATCTGTTGCATAAATCATTGGTTTGTTCTTTTTTTATTGCCAAGTGGCATTCTTTTGTATTGCCACAATTTGTTTATCCATTTACCTTCTGAGGGACATATGGGTTGGTTTCAGTTTTGGGCACAGTTATGAATAAAAGTACTATTTTACATTTATGTAAGTGTTTACATTTAAATAAAAATTTTTGTGTCTATAATATGTTTTTTTACTTGTGTAAATAGCTTGGAATGGGTTTATGGACTTCATCATTTTAAATATGTTTTTAACTTTATAAGAAACTGCCGATCTTGTTTTCAGGTGGTTATACAGTTTTGCTGGCTTTTCTGGTGCCTCAGACCGACTGGCCCGTGCATGAAAGTTCCTGTTCCTCTGCATCCTTGTCATCACTTCAGTATTGTCAGTTTGTTTCTGTCTGTTCTGATATACATTGTGGTACTTGTGGTTTTAATTTGCATTTCCCCAGTGACTAATGATGTTGCTCTACCGTCCATTATGTTTGTGGATGGGCAGCTGGCCTCTCCTCATTTCTCTTGATTTTCTCCTTTTATGATCAACTAGGTGAATAGTATCTTTTTCAGTATATTCTTTATTATTACTAGTTGCCATCACCTCTGAATATTTGGCTCTATTTCATCTCTGGCTATAAAGACTTGCAGGGCAAGGTAAAATATAATAAACTCTGCTAATGCTAATGGTTGACTTTGGATTAACAAATGTCATTTTAGAGAAAGAAATGTTAGAGTCTTAGGTGAGATCTTTTCCCCTTTGACTATCAAATCATCAAACAAACCTGATATTTTCTTGAAATGTCTGTCAATGTATGAAACTTTTGCTATATTCGCAAAACTAATAGTGTTAGGTGAAAGAGATTAGAAATGCATGTTTTTAAACTTGGCCCACTTTATATAAACATTTACATTGCCTGACCATTTAAAAATACATTTATATATATTGCTTCATTGAGCTGAATTAATAAAAAGGTGTGGAATGTTCATCACCTGCTTTTTGTCATTTCAAAGACTACTGCTAAAAAACCTGTAATTCAGTAACTGAGTTCCTAGCTTACATTTAGCCTTTATCAGAATGGAATAAAGTCATATCAAGTTTCAATTTTTAAACTTGAGTGACTTTTTTAGCTTTAGTGAGTGATTTTTACCCTATTTGAGCTTTGTATTTATTCTTTTGGTTTTGTAACCAAAAGACCTATATACTTAATCTATTAGAATATATGCACGGACATTATGTTATTTAAATGGATTTTTCTGTTTGTTTGCTGTTAAAACTCCTCTTAAGAACTTAATATATTGCATAAAATACATGCTTAAATTGGGAAAATGCTATATGCCTTAAAGGATAGCATTTCTGTTGCATTGTTTGGGTAATTATGATTGATTCTCTTGAAACAGATTCTGGTTAACTAAGTTACCCCTTATTTCAGTAGGAGAAAGCCAGCCTAAGCAGTATTTTACTCATTACACAGTCAGATTCTGAAAATGATGTTTGGGTTAGAAATTTTACAAATGAGAGGATGACTTTCTTCTTTAGATTATCCTAAAGATTATTCTAAAGATTATTCTATTTGGTAGTATGATTACAACTTTGATATATCTAGTGGCTAAATCCAGGGTGGTCGTTATGATGATGAGAGTCTGAATTTAGACCTGCAAGTTTTAAATTGAAAAATGTAGATCTTTCTATAGTGGCTGCTTTGATCATTGTGCATATCTTACATTATTGTACCCTCACAGGCTCTCTTTGTAAATAACATATAAAGACAACCAGTGTTTTCCTAGCCTTGTGAAAGAGGAAAAAAGGTACTATTGTGATTTATAGGTAAAATTTCTCACCACAGTTTCTAGTTCACAGCTCCCAAAGCCCTTGGAATTTCCTGAGCAGTAAGAGCAGTGGGATAAAATTTGGTCTCTTGTCTTTAGTTCCTAAAAATGCTTCAGGGAAGGTGACTTTTGTTCCCTACTCAAGGATGGAGACTTGTTGCCAGTAGGACCAGCCATGTAATTAGAGCGTTGGAACTTTAATATCACCCGTGAGGTCCTGGGAGAGGGGCTTGGGGTTAAATCGGTCACCAATGGCCAATGATTTAATCAGGCATGCCTACGTAGTGAAGCCTCCATGAAAACCCAAAAGGAGAGAGTTCAGAGAGCTTCTATGTTGGTGACCATGTGGCGATTTGGAGGGAATGGCGAGCTCAGAGAGCATGAAGGCTCTACTCCCATACCTTGTCCTATACATCCTTTCCATCTGAATGTTATCTGTATCTTTCATCGTATCCTTTTATGATAAACTGGCAATCCAGTAAGTAAAGTGTTTCTTTGAGGCAGTAAACATTCTAGCAAATAAATCAAACTTGAGGAAGGGTTGTGGAAACCTCTTATTTATAGCCAGTTAGTCAGAAGTACAGGTAACAACCAGGACTTGTGATTGGCCTCTGAAGTAGATGGCCATTTTGTGGGGCTGAGCCCACCTATGGAATCTGATTCTGTCTCCAGGTAGATGGTCAGAATTGAGTTGAATTCTTGGATGCCCTGCTGGTGTCCTGGAACTTGCCTGGTTGTTTGTAGGGCAATCCCCTCCTCAACATATACACACAGGCACTGGAATTGGTCTCAGAACACCAGAAGAGGCTATAAATATACATGTATATATAATATTTTTTATTTCCTTCTTCCCTTTTCCTGAATAGAAAAAAAAAAAAGAGAGTGTGTAGGATTTTGTTTTTTAAGGTCTTGATGGCAGCCTACTTCCTTATTTAGAGAAGGTTAGGAAGGTGAACTTTGTGACTTTGGTTAAGTATACTTTAGCTTTTGAGACTATTAAGTAGCAACTACAAGTAGCCATGCTTATGTGTTAGTTGACAATACCATTTTTACCTTTCAGTGTTGAAGTCATTATTCCGAAATTGGAGGATTAAGGAAGGATGGAGTTTAACTTCTTTTGAGCAGCTATTCTTTGGTTGATTCCAAGTCAGGCACTTTCTTTTCCATATTATTTAATCCTCACAGTTAGCCTACGTAGTATGTCCACATTTCACAAATAGGGAAAATTTATCCAAGGTGAGTGGCACAGTTAGAATCTGAACTATTTTCTGGCCTGAAAGTCTACATACTTGTCCATTATGCGTACCGCTTCTTCTAATATTAGAAAAGTATCGTGAATTCTTAGGAAATCTATCTAAATTTTTAAGCCACTAGGAGGGAAAATAATTATATAAAACTGAGACTATCTCAAGCTTACGTAGTGTTTACTTTAACCTTAAGGGGCTTCACTTTTGGAAAATCTATTTTACGTGTTATATTCTAATCATTTGACTGATTCTCCAATTGATGTCTCAGGAAGGATTCTCTAATATTAATGATAATAGCTTTCTTGAAAGTAAAAATCATTATGAATCAGAAGTAGTACATGCCTGCATTGGTGTTAGCAGTAAAAATATTCATCTCAAAAAGTCAAGATACTTGCAGTAACTTTTTAGTATTCTAATTGAACTCAGAAAAAAGATTCTTGATATAACATTTTCAAAGTGTTGTATAACTGCAAACAAAGCTTTAAACTATTATGTCAATAAGCTCATTTTATGGTAGGACAATAAATCCCATTTGCACAATAATTAAGCCATCTTTATCTTAATGGTTTTTTACCCTGTAGCAGTGTTATACTGTCAAAATTAATGACCATATATAGAATTGTTGTAAGAGTTTTTCGTAGCACTTTTGTTATGTTAGTGGTCTTATTGTATACTTAACATAAATTTGTATAAAGGCCAGTTGCTAGTTATTTAGTATTCACTTCTAGCATATTAAAATCTCAATAAATATAGAAAATATATTAAATATGATAAAATCATATGCAGAATTGTTTCAATATCTGTAAGCGATCAAACCATAGACTTTTTGTTTTGAAAGTGCTAAATTCTAGTTGGTATTTGATAAGGAAAAAGTCCAGAATGCAGTATTTCTTTTGTTCCACTTCTAGAGCAGAATATCTTACAATATTACATTAGTTCAGTTCAGCTTCTCAGTCGTGTCCAACTCTACAACCCCATGGACTGCAGCACTCCGGGCTTACCTGTCTATCACCAACTCCTGGGGCTTGCTCAAACTCATGTCCATCGAGTCAGTGATGCCTTTCAGCCATCTCATCCTCTGTCGTCCCCCTTCTCCTCCTGCCTTCAATCTTTCCCAGCATCAGGGTCTTTTCCAATGAGTTCGTTCTTTGCATTAGGTGGGCAAAGTATTGGAGATTCAGCTTCAACGTCAGTCCTTCCAATGAACACCCAGGACTGATCTCCTTTAGGATGGACTGATTGGATCTCCTTGCAGTCCAAGGGACTCTCAAGAGTCTTCTCCAAGACCACAGTTCAAAAGCATATTACATAGGATGATATAAAAGCATAATCTGCATCTCTCTGTTTATTTCAGTGTTGCAGGTAGATCAATAAAAGCAGTAAGTTGAAATGGAAAGCACAGCCATAGAAATCAGAAGAGTTGAGTTCTAATGTTGATGTAGTGTGACTTCAAAGTTCTACAGACTTTTGTCCCCTCTTCAGGCTGTAAATTAAGTAACTGGTCTGTGGTTTCTAAGACTATTCTCAGCCTCTGATTCTTGTATCAGAAATCATGTCAGTTCAGTTCAGTTCAGTTGCTCAGTCGTGTCCAACTCTTTGTGACCCCATGAATCGCAGCATGCCAGGCCACCCTGTCCATCACCAACTTCCCAGAGTTTACCCAAACTCATGTCCATCGAGTCGGTGATGCCATCCAGCCATCTCATCCTCTGTCTTCCCCTTCTCCTCCTGCCCCTAATCCCTCCCAGCATCAGGGTCTTTTCCAATGAGGCAACTCTTTGCATCAGGTGGCCAAAGTATTGGAGTTTCAGCTTCAGCATCAGTCCTTCCAATGAACACCCAGGACTGATCTCCTTTAGAATGGACTGGTTGGATCTCCTTGTAGTCCAAGGGACTCTCAAGGGTCTTCAACACCACAGTTCAAAAGCATCAATTCTCCGGCACTCAGCTTTCTTCACAGTCCAACTCTCACATCCATACATGACCACTGGAAAAACCATGGCCTTGACTAG
This sequence comes from Oryx dammah, assembly GCF_014754425.2. NCBI lineage: Eukaryota > Metazoa > Chordata > Mammalia > Artiodactyla > Bovidae > Oryx > Oryx dammah. The sequence goes on along the minus strand of NW_024080602.1, from coordinate 2,222,110 downwards.
GCAGACCTTTGTTGGCAAAGTAATGTCTCTGCTTTTGAATATGCTGTCCAGGTTGGTCATAACTTTTCTTCCAAGGAGTAAGCGTCTTTTAATTTCATGGCTGCAATCACTATCTGCAGTGATTTTGGAGCCCCCCAAAATAAAGTCTGACACTGTTTCCACTGTTTCCCCGTTTATTTCCCATGAAGTGATAGGACCAGATGCCATGATCTTCGTTTTCTGAATGTTGAGCTTTAAGCCAACTTTTTCACTCTCCTCTTTCACTTTCAAAGGCTTTTTAGTTCCTCTTCACTTTCTGCCATAAGGGTGGTGTCATCTGCATATCTGAGGTTATTGATGTTTCTCCCGGCAATCTTGATTCCAGCTTACTAAGCCTAATTTGGGCTTCCCCAGTGGCTCAGTGGTAAAGAACCTGCCTGCCAACGCAGGAGACATAAGAGATGTAGGTTCAGTCCCTGTGTTGGGAAGATCCCCTGGAGTGAAGCATGGCAACCCCCTCCAGTATTCTTGCCTGGAGCATCCATGGTCTGAGAAGCCTGGTGGTCCACAGTCCATAGGGTCACAAAGAGTCAGACACAACTGGAGCAACTGAGCATGCATGCAAACCTAACGTAAAAGGTGTACTGTTCTGCTTTTCTTTTCCGGTTCTTAACTAATAAGAAGTGGTTTTCATTTTGTCTTTTATCTTTAGAAAGGGCAGCCCAATACAACTATGCTGGTGGGATTTTGTGCTTAAAGTACTGCATATACCTGTAGTAGCATACCATATGTAAAAAGTGGTGGTTTAGTCGCTCAGTTGCATCCAACTTTTGCGACCCCATGGACTGTAGCCTGCCAGGCTTCTCTGTCCATGGGTTTCTCCAGGCAAGAAGACTGAAGTGAGTTGCCATTTCCTTCTCCAGGAGATCTTCCTGACCCAGGGATTGAACCTGGGTCTTTGCACTGCAGGCAGTTTCTTTACCGACTGAGCTACCAGGGAAGCCCCGACAGACTACAATATTAGCCAAATATTTTTTAAACTTTATTTTTAAAAGTTTTTTAAAGCTTTATTTTTAAACTTCATTTTGCTATTGTTCTTTTTTGTATGATGGTAGGGAAAGGTTAGATTCTTTGGTCCTTTCTAGAACTTTTCATGGGCTTCCTTGGTGGCTTCGTGGTAAAGAATCTGCCTGCCATTACAGGAGATATGGCTTCAGTCCTGGGTCAGGAAGAGCCCCTGGAGGAGGGCATGGCAACCCACTCCAGGATTCTTGCCTGGGAAATCCCATGGACAGAGGAGCCTGTCAGGCTACAGTCCATGGGGTTGCAAAGTGTCAGACAGGACTATACAACAACAAGAAAAGACTTGGCATGATACAGGGTAAGCCCTTACTTACTTTTGGGGATGTCTGTAGTACGCTAGGCATTCTTGCATCAGTTCTCATGGAATTCCCTGTCTTAGTCAGGATTTATGTTCTTTACCACAAAATTTAGAACTTAATTATATATGGTCTTATATTCTAAACTGTTTGTTTACTACTATTGATTATAAGGTTTTAAGGGGGCAGGTTTAAGGTTTTACGGCTTAAGGTTTTGTTATGTCTCTTGTTTTTACATCCCAGTGCCTAATAAGTGTTCAATAAATACTTATTGATTGGGTCATCATATAAAGCATAATATTATTTCGTGAAGTAGTGAAGGTTTTCAAACTTGGATAGAATTAGGTTGAAAGTGTGTACAGCTTCCTGTAAACTATGTATAAATTTTAAATTTTGAACTTTGATTTACTTTCTTAATTATTAAAACTGTCTCACTTTTTAAAAATTTAGTATGATTATTTTCTATGTGCCTGGCATTGATTTAAACACTATATACATTAACTCATTTAATCTTACCCTATAAATTAGTTATTCTTTAAACCCATATGGTATATGAGAAACTGTGATATAAGCAAGTTACAAACTTTCTTAGAGACACAGAGTTAATAAGTGATAGAGCCAAGATTCATACCCAGAAGCAACAGTTAAAAGCCTGCATTCTTTACTATGCTATACAGCTTCTTGGTCTTACACATGTGAAGTTTACACACTTACACACATGTATTTCAGTTCTTTGTTATTAGATATAGTAATTGGACTTCCCAGTTAGCACTAGTGGTAAAGAATCCACCTGCCAATGCAGGTGACATAAGAGATGTGGGTTCCATCCCTGGGTTGGGAAGAGCCCCTGGAGGAGGGCATGGCAACCCACTCCGGTATTCTTGCCTGGAGAATTCCAGGACAGAGGAGTCTGACGGGCTGTGATCCACAGGGTTGTACACAACTGAAGTGACTTAGTGCACACACAAACACACACACACACAGATATAGTAATTAGACTGTCTTGTGATCGTGGCATTTTTTATCACTAAAGTGCTTATCTTTAGGTGGGTTGGATAAGACTAGGTCTTTGACACAATGTCATTTGTGTTCCAAACTGTTGACATTTTAGAAGTAGTAAGTAAGATTTTCGCAAAGTTCCAAACACTGCTATTGTTGGAAATGTCATGATAGATGGAATTTTGAGTACTATATTAAGGTAGACATTGCAAATAGAGTATTTTTGTAAGTATTTCATAAACTTCTGGTCTGTATAAGCCTTGTCCATCTCAATTATAGAGATGTAGAAGATAGGAAAATCTGCAACAATAATATAGCCAATCCATCACCTTAAAATTTTTTTTTAAATTATTTATGTATTTATTTGGGTTATTCTAGGTCTTCCTTGCTGCACATGGGCTTTCTCTAATTGTGGCCAGTTGGGACTACTCTGGCATGGTGCACGGGCTTTTCATTGTAGTGGTTTCTCTTGTTGGGGAGCACAGGCTCTAGGTGCATAGTCTTTAGTAGTAGTAGCATGCAGGCTTAGTAGTGTGTCGTGCAGGCTCAGAATTTGTGGCACACAGAATTAGTTGCTCCAAGTCATGTGGAATCTTCCAGGACCAAGGATCCAACCCGTGTCCCCTGCAATGGTAGGCAGATTCTTATCCACTGTACCATTGGGGAAGTCCCTCAGTCACCTTTTAAATGAGCATTTTTACTCATTTAAGATGAGGTAAGAGGATTTTAAAAATAACTTTATGCCAGAGGATTTAAAAATTTAAATGAACTGGACAAATTCCTAGGAAAAAAAGTTTGCTAAAATTTATAGGAAATTAATAACTTGGATAGTTCTATATATATTAGTGAAATTGAGTCTGTAATTTGAAACTTTTCCACAAAGAAATCTTTAGGCCCAGGTGGCTTCACAAATAAATTCTTCCAAGGAATTTTCAGAAGAAATAACATCAATATTACTAAAATGCTTTCAGAGAATAAAAAGAAAATATTTCCCAGTCTGTTTGAGGCTTGCATAACCTTAATACCAAAACCTGATAAAGACATAAGAAAGGAAAATTCCAAATCCATTGCTCTTGTGAACATGGGTGAACACATTCTAAAAATATTAGCAAATCAAATCTAGATAGATCAATAAAGAAATAGATGTCATGACCAAGTTGAGTTTACTATAGCAGCATAAGTTTGTTATAACATTCAGAATTCAGTGCATGTAAATGACTAAAATTAGCAGAAAAAGAGAATACATCATGTCAATTGGTTTATCAAATAGTATTTGATAAAATTTACCCACTTATGATTTTTTAAAATGCTTGTAGCAAACTATTCCTTCTTCAATCTGATAGGGTGTGTTAGTTGCTTCCCCTGCAAAGCAAGTATCACATATAGTGGCAGAATACCAGAGGCGTTTATTTATCTTTCGATCAGGATTAAAACAAGATCCCTGCTATAAAGTCATGTATCACCATTATATTGAAGATCCTAGATCTGAGCTGTCTGATACCATATTTGACAATTTAGATTCTAATTAGTTAAAATTATAGATTATCAGTCACAGTGGCCATGTGGCAGGTGCTCAAAAGGCACATGTGACTAGTGGCTACTATATACCACAAATATAGAACACTTCCGTTATCACAGGAAGTTCTATTGACAGGGTTGGCCTAGACGTGCAGTAAGTGAAGATGCATGATGATTAGAAAGAGAACAATTAAACTGCAATTATTTATAGATGACCTGATTGTTACAGAGAAAGTTTGAAAGAATCTACAAACTGATAGAATTAAAAAGTTAATTTTAGTATTGCAAGGTTGTCAGATACAATGTTGGTAAACAAAATCAATCTTAGGCCCATATACTAGCAACAAACAAACAAAAAGTAAAACTTTAAAAATAATGCCATATTAGTACATTGAAAACATCAAATATACACAATTAATTTTAAAAAAGACCTCTTCACTAAAAAATTTAAGACATTATTAGGAAAAATTAAGACAAAAGAAAAAGATATCAGTTATGAATTAAAAGAGTCAGTGGTCTGTGATGTCAGTTCTCCTCACATAGATTCAGGGTAGTCTCAAGCAATATCCTTGAAGATTTGTTTGTTAGGTTTTGAAATTGACAAGCTGATTCTTAAATTATAAAAATGCAAAGGACCAAGATTAGCTAAGATAGTCTTGAATAACAAAACTGGAGGATTTTTACTATAGGATATCAAGACTTATTATAAAGCAACAGTAGTAAAGACAAGAGAAAACAAATCGTGAATGAAGCAAAATGGAGCCAACAGATGGACACATTATATAGATCTTTGATTTATATCAAAGATAACATTGCAGTGCAGAAAGGAAGGAACATTGTTTTCAATAAATTGTACTAGGTCAATTAGATAGATACCCATGTGGGGGAAAAGAAGATGAATCTTGACTTCAAATCATATAAAGAAATCAAAAGATAAATGATAGATATGAAAAGTAAAACAGTAAAGCTTCTGGAAGAAAACATTATCTTTGTGACCCTGGAAGAGGCAAAGATTCTTAAATTGAATACATGTGGCATTAACAATAAAAAGAAAAAATGATACATTGTACTACATTAAAATTAAGAAAATCTATTCATTAAAAGACACCATTAAGAATGAAAAGGCAAGCCACAGAGTGGAAAAGGGTATTTGCAATTTGTATTACATATACATTAAAAGACTGAGGATACCAGTTGTTTGTGAGATTACAGTGTATCTGCAACATATTTTCCACACTTCATGGGAATATAAATTGCTTTAACCACTCTGGTTAATACCTTTAAACATTTTTTATTACTAAAGCTTAACTTACTCATACTCACACCACATGACCTTACAATTTCACTCTTAGTTATATACCCAGCAGAAATGCTAGCAGGCAGGAAGAGAAGGGGACGACAGAGGATGAGATGGTTGGATGGCATCACTGACTTGATGGACATGAGTTTGAGCAAGCTCTGGGAGTTGGTGATGGACAGGGAACCCTGGCGTGCTGCAGTCCATGGGGTCGCAGAGTCAGACATGACTGAGCAACTGAACTGAACTGAAAATACATGTGTAACAGTGTTCATAGAGCAATATTCACATAGCCAAAAACTGTAAACAATCTAAATATTCAACAACGAACTGGATAACTAAATAGTGGTGTATTTGTACAATGGAATACTGTACAACATGAGGAAATGAAATATTGCAGTACACAACTATGTGGATGAATCTCAGGAACATAATGTTCAGGGGGAAAAGTCAGTCGCAAAAGAGTATACATTTTATATCATTCCAGCTATACAAAGTTTAAAGATGGGGGGGGAAGCAATTTATTGTGTTAGAAGACAGGAGAGTTGTTACTTTTGGGAGAAGGGTTTTGACAAGGAAATAGTACAAGATGATCTTCTGTGTAGCCGGTTAAAGAAGTTCTGTTCTACTGATAGTTTGCTGTAAGCATTTAATAAAATCATGACTGAGTAAATCTTATTAAATACTTCTATTTGATAAAATCTGTTGCGGCAATATGGTTTTTCTCTTTTTCTCTTTTTTCCTATTTTGAGTTCTGAGCATTAAACCAGATTTGTGTTCTTGTAGTATATATCTTGGCCTGGGTATGGCATGGGTGCATTCACTTTATGAAAATTAATCAAGCTGTACACTATGTGTGCTAGATTGTGATCAAAAGTTTACTTTAAAAGTTTAATATTTAAAAAAATAAAAATATATTTGGAGTGATAGCCAAAGTTTACATCTTTATGGCACAAGAAGAGACAAAGAACTTATATTTACGTGGAAGATTATTCTTTTCAGTCATGCTTGAGTTAGAATATACTCTATAGAAGAACAATATTTCATGAGGTGGTTTTGTAATTAATGCTTGCCCTTGTTGTAATTAACACTTGCCCCTGTTAAGTCAGCTACAAATGAAGTGAAGCTTTTTAAGTGGCAGCAAAACAATGGCATAGTAATTAAATGAAACGTATTGGTGTTAAGGGGCTTCCCTTGTAGCTCAGTTGCGACCCCATGTATTATACAGTCCATGGAATTCTCCAGGCCAGAATACTAGAGTGGGTAGCCTTTTCCTTCTCCAGGGGATCTTCCCAGTCCAGGGATCTAACCCAGGTCTCCCACATTGCAGGTGGATTCTTTACCAACTGAGATATCTATCAGAGAAGCCCAGTACAGGAGTCCCAGTTCGAATCCTGGGTCAGGAAGATCCCCTGGAGAAGGAAATGACAGCTTACTCCAGTATTCTTGCTTGGAGAATCCCATGGACAGGGGTGCATGGAGGGCTACAGTCAGAGTGGAAAGACTTCCTGATAGACAGGCATTGGGTAAAGTCTTAAGGGTATTGCCCTAGACTAGAATCTACTCTGGCCCCCCTTAACAAAGGTTAAAAGTAAGCCTTGAAATGATCAAACCATTTCCAAGTTATTTAACTACAGACAGGACAAAACTCAGAAACACTTAACGCAAAAAAAGAAAAAAAATCCATACCGTGAGGTGCAGCAATCTCATTTCTAGTTATTTATCCAAAATCATTGAAATCAGGATCTTGAAGAATTATTTGCACTTATATGTTAATTGAAACATTATTCAATAACCAAGAGGTGAAAGCAACCCAAATGTCCATCAGTAGATGAATGAATAAAGAAAATGGTGGTATATATGTATACATACAGTGGGATATTATTCAGCCTTCAAGTGGTGGAATTCTGTCATGCAACAACATGAGTGAACCTTGAGGATGTTATGCTAAGTGAAATAAGTCACAGAAAGACAAATATTGCATGATTCTACTTATATGTGATATCTAAGATAGTCAAACTCATAGAAGCAGAAAGTAGAATAGTGACTGCCAGGGACAGGAGGGAAGAGGAAATGGGGAGTTGTTGTTCAATGAGTATAAATTTCACTATGAAAGATGAAAAAGTACTAGAGATCACCTGTACAACATTGAGCTTATAGTTAACAATACTGTATACTTAAAAATTTATTGAGGGTAGTCACTTCCCTGGTAGTCTGGTGGTTAAGAGTCTGCTTTCCAGTGAAGGGGGCACAGGTTCAAGTCCTATTCAGGGAACCAAGGTCCCACATACCCACAGTGTGCACCCAAAAATTTAAAAAAAAGTTGTTGAGGGTGAATAAATAAATAAATTACACAGATTCATTTGTTCATTGATTCATGTTATAAAGACCATTTTTTGCTTTTTAAAAATATGCTACATATCCATACAGTGAAGCAAAAAATAAATACATCCAAAACAAATCTGAAATAAAAATCCAGTACCAAACAATGTAAAATAGTGTCTTGTGTCCTAAAAAAAATTACCAGACATGCAAAGAAGCAGGAAAGTATGATCCATAACTGGGACAAAATCAACCAATAAGAGGAGAGAAGGAAATGACACATATGATTGAATTAGCAGACGAGGATGTTAAAGCAGCAATTGTAAGTATACTCCATATGTTCAGGAAGGTAGAGGGGAACATGAACATGCCAAGAAGAGACATGGAAGTTATTTTTAAAAAGAAAAACCCAAATAGAACTTCTAGAGATGAAAAACACAATCTCTGAAATGAAAAATACAGCAGATTGCAGGAGAAAAGAATTAGTTAAAATCTGAAAACATAGCAGTACCAATTATCTAAAATGAAACACCAAGAGCAAAAAAGAGCTTGGGAGAAAAAGAAGAAAAAGACAGCGCCAGTAAGCTATGGGGCAACATCAAGCAGTTTAACATAAGTATAACAAGTTTCAGAAGGAGATGGGGAGACAGAAAGACTATTTCAAGAAATAATGGACAAACATTTACCAAGTTTGATTTAAAAAACTGTAAAGTGAACGATTGATTGCAGGAGTTCACAAATCTCTAAACAGAAGAACCAGGCACAAAAATTGCCGAAACCAATGACAAAAATCTTGAAAATATTCTTAAAAACAGCAAAGGTGGGGTAGGGGTGTGGGAATCATCTTAAATGACAGACAAGCAAATATATAAAACTTATTGCAGACTGTGTGTCAGAAACTAAACATGCCAGAAGTGGCATCTTAAAGTACTGGAATTAAAAATTTTAAAAACAAAATCTGCCCCACTCAATCTAAAACTCTGTACCAGGCAAAAAAAGATCTCCTGAAAATGAAGGCAAAATAAAGACTTTTGGGGATAAATAAAGCTTAGAGAATTTGTCACCAACATAACCTGCAATGTCAGAAATGTTAAAAATAGTTCTTTAGGTAGAAAGAAAATGATATCAGATGGAAATTTACAACTTTGAAAAGAAATGAGCAGCACTATGAAAAGTAAACATGTAGGTGGATATAAAAGCCTTTTCTCCCTCATTTAAGAATTTTTTTCCTAAAGATAATTGTTTAAATCAAGAAGAATAATATATTGTGGTACTTTCAACATAAGTAGAAGAAAAAAGAGGTATAGCTGATAAGTCAGTGGTAGAGGAAATAGAATCATTAAAAAAAAATGCTCAGAAAATAGCAGGTAAAAAAGGAAAAGAGAAGAAAAGGTTAGATAAATAAATATCAAGATAGAGATTTAAATCCAACCATATAATCACATTAAATGTAAATGGTCTAAATGTTCCAATTAAAAGTGATAGTATGATTATTTAAAACAAAGACTCAATTACATACTGCCTACAAGAAACCCAGTTTGAACATAAAGATACAAATTAAAAGTAAACAGATGAGAAAATATACACTATGTATACACCAATCAAAAGAAATCTGTATGTGTTAGGGGGCTTCCCTTGTAGCTCAGTTGGCAAAGAATTTGCCTGCAGTGCAGGAGACCTGGGTTCGATCCCTGGGTTGGGAATATCCCCTGGAGAAGGAAATGGCAACCCACTCCAGTATCCTTGCCTGGAAAATCTCATGGACAGAGGAACCTGGTGAATTGCAGTCCATGGTGTATAGCACCAAGCAAAATGGCAGAGTAAGAAGACCCCAAGCTCACCTCTTCTCATTGATACATCAAAACTGCAGCTATTTACAGAGCAACTACTGATAAGAAAGACTGAAATCTACTAGAAGAAATCTTCTACAACTAAAGGTGGGAAGGAACTACAACGAGACAGGAAGTGTGAAACTGCAGTGCAGTTAAGACTCATACTTCCAGTTGGGTGACTGAGAAATAGAATAATTGCAATTGAAGTTCTCCCCAAGGAAAGAGTGATCTGAGCCCCATGCTGGACTCCCCAGGCCTATAGTCCTAGGCCAGGAAGATAAGCCCACAGAACATTTGACTTTGAAGGCCAATGGGGCTTACTTTCAGGAGACCCAGAGGGCTGTGGAAAATAGAGACTCCACTCTTGAAGCATGTACACAAAAATTTCACACTCTCCCAGACCCAGGGCAGAAATAATATGAAAGAAGCTTGAGTCAGACCTGCATGCTGATCTTAGAGTGCTTCCCACAGAGGCTGGAGGCAGCTGGAGCTCACCCTGGGGACATAGACACTGGTGACTGCCATTTTTGGAAGCTTGTTCTACCACAGGGTCACCAGTGTGCTGCTGCTGCTAAGTCGCTTCAGTCGTGTCCAACTCTGTGTGACCCGAGACGGCAGCCCACCAGGCTCCACCGTCCCTGGGATTCTCCAGGCAAGAACACTGGAGTGGGTTGCCATTTCCTTCTCCAATGCATGAAAGTGAAAAGTGAAAGTGAAGTCACTCAGTCGCGTCTGACTCTTCCTGACCCCATGGACTGCAGCCTACCAGGCTCCTCTGCCCATGGGATTTTCCAGGCAAGAGTAGTGGAGTGGGGTGCCATCGCCTTCTCCAACCAATGTGCTATGATCACCATTTTGGAATCCTCTCTTTAGCTTATTAGGCCCAGGACCTAGCCCTATCCCTGCTCACCAGCCTGTAGGTACCAGTATGGGAATGCCTCCCAGGGAAAGGGCCAGAGAACATATTTTAAGACATAGTAATTGAAAATTTCTCTAACCTGGGAAAGAAACAGACATCCAGATCTAGGAAGCACAGAACTGATCCAAAGAAGATCATGCCCAGACATAATTTAAATGATTAAAAATTAAAGAGAATATTGAAAGGAGCAATGATAAAGCAAGTTATATACAAGGGAACTCCTATAAGGCTATCAGCTGATTTTTCCACAGAAACTCTGCAGACCAGGAGTGATACGATGTATTTGAAGTGATGAAAAAACCCTACAGTCAAGAATACTCTACCCAGAAAGACTTGCATTCGGATTTGACAAAGAACTCAAAAGTTCTGCAGACAAAGCAAAAACTAAAGGGGTCTAGCACAGCCAAACCAGCTTCACAAGAAATATTCAAGAGGTTCTCTAAGCAAAAAAGAAAAGGCCACAACTAGAAAGTTAAAGGGAAAAGCTCATCAGTAAAGGCAAATACGTAGTGATTATAGTAAATCAACCACATAGAAAGCTAGTAGGAACATTAAAAGACAAAAGTAGTAAATGTATCTGTATAATTGTAGGGGGAGGGGAGTAAAAATGCAGAGTTGTCTAGATGCATTTGATTTTAAGATGTTAGGAACTTAAAATAATCATAGATAGCTATAAATAAAGAGCCTCTTGATGAAGGTGAAAGAGGAGAGTGAAAAAGCTGGCTTAAAACTCAACATTCAAAAAACAAACATAATGGCATCTTGTCCCATCACTTCATGGCAAATCAATGGGGAAAAAATGGAAACAGTGACAGATTTTCTTAGACTCCAAAATCACTGCAGTTGTGACTAAAACCATGAAATTAAAAGACTTGCTCCTTGGAAGAGAAGCTATGACAAACCGAGACAGTGTATTAAAAAGCAGAGACGTCACTTTGCCAACAAAGTCCGGCTAGTCAAGGCTATGGTTTTACCAGTAGTCATGTACAGATGTGAGAGTTGGACCATAAAGAAGGCTGAGCACCAAAGAATCTATGCTTTTGAACTGTGGTGTTGGGGAACTCTTGAGAGTCCAATCAAAAGACATAGATTGGCTAAATGCATTCAAAAACAAGGTCCAACTGTATGCTGCCTCTAGGAGACTCATCTCAGCTCTAAATACAAACATAGGCTCACGGGGATGGAAGATGATACTCTAAATAGCAGGTAAAAGAAAGTGAACATAGGCATGGTCATATCAGACACAACAGACTTCAGGCCCTAAAAGGTAACAGGAGACAAAGATGGGCATAATATAATGATAAAGGGAACAATCCATCAAGAAGACGTATAACATAGGAGCACCAAATTATGTAAAGCAATTATTAACAGACTCAAAGGGAGAAATTGACAGGAACACATTAGTAGGGGACTTTTAACACCCCACTTACATCAATAGATAAATCATCCAGACAGAACATCAATAAGGACATACTGGCCTAAATCACACATTAACAAAATAGAGGACAAAAATCATGATTATTTCATAGATGCAGAGAAAAGCATTTGACAGGATTCAATACCCTTTTTTGAGATGTATCTTTATATATGCTTGTTACTGTTACCCATTTAGGATATATATGTTTCATTTTTTCATATAAACCTTTGGATGGAGTAAAACAGGTTATTGTCTGAGTGATCAGAGTTTTCTTTTATTTGCTATAAAATAACATTTTTAATTATTTAAGCTAGAGGGAAACTTTCTTTATGCAGATAGTATATTGATGAAAGTGAAAGTATTAGTTGCTCAGTCGTGTCCGACCCTGTGACTCCATGGACTGTAGCCCATCAAGCTCCTCTGTCCATGGAATTCTCCAGGCAAGAATACTGGAGTGGTTGCCATTTCCTTCTCCAGGGGATCTTCCCGACCCAGGGATTAACCCGGGTCTCCTGCATTGCAGGCAGATTCTTTACTGTCTGAGCCACCAGGGAAGCCCAATATGTTTACTGGTCAAGACAATAGTATCAGTCAGGTAGAATATGGTTGAATATAGTCATTAGCAGCTATAGACTAATCCAGATATAATATTATAGCCTAAATAACCAGTGTGGTACTTCTAGGCAACAACACCTTGAATGAAATACATAATATTGTGTTATGTTTTCCCAGGAAAACAAATCTTGACTTGTCACTTGGTATAACGGGGTTTGTGTAACTACATGAATCCTCTGTGTGTGTATATTCACATGCTCATTTTCCTTCCTCCTAGGTTTATTTGTAGTGAAAACAAATTTCTGATCATCTTATTCTGCCAGTTGTCTTAAAGATGTCAGATACTTTTTTTGAAAAATTGAATCATCGCTGTCTAAATGTTTTTCATTGTTGCAGAGCTTGGGATCCTTTATACTTCCCAAACTAGCTACTTCTCACAGGGAAAAAAAAATAACTCCATGTTTAGGCTGGCAAAGTAGAATTTGAGGTGGGAATTATGTTCATAGAAATTTATTCAAGTGTATTCCAAGAATAGTTAGACTATTATATGGAAAGAAAAAAAAAGTGCCAATATTGTACTAGACACTTTGGAAGGGGAAAAAAATCCATTCACATATGGTTTCTCTCCTTAAGGAGTTATTTTCTGATATAAATGCAACAATGAGGGTGTATAGGAAATTCATCCTGAGAGAGTTACACACTTTAGATTAATCTAAAATCATAGACTGTTTGAGAGAGTTTCTGTTTGAGTGGAGGATGTATTAATACTATTTGAGGAGGAGCAGTGGAAGCGACTTAGCAGCAGCAGCAGCAGAAGTAAGGAATGAGGCAGAGAATATACAAATGAGTAAGTTTCCTAATAATGTAAAGAAATCATTAATTTGGCATTATTAAAGATTGTAGAATATCCATATTTAAGTATTGTAGGGTAATTTTCCTTCTAAGGCTGAAGGAAGGTATACAGACTTAGAATTTGAGTTAAGCAACTTAGGAGTTGCTTACAGAAAAATGTTCAAGTTGGGCATATTTAACTTTAGAGTGCTCTATAACCTCTAGGAGTTTTAGTTTCTAAAATACATGAAAAACATGTTAAAAAAAAAAAAACTCATTATGACCCCTCAGAATCTTGAAATGAACAAATTCCTACGACCTCTTTAGTTACTTCTTATGATAAAGTGCAGAATGAGAAATGAAAGTTTCATGGCTTTTATGTTTATTTTTAGCTTATAAATAAAGTCCCTTTGTTTGATTTTTGCATTCAAGCTGTAAATTTACACCAGTAAAGTGCTAGAAGACTTTAGTTTCCAGTCAAGAAATAGCCATCAGTAATTTGCTTGAGCCCCCCTCCCCTTCCCCAGGCAATATTAAAGAGGTGGAAAATATTGGTGCCATGTCTTCAAATTTAGTGTGTAATATTAAGCTTCTTTTACATTCACTCCGCTTCCTAGAGACAGAGTTTTAGCACTAGCAAAAAAGAATGATCTCTATTATTACAAATGTGCATCATAGAGAAGAGCTCAGTTTATAATGCAGATTCCTGTTGGATTGTTTCGAGGCTTTGCTTTTGGCTTTAGAGAAAAGAGAAGATTTGTATATCATCTTAATTTCTTATTCTTTAGTCAATATTTGCTGCATTTTTGAAACCTGAAGTTTATAAGATGTGGAATAATACTTTAAATTCTGTTTTGAAGGAGCAGTTTTTTAAAAAACATGTCTGGGCGTATGATGGGGCTTGTTGCAGGGACAAAGTATGTGTATATGTGTGGGTGTATATATACATATATGTGAAATATACATGATACATACATATGTGCAGGGTGAGATTTTGATTTGGGAAGAAAAACAAGATATATGTTTGCCAAATGTTTGTAATTCAAGTTTCACCTTTGTAAATAATTCCAGTGCTGAGACTGTTTATTTAAATGTCACTGAAAACTTCATTTCAACCCTTAGAAAATGTACAGAAATGTATTTCTATACATTAAGAAATACTGTTTGGGGATACATTTTATTTCTACTTCAGTCACCTTATTTAAGTAAATGGAATTTCTGTGTAATTTACATTCATCTCAAACTTTAAACCCACAAAATATCTATACCCTTTGCTTAGCACGCAGAAAGGTCTTAAGTACGAGTTAAACGAAAATTCCTACAGTGTTGAAATTAATTTGGTAACCTTCCTATTTGTTTAGAAAATTGTACATCTTGGAAATCTTAGCTTAAATCTTATTTAATTCACATTTATTGCTGATAAAATTTATGTTCCTTACCAGTGTATCATTCTGTGGAAAAGCAGACTGTGTTTTTTTCTTGATTGCTGTTCTTATCAACTTTTCTGAGATAAAATTGCAGAAGCTTAGAAAAATGTGTTCATTTCAGGGGACTTACGTGCTTCTCTCTGTTTTGAGATTGCTTATTTGGGAAAATGTTAATAGATATTTAACTAATATATGTTGACTGAATGACTGATGTACAGAGATGAAAGTTACTTTTTATTGACTTTAAAAAAGAGGCACCACTTCATACGTAGACACTTTACTTTGTTTGCCTACTGTGTAGTAGGAACCAAATTGTTAGATTAATGTTACAACTACTTTATAAAATAGAAGATATTATTTCATCTTTACAGATAAGAAAATTGAGATTTGGAAAGCTTACCTAACTTGTCCAACATTACCTATTTTTCCAGTATTCAGTTTTAAGTCTATGAGACTCAAAATCTCAGAATTTTTCCAAAATAAACTATCTCTTTTTGCTTATTTGACCTACTTTATTAGTTTCTTTGCTATTTTTGTAACATTTATTACCCCCCAAAAAACAGTGGCAATGCATTTATTCTTGATTAATTTTATATATTGTTTGAAAAGTCAGATTTATTGAAGTATAATTTACATACAGTAAAATGCACTCCTTTTAAAGTATACAGTTAGATGAGTTTTGACAGATGTCAGTTCAGTCACTCAGTTGTGCCTGACTCTTTGTGACCCCATGGACTGCAGCA
The DNA here is from genome assembly GCF_014754425.2 of Oryx dammah. Lineage (NCBI taxonomy): Eukaryota > Metazoa > Chordata > Mammalia > Artiodactyla > Bovidae > Oryx > Oryx dammah. The sequence goes on along the minus strand of NW_024080602.1, from coordinate 2,206,892 downwards.
CACCAGGCTGCCCTGTCCATCACCAACTCCCGTAGCTTGCTCAAACTCATGTCCATCGAATCAGTGATGCCATCCAACCATCTCATCCTCTGTCATCCCCTTCTCCTCCTGCCTTCAGTCTTTCCCAACATCACCTTTGTTGACAACAAGATGTCTCTGCTTTTAAATACACTGTCTAGGTTTGTCATAGCTTTCCTTCCAAGGAGCAAGTATCTTTTAATTTCATGGCTGCAGTCACCATACACAGTGATTTTGGAGTCCAACAAAAGAAAATCTGTCACTGCTTCTACTGTTTCCCCTTTTATTGCCATGAAGTGATGGGACTGGCTTCCATGATACTAATTTTCTGAATGCTGAGTTCCTTCACTCTCCTCTTTGACCTTTATCAAGAGGCTCTTTAGTTCCTTTTCACTTCCTGCCATTAGAGTGCTGTCATCTGTGTATCTGAGGTTATTGATATTTCTCTTGGCAATCTTGATTCCAGCTTGTGATTCATCCAGCCTGGCATTTCACATGATGTACTGTGCATAGAAGCTAAATAAACAAGGTGACAATATGCAGCCTTGACATATTGCTTTCCCAGTTTGGAACCAGTCCATTTTTCCATGTCCAGTTCTAACTATTGCTTCTTGACCTGCTTACGGGTTTCTCAGGAAGCAGGTAAGGTGCTCTGGTATTCTCAATCTCTTGAAGAATTTTCCAGTTTGTCATGATCCACACAGTCAAAGGCTTTAGCATAATCAATGAAGCAGAAGTAAAAATGTTTTTCTGGAATTTCCTTGCTTTCTCTATCATCCAGCGAATGTTGGCAATTTGATCTCTGGTTCCTCTGCCTTTTCTAAATACAGCTTGTACGTCTGAAGTTCTCGGTTCACCTACTGCTGAAGCTTAGCATGAAAGATTTTTAGCATAACCTTACTAGCATGCAAAATGAGCCTAATTGTATGATAGTTTGAACATTCTTTGATATTGCCTTTGGGACGAGAATGAAAAGTAACCTCTTTCAGTCCTGTGGCCACTGTTGAGTTTTCCAAATTTGCTGACATATTGGGTGCAGCACTTTCACAACATGATCTTTTAGGATTTGAAATAGCTCAGGTGGAATTCCATCACCTCCACTAGGTTTGTTCATAGTGATGCTTCCTAAGGCCCACTTGACTTCACATTCCAGGATGTCTGACTCTAGGTGAGCAACCACACCATCGTGGTAATCCAGGTTATTGTGATCTTTTTTACATTGTTCTTCTGTATATTCTTGCTAACCTCTTAATCTCTTCTGCTTCTGTTAGGTCTCTGCTGTTTCTTTTCTTTATCATGCCCATCCTTGCGTGAAATGTTCCCTTGATATCTCCAATTTTCTTGAAGAGATCGTTAGTCTTTCCCATTCTGTTGTTTTCCTCTATTTCTTTCCATTGTTCATTAAAATGGCCTTATTTCTCCCTGGACTTCCTTGGTAGCTCAGCTGGTAACAAATTTGCCTGCAGTGTGGGAGACCTGGGTTCAACGCCTGGGTTGGGAAGATCCTCTGGAGAAGGGAATGGCTACCCGCTCCAGTATTCTGGCCTGGGGAATTCCATGGACTATATAGTCCATAGGGTCGTAAAGAGTCAGACACGACTGAGCAACTTACACTTTTCATCTCTCCTTGCTATTCTCTAGAACTCTGCATTCAGCTGGGTATATCTTTCCCTTTCTCCCTTGCCTTTTGCTTGCCGTCTGTTTGTAAAGCCTCCTCCGACAACCACTTTACCTTCTTGGATCACAGCCTTGTCATGGTGAAGGGGCTTGCATTACTTGATATTATGCACATTTAGATTATAAACCCTCTCCAATCCACTATAATGTAAGTTCCACAAGGGTTGAGATTTTGTTTCTTTTGCTGCTGCTGCTGCTGCTAAGTTGCTTCAGTCATGTCCTACCCTGTGCGACCCCATAGATGGCAGCCCACCAGGCTCCCCCGTCCCTGGGATGCTCCAGGCAAGAACACTGGAGTGGGTTGCCATTTCCTTCTCTGATACATGAAAGTGAAAAGTGAAAGTGAAGTCGCTCAGTCATTGCTAAATCCCCAGTGCCTCGAAATGTGCATAGTTCAAGCAGTCATTCATAAATATTTATTGAATGAATACTGTTAAGCATACAATTTTTAAAAATAACAGACATCTGAAATAGTTTTGCTTTTTTTCCCCCCTCCACTTTTTGGTATTCTGAAGTCATAATCCAAATAAAAATGAACATAACTGATAAAACAGAATATGGATTGTGATGTTGAATATTGGCGAACTCTGTTTAAAAATGGATTTATAGTTTAATTACTGCTGTTAGTAATGTCCCATCTGTTTACTGCTTGAGAGACCAAGATTTAAATTACACAGACAAATGTTTAAGTATTCTGTGATAGCTCTAATTCAAAGCAGAACTGCTTAATACTTTTGATGGTCAGGACTCTTCCAGTAATGCAAACATGCAGTATTCCCTGGCAACTACTCAAAATAAAGGACAACTTGAAACAGTAATTCTGCTAGTCCATTAAAAAAAATAGCAGAATTAAAATAATCTTTGATACAAGTGGCTCACAGTGCTTCAAGTAAGATTATATTCCTAGACAAACATCTGAAAGAAATTGAGCAAGCAGTTTATACTATATTATATTATTAACATTTTACAGATGAAGAGACTAAGGTGTATTAGCCCATAAAAGGTTCACTAAAACAGAGGACAGGGACAAAGCCAACATAGATGAGAACTTTAAGATGAAAAATTATATTTCTACTTTCAGTTCAGTTCAGTCGCTCAGTCGTGTCCAACTCTTTGCCACCCCATGAACTGCAGCACGTCAGGCATCCCTGTGCATCATCAACTCCCGGAGTTTACCCAAGCTCATGTCCATCGAGTCAGTAATGCCGTCCAACCATCTCATCCTCTCTTGGCCCCTTCTCCTCCTGCCCTCAATCTTTCCCAGCATCAGGGTCTTTTCAAATGAGTCAGCCCTCCACATGAGGTGGCCAAAGTATTGCAGTTTCAGCTTCAACATCAGTCCTTCCAGTGAACACCCAGAAGTGATCTCCTTTACGATGGACTGGTTGGATCTCCTTGCAGTCCGAGGGACTCTCAAGAGTCTTCTCCAACACCACAGTTCAAAAGCATCAATTCTTTGGCACTCCGCTTTCTTTATAGTCCAACTCTGACATCCATACATGACCACTGGAAAAACCATAGCGTTGACTAGATGGACCTTTGTTGACAAAGTAATGTCTCTGCTTTTTAATATGCTGTCTAAGTTGGTCATAACTTTCCTTCCAAGGAGTAAGCGTCTTTTAATTTCATGGCTGCAATCACCATCTGTAGTGATTTTAGAGCCCCAAAAATAAAGTCAGCCACTGTTTCCACTGTTTCCCCATCTATTTCCCATGACGTGATGTGACCAGATGCTATGATCTTAGTTTTCTGAATGTTGAGCTTTAAGCCAACCTTTTCACTCTCCTCTTTCACTTTCATCAAGAGGCTTTTAAGTTCCTCTTCACTTTCTGCCATAAGGGTGGTGTCATCTGCATATCTGAGATTATTGATATTTCTCCTGGCAATCTTGATTCCAGCTTGTGCTTCTTCCAGCCCAGCGTGTCTCATGATGTACTTCTGAGTATAAGTTGAATAAGCGGGGTGACAATATACAGCCTTGACGTACTCCTTTTCCTATTTGGAACCAGTCTGTTGTTCTATGTCCAGTTCTAACTGTAGCTTCCTGACCTGCATACAGGTTTCTCAAGAGGCAAGTCAGGTGGTCTGATATTCCCATCTCTTGAAGAATTTCCCACAGTTTATTGTGATCCACACAGTCAAAGGCTTTGGCATAGTCAATAAAGCAGAAGTAGATGTTTTTCTGGAACTCTCTTGCTTTTTCAGTGACCTAGCAGATGTTGGCAATTTGATCTCTGGTTCCTCTGTCTTTTCTAAAACCAGCTTGAACATCTGGAAGTTCACGGTTCATGTATTGCTGAAGCCTGGCTTGGAGAATTTTGAGCATTACTTTACTAGCATGTGAGATGAGTACAATTGTGTGGTAGTTTGAGCATTCTTTGGCATTGCCTTTCTTTGGGATTGGAATGAAAACTGACCTTTTCCAGTCCTGTGGCCACTGCTGAGTTTTCCAAATGTGCTGGCATATTGAGTGCAGCACTTGCACAGCATCATCTTTCAGGATTTGAAATAGCTCAACTGGAATTCCATCACCTCCACTAGCTTTGTTCATAGTGATGCTTCCTAAGGCTCACTTGACTTCACATTCCAGGATGTCTGGCTCTAGGTGAGTGTGAGTGATCACACCATCATGATTATCTGGTTCGTGAAGATCTTTTTTGTACAGTTCTTCTGTGTATTCTTGCCACCTCTTCTTAATATCTTTTGCTTCTGTTAGGTCTGTGCCATTTCTGTCCTTTATTGAGCCCATCTTTACATGAAATGTTCTCTTGGTATCTCTAATTTTCTTGAAGAGATCTCTAGTCTTTCCCATTCTATTGTTTACCTCTATTTCTTTGCACTGATTGGTGAGGAAGGCTTTCTTATCTCTCCTTGCTATTCTTTGGGACTCTGCATTCAAACGCGTATATCTACCCTTTTCTCCTTTGCTTTTTGCTTCTCTTCTATTCTCCGCTATTTGTAAGGCCTCCTCAGACAACCATTTTGCTTTTTTGCATTTCTTTTTCTTGGGGATGGTCTTGATCCCTGTCTCCTGTACAAGGTCACAAACCTCCATCCATAGTTCATCAGGCAGTCTGTCTGTCAGATCTAGTCCCTTAAATCTATTTCTCACTTCCACTGTATAGTCATATGGGATTTGATTTAAGTCATATCTAGGCTAGTGGTTTTCCCCACTTTCTTCAATTTAAGTCTGAATTTGGCAATAAGGAGTTCATGATCTGAGCTACAGTCAGCTCCTGGTTTTTGCTGACTGTATAGAGCTTGTCCCTCTTTGGCTGCAAAGAATATAATCAGTCTGATTTTGGTGTTGGCCATCTGGTGATGTCCATGTGTAGAGTCTTCTCTTGTGTTGTTGGAAGAGGGTGTTTGCTATGACCAGTGCATTCTCTTGGCAAAATGCTATTAGCCTTTGCCCTGCTTCATTCTGTACTCCAACGCCAAATTTCCCTGTTACAGCCACTCCAGGGTTCTTGCCTGGAGAATCCCAGGGATGGGGGAGCCTGTTGGGCTGCCGACTATGGGGTCGCACAGAGTCGGACACTACTGACACAACTTAGCAGCAGCAGCAACCAGGTGTTCCCTGACTTCCTACTTTTGCATTCCATTCCCCTATAATGAAAAGGACATCTTTTGGGGGTGTTAGTTCTAAAAGGTCTTGTACGTCTTCATAGAACCTTTCAGCTTCACCTTTTTCAGTGTTACTGGTCGGGGCATAGGCTTGGATTACCGTGATATTGAATGGTTTGCCTTGGAAATGAACAGAGATCATTCTGTTGTTTTTGAGATTGCATCCAAGTATTGCATTTCAGACTCTTTTGTTGACTCTGATGGCTACTCCATTTCTTCTAAGGGATTCCTGCCCACAGTAGCAGATATAATGGTCATCTGAGTTAAATTCACCCATTCCAGTCCATTTTGGAGAAGGCAATGGCACCCTACTCCAGTACTCTTACCTGGAAAATCCCATGGATGGAGGAGCCTGGTAGGCTGCAGTCCATGTGGTCGCGAAGAGTCAGAGACTCCTGAGCAACTTCACTTTCACTTTTCACTTTCATGCATTTGGAGAAGGAAATGGCAACCCACTCCAGTGTTCTTGCCTGCAGAATCCCAGGGACAGGGGCGCCTGGTGGGCTGCCGTCTGTGGGGTCGCACAGAGTCGGACACGACTGAAGCAACTTAGCAGCAGTAGCAGCAGTCCATTTTAGTTTGCTGATTCCTAGAATGTCAACGTTCACTCTTGCCATCTCCTGTTTGACCACTTCCAATTTGCCTTGATTCATGGAGCTAACATTCCAGGTTCCTATGCAATATTGCTCTTTACAGCATCGGACTTTGCTTCTGTAACCAGCACATCCACAATTGGGTGTTGTTTTTGCTTTGGCTCCATCCCTTCATTCTTTCTGGAGTTATTTCTCCACTGATCTCCAGTAGCATATTGGGCACCTACCTACCTGGGGAGTTCATCTTTCAGTATACTATCATTTTGCCTTTTCATACTGTTCATGGGGTTCTCAAGGCAAGAATACCGAAGTGGTTTGCCATTCCCTTCTCCAGTGGACTACGTTCTGTCAGACCTCTCCACTATGGCCCTTCCGTCTTGGGTGGCCCCACATGGCATGGCTAGTTTCATTGAGTTAGACAAGGCTGTGGTCCGTGTGATCAGATTGGCTAGTTTTCTGTGATTTGGTTTCAGTGTGTCTGCCCTCTCATGCCCTCTCTCAGCGCCTACCATCTTACTTGGGTTTCTCTTACCTTGGATGTGAGGTATCTCTTCACGGCTGCTCCAGCAAAGCGCAGGGCCTTAAAAAGGAGGGAAAACTGACATATGTACCTGTATGAAACGTGGGTTCTCTATGTTAAGTGAAATAGGCCAATCACAAAAAGACAAATACTATATTATTCCACTTACATGAAATACTTAGAGTAGTCAAAATCATAGACACAGAAAGTGTGGTTACCAGAGGCTAGTGAGGAGAGAGGAATAGGAAGTTATTGTTCAATAGGTATGAGTTTCAGTTTTACAAGATGAAAAGAGTAATGGTGATGAATGGTAGTGATGGTAGTCCAACATTACAAATATATTTAATACCATGTAACTGTACACTTAAAAATAGTTAAGATAGTGACTTTTTTATTATTTTCATTTTACCTCCCAAAGGAAAAAAATGGGAAAAAAATGTGCAGTTCTAAAGAATTTTTATTGAAGTATCGGTTTATGTTGTATTAATTGCTGTTGTATATGTGGTTCTCCTTTATATCTATAGTTTGAAGTTTTTCATTTTTATTTTGTTTTTACCTTTCATGAGAATGGAAATGCTTGTAAGAGACTAGAACACAGAAGTATTGGTTTATGTTGCTTCAAAACAGATTTGCGTTGAGTAACCAACCTAGCAGATAAATTTGAGCTTTGATGGTAATTTTCATTCCAAGAGTAATTACAAATAATCTATGTCCGAGATTATATGTTCTTACCAGAAATTAAACTAAGTAGAAAAAAATTTTTTTTCTATTCTGGGTTCTTTGTTTCTCTTTTCTTACCAATCTTTCTCCCCCTCCCTCACTCCCCATGGCTAATAAGAAGACAACTGTGGAATAAAATTTTTTTATCTGAAGATTTCTAATTTTTTACTCCCAAACTCCTTATACTAATGCTAATTACTCTTCTTACAAATACTGCTGCTGTGGAGGTTTTAGGACTCCAGTACATTATTTTTCAGTGCCTCAAATTATGATGGAACTGTTGTTAAGCTCCATTTTTATCTCTGGAGAAAGGTTTTGCTTCAACAAGCTTAATTATTAGCAGAAATGAAGCATTGTAGTGAATTTGTAAGGTGTTGCTAGATTTGTAGGGCCAATGGGAATCATATTTTCAAGAGCCTAATTGTCCTAATCCACCTGCAGACCAGGTAGCTTTGCTATGCTACCTGTATGGAGTATATATGTACACGTGTGCTCAGTTGCTCAGTCATGTCCGATTCTTTGCGACCTCATAGACTGTAGCTGTCTATTGAATTTTACAGGCAAGAATACTGGAGTGGGTTGCTGTTTCCTACTCCAGGGGATCCTCCAGATCGAAGGATGGAACCCGTGTCTCCTGTGTCTCCTGCATCGGCAGGTGATTATTTACCACTGGTGCCACCTGGGAAACCTACATAAATATTCATAATTATGACTTTCTGTTCTTTTCTAATAGTAACATGGCATGTAATTATACTGCTGGATTTGAAGAAAATTCAAAAGTTACAAGTAACTTCATTCAGAAATGCTAATATATTTTTAAAATAACTGGGTAACTTTTCCTAAAATTGTACTTTACTTATGTTAACTATTGATTCAGGGACATAATTCAGCTTTATTTAGAATAAGATCTGTTAATGTCTAAGCTCAGTTCACAGTCTGGTAACCTGTTATAATATCTTCCAGGAAAGGGTACTATTCAGTTTCTAAAATAAAATATATGTCTGCTCAGAGATCCCCTGTGAATATCAGAGCACAGTTTGGAGTTCAGATCTCCAGTGAACCATCAAATAATCACATGACCTAGGTGAATTACTTAATATCATAACGCCTCAGTTTTATCATATGTAAAGACCTATCATATGTATGAAGAACTACAAGACCTTTTAGAACTGCTGCTAAGTTGCTTCAGTCGTGTCCGACTCTGTGTGGCCCCATAGACGGCAGCCCACCAGGCTCCGCCGTCCCTGGGATTCTCCAAGCAAGAACACTGGAGTGGGTTGCCATTTCCTTCTCCAATGCATGAAAGTGAAATGTGAAAGTGAAGTCACTGAGTCATGTCCAACTCTCAGCGACCCCATGGACTGCAGCCTACCAGGCTCCTCCGTCCATGGGATTTTCCAGGCAAGAGTACTGGAGTGGGGTGCCATTGCCTTCTCCGCTTTTAGAACTAACACCCAGAAAAGATGTCCTTTTCATTATAGAGCACTGGAATGCAGATATAGGAAGCCAGGAAACACCTGGAGTAACAGGCAAATTTGGCCTTGGAGTACAGAATGAAGCAGGGCAAAGGCTAATAGCATTTTGCCAAGAGAATGCACTGGTCGTAGCAAACACCCTCTACCAACAACACAAGAGAAGACTCTACACATGGACATCACCAGATGGCCAACACCAAAATCAGATTGATTATATTCTTTGCAGCCAAAGATGGACAAGCTCTATACAGTCAGCAAAAACAAGACCAGGAGCTGACTGTAGCTCAGATCATGAACTCCTTATTGCCAAATTCAGACTTAAATTGAAGAAAGTGGGGAAAACCACTACACCATTCAGGTATGACTTAAATCAAATCCCATATGACTATACAGTGGAAGTGAGAAATAGATTTAAGGGACTAGATCTGACAGACAGACTGCCTGATGAACTATGGATGGAGGTTTGTGACCTTGTACAGGAGACAGGGATCAAGACCATCCCCAAGAAAAAGAAATGCAAAAAAGCAAAATGGTTGTCTGAGGAGGCCTTACAAATAGCGGAGAATAGAAGAGAAGCAAAAAGCAAAGGAGAAAAGGGTAGATATACGCGTTTGAATGCAGAGTCCCAAAGAATAGCAAGGAGAGATAAGAAAGCCTTCCTCACCAATCAGTGCAAAGAAATAGAGGTAAACAATAGAATGGGAAAGACTAGAGATCTCTTCAAGAAATTAGAGATACCAAGAGAACATTTCATGTAAAGATGGGCTCAATAAAGGACAGAAATGGCACAGACCTAACAGAAGCAAAAGATATTAAGAAGAGGTGGCAAGAATACACAGAAGAACTGTACAAAAAAGATCTTCACGAACCAGATAATCATGATGGTGTGATCACTCACACTCACCTAGAGCCAGACATCCTGGAATGTGAAGTCAAGTGAGCCTTAGGAAGCATCACTATGAACAAAGCTAGTGGAGGTGATGGAATTCCAGTTGAGCTATTTCAAATCCTGAAAGATGATGCTGTGCAAGTGCTGCACTCAATATGCCAGCACATTTGGAAAACTCAGCAGTGGCCACAGGACTGGAAAAGGTCAGTTTTCATTCCAATCCCAAAGAAAGGCAATGCCAAAGAATGCTCAAACTACCACACAATTGTACTCATCTCACATGCTAGTAAAGTAATGCTCAAAATTCTCCAAGCCAGGCTTCAGCAATACGTGAACCATGAACTTTCAGATGTTCAAGCTGGTTTTAGAAAAGACAGAAGAACCAGAGATCAAATTGCCAACATCTGCTAGATCATTGAAAAAGCAAGAGAGTTCCAGAAAAACATCTACTTCTGCTTTATTGACTATGCCAAAGCCTTTGACTGTGTGGATCACAATAAACTGTGGGAAATTCTTCAAGAGATGAGAATACCAGACCACCTGACCTGCCTCTTGAGAAACCTATATGCAGGTCAGGAAGCAACAGTTAGAACTGGACATGGAACAACAGACTGGTTCCAAATAGGAAAAGGAGTACGTCAAGGCTGTATATTGTCTCCCTGTTTATTTAACTTATATGCAAAGTACATCATAAAAATGCTGGGCTGGAAGAAGCACAAGCTGAAATCATGATTGCCAGGAGAAATATCAATAACCTCAGATATGCAGATGACACCACCCTTATGGACGAAAGTGAAGAACTAAAAAGCCTCTTGATAAAAGTGAAAGAGGAGAGTGAAAAAGCTCAACACTCAGAAAACTAAGATCATGGCATCCAGTCCCATCACTTCATGGCAAATAGATGGGGAAACAGTGGAAACAGTGGCTGACTTTATTTTGGGGGGCTCCAAAATCACTATAGATGGTGATTGCAGCCATGAAATTAAAAGACACTTACTCCTTGAAAGGAAAATTATGACCAACCTAGACAGCATATTAAAAAGTAGAGACATTACTTTGTCAGTCTAGTCAAGGCTTTGGTTTTTCCAGTAGTCATGTATGGACGTGAGAGATGGACTATAAAGAAAGCGGAGCACCAAAGAATTGATGCTTTTGAACTGTGGTGTTGGAGAAGACTCTTGAGAGTCCCTTGGACTGCAAGGAGATCCAACCAGTCCATCCTAAAGGAGATCAGTCCCGGGTGTTCATTGACAGGACTGATGGTGAAGCTGAAACTCCAATCTTTGGCCACCTGATGCAAAGAGTTGACTCATTTGAAAAGACTCTGATGCTGGGAAAGATTGAGGGCAGGAGAAGAAAGGACTGACGGAGCATGAGATGGTTGGATGGCATCACCGACTCAATGTACATGAGTTTGGGTAAACTCTGAGAGTTAGTGATGGACAGGGAGGCCTGGCGTGCTGTGGTTCGTGGGGTTGCAAAGAGTTGGACACTACTGAGTGTGTGAACTGAACTGAACTGATTCATTTCAATCTAGTGTCTTATGAATTCACTTTCTTTGTGTTAATGCAAAGACAATTTTTAACATTTGTTAGCAGAAAAAATGGTTTGTAAAACTTCCTTGTTATTGAAGGAACCTGTAATGTCAAGAAAATGATTTTGTCTTGTGCCGAGTCTTAGTTTCTTCTCTTTTAGTGGTGGCAGAGTACTAACTCAGGTTCTATCCCTGGGCATTTCCTGTAAACCAGTAGCTTGACAAAAATAGGGTTTGGTTTTTCAGCAAGAATACTTTGGTAGAGGTGTGAACTTACCTCAGAAAATGTCTGATAATCTCTTTTTTTTCTGTAAGGTTAATCTGTGTGTTCAGCTGTTGTTAGCCTGTTCCAGTTATCATAAAGTTTTGCATTAGCAATCTATCAAATAGCTTTAGCAAGCTCTGAAAGTAATTCTTTCATTATGGGCTGCAAAATGGTGATATTCTATTAGCCTTTCCTAGCATAGTACCTGAAATATTTCTGTTAAAGAAAATCTTGCCCTTCCCAACAACTTGCTTATCCCTATAGAGTTCATACAGGAGAGGCAGAACTAATGCTTGAATCTCTCCTTTTATTTACCAATCTTCAAAATAATGAATTGAGTCCCTAATGACCTCCAGAAATAGTGAGTTTTTTTTAAGTAACGTCTGAATTCATTAATTTTATACTATTCAATGTGCTTCAGTTCACCACAGTGACTACTTTTTGATGCTCAAAATACCCCATCTTTGTTGCTGTTGTTTAGTTGCTCAGTTGTGTGTGACTCTTTTGTGACCGTATGGACTATAGCCTACCAGGCTCCTATGTCCTTGGGATTTCCCAGGCAAGAATACTGGAGTGGGCTCCCATTTCCATCTCCAGGGGATCTTCCTGACCCAGGGATCAATCCCATGTCTCTGGCAGTGGCAGGCAGATTCTTTACTGCTGAGCCACCAGGGAAGCCCATCCCATCTTTAGCCAGTGCAGATCTCTTCAGGTTGACTCCAAAGTCCTTTTGACATAACCCAAGTAGTTTCTGTTTTCATTACAATCCCAAAGAAGGGCAGTGCCAAAGAATGTTCAAACTACTGCACAGCTACACTCATTTCACACGCTGGCAAGATAATGCTCGAAATCCTTCAAGCTAGGTTGCAACAGTATGTGAACTGAGAACTTGCAGATGTAGAAGCTAGATTTGTAAAAGGCAGAGGATCAAACTGCCAGCATCCATTGGGTCATAGTAAAAGCAAGAGAATCCTCCCCCAAAACATCTGCTTCATTGACTATGCTAAAGTTTTTGACTGTGTGGATCACAACTAATTGTGGAAAATTCTTCAAGAGATGAGAATACCAGACCACCTTACCTGCCTCCTGAGAAACCTGTATGCAGGTCAAGAAGCAACAATAAGAACCAGACATAGAACAACAGGCTGTTTCAGAATTGGGAAAGGAATACGTCAAGGCTGTATATTGTCACCCTGCTTATTTAACTTATATGCAGAGTACATCATGCGAAATGTTGGACTGGATGAATCACAAAATGGAATCAAGATTGCCAGGAGAAATATCAATAATCTCAGATATGCAGATGGCACCACTCTAATGGCAAAAAGTAAAAAGGAACTAAAGAGCCTCTTGATGAAGGTAAAAGAGGAGAGTGGTAATGCTGGCTTAAAAGTAAACATTCAAAAAATTAGTATCATGGCATCCGTCCCATCACTTGATGGCAAACAGATGGGGAAACAGTGGAAACAGTGACAGACTGTTTTCTTGGGCTCCAGAATCACTGTGGATGGTGACTGCAGCCATGAAATTAAAATACTTGCTCCTTGGAAGGAAAGCTATGACAAAGCTAGACAGCATATTAAAAAGCAGAGACATCACTTTGCCAAAAAAGGCCCATATAGTCAAAGCCATGGTTTTGCCAGTAGTCATGTACAGATGTGAGATTTGGGCCATAAAGAAGGCTGAATGGTGAAAAATTGATGCTTTCAAATTGTGGTACTGAAGAAGACACCTTGAGAGTCCCTTGGACAGCAAGGAGATCAAACCAGTCAATCCTAAAGGAAGTCAATTCATTGGAAAGACTGATGATGAAGCTCTAACACTTTGGCCACCTGATGTGAAAAGCTAACTCATTGGAAAAGACGCTAATGCTAGGAAAGAGTGAGGCAAGAGGAGAAGGGGGGAACAGAGTATGAGATGGTTGGATGGCATCACCAACTCAATGGACATGAGTTTGAACAAACTGAGAGAGACAGTAAAGGACAGGAAAGTCTGGCATGCTGTAGTCTGTAGGATCACAAAGAGTTGGACATGGCTAAGTGACTGAACAACAAAATAGTTTCTGAGAGCTTTCTTGCTTTCTTCTGTGACAAGGTATCCCAGGGTCATCATGTACACGTCCTACCAAAGATCTAAAACAACCATTCTTCAAAGAGTTCTAGTTGCTTTCAGTGGGAATATCTAGGTTATTTCTAATAGAAATTTCTTGACATTTCTGTATCTCAGGTCTATGAATGTGCCTTTTCCATGTTTAAATGCTGGTGTACTATTTTAAGGTGTTTCAGTGGTGGCGTGAGATGAGTCAGATGCCTGTATCCAGACTGATATCTGAATCTGTATGGATTAGGTTCTGCCTCTAATAACAGACACAAGAAATAAACCCTTATATGTTCCACCTCTTGGTATTTTCCACTCATGTAAAAGAGAACCATAATTAGGCAGTCTAGAGCTAATATACAGTTACATGATCAAGGACCTAGGTACTTTATATCTTTCTACATCATTCTCTGGCCTAAGAGAGTTGCTGAAGCTTCAGCCATCTTGTTTGTGTTGTAGTCCAGAAAGAAGGAAAAATGACAGAAGGGCAAATGAACACGTCTCTCAGTGAGATGTCTTATCCATATTCACTGTGGTAGATACTTCAAAAACATAAAACATTAAGATAGAATGTGCCTTATTCAGTCACACCAAAGGTCTGTATCTGGGCACAGTGTTTATGGTCACATACATTTTCAAACTAATCTTAGGGCAGTCTAGTCTTCCCGTAGTCCAGAGTTTGTGCTGAAGATGATTTCATCAGCACTATTGAGGAGGTCAACCCTGCTACGTTCATCTATCTCAAACCTTCAGGAGACATATTTAAATTAACAACAACAAATCACATTTGAGTGATAAAGGAAGTTCTTTTTTGAGGGTATAGGGGAAAGATTACAGGGAAAGGAAATATTTAAATAGTAGATTTACCTAGAAGCTCAGATGGTAAAGAATCTGCCGGCAATGTGGGAGACCTGGGTTTGATCCCTGGGTTGGGAAGATCCCCTGGAGGAAGAAATGGCAACCCACTCCAGTATTCTTGTCTGGAGAATCCCCATGGACAGAAGGGCCTGGTGGGCTACAGTCCACCAGGGTTGCAAAGAACTGGACATGACTGAGCAACTAAGCACATACAGGTACTGTACATACTTTCAGTTACTGAAATCAAGCTCTATAAAGTTCTTGTTACCCCTAGCATATACTTGAGGAAACAGTAGTTTTTAACTCTGAAGAAGAAAAACTGTCAGCAAACACATAATGGGATTTAAACCTAGATTTACCTGGCTTCTAAGCATAGGTTCTTTATATCAGACCACAACAGTATAATATCTGACTCCAAATCACTATTTATTTTCTCACCAACTAGATGAGAGCAGAATTAGTTGCCCTTGGTTTGTGCAGACATTTTAAACTGCTGGCTTTATGCAGCAGCTTCTGAAACCAAAATTTGTTTCTGAAAAGAGCTGCTAAATGTATTCAGCTTAATTCTCTCTAGCAGTAATATAAAGAGTTCTGAAAGTAGTAATTTAAAGAACTAGGATAAGAATGTTTTTTAAAGAGCAAAAAGCAGCTTTGTATCTGGAAAAGCTGAACAGCTACAGCATAGCTATAATATCCTTTGAAATACTGTACAGTACTTAACTTAAAAAGCTCTCTGCATCTTCTAAGCAAGTGTCAAATGAAGCATATGCTATGTAAATAAATCAGTTCAGAAAGGAATACTAGGCTTCTCCAGCTGTATAAGATTTCTACCCTCATTAGGAAAGCCAAGAGAAAGAAAACCTAATGATGTGTTTACTCTGCATAGTTCACACATAGGAGGACTTTACAGAACAAGTTGGTAGAACGATCCTAAGAAGTTCTACAGAACAGAGTCGCTGATAATAAGTTTTTATCAAGTTTGGTGTAATCCTGCAAAATGAATGACAGAAGGGGAAAGATTCATCAACTTGCTTACTTACAGTAATTTTGAACAACCATAAGGCAGAAAAATAGAGTCTTGTCCATGAAGAAGAGGCTGTATGTGGAAGAAATTAGCAACCAAGCTGATTTTCAAATGTGAGTAATTATTGGGTTGACTGTGACACAGAAGTAGTAGAATGCAGTTTTGAGCTGCTGCACAAAGCAATGCAGTAAGAATCACATTGGAAAAAATGGTTGAGAGAATGTGCTAACAGGAATCATGTGAGAACGATCTGTCAGGTTGTGAGACTATAGTGTGGAATTCGATCAAATATTTGCTAGGCACCTTAGTGTTTTTCTAATGTTTATGATAAAAAGAAAAATGAATGTTCCAGCCCTTTGCCAGTGTGTAATCTTTTGCAATTAAAAAATAAACATGGTAAGGTTAGCCCCCATGTTTTAGATTTCTCTTAACAGGTAGCGGAATAGATGGTCAGGAGACAAGGAAAGAGGGACCGTTACAAAAAGGGAAGGAGAACATGCACAAATAACAAAGCCCTACTGTACAGCACAGGGCTTCCCTGGTGGCTTAGTGGTAAAGAATTTGCCTGCCAGTGCAGGAGATTTGGGTTCAGTCCTTGAGTTGGGAAGATCCCCTGGAGAAAAAATGACAATCCACTCCAGTATTCTTGCCCGAGAAATTCCATGGACAGAGGAGCCTGGTGGGCTGCAGCCATGGGATTGCAAAAGAGTCAGACACAACTTAGTGACTAAACAATAACCAATATGGCACAAGTAACTATATTCAGTATCCTGTAATAAACCATAAAGAAAAATAATATATACATATATATAACTGAATCACCATGCTGTACACCAGAAACACAACACTGTAAATCAACTATACTTCAGTTTAAAGGTGGGGTTGGGGGGAGGAAGCAAGAGACAAGCAGTTTTGAATCTTATCAATGGAATCACATTTAAGAGTATTATCTCAATTTTCCAGAAAAAACTGATATGGAGTCAGTTGTTGACTCAACCATTGCCCGTTGCTTCACTTCTGTGAATCTTGGTTAACTTACCAGTAAAATAGGACTAGTACTATTTAGCTCATAGGTACCTCATAGGGTGGTCTTTAGGACTAAATGAGATATGAATATACTTAAAAATGTGGAAATATTACTTCTGCCTTTCTTCATGGACAGAATGTTACTAATTTGTTCAAAGTCACAATGTGTCTAAAGTCTAATAAAAGATAGAGTTGGAAATTAAAACCAGATTAAATGACTAGAACTCAATTTCTAAATTCTTAGTCTAGTGTTTGCCATTATACTACATTTTCTATATACTCCACTATGTATTATTTATCTTTTTACTACTACAGCATGATAAATTAAATAAAAACAAAAAGTATGTCCCAAATGTCATATAGTAAGTACCCTCCAAATTATCATTGAAAACAGTCAACAAGTTTCTTCATCTCTAATTTCTAATAGAGGGTTCATATTTTAGATTATTTAAGATTAAGGAATCCATGTTAGTCACTCAACAGAATGCCAGGTACTCAAGATAATGCCATATTAACCCAAGTATTCTAAAACTAAACACGTTATAAACATGAATGTTTATAGCAGTTTATTCATAATAATCCCAAACTGGAAATAAACTAAATGCTTATCAACTGGTGACTGGGTAAATGACTGTGGTTCATCTATACAATGGAATACAATTCGGCAATAAATTGATGTCTGATATCACTAACAACACGGATGAACCTTAAAAGCATTTTGCTAAGAGCAAGAAGCCAGACACAAAAGGCCACTTAATATGATTTCATTTATATGACATTCTGGAAAAAGAAAAATTTTAGGGATAAAACATCAGTAGTGACAGAAAGGGAATGACTATAAAGGGACATGAGGGACTTTTGTGGGGTAAAGGAAGTGTTTTAGATTCTGATTATTATATATACATGAAGATTGCTGGGAGGAATATCAATAACCTCAGATAAGCAGATGACACCACCCTTATGACAGAAAGTGAAGAGGAACTAAAGAACCTCTTGATGAAAGTAAAAGAGGAGAGTGAAAAAGCTGGATTAAAACTCAACATTCAAAAACCTAAGATCATGGCATCCAGTTCCTCACTTCATGGCAAATAGATGGGAAAACAGTTTCCCATGGAAACTGAGAGACTTCATTTTCCGGGCTCCAAAGTCACTGCACATGAAATTTAAAAAACGCTTACTCTTTGGAAGAAAAGTTATGACAAACCTAGACAGCATATTAAAAAGCAGAGACGTTACTTTGCCAACAAAGGTCTGTCTAGTGAAATCTATGGTTTTTCTAGTAGTCATGTATGATATGAGAATTGGACCATAAAGAAAGCTTGAGTGCCAAAGAATTGATGCTTTTGAACTGTGGTGTTGGAGAAGACTCTGAAAGTCCCTTGGACTTCAAGGAGATCAAACCAGTCAATCCTAAAGAAAATCCACCCTAAATATTCATTGAAAGGACTGATGCTGAAGCTGAAGCTCCAATACTTTGGCTACCTGATGCAAAGATCTGACTCATTTGAAAAGACCCTGATGCTGGGAAAGATTTAGGGCAGGAAGAGAAGGGGATGACAGAGGATGAGATGGTTGGATAGCATCACCAGCTCAGTGGATATGAATCTGAACAACTCTGGGATATAGTGAAGGACAGGGGAGCCTGGCATGCTGCAGTCTATGGGGTTGTGAAGAGTCAGACATGACTTAGTGACTGAACAACAACAGCAACAAAAATACCAAGTAATGATAAAGTCTATGAAGAAAAATCAAGAACCTAGAGAAGATGGGGTGAGAATTCCTTCTTAAGATAAGGTGGTCAGAAAGAGTCTCTCTAATAACGTGACCTGAAGAAGTAAGGGAGTAAGCCAGGTGGATATCTGGGGAAACAAGTTTCCAAGCAGAGGAGACGGCGAATGGAAACACCTGATTGCGAGCATGCTTGACTGTCAGTGTACTCACTTTCCTTCATACTTAAAATGTTCCAGTGTTTCATAGCACGTTCTATATAACTTTTCTTTTTCACAGTTGGTGTGTTGTCGCATTATGGTGTTTATGCCTATGTTTCCCACCAGCCTGGCCTTTAGGGACAGGAATTGTGCCTTACCTGCTGCATGTTAGCTGCAGAATAGGTACTGATTGAATCAGTTTGATTAACTATTGAGCAACTGCTATTCCTTCTGTTTACTTGGTACCAAAGGATTCAAAGTGTTGAAAGTGTTAGTCACTCAGTTGTGTCCGACTCTTTTGTGACCCTATGGACTGTAGCCTGCCAGATTCCTCTGTCCATAGAATTCTCCAGGCAAGAATACTGGAGTGGGTTGCCATTTTCTTCTGCAGGGAATCTTCCTGACCCAGGGATCGAACCCGTATCTCTTGCATTGCAGGCAGAGTCTTCACTATCTGAGCCACCAGGGAAGCCCAAAGGATTACAAGAATATCAGTTGTTAGATATGTAAATAAATAAGAGAAAATAACAGGCAGGCAAGCTTTGGTCTACATTATTCAGAGGAGACAAAAAGCTGATAATTTCTGTCACTGAACTCCTTTACAAATTTATTTAAAGGTTGTTCTTAACTGAAGTATGACCTTCCCAGTTTAAAAACTCATGGTGATATCCAGTTTTCATGTTTACTAAATTACTCTAATGGTTACTTGAAATATTCAATTAGGAAAATAAATTTGAAAAATAAAATATCAGGAAAATTTCTTTAAATTGCAAATCATTTGGGAAGAGAACTGTTTGCCCTCCCAAAGGGAAACTAAGTTATATTTTGCTTTGCTTAATTTTTAACTGGTTTCAGCAAATAAGTTACCACAGTTTCTTTTTGATGTTTACTGAATGTTATTTCCTATTTAGATCTCTTAAAGTTGCTAAACTAAATTTTATTGTATTATGTCTCTAATGAAATAAATATTTAAAGTCAGCAGTACATAAGCTTTCATGGGTTTTGAATTTATTTATTTATTTACTTTTTTCCCCTTTAACTTGAAAGGTTAATCTAATTCTTGGATGTAGTGAAGGCTTTAAAATGAGTAGGAAGCTTATCACTACTCAGCAGAAAACCCTGGTTTTAGCTTTTAAAGTTACTATCACTTATACTTAGCAAAATGTCAATGCAGTCTACTTTTTGAAATTTAAAAGTTTTCTATAATCTGAGAAACATAATAAAGTTATTGCACTTACCTTTAGATAAGCCTATTTGGTAGTTAGTACTGCATGTCAATACTCAGAGTTTTCTTTCTCTCCATCCTCCCCTCCAAAATATATCAGTGTCTGTTTTGAAAACAAAATATTTTAACAAAAGTGACTTTGACCTTCTTAATTTTCTATTATATGGTTTTTAAAAACAGTAAATATATTCATGGAAAATTAGAAAATCATGCTATATGTGCTATTTTGTAACCTCATTTTTTCAGGGTTAACCTCCATATATCCTTCCATCTTTTCTTCTTATCAAGGCCATAGTCAAATTTCCCAGCTTCAGACCAAGTTTCACATCTGGTTGTTACAGTCCTTAAGTCTCTTTTTTAAAAAATCTAACCCAATGGTATTTTCATACCATTAATTTATTGAGGGGATGGAGCCAATTCTTCTGCAGGGTGTTTCATTTTCTAGATGTATTGGTTGCATCTGCATTTAACTTGTTCCTCTGTCCCTTGTATTTTCTGTTAACTCAAAGTTAAATCATTGGGCCTGAGAGATCCAAGTTAAACATTTTTGTCTGGGATATGCAATAGGCTATGTATTTTTTATTTTAACTTATCAAGAGGTACAATATCTGGATGGGTCATCATTAATGAGACTGAATTTGACTACTGATTTAGGATGATGACTGATCTCTTCATTGTAGAGTTTCACCTTTTTCTCCTTGTGACTGGGAAATAATGTACTTGGTGTTACTTTGCACACAGTATGAATCATTAAATCCCTATCAGACATATGCCTGGGTATAATACTTGCCTAAATTAATAATTAATAATTTGAACCAGAGACCAAATTGCCAACATCCGCTGGATCATCGAAAAAGCAAGAGAGTTCCAGAAAAACACCTATTTCTGCTTTATTGACTATGCCAAAGCCTTTGACTGTGTGCATCACAATAAACTGTGGAAAATTCTGAGAGAGATGGGAATACCAGACCACCTGACCTGCCTCTTGAGAAATCTGTATGCAAGTCAGGAAGCAACAGTTAGAACTGGACATGGAACAACAGACTGGTTCCAAATAGGAAAAGGAGTACGTCAAGGCTGTATATTGTCACCCTGCTTATTTAACTTCTATGCAGAGTACATCATGAGAAACGATGGACTGGAAGAAGCACAAGCTGGAATCAAGATTGCCGGGAGAAATATCAATAACTCAGATATGCAGATGACACCACCCTTATGGCAGAAAGTGAAGAGGAGCTAAAAAGCCTCTTGATGAAAGTGAAAGAGGAGAGTGAAAAAGTTGGCTTAAAGCTCAACATTCAGAAAACGAAGATCATGGCATCTAGTCCCATCACTTCATGGGAAATAGATGGGGAAACAGTGGAAACAGTGTCAGACTTTATTTTTTTGGGCTCCAAAATCACTACAGATGGTGATTGCAGCCATGAAATTAAAAGATGCTTACTCCTTGGAAGAAAAGTTATGACCAACCTAGATAGCATATTGAAAAGCAGAGACATTACTTTGCCAACAAAGGTCCATCTAGTCAAGGCTGTGGTTTTTCCAGTGGTCATGTATGGATGTGAGAGTTGGACTGTGAGGAAAGCCACGTCCCGAAGAATTGATGCTTTTGAACTGTGGTGTTGGAGAAAACCCTTGAGAGTCCCTTGTACTGCAAGGAGATCCAGCCAGTCCATTCTGAAGGAGATCAGCCCTGGGATTTCTTTGGAAGGTATGATGCTAAAGCTGAAACTCCAGTACTTTGGCCACCTCATGCAAAGAGTTGACTCATTGGAAAAGACTCTGATGCTGGGAGGGATTGGGAGCAGGAGAAGGGGACGACAGAGGATGAGATGGCTGGATGGCATCACTCACTCGATGGATGTGGGTCTGAGTGAACTCTGGGAGTTGGTGATGGACAGGGAGGCCTGGCGTGCTGCGATTCATGGGGTCACAAAGAGTTAGACACGACTGAGCGACTGAACTGAACTGAACTGAACTGAAATTAATAATTGCATGAGGAATCACATATGCTAATTTTCTGATTTTGATTTTTTTTCTTCCACATTATTAACCACATGTTTTCTGTAAAATAGAATTTTTTATCATCTGGGACTATTGGTTTGTTCTCCTGCAAAGACTAGATAAATAAATTCTTTCAGTTACATATTTTTATCAAAAAATGACATCAGTATCTTTTCTGGCTTTCTCCTTTTCTGAATGTTATTATAGACTCATGGATTTTTATTGATTCACCGTTTCAGTCAATGTCAGTCATAATTCTCACAACTTTGACTTAATGGGGAAGGGGGATCTTTCAGAATGATTTCTCTGAGAAGCCTTGATTGTTTTTATTTTTTTTCCTGATTGCTTAAAAATCTGGATGTAAAGGTTATTGAAAGTTTTTAATGGGTTTTTCTTTATTTTTTTCCATCATATGCCTCATCATAATGGTAGTCTGCTAGTTCCATAAGCAGGTCTTTTGGGTCATTGAGGAAGGGTGCATCTCAAAGAAGGTCAAAAGCTTTTTATTTCTGTTTAAACTGGTCTAAATGTTAGGTATAGCTGACAGATAATTCCAAAGTTGCCACCTAAATATTTTTAATGGAGGGCTCTTTTTTTTTTTTTATGAAACATCACTTATTATCAGTTTGCCCATGCTGCTACATAAGGAAATCCTCAATTTATAAATATATGACTTATGAAGATTTGCTGTTCCACACTTTTGATTTTTGTATTCAACATGTTTTCTCATAGTAAATGCAGATGATAAAGTATATTATTGGATTCTGGCTTTTACAATCTGTGTACGATTTCCAAGTTGGATCAAGCCCATATCTTTGCCTCCCTTCCCTCCTGTTGCCCCACTGAAATAAAATATATAGAAATAAGAAATGAAGTCAATAACAAGAAATGGGAAGATTACCACAGAATGATAATCTAACATATTTCTGGATTTCTTTTTGAGTACTAGAAGGCACAGCTCTACCCTCCTCCTTACCTCTCTCATCCCTGCACTTGAACTGCAGACAGCTGGCACGTGTGCATGCTAAGTTGCTTCAGTCATGTCCTACTCTTTGTGACCCTATGGACCGTAGCCCACCAGACTCCTCTGTCCATGAGATTCTCCAGGCAAGAATACTGGAATGCATTGCCATACCCTCCTCTGGGAGATCTTCCCAAACCAGGGATCGAACCCACGTTTTGCCAGGCTTTCTTTAGAGAAATTAGGAAAAGCTAAGGCTTCTAGAGTACAAGTTATGTCCCCAGAACAACATAAAAGTCATCTTCATTCTGGCATATAGAAGGCCTGCTGGGTCCCCACCCACACACCCTAAAGGAACAGTACCACTCAGCTTGTACCTAGCCCACACAGAGCTCCTCTCTGGAGAGAGGTCTAGCTAGAAATCAGACCATCTTCACAATAACAGAGGAAATCTGTGTTGGCTAATGAGTCATTCAAGCCTAAAGATGAGTGAGTAACCAAAGATCACAAGCGTGTCAGGAAAGCTAATACTGTGAAAGAGACTAAAATAACCAGGAAAATTACCACTAAAGAAAATAGACATATCAGAGAGAAACTTACAAGAACAGAACTCTAACATACTCAGAGCTACAAAAGGATACTACATCTGTTGAATAAGAATAAGAGAACACAAGGTTTCAGATGGAAAGAGTACACCACGTGCTGAAATAGTGAATTAAATATCATACTGTAACACATTCTTGTAAAACTGAAGAATTCGTAGGGTAAACACAAAATCCAGAGGGAAGTTATGCACAAAATGACATGTATCAGATTGAAATCAGACCTCTCATCAGTAGCTGGTAATGCTTTAAGAAAGTAAAATATTGCCTTCAGCATTTAGAAAGAAAATCATATGCAGCCCAAGGATTCTATATTGTGCCAAACTATTAATCAAAGGTGACAGCAGAATAAAGTTGCTTTCAGACATGCAAGGGCTCAGGGTTTACCTCCTCTTGGAATTAAAAGAAATGAGTGAATTACACATTCATCATCAGCTTTCCTGAAAAGCAGAAAATCATTATGTATTTTTCATTAAACCTTTTCTTTTAACAGTTTGATTTTTTTTTTTAAATCTCATTGCTGCCAGAAGGGTTTATTGAGAGGAGAAGGGGAAAGAAGGATTACACCCATAAAATGAGTAGTTGTGGATTTACACCATGAAATAAATTAGAGCTACTGTAGCAAACAGCAATAAGCCTAGTCTCTTTACTTTCAGTGTACTGAGATATTCGACATGTTGCACATATAACTAACCTATAGTTTTCCATATTTCCCAATGACCTCAGCAACAAGCAAGCCAGGACTACTATATACAGTCACAACTGGTTGGTATACCACAAGACCGGTAGGGGCAACAGCATCATCCTCTTCTCCCATTGTGACTGCAGTGACGTGATCTGGCTTGTATTTAAGTGCATCGTTCTGAGTGCTGTGTCGAGAGTAGACTTTGGGGTAGAATAGTAGATCAAGGGTAGAAAGCAGGGAGAGCAGTTTAGACATCATTACAGTGTGCTCAGTCACTTGGCTGTGTCCAACTCTTTGTGACCCCATGGACTGTAGTTTGCCAGGCTCTGCTGTCCATGGAGTTTTCCAGGCAAGAGTACAGGAGTGGGTTGCCATTTCTTACTCCAGGGGATCTTCCTGACCCAGGGATCAAACGCACATCTCCTGCATTGGCAGGTAGATTCTTAACCACTGCAACAGCTGGGAAGCCCCCATCATTGCAGTATTCTAAGTGAAAGATGGCAGTGGCTCTGGTATGGTGTGAACAGTGGAGTTGGTGAAAATGATTAGAATCTGGATATAATTTAAATGTGGGGCCAACAGGATTTCCTGACTGGTTGGATTTGGGGTGAACAAGAAAGGACTCAATATTTCTGGTCTGACCAGTAAAACAACAGGTTGAGGGGAAAGCTTAGGGAATAAATTTTGAATGTTATGTTTCAGAAATCTATTTGACTTCCAAATAAAGATGTCAGTTACTTGGATTGGCACATACACATGTATGCCTGCAGTTCTGAAGAAAGATCTGGCCTGGAGATAGAATTTGGGGAAAAGTCAGCATATAAATTGTATTTAACGCCATGTAATTCATGAGTGAGATCACCCTGGAGTGAATAGAGATAAAGAAGAGGTCTGAGGACTTGGACCCTAAGACATTTCAACATTAAGATTCAGGGAGATGAGAAGGAATGATCGAAGATGACTAGGAGGAGCAGCTGGCGGGGTATAAGGAGAACCAAGAAAGAATGGTGCCCTGGAAGTCAGGAAAGAGTGTTTCAGAAAGGAAAGAGCCATTTATGCTCCTGAGAGGTAACACAGAATGAGCACTGTTGGATTTGGCACCATGGTTGTCAGTGTTTACCTTGACAAGACCTGTTATATTTTTTCAAACAGCTACTCAGTTGTTAGGACAAAAGCATGTGTTAAGTTGTTGGAGCTCACCTATTTCATAAATAGAAGGAATAGGTATTTCTTTTGACACAGGGGCTTTGTGAAAAAGTTATTAAGAATCCAAGGGAGGCACACACAGGGAAAGTTTGGGAATCTTTGCTTTAGAGGATCATGCTAACTGAGCATGTTAAGAGGGAGAAGCATCTCTTCCTTTTCTTTGTCTCTGCTGAAAAGTTTGAGTTAGTAATTTTACGTGTGACCAGATTACATGCAGTTAATAAAACTGCCCTAGTGTGGCGGTTCAGTATAAAAAAGTAAGCCTTATCCTGTCAAATGTCAGTAGTACATCTTTGTGTGAATTTTTCTTCTTGCCTCCATAGGTATGGTCTGAATATGCGTTGCTTGGCAGCTCGGGTCAACTATAAGACTTTGATTATCATCTGCGCACTCTTCACTTTGGTCACAGTACTTTTGTGGAATAAGTGTTCCAGTGACAAAGCGATCCAGGTTCCACGGCACTTGAGTAGTGGCTTCAGAGTGGATGCCTTAGAAAAAAGAGCGGCAGCGTCTGAGAGCAACAACTATGTGAACCACATGGCCAAGCAGTCTGAGGAGGCCTTCCCTCAGGAACAGCAGAAAGCGCCCCCTGTTGTTGGGGGCTTCAATAACAATGGGGGAGGCAAGGTGTTAGGGCTCAAATATGAAGAAATTGACTGCCTCATAAATGATGAACACACAATTAAAGGGAGACGAGAGGGGAATGAAGTCTTTCTTCCATTCACCTGGGTAGAGAAATATTTTGACGTTTACGGAAAGGTGGTTCAGTATGATGGCTATGATCGGTTTGAATTCTCTCATAGCTATTCCAAAGTCTATGCACAGAGAGCCCCTTATCACCCTGATGGTGTGTTTATGTCCTTTGAAGGCTACAATGTGGAAGTCCGAGACAGAGTCAAGTGCATAAGTGGGGTTGAAGGTTGGTATCCGTCTACTCCGCTGCATTTTTCTATCCAGATTATGTTGAGAAATAAGTGACTGTAAGTTAATTACATAGCAAGTACTTACACAGCTTATTAAAAGAGACCTATCACCACTCCGACTTAGCATGGAGGAACAGGTTAAACCTGAACCTTGGACAGCCTTCTAGATGGTGATTTAAGGGCTCCAGTAAGATCATACCTGATTAAATAGGATTATGCCATTAACCTGCCCCAGAAACTAAAATTATCAAAGTCAAGGCACAGCATCTCCAGAAATTTTGCATTAAAATATACAGTTATTATCCTATGAGAGGAGATGGGAAAGGGAGACAGACCATCCAGCGGACCCATCAATGTACCAGTACCATCTTGTTATCAGATTAGTCAGGTATCATCTCTGGTTGAAGGGTTAAAGGTCTCAGATCAAGATAATCCATAGTACCGTTTTTTCTGAACCTATATTGGAACTCCTACAGTCTGTTGTCTGTGTTGTCTTTCCTTGTCTTTAAAATTTGGAGCACTGAAGGTTCCTTATGGATGTTTTGGAATTTATATTTCAAACCTAGAATTGATCAGAAAGCCAAACTGAATTTGACTTTAAAGTATATAATTTAATCAAAGGAAAGAACTTAATGTGTTTCAAGATTGCTTGGTTTGAGTTTTATTTCATTTTCCTCATTTATAAAAAGTAATTTTCCTATCTTAATAATTTAATTTTTGTAATATCTTTACAGAATGTTTAGTAGAAGGAAGGGGCCAAATTCATATAGATTCTTACCATTCAAGATAATGATTACCATTTTTATATATTCTCAGAAGGTCTTTATACCTAGGTATATGTTTTAACATAGTTGTAATGATATTTATTGTGCTGTGTTCAAGAGGGTAATAGTTTGTTAGAGACCTGAAAGTTCTCCATTGCCAAACCTTTTTCCCTCAGTAGTTTTTTAAAATGTGTAAAGTGCCTAGGTGCTAAAGAAAAAGTGAAAAGCACCTATAACCACTATTAATATTTTGATGTTTTTTCCAATCTTTTTGTTGTTGTATATATACATTTTTAAAAACAGTTTAGAATCATGCTCTGTAGTTGATTTTGTATTTTTTCCCCCTCAACAGGATTATTTCCTCTTGTTATTGAATATTTATTGAGCATTTTAAACACTAATACTCATAATCAGGACATTCCATAAAAGTGTATGGAATAATGTATGGGACCTTGCTCTTTAGTTGGATAGTTAGGTCAGATATTTTTTGTCATTATACATAATGGTGTAGATAGTCATAGTTAATCATTTACTGTTTTAAATGTATTCTCAGAGTTGTTTCCCTAGGAAATAAATTACCTTGCCAAATAGTAAGTTTTGCGAAACTATTTTCCAAGAAGGTTGACCCTATTCATGCTTCTGGTAGCGGAGTATAAGGATACTCATCATCTCATTCCTGCCATCATGAAAGATTATTTTTTAATCTGTCATTTACAAAGGGATCTCATAATTTGCTTTCTGTAGCAATTAGTGAGGTCAGGTATCTTTTTCATACCCTTTTAACTGTTATAGAATGGCCTTGATTTTCTTTCCCCTCTCTTTTCATTGTGATTAGTGTTGCTTTTTGGAAAAATATATCGTGAGACCTTTTATATATATATATATATAGCAAGGGTAGTAGCACTTGTTATATTTGTTAAAGATATTTTCTTTAATTTGACTGTCTTTTCATTTTACTTATGATTTGTTAGTTTTAGAAATTTTTAGTTCTATTTACTAAGGAATTTGTTTAAATTACTTCTTTTATGGTTAGAAAATCATTTGCTATGCCATGATCAGCTATTCATCTTTATTTTCTCTAATAGTTTTATGGTTTTGTATTTTTATATTTAATTTTTTAGTCCCTCTAAGCTGATTTATATTTTGGCAAATGGTACAAAGCCAAGGTCTAATTTTAGTTTTTCCCCCTAACATTTATTGAATCTTCTTTCCCCTGCTGATCAATGATACAGTCTTTATCATTATACTAAAATATTTTAAAACTAGAGTATGTTTCTGGCCTACTGTTCTGTTCCATTGATCGATCTATCACTTCTTAGGCCAATTGCATATTATCATAGTTATTACACATATAATAAGATAGTATAAACCTTCCTTTTACTCAGTGAAATCTTTGAAAAAAGAAATCTACCCTTGGAGAAAGAAGACTGAAGTTAAAAAGCTTATCTGCAGCCTAGGTTTCTTACCCTATATGGTCCCCAGTTCCTTAAACTATTTTGAAACTACACCAAAACGCATATGGTTTTATAAGTTCCTGGTTTCTGCTGTGCCCGCCTGTTGCTTGTTAACTTATTTTAGGACTCCAAATAGGAGTTTATCTCAACACATACACCATGATGCAATAATAAAATGTTCTGTACAGTGTGGTACTGTATTTCCCATGTAAGCAATTACTAAAGTAAACACTCATACCAAACATTTGAAAGTTTTACTTAGAACTTTACAAGAGGTGATCCATTAATGAATTCATCAAAAATCTATGGTTAAGGGACTTCCCTTGTGGTCCAGTGGTTAAGACTCTACACTTCCAAAGCATGGGGCCTGGGTTCAATCCCTGGTAGGGGAACTAGATTCCACATGCTGCAACTAAGACCTGGGACAGCCAAATAAATAAAAATAAATGTGTTTTTTTAAAAATCCATGGTTAAATATACAACCTTAATTCATTTAAGTACTCCTTATTCTCAGGAATTACATTTTGACATGAGGGTTATGAGAAAGAATTACAAATTGTTTATACTTAAGTTGCCTAGTCATAGCTGGCTTCTTAAGCAAATACTTTAACCATCTGATGATATAGTTGCTAGACCAAATCTTGATATTGGAGGAAAAGATGAATATATAATTAACTTGACTGTTAAATACAGATGTTAAGAAAAGTTCAGGTTTAATACTCTAGAATAAAACAGGTAATTGTTAACTATCAATATATGTGTTTAAATTGTATAGAACTTGAATGATGAAATAGAATTATGAAAAATGACATTTATAGCTATGAGCAAGGGTAGCACTCATTAAAAATCAGCCCTTAAAAGATAATTTACAACAATGCATTGTTATCTGTCAACAAATAATGAATGAGAACGAATAAACATTTAATTTTGGTTTTCATTTCTGGTTAATTTGGTGCTATTTTTAGTAATTATGAAAACAGTATAATAAGGAAGCTTTAACATTGCTGGATAACCCTGTGAAGTAAAACAGTGAAAAGTGGTATTCAGAATAGGATTATGAATGTCTGGAGATAGTTATTTATTTTGTTTCTCTATTTTATAGGTGTACCTTTATCTACACAGTGGGGACCTCAAGGCTATTTCTACCCAATCCAGATTGCACAGTATGGGTTAAGTCACTACAGCAAGAATCTAACTGAGAAACCCCCTCATATAGAGGTATATGAAACAGCAGAAGACAGGGACAAAAACAGCAAGCCCAGTGACTGGACTGTGCCCAAGGGCTGCTTTATGGCTAGTGTGGCTGACAAGTCAAGATTCACCAATGTTAAACAGTTCATTGCTCCAGGTAAGTCCTGCTTCGTGTGTCTTTGCTAATTTTATGTTGATTTATGGCACCTGATACTCCCTTAAAATGGTTTTTATGGTTGTAAAAATCACATTAGCAAATGCCTTGATATTACATATATAAAGACACAAATAGTGTCACCCAAATGAAATCTAAAAAAGGATCAGCTAAAAAGTTCAAGGTTATATAAGGAATATTTACTGTGTGAAGAGCCAAGCCACAAGAACCAGGTTACTGCATGAGGGCTTTCTCCTTCCAGAGATCTATATCCCACAGGAATGAAGTTCCTCACTTTAGTATTTCAGCATAGTATTCATCCTTTAATTTTCAAACTATTTTGCATTAAAGTAGAAATTTTTCTTTCTAGAGAGAGCCATCCTTTCCTTTGCCTATTTTTTACCAATAGCTTTTTATTTGTTCAAGCTAATATAGCATTACCAACCAGGCCTGCTTCCTATGTGGAATTTTGCTAATGTGCTAGATTATTTCAAACTTCATATAAAGCCATTTCATTAATAAAATCTTTTATAAAATCAAATTAACTTTATGCAACATTTCCCGTTTTACTAAGACAGTCTCATTAATTGGGATGTAATGTATTTCTCTCTACTAATCAATATCCATGAGAATTAATGAGTTCATTAGTTAGACAATGGAATAATTTTAGTTAGCACCTCAGACTTAGTTTTCTGTGGAGAAATGTTTTCAAGAGCAGAACTCATCCTTCCTCCCACCAGCCTTGCCAGTTGGTAAATAAAAAGAGAGAAAAGGTTAGAAGACCTTTTCTGTATTCTCTCCTTGTCCTTTATTGATGGCTGTGTAATTCACAGACCTTGAAAGCCACAATACAAATCTACTCCTTCTAGATGGCCTTAAGTAATGGATTTATGAGTGTTTAATGCAGTGCAAATAATGAGTGACCTTTAGTTTTTTTATTCTAGTACACAGAGCATCTTTGCCTATTGTAAAACAACAGGCTTGGCTGGGTGAGAAAGTACATGGAGATGTTTAAGAATATTTAGCTTACGGCTTGTAGCAGGAAATGCTTAGACTAAAAAGGACTTTTGATTTTGGGTGCATCTAGAGGGGTTATTTTTACACTGATGAATAGTGTAGTCTGGATTAGGGTGGAAAACAGCAGCCCTCATCTTGATCTCCTCAAGGGCTGAGAAGCTTTTTAGAACCATCTCTTGAATTCTGTTCTATTTAGAGCAGTAAAAGAAACTGAGCATATTATAACCAAAGAGTAGCAGCAGCAGGAAGAAGAAGAAACGTTTTGTTGTTCAATTTCTTCTTCCTGCTGCTGCTACTGTTTGGTTATAATATGCTCAGTTTCTTTTACTGCTCTAAATATGCAAGAGAAATTTCCTGTTTGATTATTTGCCAAATAGAACAGCTCTTACCATTTTTTCAGTCTCTGAACCCTTTGGCTTCAGAATTATCATCATCGTTTTTTATTATGTTCCAAGCCACTATCCTTTTTCTTTTTAATCCTCACAGTTTCCTTGCAAAGTAATATTATCTCTACTTAACACATGAAGAAACCAAGGCTCAAAGATGTATCTTGTTGAACATCTCAAAGCTAGTAAGTGGTGGAGTTAATAATTCAAATTAGGTTTGTTTAACTCCAAAATCTATGCTTTCCCCTCCATCTCCCCCAATATTCCTCACTTTTTGTTGACTACAGGAGCCCATTGCTTAATTTCCAGAAGTTTTATTCACAATTCCAGTGAATGTCTGAAAACAAACCTATCATTTCCAACAACGATGGGTGATTAAGAGCATGTGCTTAAAGCCAGACTAAACAACCTGGGTTCAGCTCTTTGTACCTTAGACAAGTTACTTAACTTTTCTGTCTCTGTTTACCATCCATAAAGAGTAATAATAGCACTACTCTTGTGATTGTTATAATGGCTAA
The DNA here is from genome assembly GCF_014754425.2 of Oryx dammah. Taxonomy (NCBI): domain Eukaryota; kingdom Metazoa; phylum Chordata; class Mammalia; order Artiodactyla; family Bovidae; genus Oryx; species Oryx dammah. The sequence goes on along the minus strand of NW_024080602.1, from coordinate 2,175,551 downwards.
ATGAATTAATGTGTAAAGCACTTAGAACACAGTAAATATTTACCAAATATTAATTAAATAAAAAATTTTTAGGGAATTCCCTGGCAGTCCAGTGTTTAGGACTCCATGCTTCTACTGGGAGGGGCTGGGTTCAGTTGCTGATGGGGGAACTACGATCCCACAAGCATGCAGCATAGCCAAAAAAAAAAAATTTTGAAATTGGTTTTCAAAAAGTCACTCAAAGCATCATTTGATGTTTAAGTCTAAGATGTTCTCATTCTCCATACAACTTCCATAATTGCCTGTTCCATCAATTCATGTCTAACTGTTCTTTTCTTCTAGCCTCTTTCTTATAATACTATGTGTTGAACCAGCTTTAGGCTATTTTTTTTTCTTTTTTGTAGAATAGGTATATTAGACAGTCATTGATTATTGATCAACCAATTTTGATCTAGAAAAGGCAGTTTGACCACAGTACCTTAGCTATCTGCTAAGGCCATTAGCCCTGCTAATATAAACTAGATAGGCCAAAAGGTAAAAGAGCTTTGTCCTGATGCTCACAAGCCATCATGGACTCAACAATTCTGCCATTTGTTTATGGTTAACTTAGTAAAAATAAAAATTAAAAAAATAATAATCCAACATATAAAACATTGATGTATTAATTTTTTATGGTCAGTGGTCATCAAGGATGAATTTTAAGTAAATTTTAAATACAGAGAGAGACCTTCTATCCTAACCAGTATTTTCTGTTATATTTTTTCCCCTACAGAAACCAGTGAAGGTGTATCCTTGCAACTGGGGAACACAAAAGATTTTATTATTTCATTTGACCTCAAGTTCTTAACAAATGGAAGTGTGTCTGTGGTTCTGGAGACGACAGAAAAGAATCAGCTCTTCACTGTACATTATATCTCAAATACCCAGCTAATTGCTTTTAAAGAAAGAGACATATACTATGGCATCGGGCCCAGAACATCATGGAGCACAGTTACCAGGGACCTGGTCACTGACCTCAGGAAAGGAGTGGGTCTTTCCAACACAAAAGCTGTCAAGCCAACAAGAATAATGCCCAAGAAGGTGGTTAGGCTGATTGCAAAAGGGAAGGGCTTCCTTGACAACATTACCATCTCTACCACAGCCCACATGGCTGCCTTCTTCGCTGCCAGTGACTGGCTGGTGAGGAACCAGGATGAGAAAGGCGGCTGGCCAATTATGGTGACCCGTAAGTTAGGGGAAGGCTTCAAGTCTTTAGAGCCAGGGTGGTACTCCGCCATGGCCCAAGGGCAAGCCATTTCTACATTAGTCAGGGCCTATCTCTTAACAAAAGACCATATATTCCTCAGTTCAGCTTTAAGGGCAACAGCCCCTTACAAGTTTCTGTCAGAGCAGCATGGAGTCAAGGCTGTGTTTATGAATAAACATGACTGGTATGAAGAATATCCAACTACACCTAGCTCTTTTGTTCTAAATGGCTTTATGTATTCTTTAATTGGGCTGTATGACTTAAAAGAAACTGCAGGGGAAAAACTCGGGAAAGAAGCAAGGTCCTTGTATGAGCGTGGCATGGAATCCCTTAAAGCCATGCTCCCCTTGTACGACACTGGCTCAGGAACCATCTACGACCTCCGGCACTTCATGCTTGGCATTGCCCCTAACCTGGCCCGCTGGGACTATCACACCACCCACATCAATCAACTACAGCTGCTTAGCACCATTGATGAGTCCCCAATCTTCAAAGAATTTGTCAAGAGGTGGAAGAGCTACCTTAAAGGCAGCCGGGCAAAGCACAACTAGAGCTCCGAACCAAAATCCTACGTCAGCCTCTGCTGTACACAGAAACTAGAGGCTCTCTGTCAGCAGAGCATAGGCACATTTTAAAAGGGTGTATACTAGGTTTTTGTGGATTACATCAAAGTGATAAATGATCCTTAAAACCAGTCTTCTGAGATAATTGCATTCCATGGGTTTAGTGTCTAGAATGTCGGTGGCATTTAGAGCAGAAAAGTGTTTAGTCAGTGGGCTGAATGAAGATATTTAACTTGGCCTTGCTTATCACCCTGTTCAGTTCCACAGGTAGTCCAGTTCTCTTGATTTGGGAAAGACAATGGTAAGTAGTTCTTAATGGCCAGCTGTCCAGCACTTGTCTGAAAACTTAGTATGGGGCTCTTTTAAAATGTGGTTATTTATGTTTATGTTGAAAGCAGACTTTAAAAAATAATGTGCTAAAATACAGTAAATATGTACTTGTAGCCTGAATAGTGGACTGTGTGCAACTTTAAAAATGATCTTTCTTTTCTATAAATTAATTTCTTAGGGGTGGATGAGCATTTGTTCAAGTTGTTATATATGGAGAATATTTTGAATTTATGGTTTGCTTGAAGTGTATAAATTAAAAACACAACCAGTGTTCAGGCTTCACAGTTATATAATGTAAGCACAACTAAAATGAAACTTGTTGACTGCACAAGAAATTATGAACCAGAACAAAAATGTTATCTGTTTTATGAAACGATCTACAATCAGTAAAGATTTGATAATCAGTATACCCCTCCTCTACCCCCATTGTGGTGGTTTCTTTTTGCCACTATCTCAAATTTTGTATTTCATTTCAGACTACACTCGAGAGTTTTGTCTATTTTGGGGGGACATTTTGGGAACATTTGGGAAATTTTACTATAAACCTAAATTTGGTGAGGAGGTAGTAATTTTAATAAGCCCACTACCACTGCCTTTTCTAGATTCTTTTCCCCTTTAAAGAAAAATACTAGGTCAGATATTATAAGGATTGTAACAGATTTTTTTCCTACTTAGATCATTCTTGGTCTATAGCTTTCCAAACTATTGATGTACGCAGAATACATAGTTTTTGTGTAAGCTTTCCAAACTTTTCTGTATCGGTGTTTTTTCTTTGCAGTTTTTAATTTTAAATTATTTCAGCTCTTGGATAAAAGTGATGCTACTATATTAGCTGTACATGTGTAATCAGACCTTTATTTTGGTTTTATATCCCACATACCTCACATAAATAGGCATCATAGCCCTCATACCCTGGGCAGTGTCTGTTCTCGGACTTAGGCAGTAGGTCAGAAGTGAGGGAGGTTGATTTTGCTGTCTCTGTTTTAGTGTATGACAATACATTAAATCAGTACAATAACTTATACAGATTGGAAATATGAGATCCGGTACTTTCAGAGGACTGAGTCTGACACACACAGTGCAGTGTGTGTGTGACCTATATGAAATGCACATCAAGAGCGAGGTGGGCACCTGCCTGCCCACTGCATCTTGACTGGACTCAGCCTACCAACACCACTCAGAAATGGGGAAATGTATTCATGCCTTTGTGCAAAGTCTATGTTGTATCAGCAGCCGGAACGAAGACCTACAGCTGACATGAAACTCTTAGTCACTAAGTCGTGTCCAACTCTTTGTGACCTCATGGACTGTAGCCTGCCAGGCTTCTCTGTCCATGGAATTCTCGAGGCAAGAATACTAGAGTGAGTAGCCATTCCCTTGCTCCAAGAGAACTTCCCAACCCAGGGACCGAACTTGGGTCTCCTGCATTGCAGGCAGAGTCTTTACCATCTGAGCCACCAGGGAAGCCCATGGAAACTGGCCACGGAAAAGGAAGTTGAAACTCCCAGTTTATATGACCACAAGTCAATTTTGCCACAACAGTTGTGGGGTATTAGGTTTCTCCCTAGCTGTTGACCTTTGTAGTCTTCATACAGTAGATGTCTCAATAAGAATATCTAGACTCCTTTTTTAATTTTATTTTCACCGCTCAAAAATAAACTTTTTCCAGTCTGGAAATCCTTTTTACTCCATCGTATTTGTTATTATTTAGAGCAGTCCAGATTTCTGCCTTCTGTTTGCATACTGCTACTTCAGATTGAGGGAATCAGTGAAAACAGTATGGTACTGCTTCTGTGACAAATATCAGTGCCTTAACAATGTGGCTGTCTTTTCTCACTGAAAGTAGAAAGACATTTTGGTCTAGAAATGGCATTGCAATTTCTTTGCTGTTGGTCTCATACTGCCTTCCATGTTGCAACAGCAACTTGATTTTTCCTGAGATCCCAGGATTTTCAAAGAGGGTGAGTTGAACCTGTAGCATCCCTGGCAGTACAAACCAGTGGTTCTCAAACTTTAGAATGCCTCAGAATCACCTGGGAGCTTACTGAAATACAGATTCTAGATATCCAGTAAATCTGCCTGTGAAGCATGGTAGTCTACATTTTTAAAATAGGCATTCAGGTAATTCTGAGCCACATGATCTGAGGGACACATGTGGGGAAACACTGCCTAGGACCATCCATCATTTTTGTTCCTAAACACATAGGGAGTTTTCTAGGGTTTTAAATCATGCAAAATGTTTAGTCTGAGATTAGAGAGAATGGGGAAGGTATTTTGCCCTTTTTTTTTTTTTAATTCTTTAAATTTCTCCTTGTTCCAAGATTATGGGTATTAGTTGTTTACACTTATCTTGAGTTAGCTTTGATGTTTAATTAAATCTATTGCCACTTCAGTTATAAAACCAGCCAAAAGTTTCCAGATAAAGGTCAAGTTTGACCCTTTCAGAGTTACTGTACATAAAGGCTTCATCCAAAAACCATCCAGTGTACGTGAGCAAATACAAGAAATGACACACAAGCACAACTCTCCAGATGTGGCAGTCCTTTTTCTTTATAGGTGTGCAGAAGTTTCACAGAAAGCTGCTATTTTCATCCTCCTTGTGATTGTTTTTCTTGTTTCTCCACTGTACATGTGGGTTATAGACCATATGTTAAATATGCAATAAAGTGTTTACTGGATGCCCTTCTGAAGGGTAGTCCTTTGTAAAGCTGTACAGACTTTGCAGTTTAAGCACAATGTGCACATGTTAGTTTTATATACAGCAAAACTTGATTTTTTGCAGATGGAAAGGTATTTTGTTTCTATACAAAGTAAATGGATTGTTTGTGCTTAATGTAAAGCTGCTTTATATAATTGTAAAATAAAGTTTTTATCTTAAAAGGACTATACCTGGATGTTTCTCTTCTCTGTTTATTCTAAGATTACTTGAGCCCAGCAAGCAGATTTCTGACCATTTTCAGTTCGGCTGGAGGCAACTAGTCACACAATAAATGTTCGTGAAAGGTGTATGAGACCCTTAAAGACAAATTGAGGAATATCATATGGGCTTTCACCCTAAGGAGGTTTAGTCCTGGGTGGGGCAGTGGAGAACACAGTATCCACAAAGAGTTTCAGAAAAATAAAATGCCAAATGATATAATCAGTCAGGGAGGGTGTTACAGAGGAGATGGAGCTAAGCAGGGGCTTTAGGTCTGGGTACCAGCTGGAAGAAGAAGAGGTAATGTGAGTGAAAGCAGGGTGCCATGACAGTGGTGAGGATTCCTTTTCCCATGCTAATTCAGGCTGGTAATCATTTTTGACTCATTCTGATTTAATTGAAAATTTGTTCTTGTATTTTCCATGTTACCCTCTTCTCCAGAACAAAAAGCGTTACTTAATCTTTTCCCCTCTTCCTTTCAGAGAGTAATGATTTAGGCTCCCAAGTATGTATGAAATCAGAGACCAGTCTGGCTTTCTGTTATGTTTCATTGCACATTATTTTTTAGATTATAAATATTCTGCACCATTTGTATATTGGAATTCCAGTTGATCACCAGTCAACTTTTTCTAGCTGATGAGTGTGTATCCTTTGACAGGCTGCTAATCAGCATTGTTGGCATTTCTTCCTTCTCTGTCATCCTTAGTTGGCAAACAGCCATCAGGATGCAAGCAGTCCTTGGTCTGAATGAGGTCTCAGGCTGCTCTTGCCTTAATTTTGCTATTTGTAGCCAAACTGTTAATACATCAACCGTTCCACTTCAGCATACTGAGCATCACATATTAGCCTCCCTATAGCCCTTGAGGTGGGTCAGACCCTCCATGCTACAGAGAACCTATTTCATGGTCTGGTGAGCTCTGCTTTCCTGAGAATGCTTCCTCTGTCTCCAGAGGGCTCTGATGGCCACTGTGTGCCTGTAATTCTGCCTCTTCTGGCATGACTGTAGACAGGGTGAGTCCCTCACTCAATCTGGGCCAGTCAATCTCTTCCCAGGAACTGGAAATTGGGATGAATTGAAAAAACTGAAGCAGATACACGATGAAAAGCAGAGATGAGAACAGAATCTTGGCCACGCTCCAGGCCCTGGACCCAGTGCACTTCTGAGGCCTGCTGGCTTCTGCTCTGGTTCCATAAGCTACCACTGTATCCTTAAGATAAATGAATCCTTCTTAACAACATAGTGTTTCTATTACAAACAAAAACAGAATGTGAGTTCTGCATTTTCCTTTGGTCTGGACCACTGTATTTGCTCGGGCTGCCATTTTTTAAAATGCCACAGAAATGTGTGGCTTAAATAGTGGGGGTTTATTTCTTTGCAGTTCTGGAGGCTGTAAGTCCAAAATCCAGATGTCATCAGGGGTGGTTTCTTCTGAGGCCTCTTCCCTTGGCATGCAGATGGCCACCTTCTTGCTGTGTCCTCACGTGGTAGTACCTGTGTTCTAACCTGTCATACTAAATCGGGGCCCATTAATTCACAAACCTCATTTTACCTTAGCTACCTCTGTAAGAGGCTTCCCTCAAAGCTCAATTGGTAAAGAATCTGCCTGCAATGCAGGAGACATGGGTTCAATCCCTGGGTCAGGAAGATCTGCTGGAGAGGGAAATGGCAACCCACTCCAGTATTCTTGCCAGGAGAATCCCATGGACAGAGGAGCCTGGCAGGCTACAGTCCATGGGGTTACAAGAGTTGGACAGGACTTAGCGACAAAACCATCACCACCTCTTGATAGGTCCTCTCTCCAAATACAGTCACAATCTGAGGTCCTAGTGGTTAGGACTTCACCATGGAATTGGGACACAATTCAGCCCATTAGCAACCACTTTACTCATTAAGTGCGCTAAAACCGAACTAGCCAGAGTTGCCATTTAATTTGTTGACCCCAGCTAAGGCCAAAACTCAAGAGATCTTTAGGGCATGTTCAATGAGCTGAAATCTAGACCTGAGACTCAGAAAACAGGGCTCTCTGGCTCTGCTGTTATCATGTCAGGAACTTACTCCACCCCTGGGCATCAGCTGCTTCATAATATAGTCCAGTAAGAGAGAACTGGTTGATCTTAAAGTTTTTTAAATAAACTACCAAAAAGTAATCACTAAACTTAAGCAGTGGTGCTAGAAAAATATATGGACACCATCATCAGCTGCTAGGTTTTTATCCTTCCTGCCATGTGCTATTTCTATTAGCCCATTCTGAATATAGAACTCTGAAGTGTTGCAAAAAGTATATTCAGATGCAGAATATATCAAAATTGTAGGTTATGGTGAGATTTTTTTCATGACAATTTAAAAAATATCAAGTCTGCATTATTGTAGCTATTACAAATAGTGAACAATATAGGGATAAAATACTGGCTTCCATTATACCAGCTTATTAAGGATGTCAAATCAAAAATGGGTGTGAATTTAAATGTACTAGTGATGAGTTTCAGTATTTGCTGCTCACTTTCTGGTGGAAAAGATACAGTTACCATCTGGTAAGTATGATTGGTAACTTGTGTGTGGATGCTGCGTTTCCTGAATGTTAAGTAGCAGCCACACTGTGTAATTTTGCTAATCCTTTTTCAGGAGTAGGATTTTGTGAAATGACAGGACTGCAAAGTAAACCATCAAGGAGGAGCTGTAGCCAAGAAAACAGCAAAAGAAGAAAAAAGTCCTGTGAAGGATCAGAAATAGAGCAACCCACAAACTGGGTAAACACACAGTTCAGGTAGGATATTATCAGGCAACCCCACACACATTGCCTCTAAGCCGAGCACCTGGAAGAGCCAGTGCCTTCCTGGGATTTTGCTCTGTTCTTATCGGCACCCGGAGGTAAGAATGACTGCTCCGTTTCAGTTTAGAAAATCTAGTAGTGTTAATTTTGGGTGGGACTAGTGTGCTTAGTTGCTCAGTTGTGTCCGACCGACTCTGCAACTCCACGGGCTGTAGCCCACCAAGCTCCTCTGTCCATGGAATTCTCCAGGCAAGAATACTGGAGTGGGTTGCCATTTCCTCCTCTAGAGGATCTTCCCGACCCAAGGATCAAACCTGGGTCTCCTGTGTCTCTTGCATTGAAGGTGGATTCTTTACTCAAAGTTCCTGAGATCCGGTGGGGGTGGAGGGGTCTTTGGCAAAAGTGCCTGATCTTAATTTAATGCCTGTTATTCTGCCTTTGCATTTTTAATACCGGTGAAGTGAAATCTCGGCAATTCAATGGAATATAGGGTGGGAGGCCCCAAACTCATTCCCAAATTCCATCGATGGTGTGGCAAGGTAATCAGGAGAAGAGCGCATCATCTCCACTCTTGTGCGCAACAAAAAGAGATACTGCCTCCATCTGGAAACACCCACCAGAAGGTGTTACCCAGGTAGCTTATCAGCTAGAGTAAATATTCAGAGCTCTGAGCGTCAGGGTACAGCAAACCATGGTTCTGGATTGGTGTTTCTAGATCATTTTTGCTCGGGAATAAGTACCACTGTTGTCCCCCAAACTCAGCCTCGTGTACAGCCCAGCCTAACTCGGATGGTGGATGAGAAAACAGAACACTGCTTAAGCAGCTCTCTCAAGGCCATGCAGCTCTTTTCACGTGTTCCCAGTCTCAGGGCAGCAAAGGCAAGAAGATGCTGTGCCTGCCCTGAGCCACAGCCGGAGGTGCTCTTCCTCCGATGGGCTGTGCGTGGCCTCCCCCTCCCCACATCAGAGCCAAGCAGTCGTGGGCTCAGGCAAAAAGACTCCATGTGCGCGCCTTTTAATTCTTTTGTCCGTCTCAGGAGGAAGTACTATGTGAGCTTCACAGATGAAAAAACGCACTCGCAGAAGTCAAACAATTTGCCAGAAGTCACTCAGTAATTTAACGCTGTGGTACGTCTGCCCCCAGGTTCCATGGTCCAAACCATCACCCCCAGGCAATAGCCATGATCCACTATCTCCTGACTCCACCCCAGGGGGCTCGACTAGGGATGCAGGTCACGGCCCCAGAGTTGGCCCAAGATGGGGAAATGAGCCCATTTCATCTGTGGATGCTATCAGAACTGCTGTAATGGATACTTGCTCTACTAAATGATTAGAAGAGCCCAGAAAAAGGAGGTTTCTTCAGCGATCAGGTCTCCTTGATATGTGCCCTGCTTATTTTGCATCCCTGGACTATTTACATTAGATTTTAGATGACAGCATTGCAGCCCTTCCAAGCCTCTCCAACACTCTCCTGCTGTTTACTGTCTTCCATAATGGACTTTCAAAACTCTATATGCTACAGAGTAAGATCTAAGTAGAGTGTGTTTGTGTGTGCATGTGCACACACACATATGAAAATGCACAGGAGACATCTGAAAGGATTCATAGCAGCCAGTTACCAGGCACTGCCAGCTGCTGGGGAGACAGTGATGAGTGAGAATGTGTCCCTGCCCTCTATAATCAGTGAGGTAATAGATTCAGGAGGCACACGTATTGTATTGTCTGCTATGAAAACAAAATAATTTAAAATATTACAAATTCCAAATCAGAATTCGCATTAATGAAATTCTAAAGCAATTTGCTACATTTAACTTTTTAGCATCTTTCCATTCATTTAGTTTATCCTTAGGGTGGTCCTAGGGGACCAGTGGAGTGGGTATCCCCTTTAACGGCGGAATGCAGGCCTCCCTGCAGCTTCTCATTTACTCCATCCCCTAAAACAAACCAGTTCCCCAGAGTCCTCAGCACTGAATTCTCTGGGAGATGGGTCAGGGTCACAGTGAGCCCCAGACCCATGTGTGTGAGCGTGTACACACAAACACACACGCAGTGCAGCCTGCCCACCGCGTTGGGAAATTCAGAAAGCCCAGGCCTGGTGGGCCCAGCAGATCCTGAGGGCAAAAGCTACAGAGAAATAAGGTTAACAGAAAACCCAAAGAAGTCAGGGAAACCACACACAGCTGCTGTCTTTTCAGTGGGAAGGAGACTCTCTCCCCACGCTGGAACCACCCAGAAGAAATGCCCCGGCTGTCTTGTGGTTCAAAGAATAATTGCAATTCTCAGTTTAGGAAAAGGAGTTTAAGGCCAGGACCCCTTGCCCATTCCCCTAAGCCCCACCTCACAGACACCTCCCCAAAGTTATCTCCCACCCTTCTCTCACCCCCAGCAAGCTACCCTTGAAATCAGAGACTTGGGCTAAACTGTGATTCCTGTCAAAATGTAAACTAAATTGTAAGCTGTTAGTTACATCAGGTATACCTTGGTATAAATGGAGTGACCACATCCTTTTTAAGAGTGTTTTGCTGGGGGCTTCTCTGGTGGTCCAGTGGTTGGGAATCCACATGCCAGTGCAAGGGACATGGGTTCAATTCCTGGGACCTGGAAGATTCCACATGCCTCAGGGCAACTAAGCCTGTGTGCCACAGCCACTGAAGGCCATGCAAATAGAGTCCACGCTCCACAGCAAGAGAAGCCCCCACACACAACCAGAGAGTAGCCCCCACCGGCTGCAACTAGAGAAAGCCCACACTCAGCGACAGAGATCCAGCACAGCCAAAAAATAACTTTTTAAAAAAGGAAAAAAACCTTAATTTTTTACTAGATGAACCAAACAGAACACATGTTTAAACTAGATTTAACTCATGGGTGACCAAACGAATTGGGCTCCTGCCCAGGAGGAGACACCAGGAGACACTGGTTTGATCCCTGGGTGGGGAAGATTCCCTGGAGAAGAAAATGACAACCCACTCCAGTATTCTTGCCTGGGAAATCCCATGGACAGAGGAGCCTGGTGGGCTACAGTCCATGGGGGTTACAAAGAGTTAGACACGAGTTGGCAACTAAACAGTAACTAAACCTGGCATTATCTTAGGATTTCCTAAGTATTTATACAGGCCTTTACCCCCAGTTGATAATGAGATCTACCCATTATCTAACCCCCATTGTTCCTACTGGAGCATTAGCATTTCTCAATTTTACATGATAAGAGTTATCTCAGTTCTCCTCTGTGCTGTGACAGTTCTTCCAAGGCTCTGCTCAGCTCCAAGATCCAAAGTAAAGCCGCACTTCAGCCATGAAGCATCTCTGACAGCCTGAACTGCATCCCTCTTCCCTCCAGCTCCTGTGGGCATTCTGAAGGGACACATGATGAGCTATATTGTAATGCCTGAGCCCTTTGACTCAGTTGTCAACACCCATTCTCTAAACCAGTGGTTCTCAGTAGGGCAATGTCTGCCCCCTAGGGGACATTTGGCATTGTCGGGAGATATTTGGGGCTTTCCAGGTGGCGCTAGTGGTAAAGAACCTGCCTGCCAATGCAGGAGACCTAAGAGATACCAGTTTGATTCCTCGGTTGGGAAGATCCCCTGGAGGACAGCATAGCAATCCACTCCAGTATTCTTGCCTGGAGAATCCCATGGACCAAGGAACCTGGTGGTAGATATTTTCATGGCCAAAGTTTGGGGGAGGCATCTAGTGCGTAGAGGCTAGGAGTTTACTGAACATCCTACAACACATGGGATGGCCACCCACAACAAAGAATTATCCAGCCCAGATGTCAATAGTCCTGAGGCTGAGAAAAACTGCCCTCAGCTGGCCCTGAATAAGCTGCTTGAGGTCAGGTCTATGACTTGTTTAATGCTGTGCCTGAGGGTCTATGCCCCAGGGGCTGGCAGGCAGGAGGTACTCAAGTACTCAAGAGGGTCTAAAGAGAAAGAGACAGTCTCAGCGCAGGAACACACAGCTGAGTCAAGGAAGAGACCACGTGGTCACTGGCTTTCCTCCGCACTGACAATTCAACTGGGGCAGGACAACCATGACATGGATTGCTTCATGAGAGTGGGGAGAGGGCCTTAGAATTGTTTAGTTGGGCTCTTAAGGTTGCAAGAACAGAAATCCAGGGAGACAGATGAAACATTCACTGTGGAGATAAGTGAATGGAAACCAAGCCTTGAGAAAAACAGAGCAGCTGCAAGAAGGCTGGGCTGGGAGCTGTCACACTGGCAACTTCCGTGAAGATGAAAGTAAAGCCCCGTCTCCTACACCCAGGCTCATCCAGACTTTCCTGCTTACCCTTGACCAGGGCCCCTACCACAGCCAACTTATCCAGTAGCCACAGTGCCTAAGGCTCACCGTGCTTTTTAGGAACCCACACAAGTGCTTTAATATTAATTTCTTCTAATATCAAAAGAAAAAATGAATAGAATAATAGTGAATATAAAACAGCGAATCCAGTCTGGATTATATTTGTCTTAATACCAACGCAGTACATTTTTATGGAGAAAAGGCTCTGCCCACACTCTCCAAGTCCCTCTACACCTACGCTGTGACCTCTCAAGTGCAACCTCCGTGGGCCACCTGTTCTAGTCTCTAAATGAAAATTCCACAGAGAATCTACTGGAGACATTTTAAATACAAAGATATAGCAAGGAAGTACACTGACTTTGATGAATTTTCCTTGGGAAAGGGCTTTCCGGAAAGGACTCCATTAAGTCAATTTAATTCCTTGATCAATTTTCTATAAAGCCCAGTTAAGCCATTTCCAATTTTTTCGCTTTTTTCATTTCGAGTTGACTGAAACTATTTTCATGAGGACTAATTCTTTTTCACACAAGTTTCATGTCAGAAATTTGGTTCATAGATCACAATTTGGTCAGCACTAGATTTCACTGATGATAGATTCTGTCACGGCAAGTTCACTTCTGTGACCTTATTTCTACCAAGTCCACTTTCCAGGGTCAAATTTTGTTCTAAATTTGATCAGGAATATTTGATTCTTTCATGTAGAAGATAACAACCTGTCTAATTTAGCCATCTTGGTTTTTCTCTGTGTTAGATAAAAGACTTACAAGTCTCTAACGATTTCTTAGCTTATGCCACAGACAGTTGAGACTACATTTATGAGATAGAGAGTTAGGGTGGGGCCAGAGAGGAGGCAGAGTAGAGAGAATTAGCAGTCCTCCTGAGTTGCTAAGTGCACACGGGATGTCCTGGGGAGGGGAGAGAATTGATGGGAGGATGGAAATATTCTCTGATCCGGCTCATCTTTGTCTACTCTTAAGTTGTAGGTCACCTGAACACCCTTGGATCAACTGGGCATAAGAGGAAGAAGCCTGTGGTATTAAATACCATGGCCTAGATCTTTCACTGAGTCAACTGCTGGGACAAGCCAGTCCATAGGAAGGAGGTAAGGCATGAAACCAGTGCTCTTGGGCAAGAGTTTCCACCTGGAGAATTGTCTCCGTGTCAAGAAGCACTTCCACTTATAATTATGTCCCATGATTTCTAAACAGCGCTGTGAGGCAGCCCGTGTTGCTGCTGATTCATGAATCAGGAATGAAAATAAGTCCAGTAAGGTGGGTCCTCTGGTTCTGCACTCAGGAGCTCCCTGTTATGCCTTACAGCCTCTCTGAAGAAGGATCTTCAGGAGGTCTCCTAACCTTTCTGGGGCCTGGAACACGAGTGCAAATGGAGGCCCACCTATCACATGACTAAATCTTTGAAAGTCCTCAATCAGGCACACAGGTTCTTTAAAGAAAATTGTTTTCAACTCCTACCTTAACAAATATACCTTAATAATGGCAAAATTGAAAAACAGTGTTTTTCATGGGACTGAAAACTGGTTGTTTTTTTCTTAACTTTTTATTTTATATTGGAGTATAGTTGATTAACAATGTTGTGCTGGGAAAGCTGGTTTTTATATGGCTGAAAGTCAGTAAAATATCAAAGGTGACTGAATTTAATCATTACCATGTACATCTGGGGCTTCCCTGGTGGCGCAGTGGTAAAGAACCTGCCTGTAATGCAATAGATGTAAGAGATGCTCGTTCGATCCCTGGGTTGGGAAGATCCCCCGGAGAAGGAAATGGCAACCTACCCCAGTATTCTGCCTGGAGAATCTTATGGACAGGGAGCCTGGCGGGCTACAGTCCAGAGGGTCACAAAGAGTCAGACACAAGTCAGGCAACTTAGCACACATGTACATCTGAGTGTTCTGTTAATGGGCTAATAATATGTGAAAGACTGTTGAGGGCAGGAGGAGAAGAGGGCAACAGAGGATGAAATGGTTGGCTGGCATCGTCGACTCAATGAACGTGAGTTTGAGCAAACTCTGGGAGATGGTGAAGTACAGGGAAGCCTGGCATGCTGCACTCCAGGGGGTCGCAAAGGGTCAGACATGACTGAGCGACTGGACAACAACAACAAATACATTATTCATTTAGTGCATAAATTTTCTCTTCTTTTATTTCAGCAAAATCAGTATGTTAAATAATTGGTAACAAAATCGTGTTCTACTGCCAGAAATGACAAGCTAGACAACCTTTCTTTGAGTTCTTAGTTTTTCTTTAAGTTCTGTGTGGAGACACTCAATTTTCTGAGACAACAGCTACTGGAATTAGTTGTATATTCCTTAAAGTAGTCCTTAGATTCAGAAGTGACTCATAAATTTTACATGTTTGAATCATGTAACAAGCTTATTCAGTTCTGTTCAGTCACTCAGTCATGTCCGACTCTTTGCAGCCCCATGGACTGCAGCACGCCAGGCCTCCCTGTCCATCACCAACTCCCGGAGCCTACTCAAACTCATCTCCATTGTGTTGGTGGTGCCATCCAACCATCTCATCCTCTGTTGTTCCCTTCTCCTCCTCCCTTCAACCTTTCCCAGCATCAGGGTCTTTTCAAATGAGTCAGTTCTTCACATCAGGTGGCCAAACTGGAGTTTCAGCATCAGCATCAGTTCTTCCAGTGAATATTCAGGACTAATTTCCTTCAATATTGACTAGTTGGATCTCCTTGCAGTCCAAGGGACTCTCAAGAGTGTTCTCCAACACCACAGTTCAAAAGCATCAATTCTTTGACACTCAGCCTTCTTTATAGTCCAGCTCTCACATCCATATATGACTAATGGGAAAACTGTAGCTTTGACTAGACAGACCATTCATTGTTGGTAAAGTAATGTCTCTGCTTTTTAATATGCTGTCTAGGTTGGTCATAACTTTTCTTCTAAGGAGCAAGCATCTTTTAATTTCATGGCTGCAGTCACCATCTAAAGTGATCTTAGAGCCCCCAAAATTAAAGTTTCTCACTGTTTCCATTGTTTCCCCATCTATTTGCCATGAAGTAATGGGACCAGATGCCATGATCTTAGTTTTGTGAATGTTGAGTTTTAAGCCAACTTTTTCACTCATCTATTATAACAGGAAATAATGATGATAATAATATATTATATAATATTCTAATTTTCCCCTATAAATTTCTCTCATTATAGATTTCAACATCTCTTGGGGACTTCTTGACTGTCCAGTGGTTAAGACTCTGAGCTTCCAATGCAGGGGCGTCACAGTTCAATTCCCGATCAGGAACTAAGATCCCACATGCCATGCAGCATGGTCAAAAAATATGTATATACGTTTCAACACCTCCTAAATCAGTATCTAGTTTGGTGCTGCCCCAAATGCCAGACCATAAAGAATTTGTTGCAGGTCTGTGATGAGGCACGGAGGTTGTGATAGACTGTGCCCAAGCACACTCTTAAATTGCGCTGGTATTTTTTCATAGACAAGTTTCTGATAAAGGCAGCAGTATGTTAATTTACATTCCTTGATTAGCATGAAGAATCCATGCAGTATTTCTTAAGTTCTTTTATATTTTTCAACACTGGGACATTATAAAGAAAGCAAAAAATACCAGTATTTTGCTCATTTGTCTAAATCTCACAGTTGAGATTCTGCCTTAATGCACAATGGCCAGAAAATAGACTCTATAAACTGGATTTTGTGGATGTGAATCTTCTCTTTTACAGTCATATGAGTGTTTTATTTCTGCCTTCTAGTTTCCTTACATTTTATTAGTTTTATTACATATTGTATATGAAGGTTCTACTTACAAAAACTTTTTTCTCTAAACACTTAAAAATATT
Organism: Oryx dammah; assembly: GCF_014754425.2. Classification (NCBI taxonomy): domain Eukaryota; kingdom Metazoa; phylum Chordata; class Mammalia; order Artiodactyla; family Bovidae; genus Oryx; species Oryx dammah. Next base: position 2,159,608 of record NW_024080602.1, on the reverse strand, counting down.
TTTAGTCCTTTAAAATATGACACAGCCAATTTAAATTTGTTTGTTTTTTAAAAATAACCTTTTGCTAACATTATTAGTGGCAAGTACATAATTAACAAACTTTTAAAGATACCTTCATATTCTGCCAAAGTCCGTGGTTTGCTCTTTATTTGAGGATCATCTGGTGTTTCATTGAATTCTTCCAGTGACGGCTGCATTTTGTCCAGATTATAAGACAAGTTTAAAAACAGCTTGTTGGCATTCCCACCAAGTCTGTGAGTCAAATAGGTGTTTCATCAAGATATTCTACCTTGGGACAGATACATAAAATGTCATATATTATTGTTGAATTGACCAAAGAATGCTATGCACTGGCACAGTTGAAACCACACGCTCTCCAATGAATTGAAACCGTGAGCTGTACATAACACAAAGCTTGCTTCGCATTTTGGGTGAAAATTCTGGCTCAGACCCCTTTTTTCTTTATGATCATGTCAGTGGCATCATTGTAGATTTACCCTTGACAATTTTTAAAAAGCCATGCCTAATTTGAAGGCAGTTTATTCAGTTTGTTACTTTAATCAAAAGCTTTACTCTTGGGAACTCCCTGGTGGTCTTTCTATAAAAGGTGTAAAATCAATGAAATTCTCCTTAATTTTTACTTTGTTTTGTTTTGCTGTAGATCACAATTCACATAATAGGGACTTCTCTGGTGGTCCAGTGGTTAAGAATCCACTTTGCAATGCAGGGGACATGGGTTTGATTCCTGGTCGGGGAACTGAGATCCCAAGTGCCATGGAGCAACTAAGCCCACACACCACAAGTACTGAGCCCTCGTGCTCCGGAATCCATGCTGCTGCTGCTAAGTCACTTCAGTCGTGTCTGACTCTGTGCAACCCCATAGACGGCAGCCCACCAGGCTCCCCCGTCCCTGGGATTCTCCAGGCAAGAACACTGGAGTGGGATGCCATTTCCTTCTCCAATGAATGAAAGTGAAAAGGGAAAGTGAAGTCGCTCAGTCGTGCCCGACTCTCAGCGACCCCATGGACTCCAGCCTGCCAGGCTCCTCTGTCCATGGGATTTTCCAGGCAAGAGTACTGGAGTGGGGTGCCATTGCCTTCTCCCCAGAATCCATGAGCCACAACTAAACCGTCTGTGTGCCACAAGGAGAGACGCTGCCTGCAGCCGCTGAGACCCAACACAGCCAAATAAACAATATTTAAAAAAAACTCACACAGTGAATGTTAGTCATTCAAATGTGACCTTTTCCCTGATACAGTCTAATGGAGCTGAGTAATAATTACTTCAAAAAATTATGTTCAATTTCATTTTTCATTTCTTACCCTCCAAGTTAATGATTTCATTTTGAATTTGATGTCCTAGGTAATTATTTTGCCTTATTTTTTAAAAAATCCATCTTACCTGTCTATTTTGGCATCAAGATTCTAGTCATTTCTACTAAACCTAGACTTTATTATTTTGGTCTCTATATATACTAGTGGCTTTCTCCACCCCGAATAAAACATGATGTTTGGCTGAATATAAGCACATAAGTTTATTCTTTTAGGAACATCCCATCCACTTTTCTTATTATCTTTATTGAAAACTATCCATGGTTGGCAGCTTACTCCTCTCCTTTTTCATTTCTAGTGTTATAAGTGGGTTTGTTTGGGAGGAGGGGTACAGTGAAATCTGCTCACTTGATTTTGGCAATGTTTTACATTTTGAGCAGACTGTCTCTTTCAAGATTTTTCTGTTTCTTTGTGCCTTTTTGGGTCTGAGTTCCACTTCCATAATTGCTCTTTCTATCATAATGTCTATTTGCACTCCTTCTCAATAATCCAAAGGATTAAAAAGAAGATGAATTACACCCAGAGTATAAAATTTGAATACATTTTCATCATAGAAATGTAAATTAAGTCAGTTGTAAAAATTAACTTTTTAAAAAATGTATGTGAAAAATTTATTTTTTCTAAAATATTAAAACATATCTATTAAACTTTAAAGGCCAAATGCAAATGATAACTAATGGATATCAAAGCTTAAAATCAAAGTTACTTAAACCTGGAATTTCCAATTTAGTTTTGAGATTGTAATTAAATTTTCTTTAATATTTTCTAAAACTAAGACCACTGTGATTCTATCATTCAGGATCCATCTAGTTGGCAGTATAACCTTTCCTGAAGCTTTGATACATCATGTCTGTTGAATAACAACATTGCTAACATCTGTTAAGTGCTTATTAGGTGTTCTGACAGCCTAACGAAGGAGGAGGGGTCATTTGCCTCTTCGGGCGGGAAACAGACACTAAGGGAGCGCCTGAGTGTCCTCAGGCGGCGAGGGGCAGAGTGAAGGTTTGTGCTGGGTTTTCCCAAGTCAGCACACACTTTGTGCTACTCTAGCAGAGGCACACAGGATGGGGCCCCTGAGCTGTTTTGGGCAGATCAGCAGCCCCAAACCCAGAGTTTTCTCCTTCTTCACATTGAAGCCACAGCAGCTACTTCTGGTTCACTCAGGCCTGAGGCCTGGGGTTCTGCAACCCCTAGCCTGAGGCCCTGTGGGCACAAGGTGGGGACCACACTGGCAGATGGGGGACCTTGTGCGTGACCGCCTTACTGCCAAATTCAGACTTAAATTGAAGAAAGAAGGTAAAACCGACCATTCAGGTATGACCTAAATCAGATCCCTTATGATTATACTGTGGAAGTGACAAACAGATTCAAGGGATTAGATCTGATAGACAGAGTACCTGAAGAAATATGGACGGAGGTCGTGACATTGTACAGGAGGCAGGAATCAAGACCATCCCCAAAGAAAAGAAATGCAAAAAGGCAAAATGGTTGTCTGAGGAGGCCTTACAAATAGCTGTGAATAGAAGAGAAGTGAAAGGCAAAGGAGAAAAGGAAAGATATACCCATCTGAATGCAGAGCCAAAGAATAGCAAGGAGAGATAAGAAAGCCTTCCTCAGTAATCAATGCAAAGAAATCAAAAAGAAAACAATAGAATGAAAAAGACTAGAGATCTCTTCAAGAAAATTAGAGATACCAAGGGAACATTTCATGCAAAGATGGTCTCAATAAAGGACAGAAATGGCATGGACCTAACAGAAGCAGAAGATATTAAAAAGAGGTGGCAAGAATACACAGAAGAACGTACAAAAAGGATCTTCACAACCCAGATAACCACGATGGTGTGATCACTCACCTAGAGCCAGACATCCTGAAATGCGAAGTCAAGTGGGCCTTAGGAAGCATCACTACAAACAAAGCTAGTGGAGGTGATGGAATTCCAGTTGAGCTATTTCAAATCCTAAAAGATGATGCTGTGAAAGTGCTGCACTCAATATGCCAGCCAATTGGGAAAACTCAGCAGTGGCCACAGGACTGGAAAAGGTGTTTTCATTCCAACACCAAAGAAAGGCAATGCCAAAGAATGCTCAAACTACTGCATTTTCATTAGAGATGCTGTTAACTTATATTAAGTGTGTATACATACATGCCCAAATCCCCAGTGTGGGATTGGACCAACATAGTCCAATATAGAATTGGACTATAAAGAAAGCTGAGTCCTGAAGAATTGATGCTTCTGCAGTGTGGTGTTGGAGAAGACTCTTGTTGGAGAAGTCCCTTGGACTGCAAGGAGATCCAACTAGTCCATCCTAAAGGAAATCAGTCCCGAATATTCATTGGAAGGACTGATGCTGAAGCTGAAACTCCAGTACTTTGGCCACATGATGCGAAGAACTGACTCATTTGAAAAGACCCTGATGCTGGGAAAGATTGGAGGAGGAGAAGGGGACGACAGAGGATAAGATGGTTGGATGGCATCACCGATTCAATGGACATAAGTTTGAGTAAACTCCGGGAGATGGTGATGGACAGGGAGGCCTGGCGTGCTGCAGTCCATGGGGTCACAAAGAGTCGGACAGGACTGAGCCACTGAACTGAACTAAACTGAAGCAGAGCTGGGTACTTGCTCGGCCAGCACAAGGGCGCCACCTGCAGGGCAGCAAGACCTTTCTCCAGCAAACTGCCTGCATCAGAAGTAGTGAAGTGAAGTCGCTCAGTCGTGTCCGACTCTTTGCGACCCCATAGACGGTAGCCTACCAGGCTCCTCCGTCCATGGGACTTTCCAGGCAAGAGTACTGGAGTGGACTGCCATTTCGCAAGACCCAAACATGAAGAGGCCTTGCTGGATCCCACAAGGAAGGAAGTCTGGAGAGATGCAATCAGGAAAGACCCATGCTACTCCCCACACCATTAACTCAGTTACCCATTTTCACTTTTTCCTCTGTTGGAGGGAAACTTCTTCCTGATGGTTAACCTCAATCCCTCAGACTGCAGTGGAAGCCCTTTTCACTATAGGAAAACAAAGAATAGAGCAAACTCCAGGCAGTTTTTTGTAGCTGCTTCTCAGGGTTTGCTGAGATAATGGCTCACTAGAAATCTATCAAGAATTCTTGTCCCATGTGATTGATGGGAATGTAAATTGGTACAGCCACTATGGAGAACAGTATAGAGATTCCTTAAAAAACTGAAGATAGAACTACCATATGATCCAACAATCTCACTCCTGGGCATATATATCTGGAGAAAACTCTAATTCAAAAAGAGATATGCACCCCAATGTTCATAGCATCACTATTTACCATAACCAAGACATGAAACCAACCTAAGTGTCCACTGACAGATGAATGGGTAAAGAAGGTGTGGTACAGACACATAATGGAACAGCTGCTGCTGCTGCTGCTAAGTCGCTTCAGTCGTGTCCGACTCTTAGCGACCCCATGGACTGCAGCCCACCAGGCTCCCCCATCCCTGGGATTTTCCAGGCAAGAGAACTGGAGTGGGGTGCCATTGCCCTCTCTGAATGGAATAGCACTCAGCCATAAAAAAGAATGAACTATTGTCGTTTTCAGCAACACGGATGGACGTAGAGACAATCAACTAAGTGAAGGAAGTCAGACCGAGAAAGAGAAAGACCATGTTATCACTTATAGGTGAGACTTTTTTAAATGATACAAGTGAACTTATTTACAAAACAAAAATAGACTCACAGACATAGAAAACAAACTATGTTGCCAAAGTGGGTAGAGTGAGGGGAGAGATAAATTAGGAGTTTGGGATTATCGTACAGGCACTGCTGCTGCTAAGTCACTTCAGTCGTGTCTGACTCTGTGCGACCCCATAGACTATATGTAAAATAGATAAACAGCAAGGACCTACTGTGTAGCACAAGGAACAATATCATAATCAATATTGGAAAAGAATCTGAAAAAAATATATGTGTGTGTGTGTGAGACTGAATCACTTTGCTGCATACTTGAAACTAACACATGTAAATTAACTATATTTCAATTTTAAAATGCATAAAAATGGATTTAAAAAAGAACACCTGTCCCATTCAAGCCAACCCTGTCCCTCCACCCCAAACTGTCACTCAGACCCATCTTCTTGCCTGATAAAGTTCCTCAGTGTGTGTGTGTGTGTCTAGAATCCTGCTTCCAAGTCATACCTCCACAGCCTCACAACAACCCAGTGAGGTCAGGATTGTTACTGCCATGTTCAGATGGTGAGACCCAGGCCCAGGAAGATGGTGTAACTTCTTTTCCAGAGTCGGGAGGCTGGAAACACAGTACAGATCTGATCCCAAGCTGAGGGCACTTCTTGCGAAGCGCAGTCTCCCCTGATGTGGGAGTGGGGTGCAAAGGCAACTTCCTGTGTCCATGCTGTGTGTAAACGGGAATACGTCAGCCCCAGGTTGCATACTCATGTGCTTTGTATGAGTGCATGAGTGATTGAGACAATTCGACATATATTGGCAAGATAAAAAGAGAAGAGAGACCTCACATACTCTGTATCATATACAAAGTTAACTACAAAATGAATCATAGTTCTAAATGTAAAATGCAAACCTATAGAACTTGTAGAAGATATGGGAGAAAACATTTGTGACCTTGGGTTAGGTAAAGAGTTCTCAGATATCAAAAGCATAATCTTTAAAAGAAAAAAGAATTGATAAATTGTACTTCATCAGGTCATCATTAAAACCCATTGCTCTTATACAGAGTGAAGTAAGTCAGAAAGAAAAACACCAATGCAGTATATTAACGCATATACATGGAATTTAGAAAGACGGTAACAATGACCTTATACGCGAGGCAGCAAAAGAGACACAGATATAAAGAACAGACTTTTGGACTCTGTGGGAGAAGGCGAGGGTGGGATGATTTGAGAGAATAGCACTGAAACATGTATATTACCATATGTGAAACAGATCACCAGTCCAGGTTCGATGCATGAAACAGGGCACTCAAAGCCAGGGCACTGGGACAACCCAGAGGGATGGGATGAGGAGGGAGGTGGGAGGGGGTTTCGGTAATGCGGACACGTGTACAACCTTGGCTGATTCATGTCAATGTATGGCAAAAACCACCACAATATTGTAAATTAAAATAATTAAAATTAATTAATTTTTTAAAATAAAAAAAAACCCACTGCTCTACAAAAGACACTGAATATGAAAACACAGACTTGGAGGAAATATTTACAAATCACATCTGTGACAAAGGACTTATGCTCAGAATATATAAAGGACTCAGCAATAGGAAAAGAAATAATCCAATCCAAAAACAGGCAAAAGATTTCAGCAGACGCTTTGCCAAAGAAGAAATAAGGCAAATAAACACATGAAAGATGCTGAGCCTTCTTTGCCTTAAGGTGATTCAAATGTAAACCACGGTGCAGCAACTTAGAAACTCAAAAACAAGGGTACGATTAGGTTACAGAGCATATGTGCCAAGGCATTATATCCACTCTTCAAAATTATATTTTCCTCTTCCAAATAACATGGGAAATACTTATGGGACAATGTATTAAGTAAAAGAAACAGGATTTAAACATACAAACAGTCTATATCCCAATGTGAAGGAAAAGTGTGTGTGTTACGTACATGTATTTGATAAAGATGGAAATGCAAAAAAATGTGACCAGGGCTCATTTCTGAGTATGACAATGATAAGAGATTTCAGTTTTTTTTATTTACTTGGCTTAGCTGTGGGACTCGGGATCTTCGTTACTGCAACGTGGAATCTTTCATTGTGGCCCACTCACTCTCTAGTTGTGGTGAGCCAGCTCTGGAGGACTGGGGCTCAGGAGTTGGGGCATGTGGGCTTAGATGCTCTGCGCACATGGGGTCTTAGTATCACAGATCAAACACACGTCACCTGCGTTGCAAAGCTGATTCTTTGCAATGGACCACCAAGGAAGAAGTCCCCTGTCCTCCAGGCACTCCCCTTCCACTGTGGATACTCGTGCTACCCTCTCCTATGATGGGGTCCTCACAGACCCCTCCCACCCGCTTTTCCTTCCTGATCTTCATTCTGTCTCCCTGGGGTTTCATTCACCCCGTGGCAACAGCAAGGGCACCCAGGACACCTACATCACCATGTCTGGCCTAAACTGCTCCGGTGAGCTCCAAACCCTTGCTCACCCACCCATCCTAACAGCAGATGTTTATCACATAGCTCTTAGCAGGCCCTGCTCTAACAGCAGCGGTAGAGGTGCTGCTTCTACAGATCTACATTCTAAAGAGTTCAGGCAATAGACATAGCAACAGACAGATGAGCAAATTAACTTCAGAACCTGCAGTGTTAACGAGGTCCCCAGGACAGCTGAATGCACATTAAAACCTGAGGACGTCTGTTGTACACCAGAGGTCCTCAAAGTGTGTTTCCCTAGCCAGGGGCCTCAGCATCTCCTGGGAGCTTGTCAGAGTGCAAACTCTCACTACACCCCACAGTGTAGTGGGGTGATTTCAGTGATTTCTACTGAATCAGGAACTCTGTGAGTAGGGCCCAGGAACTGTGTTTAACAAGCCCTCCAACTTTACTTCCTTACCTCCTCTGCCTCTCTGTACCATCAAAGACACCTGCATCCAGACCCTGATTAGATGGCACTCTAGGACTCTAAGTGCAAGTGAAAGTCACTCAGTCATGTCCGACTCTGCCATAGCGTAGACTGTAGCCCCCCAGGCTCCTCTGTCCATGGGGTTCTCCAGGCAAGAATACAGGAGCGGGCTGCCTTTCCATTCTCCAGGGGATCTTCCCAACCAAGAGATCGAATCCTGGAAAGGAACCCGGGCCTCCTCCTATGCAGGCAGATTCTTTACCATCTGACCCTTCTCCAATCTGCCATCTTCTCAGATGCCCAACTTTCTGAATAAAGTCACTATTCCTGCCTCAAAACAAAACAAACAAACAAAAACAAGCCCTGCGGGGGATTCTGCACAGCCCCATAAAGGACTCCTAGAGGTAAGGGACCACATCTCATTTAGCTTGGTATCTATATTAGTTTCCTAATGCAGCCATAGGGCTTCCTGAGTGGCTCAATGGTAAAGAACCATCTGCCAAGCAGGAGAGTTGGGTTCGATCCTTGAGTTGGGAAGATCCCCTGGAGGAGGGTATGGCAACCCCTTCCAGTATTCTTACCTGGAGAATCCCCATGAACAGAGGAGCCTGGTGGGCTACAGTCTACAGGGTCGCAAAGAGCTGGATACAACTGAGGAACTAAACACAGTAACGACAGGGCAGCTAAAACAAATCTCCACAAACACAAAGGCTTAGAACAATTCAGAGTTATTGTCTTATGGTTCTGGAGATCAGAAGTCCAAAAGCAGTCTCCTGGGCTAAGATCAGAGTGTTGGGACAGATGTGCTCTTTCTGGAGGCTCTAGAGAATAACCACTTTCCTTGCCTTCTCTGGCTTTCAGAGGCTGCTCACATTCCTCGGCTTGTGGCTGCATTCCCTCTGACGTCTAGTTTCACTGTCACACTCTTCCTCTGACCTCTGACCCTCCTGCCTCCCGCTTGTAAGACCCCTTGCGATTACAAGGGACCCATCTGATAATCCAGGACAATCTTCCCATCTTGAGATCCTTAACTTAATCACATCTGCAAAATCCTTTTCACTGTGCAAGGTAAACATATCCGCAGGATCTGGGACCAGGACAGGAGCATCTTTGAGGTACCATTGTTCAGCCTCCCACACCATCTCTCCCAGAGCAGATGGTCAGCAAGGATCTGAAGAAAGAATAAATAAAGCATCTGACCTGGTCCCAAGATGATGCGACCTCACAGTGATTCACAGCACCTGGAGATGGACAGGTGCAGTGTATGCTGGGCAGGGGAGGCTCAGATTTGAGGATGGAGCCCGGCCGGCCGCCCTCACCAAATGCTGGGGAAAGCAGACCTACGATCCAAAGGAGGGCTATTAGAGGAAGACTGGGGGCCATCTCGGAGAAGGCAATGGCACCCCGCTCCAGTACTCTTGCCTGGAGAATCCCAGGGATGAGGGAGCCTGCTGGGCTGCCGTCTATGGGGTCGCACAGAATCAGACACGACTGAAGCGACTTGCAGCAGCAGCAGCAGCAGCAGCAGCAGCAGCAGCAGCAGCAGCAGCAGCAGCAGGGGCCATCTGGAGAGCTTGGCGTCTGCAGAACATGCTCTTTGGGGTCAAGTCCTGACTCAGTCACCTGTCAAGTGTGTAACCTTGACCGAGCCACCTCCCCACTCTGCGCCTCCCCAGTGACTTGATCTGCACCGTGGGCTGGCAAAGCCAGCCTTACCAGGTTGTCGGGCTGTCAGGCTGTCATGAGAGAACCAGCGGTAAGGCATGAAGTTCCAGGCCCTGGAGGGGTGAGTGAGGGCAGGGGTGGATGGTGTGGGAGGGGAGCTGCCGCCAGGGCCTGGGCTGCAGGGGCGGGCCAGTGCTGACTGTCTGATTGCCTGGCACTTACCCAAAGGGCCCTGGCCCCAGCCCTGGCAGTCCTGGGTGAGGCTTTAGGTCTTACAGGGCCCTTTCTCTCTGTGCAATTTGCTGACTTGATTTAGTCATTCATTACAGGGAATGGAACTCAGAGAGGGGAGGAGTTGTGGAGACCCCAGGGGTCTCGGGGGCCTCACTATGGGCCCGAGGTAGAAGCAGAAAAAACTCAGGATCTGGGTGAGAAGACCTGAGCTCTCTCAGCTTCCCTGAGCCTTTAAGCCTCACTTTCCCCATCTGTAAGCAGAGGTTCAATCCATCCCATTTGGCCCTGGGTGGGGAGGACATGCCAGGAAGGTGGAGGTTAACACTGGCCAGGGCTAGGAGGATGGAGGGGATGGAGCATGCAAGTAACAGGAAGTGGCTTTGCCTGGTGTCTTCTGACCAGGGTCTTGAAGTGAGCCTGAGAAAGGGCTGTTTGTCATTAGCTAGACTTGGGAATATTATGATAAACACATCAATGTTCTGTAATTAAGGATACCAGTTTGGGGCTAAATTAAATATTTACACAGCCCTCAGTGATCTTCTCCCTCTCTTTAGCAGCTCCCTCCCCATGCTAAAATATTGAGCAGGGGTTCCAGGAGTATTTGCAAACACAACTGTGGTGCAGAAAGTTACTTGAGAGGGAGGGCGTAGGTGACCACTTGCTTTTAGCAGATTCCCAGATTGCCATGTTAAAAGATGTTGCACTTAAACCTTTAAAAGGCAAACACAACAAACGATGCAGGATAGGTCTGACGCAGGCTGGACCCAAATGGACCTTTAAGTATTTATTCAGAAACCACCTCAAAAATAGTTGTACAACAACCTCTGAGGAGGAAGCTCCAGCAGGGCAGATGGCAATCTAATGCAGATTCAGCCTTATTTCATGGAAGTAACTTGCCCTCTTGGGAGCTCACTGTTCCTACAACAGTTAATAGATCCCTACAGCTCTGTTTTCTAATGTAGGAAACTGACTCCAATACACCCTATTTCCTGTAAGTGGACCATTTCCCAAAGGCTTGATCCTGTGAAAGCCTCAAGATTGGTTGGCTAGTGTGAATAAGTCGTATTTTCAGTGTACCTGTAGGGTACATGCTGTGATGAACCTCAGAGCTGACATGTTCCAGGAAAAATGGTACATATATTTCGTTTCTGGAAATTGAAATGCACCCTCTGATCCTCAAGGAAGACAGTGTAGCACAGAAATTGATGGCACAAACTTTGGACCAGTCCTGAGTCCCAGCTGTGCGACCTTGTATAAGTCACTACCTTAACTTTCCAGTCCACGAAATGGGGACAAAGATAGTCATGGCTCTTAGTGAGCATTAAATGAGATTCCATGTCTATAGAGCTCTGGGTACCTAGTCTGTATTAAGAGCTTGGTAAACAGTGGTTATGACTATCTCTTGAAATCCTCCTGTCATATCCCCTCCCTCTTGAATCTCCCTCCCTCACCAACTCCATCCCTCCCCCACCAACTCCATCCCTCCCCTCTGGGTCATCACAGAGGACTGAGCTGATCTCCCTGTGCTATAGAGCAACTTCCCACTGGCTGTTTTACGCATGGCAGTACATTTCTTTTATAACCAGACATACACACTGATTTAGAAAGTTGGGATTACGTTAGTATTATCTATTTCAACCTGTTTGCTTAAAGATAGTATTGTATGATCATTATTTCACATCATTAAAAATTCTAAACACTTGGGGTGGGGGGGAAGTCCTCCTGTCAAAGTAAAGACTTTTTGCTCTGCTGAATGTTTTGTGTAAACCTGGATGTCCAGGCCTTGAGTGGCAGGGTACTTCACAGGGCTCATCACCTGTCTGGCGCCGCCCTGCCCAGCTTCAAGCCCCAGGAGAACACAGGGGAACTTTTCTGCCCCCACCTCTCACTGCTCCTGAGCTGGGTGGGGACAGAGGACACAGCAAGGCTTCTCTGGCCTTTCCTGAGAACAGACTTCAAAAGGCCCACACCCAGACTTGAAGAAAGCCTCGGGCCCAGGGCCAACTCCCCTCCTCCCCCGGGTCAGCCCTCTGTCCCAGTCCTACTCCCACAAGTGTCCCTGCCCATCCAGGCTGCTGGTGGCTCTAGATAGCCCTGGGTCCCCTCCCCTCCTCAGGGGAAGACCTGGAAGTGGAGGGGAGGAGGCCCCTTGCCCTTGGCTGAGACCCACCTGGGCTCAGCTCTCCCACTAGCTTTGAACCTAGCCAGGGTGTTCCTGTTTGACCCCACAGTTATTCTTATTGTTGTGCAGAGCAGGTGAAGCTCAGAGGCTGGGTAACTTGTAAGTTCTTCCTTCTCCCATTGCCCCATAAAGGGGGCACACTGACTGAGAAGGCTGCCTACCTGTGAGAGTGGGTGTTCGATCACAGGTGAGGGCTGTGGGGCCTTGCCCTGCCTGTAAAATAGCTCTGCCGCCCCAGGCTGAAGACTACTGTTTGCCTGAAACTTCAGCTTCTTTCAAATGCAAATATGCCACAGAGGCAGCCCACGTGAGGACCTGTGCTCATTTACACCTGCTTTGAATAAGCGCCTTCAGAAGCCTTTCCTGAACTCAAGACTAATAATAAGTATTATTATTATATACTCATATTTTTTGCACAAACAATATTACAACAGTACTAGAAGTCAGAAAAAGAATCATCCAGAATCCCAAACCTAGTAAGTGGGTGTTTCGGTTTTCTTTTTTCCCCCCAATTCCTCTCCAGCCCTCTACAGGCACATAAAACAACATTTGCACAGCTGGTCTCCTGCCCAGTGCGATTTTGCGTGCAACACGGCTTTCGCATGTTGCAACGATCTACCCAAATAGCTCTTAAAAGGGGTGTGCTGCTTACCACTGCTCAAGAGCTAGATTCGTAGGTTCCTTCATTTCCTGCTGTTAGATAGAACGCAGAAACTTTTGTTCAAGAGCTTTTTCATTCTTTGAGGTTTATTCCCTTAGGATGCATTCTCAGGTATGGGATTGTGGGGTTAAAGGTGATGTATATTTGTGTGACTCTTGAAGGAGAGCTGAGTCCAGGTTTTGCCCAGAGCCTGCAGACAGCTAGTGCCTGGGAGGCTGAGAGAGAGCAGGAGTCAGGGAGGGGGTCTCTGGGTTCACTGGGGCAGTCAACATTTTGTTTTAATATATATATTTTATTGAAGTACAGTTGACTTACAACGTTTCAGGTGCACACCAAAGTGGTTCAGTTATACATATACACATACATTATTTTAAACATTATTTTCCATTATAGGTTATTACAACATATTGACTATTATTCCCTGTGCTATACAGTAAACTTTTGTTGCTTATTGCATATCTATTTTTTAAAATTAGAAATCTAGCATTCTATTCATACTAAGTCAAACACGTGAAATCAAAATGTCATAAATTTTTTCATTAGGCAAAAATTCATGTTTCTAAAATATATATATTATATATACTATCTATATATATGTATACAAAAGCTTTTCTACTATGCTTGATAAAGGCTTGAGAAAGAACATCAAAAAGAAAAGAGATGGAGAAATTGGAAAACATAAACTAAATAAAATGGGAGTACTGAATATGAAAAAGAAAAAGTGAAACAAACTAGTTAAAAGTAAGAAATCATCATATTGTCCAGTTGTTTTTAAACATGGCTGGAGAAGGCAATGGCTCCCCACTCCAGTACTCTTGCCTGGAAAATCCCATGGATGGAAGAGCCTGGTGGGCTGCAGTCCATGGAGTCGCTAGGAGTCGGACACGACTGAGCGGCTTCACTTTCACTTTTCACTTTCATGCATTGGAGAAGGAAATGGCAACCCACTCCAGTGTTCTTGCCTGGAGAATCCCAGGGATGGGGGAGCCTGGTGGGCTTCCGTCTATGGGGTCACACAGAGTCGGACACGACTGAAGCAACTTAGCAGCAGCAGCAGCAGCAGTTCATTAGAAACATATCTGGAGCTTTGGAGAAGAAAAAGCAATACCTAGACATTTGTATTTTTCAAAAAAAAATCCAAGATAATTCTGATATACATCTGGATTTTTAAAAATGATTACAGGTTTGTTTGTTTATTAAATGGTAGTTTTGATGATATAGAATTCTATTACTTTTCTGCTGACCGTTCCTGATACAATGGTATTAAGTGAGTAATAATTACATAATCACAATTGTAAAAAATGTTTGTCAGCTTTACAATCAGTAACCAGACAAAAAAATAAAGATAATTGTAATTGCAAGCCATAATGGGACTAGGATTAATGTAACAATATAAAATAATTACATACAGTTTGGAGGGTCAAGCAGAATGATGTGGTAAGTGGAAGTGCATAAATGCACGTGTTTTCATCTGCCCAGCCAGTCTATATCTTTTGGTTGGTGCATTTAATCCATTTATATTTAAGGTAATTATTGATATGTCTGGGCTTCCCTGGTGGCTCAGGCGGAAGAATCCACCTGCAATGTGGGAGGCCTGGGTTCGATCCCTAGGTTGGGAAGATCCCCTGGAGGAGGGCTTGGTAACCCACTCCAGTGTTCTGGCCTGGAGAATTCCAAGGACAGAGGAGCCTGGTGGGCTGCAGTCCATGAGGTTGCAAAGAATTAGACACTACTGAGTGACTTAAACTTTCACCTTTCATTGATATGTATGATCCTATTGCCATTTTCTTAATTATTGTGGGTTTATTTTCTGTAGATCTTTTCCTTCTCTTGTGTTTCCTACCTAGAGAAGTTCCTTTAGCATTTGGTGTGGAGCTGGTTTGGTGGTGCTGAATCCTCTTAACTTTTGCTTGCCTGGAAAGCTTTGATTTTGATTTTCCCATCAAATCTGAATAAGAGTCTCGCTGGGTAGAGTATTCTTGGTTGTGGGTTCTTCCCTTTCATCATTTTAAATATATCGTGCCATTCCCTTCTGGTTTATGGAGTTTCTGTTGAGAAATCAGCTGATACCCTGATGGGACTTCCCTTGTATATTATTTGTCATTTTTCCCTTGTTGGTTTTAATATTTTATCTTTGCCTTTAATTTCTGTCAGTTGGATTACTATGAGTCTCAGTGTGTTCCTCTTGGGGTTTATCCTGCCTAGGACTCTCTGTGCTTCCTGGACTTGACTATTTCCTTTCCCATGTTAGAGAACTTTTTAGCTATTACCTCTTCAAATATTTTCTCAGGTCCTTTTTCTCTCTCTTCTCTTTCTGGAACCCCTAGAGTGCAAATGTCCGTGTGTTTAATGTTGTCCCAGAGGTCTCTTAGGCTGTCTTTTTTTTCCTCTCCATTCTTTTTTCTGTATTCTGTTCTGCATTCTGTCCTCTAGGTTATTTATCTGTACTTCTGCCTCAGTTATTCTGCTATTGATTCCTTCTAGTATATTATTCATCTCTGTCTGGCCAGGGTTCAGAACCACTGGACCACGTGTTACATTTCCTTATTAGGGCATTTTTGGATGCAGTCACAGAGAACCTCGGAGGATAGGTGGGGAACAGGGGTAACTTGGGGCCTGCAGGGGGAGGGTGGGCTAAACCCCGTTCATAATCTCTGATTGCCCATCCCCAGGCCACCCCAAATAAAGCCCCACTCAACAAAAACAGTGCACTTCTTTGCTAACAAAGCTTGAAGACCAGTTCTCTAGCTCTCCCCTAGCAAGCAGGGGGCTCCCTCAAGCCCCGTGTGGAGGCCTTCAGCTACTGTAAAGATACTGCCTGGGCCTGGGAAGCTGGCATCCAAAGCAGAGTTGGCTTCTGGACACCACGAGTCTGCTGACCCCTCTCACAACATCTCTGTTTCAATCTGAGCATCTTTACTTGGGTCAAATGACCTTGAAGGCCTTTCTGGATTCTCTGGATCTTGATGTAGACCATCCTCATGAGGAGCCCATCTGGCACAAGGCGGGCCTGTGGCTTCCTTCAGGTCCTTGGGATAACAGACTCATCAGTTTTCATTCCAATCCCAAAGAAGGGCAATGCCAAAGAATGTTCAAACTACCACACGATTGCACTCACATGCTAGCAAGGTAATACTCAAAATCCTTCAAGCTAGGCTTCAACAGTATATGAACCAAGAACTTTCAGATCTACAAGCTGGATTTAGAAAAGGCAGAAGAACCAGAGATCAAATTGGTAACATCCGTTGGATCACAGAAAAAGCAAGAGAATTCCAGACCAACATTTCCTTCTGTTTCATTGACTACATTAAAGCCTTTAACTGTGTAGATAAAAAAAACTGGAAAATTCAAAGAGATGGGAATACCAGACCAGCTTACCTGCCTCCTGAGAAACCTGTATGCAGGTCAAGAAGCAACAATAAGAACCAGACATGGAACAACAGACTGTTACAGAATTGGGAAAAGAATACATCAAGGCTGTATATTGTCACCCTGCTTATTTAACATCTATGCAGAGAACATGGTGTGAAATGCCAGACTTGATGAAGCAGAAGTCGAATCAAGATTGCTGGGAGAAATATCGATAACCTCAGATATGCAGATAACACCACCCTTATGGCAGAAAGCAAAGAACTAAAGAGCCTCTTGATAAAGGTGAAAGAGGAGAGTGAAAAAGGTGGCTTAAAATTCAACAGGAAACAATGGAAGTAGTGACAGACTTTATTTTCTTGGACTCCAAAACCACTGCAGATAGTGACTGCAATCATGGAGTTAAAAGACACTTGCTCTTTGAAAGAATAGCTATGACAAACCTAGACAGCGTATTAAAAAGCAGAGACATAACTTTGCCAACAAAGGCCCATCTAGTCAAAGCTATGGTTTTTCCAGTAGTCGTGTATGGATTTAGAGTTGGACCATAACGAAGGCTAAGCACCAAAGAATTGATGCTTTCAAACTGTGGTGTTGGAGAAGATGCTTGAGAGTCTCTTGGACTGTAAAGAGACCAAAGTAGTCAATGCTAAAGGAAATCAATGCTAAATATTCACTGGAAGGACTGATGCTAAAGCTGCAGCTCCAATACTTTGGTCACCTGATGCAAAGAACTGACTCATTGGAAAAGACCCTGATGCTGGGAAAGACTGAAGGCAGGAGGAGAAGTAGACGGCAGAGGATGAGATGGTTGGATGGCATCACTGACTCAGTGGACATGAGTTTGAGCAAACTCTTGGAGATGGTGATGGACAGGGAAGCCTGACACGCTGCAGTCCATGGGGTCACAATAAGTTGGACATGACTGAGTGACTGAACAACAACATATCTCTCCCTAGGGAGGCTCTCTGACCTAGCCTTGACCAAGGTGAGTGCCAGACAAGGTGGGTCCCCTTCGCTCTCAGCATCTTACCTGCTTCACACATATTCTTCATGGTTCAGCCTTTCATGTTCCACTCTCCTCAATCCTGCTCTGAAGACAGCATCCACACCTGCAGAGAGATGGTGCAGACCCTAGGGTGGTCTGCCTGGGAGTCTGTGCTCTCTGCTCAGAATGCCAAATTTTGTTGCTTCCTGGCAATGGGCTGTCAGCTCCTGGGTATCAGAAGAGGAGCTGAGGCTCAGGGTTGGGTGAGCACATGTCCCCCGTGATGAAAAGGTGTTAGAGGAAGCAGCTCAGAGGGTGCTGTTGAAACACCACAGTCAGACTAAGAGGTGGTGGGGAGGAAGTGAAAAGAAAGTGAGCCCCCCAGCTGCATACTCCCAGCAAGTCCCCTTTCTCCTTTTAACATGACCAGATCGGAGAAGATGCTGTAGGAGGGGGTGAGATGAGGGAGAAATTGAAGGAAGAAGGAAAAGAGACTGATCTCAAGGGGCTACCAGGTGCCAGCAGTGGGAGGAAAGACAATTCAAGTGGGTTGAATTGTGTCCCCTAAAAAGATGAGTCCACATCCTAACCTCCAGTCACTGTGACTGTGACTTTATTTGGAAAGGGGTCTTTGTATATGTAATTAGGGATCTCTCAAGATGAGGTCTGGAGAAGGCAATGGCACCCTATTCCAGTACTCTTGCCTGGAAAAATCCCAGGGACGGAGGAGCCTGGTAGGCTGCAGTCCATGGGGTCGCGAAGAGTCAGACACGACTGAGCAACTTCACTTTCACTTTTCACTTTCATGCACTGGAGAAGGAAAGGACAACCCACTCCAGTGTTCTTGCCTGGAGAATCCCAGGGACAGGGGAGCCTGATGGGCTGCCATCTATGGGGTTGCACAGAGTCGGACACGACTGAAGCGACTTAGCAGCAGCATGGGAACTTACTGAAGCAATTTAGCAGCAGCAGCAAGATGAGGTCATCCTGAATGCAATGGCTGGTGTCCTTACACAAGGAAGAGAGGACACAGAGACGGAGGAGAGGGCCATGGGAAGATGCAGGCAGAGGCTGGAGCGATGCCGCCACAGGCCAGGAACTCCAAGAGCCACCAGAAGCTGGCAGGGACGTGGACACAGCCTCCCATGGAAGCTTCAGAGGAAGCGTGGTTCTGCTGACACCTGAATTCAGGGCTTCCAGCCTCCAGGGCTGTGGGGAAATAAGCTTGTGTTTTTTTGTGGTTGTTTGTTGCAGCAGCCTCGGGAAACTAATACTGGGGCTGCCCACTTGTGTGAACACAGTGACTGAAAGGAAAGCTCTTTTAGAAGTTCCCGTCAACCACATGCTCTCCCTGATTGGCCATTTCTGCCTCTGTAAAAGGAGGCGAGTGTTTCCAGCCCTGATGAGATGATGGCTGGAAAAGGGCCTTGTCAGCAGGGCGGCTCTGGTGGGATGGGGGAGGAGCTGTTACAGATCCCCACGGCTGGTTGAATCCTGGCACCTCTCCCGGCCTCAGTTTTCTCAAAGCGGAGCTGGAAGCCCTGCCCTCATTAGAAGGGGGAGGGCTCTGATGGGTAAAGTTAGGGATGCATGCAAGAGAGCTGAGAACACACAAGGGCCCTGAGTACTGCTATTAAGTGGAGGTGAGAGTTTCTTTTGCACTGTTGTTTTTTTTTAATGGTTTTATTTATTTTTAAGTGGAGTATAATTGCTTTACAATATTGTGTCCATTTCTACTGTACAACAACGTGAATCACCTATATGTATACATATATCCCCTCCTGTTTGGATCTCCCTCCCAGCCCTGCCAATCCCACCCATCTATGTCACTCACAAGAGAGCACCAAGCTGAGCTCCCTGTTCCATACAGCAGCTTCCCACCAGCTATCTATTTTATGTATGGTACTATATATATGTCACCCGACCCTCTCCTTCCCCTGCTATGTCCACAGGTCCATTTTCTACATTTCTATCTCTATTCTTGCCCTACAAATAGGCTCATCTGTACCATTTTTCTAGATTCCATACTGACTGATATATATGCATTAATATATGATATTTGTTTTTCTCTTTCTGACTTACTTCACTCTGTATGACAGAGTCTAGAACCATCCCTGTCACTACAAATGACCTCTTTTGCACTCTTCAGCCATTGGACAGCCTTTTGATCAAAGAGGATGGTCTGGGCCCACCCAGGAGGAGCTAGCTGGCTCCCTGAGAAATAGGCATCTGGTTGGGAAAAGTAAGTTCCTATACCTGCACCCTAAAAGTGCAGGCTCCAGGGAGGGACAGAGGGAGAGAAGCGAGACTCCAGGTCATATGGATAGGGTGGAGCTAGGTTCCCAAAAAGGATGATTTGACTTATGGTTTACAAGGCGTCTGAAAGAGAAGTGACATTTATGACTGTCCTCTCCTTTCTTTCTGGTCTCCCTTTTATCCACCTGTTGCCACAGAGAGACATGCTGAGCCAAATCCAACATGGGCAATTCCACAAATGGAGGCACTTGAAAAGAAACAAAAAAACCCAAAACATCATGTTCAGTCTACATTCTGCAGGTTACAGACCACTTCCAAATGTACTTGTGGTCACCACAATACTTGGAAAGGAAAGAGGTTATCATCCTGGCTCTGTAGATAAAAAAACAAGAGTCAGAGAGGAGAAGCAACTGCTCAGGGCCATTTGACTCCTGGCGCTCTTTTTCTCTTCTTTTTTTTGTGTGGGAGGTGGGGGGCTCAAGTCACATGGCTTGTGGGACCTTTCCCTGACTGGTTGGTGAAAGCAGAGTCTTAACCCTTGGACTTCCAGGGAATTCCCTGCTTGTGCTCTTTCCATGATTCCTCATGCCTTCCTGCTGCTTCACTGGGTAAATGGGGGCCTGTGTATCTCCAGGAACACCCCACGGCTCACAGAGCCCAACAGATGTGCCCTCAAAATCCTCCAAGGTCTCCAGGTGTCAGCCAGGCTTTCCAGCCCCTCCTCTCTGCTTGTCCCCACCTCTGCAACTGGGTGCAGCTTCTCTTCCTGCCTAGAATGCTTGTCCTAGGCACTAGTGCATGTCCGTGTCCTTCCCAGGCTTCCCATTTCCTTGGGAGGCCCAAACCCAGTACAGAGTCCTGAGGTCCTTGTTCAAGTTCCAGCTCTGCTAACTCATTGCTGTGTGACATTGGGCAGGTCACTTCCCCTCTCTGGGCCTCCATTTCCTCGCTTATGAAACAGGGGAATTGAACCCAATATTTCCTAAGTTCTTCATATGGTCTAAGTCTAAGCCTTCTAGCCCCTCTCCCCCTGCTCTGCTCTCCCAGAGTCTCACCATCCCCAGGAGCCTCTCATTCCTCCACATCCTTCTCCAAAGGGCTCCCGTTTAATCATTCAGCTAGACCTTAATCTCCCTAACAGCAGAGGTGGGAATTTGTGGCATTTGCTGCCCAGCTCTTCTGCCAAGACATTCTGATTGATTAATCAGTAATCCACTGACCATGTCTGTTTACCTTAGTAAACTCTTATTATTCATCTTCCCTCTTTAGTTTCCCAAGCTGTAAACCAGAGGCCTGCAGTGACTGGGAGTCTGGTGGGTCACTGCATCTCTATTCACCCTTCCTGCTGTCTGTGTATGACTGTGGGGTGGGGTGGGGTGGGTGCCTGTGCCTGCTGCAGTGTCTACAGGGTGGGGATGAGGCCAGCTCTAGGCTTCAAATGCCTCATAACCCATTCTGTCTGTGAAGCCCATCACTGCCATGGCCATCCAAACAAAACAGCACACACCCTGTGCCTTCCCCCTTCAAAGAACTTCATATCTCTTTTGGTCCCTTTGTAAGGCAAAGCCAGGATTGTTTACAAGGGACCTGTTCGAGGCCACTCTGAATTCAACAAAAGCTAGGACTGGCTCTTTGTCAAGCTCTGGTTTGTACAGGATGACTGCCTGCCTGGTTGTACAGTCACATCACTTTCCCTTCAAGAACTTAAGTCTGAGAGGCCAAGTTAGTACACATCCACCCACCCACCCACCCTCTTACAATGTATGTAGCCACAGGAAAACCTAATAAGCCAGATGATCAATAGTGTGGTTAAGGATCCATAAAATGGGCCTTGAGCTTCCCGGGTAGCTCAGTTCGTAAAGTATCCACCTGCAGGAGACCTCAGTTCCATTTCTGGGTCAGGAAGTTCCCCTGGAGAAGGAATAGGCTACCCATGCCAGTATTCTTGGGCTTCCCTGGTGGCTCAGATGGTGAAGAATCCGCCTGCAGTACCAGAGACTTGAACGATCCCTGTGTTGGGAAGATCCCCTGGAAGAGGGCATGGCAACCCACTCCAGTATTCTTGCCTGGAGAATCCCCATGGACAGAGGAGCCTGGTGGGCTACAGTCCATGGGGTTGCAAAGAGTCAGACACAACTGAGAGATGAAGCACAAAAAAGGCCTTAGAGACCATCAACTGCAACCCACTCACCGTAAACTGAGACTCAGAAAGGACAGCAACTTGCCCCAGGTTACAGAGCTAAAAGGAGGCTAGAGCCCAGGTCTCTGGACTCCAGGTCCAGTGCTCTTGCCGCTGCTTGCACAGTTAGCAAGCATGGCAAGGAAGGGAGCAGAAGGAGCTCGGAGAGCCTGGGGCCACAGGTGGGCTGCTCCTCCTCATTAGTCTGGAGTTCAGAGCTCCTCTGGGAGGAGGAGGGCTGAGGCCGGAAGTGGCTGCAACCTGGGACCAGCCAGGGAGTCTGGGTGGTGAAGGTGGTCATGGGATGGGTGGTGTGTGTGGGTCTGTGTTGTTTTTTCTCTGCCCTGTGTGTCCCTTTTGGAGAAGGAAATGGCACCCCACTCCAGTGTTCTTGCCTGGAGAATCCCAGGGACGGCGGAGCCTGGTGGGCTGCCCTCCCTGGGGTCGCGCAGAGTCGGACACGACTGAAGCGACTCAGCAGCAGCAGCATGTGTCCCTTTGACTCCTCTCACCGTGTCCGCTGAGTGGCAGAGGTCCAGGTCGAACACCTCCCAGACCTGAGAAATGGGGGCCTGGGGAAAGGGTGAGGGTGGCAACCCCCCTCTCGCTCGGGCACTCCTAAGACAGCTGGGTGGAACTGACCACAGGGGCTGCGAACGGCCCAGAAACCCTCCCACGGGGGAGAGGACATTGGTGGGGTGGGGCTGCGGATGCCCAGTTGTTTTTTCCCTGTGCTCCACCCTATGCATTCTTCTGAAGGGCAGGCTCAGTGGCTCTGCCCTCCAGGAGGCCTCGGGGCTCCCAGGCCTCTGTTCCTAGAAGTGGAGGTGGGCGTGGAAGCTGCAGGGGAGAAGGGGCCCATGGACACCTCCGACTCCACTTGGGTGCGGGGCTTGGCTCGCACCTCAGGCTGGCGAGTGGCGGGGCGACCCCTGGGAGGTCACGGAGTCCGGCGCGGGTGGCTCGCTCTTAGGTGCAGGCCCGGAGATGCCAGCGGTGCCCCGCCTCGGCTCCGCCCCCGCCCGCCCGGCCCGGCCTGGCCCGGCGCGGGCGGGGTGGGCGGGGCCCGCGGGGAGGCGCGCCGACAGCCCAGCCAGGTGCAGCGAGCCGGCGGTCCAGCGGCACACGCGGCCGCGAGGACTCCAGGTCTCCTCCTGCGAGTGCTGCGTCCCTGCGCCCTTTCTGCCGGATGCCCGGGACCCTCGGAGCCCAGGTAACCCAGGGCAGGACTGCCCCCACGACGCGCGTCCTTCCGCCTCCCCGTCCACGCGCACCCCACTTCGGCCGCCGCCCCCTGGGGCTCCCTGGAGCCCGGCGGCGGCTCCCCGGGCGGCTCTTGAAAAGTTTACTCCGGGACGGCCCTGCACCAGGCGGCCGTGAAATGCAGCCTCTTTTGCCCCCACTCCTCCGCCCAGGAGCCGATGCCAAGGTGGGACGGCCGCTACCCTGTCACAGGGTCCCTGCTAAGATCCGAGTGAAGTTTGCTTTCTAGCTTTTCCCATCTCTCGCTCTTCTGAGCGTTTGAGTCCCTCCCCCTTGTCCCTCGATTCCTTAAGAAAAATATATACCCTTAGATGGGAACGGCAGAGTTGGCGATTTCTTAAGGGATGTTTACGTTTGTGCTTCCCGCCTCCCCCGGCCAAGATGTATGATAGGAGACTCGGCTGAGCCAGACCCGGTGCGGGTGAGGGGGCAGCCCTCTGCCCGGTTAGGGTGGGGTGGGGGTCACCGTCAGGGCCCTGAATAACTGGGTGCCCAGCCACGAGGAGTTCCGGGCTTCTATCTTGCCTCCCTCAGGCCACAGCCCTCCTGGGCATCCTCCACGGCCCTCCTCCCCCACCCCTCCCTTCCCCCCCCCCCCACCCGGCTCCTCAAGATGATCACTAAGGAGAGAGGGTAGGCAGAGGGATAGAGGGTGGACAGAGGCAGGGATTAAAGCGAGCTCTATAACCCTTGACGATTTGAACAGAATG
Organism: Oryx dammah; assembly: GCF_014754425.2. Taxonomy (NCBI): domain Eukaryota; kingdom Metazoa; phylum Chordata; class Mammalia; order Artiodactyla; family Bovidae; genus Oryx; species Oryx dammah. Next base: position 2,136,214 of record NW_024080602.1, on the reverse strand, counting down.
GGCTTCCTCTTGCTTAGGCTTCGAGGGGCGCTCAGCTGTGTGTGAGGAAGAGGGTGAAAGATGGTCCTAACTATGCGGAGGCAGAGAGAACAGGTGCAGGCGGCCAGAGGATCAGAGAGGAGCTAACAGCACTCACATGGGCGCTTCCCTGAATTCACACACCCCCACCACCCCCGCCCCTTTAACCAGTGAGGAAGTAGGTCTTTTTCCATTGTCAGATGAGCAAAAATGGAGGCTCCAAGAGGTTAAGTAATTTGCTGGAGAAAAGTGGTGGACTTGGACCACAAACCACAGTCAGATTGTTAGTTCTCCATTTTGCTGGGCCCCTGATCAACAAGGGTTCATTTCTTCTCTCCCTCCCTTGATGTTCTTCCCCTGAAAGGGGTAGGCCCAGAGAAGCACACCTCCAGGAAGAAATAAAATCCGGTCGGGAAGCTCTTCCAAGAGAGGGCAAGCTCCTTGCTAAGCTACAAGGTCTGCAGGAGGCAGAGACCTGTTTTGCTCACAGCTATAGCCGGGGTGGCGCTAGTGGTAAAGAACCCACCTGCCAGTGCAGGAGACTTAAGAAAGCGGGTTGGATCCCTGGTTCGGGAAGATCCCCTGGAGGAGGGCATGGCAACCCACTGCAGTATTCTTGCCTGGAGAATCCCATGAACAGAGGAGTCTGGCAGGCTACAGTCCATGGGGTCACAAAGAGTCAGACATGACTAAAGTGACTTAGCATCCACACACAGCCATACCTGAAAGGTGCCCCCACAAGAATGGAATGAATTAACCTGAAATAGCAAAGACTCTTTTCCAGCTGATGGATCTTTGCCCTTGTGGAACAGAAAGGGCATTCTGATAAGTCAGACCAGAAAGGTGTCCAGTGCCCTTCCTGAAGGCCCTTGAAATCTTTACCCAACTTGTTTTTTTTTAAAAAAAAACCAGGGAGCATGTCCATAATCCCATCTGTCTTTCCAGACAGCTGGGCTTTCACTTTACCCTCTGTCCACTTCTGTTTAGGCTAGGAGAAGTAGCAGGTGGTGGGATACATGTCCAACATAGCCTTGCTCTAGGTCGGAGGCAGAGGGCCTTTGGCCCATCTATACCAAATCTTACCCATTTCTCCAGGAAATCTTATTTGGAAATGCTAGTCTTCATTCCCTTCTTCCTCTCCTTGCCATTCCATGGGGCAACCATGTATTTAGGGAAGAGGATTCAATTTCTTCATCTGTAAAATGGGAACAATAGACTCTGCATGGTTTCATGCAAGAGTATGTAGTCCAAATGGCTCTGTGAGCTGCAGATCAAACAGGTATTTCCTCACGTTTGCCTTTTAGCCTGACCTCCGCGGGTGGACTGTAAATTCTTTCTGGGAAGTGATCACTCATCTTGATGTCCCTCTAAGAGCACTCCTCATAATGAGCACACAGTAGGTTCTCATGAAGTACTTATCAATCAAAAATAATCTCTAGAGGAAGAGAAATGGCTAAAAATTGGTGAAAAATCACCCCTCTCTAGCCATGTAAGGAGAAGGGATACTCTACAACACAGGGGAGAGTCTAGGAGGGACAGGAGGGGTCTGAGATCCAAGTCTAGCATCGAGTGGAAAGGCAGGGTGTAGCAGACTTTCTATCGCAGTGCCCTGAAGACATGTGAAGCTCTGCCAGGAACCCTATAACCTTGGATTCCTTAGCAGATGTGGTGTCCGCTTTGGCCTGAGAACAGACCAGAATACCCAGAGCTGGCCAGTTCTGCTCCTTGGAGAAGGCCACTGAGAGCATAGCTGGGATTCAAGGCCCCGCACTTGGCCTCCCCCCCACCCACCCTTCACACACACACACCAGTGGTTCCTACACTCATAGGCCCTGCCGGCTTCCTACTGCCATTCCTGGCTCTTAATGAGAACCCAATGGAGTAAGAGCCTCAGACCCAGAATATCTCAGCTGGAATAAGCCTTAGATTTCACGGTCTTACACCTCTTCTGTGTTTTCCTTTCCACAGCACTTATTACCGTCTAATATCCTGTATGTTGTTCATTGTTATTTGCTAAGTCGTGTCTGACTCTTTGTGACCCCATGAACTGCAGCACCCCAAGCTTCCCTGTCCTTCACTATCTCCCAGAGGTTGCTAAAACTCACGTCCATTGAGTCAGTGCTGCCATCCAACCATCTCATCCTCTGTCACCCCCTTGTCCTCTTGCCCTCAACCTTTCCAAGCATCAGGGTCTTTTCCAATGAGTCAGCTCTTTGAATCAGGTGGCCAAAGTATTGGCACTTCAGCACCAGTCCTTCCAGTGAATGTTCAGGGTTGATTTCCTTTAGAATCGACTGATTTGATATCCTGTATATTTCACCTAAAAATCTTGTTCATCAGCTGTCTTCCCTGTTAGATGATCGGTTCCATGAGGGCAGGGCTTTTAGGCTGTTTTATTCACTGCGCTCTTTCCAGGAGCGAGAGCAGTACCCTGTGTGCCGTGGGTGCTTATTTCATATATGTTGAATAAATGAACCCAGCCAGGCTGCCCTTCTTCATTGTACAGCTGGGGAGACTGAGGCCCAGAGATGCGTGACCTCTTTTTCTTTTTAATTTTTTATTGGAGTAGAGTTGCTTTTCAATGTTGTGTTAACTTCTGCCATACAGCAAAGTGAATCAGCTATAGTTTTATATATATCCCCTCTTTTTTGGATTTCCTTCCCATTTAGGTCACCACAGAGCAGGGTTTCCTGTACCACACAGTAGGTTCTCAGTACTTACCTATTTTATACCTGTGTGTGTGCTAAGTCACTTCAGTCTTGTTTGACTTTTTGTGACCCCATGGACTGTAGCCTGCGAGGCTCCTCTGTCCATGGGATTCTCCAGGCAAGCCATGCTCTCGTCCAGGAGATCTTCCCCACCCAGGGATCGAATCTCCACATCTCCTGCATTGGCAGGTAGGTTCTTTACCACTAGTACCACCTGGGAAGCCCATTTTATACATAGTAGTGTGTATATGTCCGGAGAAGGAAATGGCACCCCACTCCAGTACTCTTGCCTGGAAAATCCCATGGACGGAGGAGCCTGGTGGGCTGCTGTCTATGGGGTCGCACAGAGTCGGACATGACTGAAGCGACTTAGCAACAGCAGCAGCAGTGTATATATGTCAATCTCAGTCTCCCAATTCATCCCAGCCTCCCCCTTCCTCCCATACATTTGTTCTCTATATCTGTGTCTCTCTTTCTGCTTTGCAAAATAAGATTGTCTAATACCATTTTCCTAAATTCTCTCTATATATGCATTAATATGTGGTTTGTTTTCCTGACTTCACTCTGTGTGATGTCTCTAGGTTCATCCACATCTCTGCAAATGGCACAATTGTGTTCCTTTTTATGGCTGCGTAATATTCCATCGTGTATATGTACCACATCTTCTTTATCCATTCCTCTGTTGACGGATAAGGAGTGACCTCTTGAAGGCAGAAGTGGAGCTTTTCTTGGTTGGATTCGAGTCTATTCTAAGTTGGGTCTCTGTCCCAGGCACCAGGTTGCTAGAGGTGCTTAGGAGCTGCCTCAGCAAGAACCTTCAGGCCAACTGCCTCCAGTTACTCAGAGGGGAGCTCCTAGCCAAATATATCACCATTCATATAGAGTGATTCGAGAGAGCCAGATGGGGAGCACTCCCCATCAGACCCCCATCCCCAAAAGAAACTGCTGCTCTCCAGAGGTAGGCTATGGCTCTGTTAGTGGTGAAAGCAGTACCCTTTCCAGGCAACCTTTTCAAATTCCCCAGGGCCCTAGAGAACCCAAGAGGACCAAAGTCAAGTCCCTGATGGCCCTGGGGAAAGAGATGAAGCCTCAGGTCTGCTGGGGAAGGCTCACAGACCAGTCTGAGAAGGTGCAACCAGACACGTGGGCCCGGAAGAGTGAGGACATCGTTCTGCTCAGGGCGCCTGGCTCCAAGGCCTCCCTTAGGAATCCAATGAGTGGTTTGCCGGAGGCTCCAAGAGCTTGAATTTCCAGGATACTGTGTTGGGACAAGCAGGTTGGAGAAGCTTGGGTATGTGTGGGTGGGGGTGGGTAGGGTGGAAGCTGGAACTTTTTATGGGATAGAAAATATGGGAGATACACCACACATTCACAAGCACCGAGCAATTTAAACGTCCTGTGCCCCGCCTCATTCTTCCAGCCACTGTTGTTTCTGCAAAGGACTTTGTCTGTGTTCTAAGGGAAGACTCAAGGCCATGTGGTATTTATTGGAGGAAAAGACACGGATGGCGAGAAACCCTCCCAGAGAGGTTATTGCAGGAACAGGAGATGAGGTACCTAGAGGTGGCTCTCCTCTGCACACTCACTGGAAATGTAGACCCTGCCTTTCCTAACTGCTTGGACAAGCAGGGCTGCATTTTTAGTAATAAGCATTCACTAAATGCTATTTGGGTGCCAGACACCCAACTAGTTCTAAGTGTTCCAAGTGCTTGTCCTAGGTAATCCTTACAACAACCATGAGGTTGAAACTATATCATCTCCATTTTATAGATGAGGAAACTGAGCCTCAGCAAGGAGATATAACTTTGGCTAAGATGACAGTTGCTGGGATCGGGGACTGTTGACACTATGGACCGCATACTTCTATGCTGCCAGGCTGTCCCGTGCTTTGAGAGCAGCCTCTACCTTCTAGATGCCGGTAACCACCTCTCGCTTCTTTCTTGACAAACGTAAATGTCTCCAGATGTTGCCAATTGACCCCTGGCAGCAGAATCACCTCTAATTGAGAACCATGGGGTTAGATGATCTCTGAAGACCCTCCCAATGATTACCCTCAGGACCAGGAGGACACCGTTCTCTTTCAGCCCCGTTCTGAAAGTGAGGACTGTGTGTATGTGAGGAACCTGTGTGTGGGGTCTCCAAGGCTTATGGGGGCCGTGTGAGCTCTGAGAGCAGGAAAGGCGCTGGGCCCACTGGTCCTCTTGCTGGGATCCAAGGCCAAGGTCTCTTTGCCTCCCAGACCTTGGGCTCCATAAGGAGGCAGGGGTGGGAGAAGAAGGCCTATGGTCGGTCCAGGTACTAAGGTCAGCAGCCTTCCAGCCAGTGACTAATCATCTCTGCATGCCCTGAGGAGTTGGCTCCTCCACGTCCCCTTTCCTGCTGCCCTGGAAGGGGTCACAGGAAGTGAATCAGTGGCCACCCGCTGTGCAGAGGAGGGAAAGGCAGAGCACCGGGTGTCAGACCCAAGGTTCCATGCACTCTTACCCCAACCCAGCCCTGGTTTTATTTTGTTTATTCCTCCTGAGTTAGTTGTTTATTAACCGTCCATGGAAGCCCCTTCTGACCTTTTTGCTTCATGGAAGGGTGAAGATTTATCTTCTCTAGGAACGGGAGGAGTTTGTCAATGAGCCTTAGCAGTAAATCACTGTTCTGAGGGCAACAGGCTGTGAAATTTGGGGTAGTATGAACCCAGAATGATCGGTTTGGGTTGTTCATTCTTCTAATTCTCACTGAAGGATGAGAGACTGCTCTAGATACTGCAGAAGGAGCAGGGAGTCCGACACAGCCCTCTGCAGCAGAAGCCTTCAGTCTGGGAGGGCAGAGGTCAGTCTGTAATTGCAGTGCACAAAGGAGGGTCTGGTCAGCTCCACCCAGGGTGTGAGGTAGGGAATCGGGGATGCTGGGTGGGGCTGTGCCTGGATTTGGGGAGTTAATGGTGGCGTACAGGGGATTTCAACAAGAAGAGCTTGGGTGTGAGTTTTGGTTTTTGCCTTTTTTGTGTGTGGTAAAATATACACAACATACAGCTTAATTTACCATTTTAATCATTTCAAAGTGTGCAGTTCAATGTCATTAAATACATTCACATTATTGTACAATCCTCATCATCATCCAACTCCAGAACTCTTTTCACTTTACAGAATCAAAACTCTGTACCTGGTAAGCACTAACCACCCTTTCCCTCCTCCCACTCTGCCTCTGGTAACCACCATGCTGCTTTCTGGGTACCTCATGTAAGTAGAGTCTTTTTATTTTTTTTTTTTTAGCAGAATCTTACAACATAAGGGGTTTGTGTCTGGCTTCTTTCACTTAGTATTGTGTTTTAAGGTTTATTGGTGTGGTATACATCAGATTTTCTTTCCTTTTGAAGGTAGAATGAGATTCCAGTGTTCAATATACCATATTTTGTTTATCAAAAGACATGGGTCGCTTCCACCTTTAGGCTCTTGACAGTACAGCTGCCATAAACATGAGCAGACAAATATCTGTTTGGGTCCCTGCTTTTAGTTCTTTGAGGTATGTCCCCAGAAGTGGAATTGCTCGATTCAATGGAAGTGGTACATTTCATTTTTTAAGGAACCACCATACCATTGAGGAAGAAGAGTTAGAACTAGATCTTAAGGATGAACATGAGCTTTTCAGGCATCTAAGTAGAGGAAGAGGAAGGGAGGGGGACAGGAAGGGGAAGAGGGAGGGGAGGGGGAAGGGCCTGGACTGCAGCAGGAGACAAGAGGCGCAGCGGTGTTTGTGCTCGGGGCTGGATACGGACCGCGGAGGGTGAAGGGTCTGGGACCAGGCAAGAAACTTGGGCTCCACGCTGTGGGTCGCGAGAAGCACTGAAGGGGGTTTCAATCAGGAAGTGATACAGGTCTGTTGTCATCTGAGAAGGGCAGAGCTGAAAGTGATGTCACAGAGGGCCTGGCAGTGAAGGAGGCTCAAGGCAAGCACTGGAGCCTGGTGATTGAGCTGGGTGGAGGGAGCAGGTCTGGAGAGTGGGTGGGCTACACAGGGCACCTGGGTCTGTGCTGGGTGAGTAGTGGTGAGGCTGCTAGATGAACTTAACAGGAGGCACGCCTGGTTTGACAGGATGATGAGGGCATATCCATTGGCTTGAAGGGGCCTGTGGAACCACGTGGGTGGAGACAGGATTTGAGGGGTGTGCAAAGCTATGCAGAGCTAGGTGCTGCAGCAAAGTGGCAGAAGCTGGTCCAGGGCAGGGAAAGGACTACCATCAGGTGGCACAGAGGATCCCACGAAGTTGGAGGCCAAGACACGGGGAGAGTGCTCTGCTCAGTACTGCCCATCCCTGCCCTGAGTATTTCATATCTCTCCATAGGTTTTCTCTACCAAACTCAAGGCTCTGAGCTTGAGGCTGGGCATGGGAGTTGGAGACATAGTGATAAACCCAAGCCAGTGACTTTATTTATTCCTCTCATAAGGCTTAGAAGATGGAACTTGGCCAATACCTTTGCACAGTTAAATATTGACACGATGGTGATAGGCACTCTTTAAAAGAAATGGAGCATGCTATGAAAGTATGTCATGGGGACATGATTTAACCTAGGGCAGGAGCTCTCACATCTCCACTCCCAACATTCTGGATCTGATAACTCTTTGTTGTGGGGACCGTCCGGAGTGTTGTAAGATGTTTAGCAGCATCCCTGGCCTCTCCCCACATACCCCAACCCCAGCTGTGATCATCAAAAACATCTCTAGACGTTGCCAAATGTCCCCTGGAAAAAATCACCCTCATTCGAGAGTCATTGGCCTAGGGACTAGGAAAGGCCTCTTGAAGAAGTGGTGTTAATCTGAGTTCTAGAAGATAGATAAGAATCAAGATAGAGCAGGGATGAGGAGTGGAGGAGAATATTCAAGGCAGAGGTAACTGGAGTGCAGAGGCCCTGAGGGGGGATGGCTTCCATTAGATGGACGGGAGTAGAGGAGGTGAAGAGGGGCCAGGTTCAAGGGGTATGCAGGAGGGAACACAGGCAAGGAACCCATCCAGGTGTGGAGGATGAAACTTGCTGGAAGCTGGTGAGTTACATTTGGGGCCTGTTGTGTGGGAAACCCCAGGGAGTCATCCAAATGGGGCCCTGAGCTCAGAAGACAGGTCCAGCTGGAGATGCATGTTTGGGAGTGACAAGCTTAGCCTTGGGTAGACCAGGTGCCCCAGGGGGAGCTTGGCCCACAAAGAGCAGAGTAGAGAGGAGGACCTAGAAGTGAGCTCCAGGGGTGCTGGCATTCAGAGACTGGGCCTGGGGAGGCAGCCCAGAGACAGAGCAGGGGCCTGGGGAGTGGGGTGCTGGGGGAGCCCGAGGATGAAGAAGATGGGACCTGGCCTGCAGTGAGTCTCTGGAGCCTTCAAGTAAGGTGAGGACTGGGGCACGGCCACTGGATTTAGGGACCAGTGACTCGGTCATTCTGGGGTCACGGAGGATGGGCCAGGAGGGGACAGCTGGCAGACAGCCTTTCCAAACGTGTCAGCAGAAGGTGAGGAGAGAGCATAAAAACCAGAAGGAAAGTGCGATAAGGGAGGGTTTTGTTTTATTTCTTGAATCTTGCTTGTTTTGCTCCCATACCCACCTTTTTTTTTTGAAGAAAAATATACATGGTTCAGAATTCAAAAACTGTAAAGATTTTAGAGTGAAAAGTCTCCACACCCATCTCCTTTGGCCTCCCAGCGCCCTCCACTCCTCAGAGGCAACTCCACCAGTTTTTTACATATTCTTCCAGAGACATTTCACGTGCAGATCAGTAAATGCATGTATGATCTTTCCTCAAAGAAGGTAGCAACACTGTATGCATTCTTCTGTCCCTTATTTGGTCTTTTTCCACTTAGCTTGCTCTCTGTTTTTTTAAAACTTTATTTCTCATTTATTTCTTATTTTTGGCTGCACTGGGTCTTTGATGCAGCGCACGGGCTTTCTCTAGTTGCAGTGAGTGAAGGCTCCTCATGGTTGTGGTGCGTGGGCCTCTCTTTGCAGTGTCTTCTCTTATTGTAGAGCACAGGCTCAAGGAGCTTGGGCTCAGTAGTTATAGCTTGCAGGCTTAGTTATCCCCCAGTCTGTGGGATCTTCCTGGACCAGGGATTGAACCTGAGTCCCCTGCATTGGCAGGCAGATTCTTAGCCACTACCACTATGGAAATCCTCCACTTAGCTCTTTTGAGAAGCTTCCAGATGAGTTCATGGAGAGCTTCTTCATCCTCCTTTACAGCTATGTAACGTTCCATGGCATGTAGTTAACAAATCTCCTGTTTGGGGACATCACAAACAATGTCCCTCTGAATCTCCTTGTGCTTTGGTCATTTCGCAGTGTTAGTGAGTGCATGTGGGAAAAAGTCTCAGAAGTGGCGTGGATGAGTCAGAAGCTTTGTGTGGTTTGTGTTTTGAAAGCTATCAGCAGATTGCTCTCCATAGAATTTATAAGAATGTTCGCTCTTATCAGTAGAACACGAGGATACTCATTTCTCTATACCTTCCAACACAGTGTTACCAGCTTACTGATATTTGCCAGTCTGGAAGACGAAGATAGTTTTTCACGTCGTTTTAATTTGCATCTTTCTTGCTCTGAATAAGGGTGAACATGTTTTCATAGACGAGAGCTATGTGCATTTCCATTTCTATGAACTGTCTATTTGCATGTTTTACCCATTTTCTGTGAGGTTATTGGTCCTCTTCTCACTGAATTAGAGGTGATCCTTGTGTATAGGAGAAACTAGTCTTTTGTCTGGAATATAAAATACAAGCATTCTGCCCCCCCACACCCCCCCTACACTCACAGTTGATCAGGGAAGTTTTTTTTTTTTTGCTGCTATGTTTTCAGAATTGTGATATTCACTGGGGTTGGGGGGTGGTCCCTGGCTCAGGGGTCCCTGAGGAAGTGTTGGAGTAGGTTCGACATTAGGACCAGGACTGGAAACATCTCTGCTGTGTAACAGGCAGAAGGGCAGGTAGGATGAGGGTGCCGGGGCCAGGAACTTGGTGGCAGCAAGTTTTGAGAGAAAAGGCAGATGTTTGAGTCCACCGATGCATGGGATTGTGTTAACAAGGTATAAGAAAGTTAAAGAACAGGAGAGCAACTGTACTAGCAAAGCATGGATGAACAAATGCTGGAACCTGAGCTAGATGAGGGAAGTGAGGGGATGGGTATTCTGTGTTTCCTTAGATAGTGTTTTTTTCTGTTTGGCACATGCTAATCAGTGGGCCGAGCTGATGGCCAACACGGTTGCGTTTCCCCTGTGATCAGACTCCATACTCTGAATCCCCTACTTATCTTACTGTCACATGCACCGTATGTTTCCCCTGCCCTAAACCAACCCAGTGCCAGGTCCCAGGCAAGTAGAGACAGCCCCAGTGCCCCCATTCTGCTGGAACTATTCAAACCAGCCAATCCTGAGCTGCCCTGCCTGCCTTTCCCATGGAAACCCCAGGAGAGGCTCTGGCGGTAGGCCTCCCCTCACTTCTGCCTCTTGACCAAAGCCTGGCGCTCCCCTGAGGGCCTGTGTGCTGTGCTGTGCCCCCATTCTCTTGGGAAATGTAAGTAAAGCATTCTTTCGATGTCATTAGCCTCCCTATGTGCCGTGCACACACCGTAAATTAAAATCCTGTGGGTACAGTTAAGACAAGAGGGACCCTTGGAAGGACAGAGTGTGAGGATGATTAAACTGCAGGTCTCGGGGAGCCTGCAGAGCTGTCCGTGTGAGCGCTTAAATAAACAGGCTCTCGGTGTGGTCTTCCTAAAGGAGGTGTCTCAAGACGAGGATAGCCTTCATGGAAGGGCAGGAACACAGATAGGGAGGCACAGAGAACCGTGTAGGTGTAGGTGGGTGGGGGGTGATCAGAACTGGGAGGCTTGAGGGCAGTATATTGAGAAGGTGAATCTGACTGCATATGGGGAAGGAGGAAGACATGGGGCCAAAGATGCAGGCTGGGTCCTGTGGGTACTTCTTGGAAGATCGTTTTTAAATTCCCAGGAGCAATCTGACCTTACATTAATTCCCTTTGTGAGTTCCGGGAAGGGCTCTGGAGCAGCGGATGAGGAAAGCCCTGGAAATGACATGCGTCCAGCTCTGGCCTGTAAGTGTCAGGTTAAGAAACACCTGTCCCTGGATGAACTCAACTGTCTGCCTTCGCTCCTGAGACTTGCTGCCACCACCTCCTGGCACCGCCACCCTCCTCCCGCCTTTCTGCCTGTTCCGCTGCAGAGGTGTTCCCTCCTGTCTCTCGTCCCCCCGCCCTCGTGGTGCTTTCTGACACCACCCCCCCCCCCCCGCCATGAAAGCCCCGTCATCCTTGCCAGAGCCTCCCTCCACTGGGATCAGAAGCCCATCCGGTTCTTCCAGTGGCACTGGATTTGAAAGAAGAATTCTTGAAGACCAGAAAGGCTTCACAACATGGAGAAGAGAGAAGTAATGATAGAAGGATGAGGAACAGCCCTGCTGCACTGGAGCTGGGGGCTGCAGTCCGCAATGTCTCAGATCACACAGAGTGTGTGTGTGCGTGCGTGTGCACCAGGGGAGGATTTGCCTATTCTAGTCATGCTGGTCCACCTCCCAGACCTGTGCTTTAAGTCAGTAAATCCACTGGAAGTTCACAAACGCGCTCACACTTGGCCATCACTGAAGCTACCTGGTGATCTTTCTCTTATTGTTGCCTCGAGAGTTATTGACCTTTTGAGAGTGGAATTTGTGGGGAAATAACCTCATGTTCAGCTCGTGTTTACCTTGCAGCCAGGAACTCTGACCTGGGCTGGGTGTCATAGGTCTTACAAGTCTGTTGCATCTGTTCTGCTTCCCCAGCAAAGACACCACGTGCCCCTTCTCCAGTAGGCTCGATCGCCCCAGACACCAGTGCAGAGAATGAAGGGAAGCCAGCTGGGCTGTGGTTGGCAGAGACCACTTCTAGAAGCAGGAAGAGCTCGAGCAGACCATGGGTCTCCTCAAGGGGGAAAGAAGGGGCGGGAGCCCCACAAGACCAGAAAGCGGAGCTTGTGCATCAGGACCCCCAGGGTGCAGGAAGATGGTGATGGCTGCTTTGGGGGTGACAGGTGAGCTGTTGGCAAGGGATGGGGCAGGAGACAGGGAGCTCCTGTGGGCTTTATCAACAGTGTTTCAGCCTCTTTGACAGGCCAGGGGAACCTTGGGGGGCTGCTAGTTGGATGAACTGTGGCTTTGCACTTCTGTGAGGGATGATGAGGCTTTGAAAATGCTTCCAACTGGGCAGTTGTTGTCCCTCGAGTATCCTTCAGTGGCCCTCGGGGCAGGAAACAAGTGTTTGTTTCCCCAGAGCAGGGCCCAATAATGCTTCTCGCTGGGGTCCGTCCTTATGACGGGCATTGCTGGGGAGCAGTGGCTCTGAGAAGGGCACCAAGAAGGGAGGGCATCTCTTTCTGAAATATGGGGCACCAGCAGTTGAGTTCTTTGATGGTTTTGGTATGCATCCTCCCTGGGACCCGAGAGGTTTTCAATGGTTTGAAACCATTGTTTTCAATGGTTTGAAAACAAATTGTAAATAATTTTTAAAAAAGATTGTGTGAAGGAGGATGAAACGTTTGACTTAAACGTGAGGCTGGGGGAGGACTTGGAGGAAGGGGAAGTGGCTGTTGTCTTTGTCCCTCCTCCCTCTTGGACTGGTTTGCTTTAATCTTCACTGTCCTCCCAGAGACAGTCCTTTGAGTCCAGCAGATGCCCAGTTTCTGTAATCTTGCTTCTAGGTTGTCCCCTAGCAAGATTGGGGGCTTCTGGGCTTACCCTAAGACCAGCTTGCTGGGTGACCTTGAGCAGGCCTCCTGACATCTCTGGGTCCCGGCTTTATACCTTGTTCTCTTCTGGAAGCATCAGTTTTGTTCTTTGGGTTTTGTGTGTGTGTGCGTGTGTGTGTGTGCATGTGCACGCGTGCACTTGTTAAGTCGCTTCAGTCATAGCCAACTCTATGTGACCCCATGGACTGCAGCCCCCCAGGCTCCTCTGTCCATGGGATTCTCCAGGCAAGAATACTGGAGTGGGCTGCCACGCCCTCCTCCAGGGGATCGTCCTGACCCCGGGATTGAACCTGTGACTCTTATATCTCCTGCACTGGCAGGTGGGTTCTTTACCACTAATGCCTCTTGGGAAGCCCCTTGGGTACTTTATGGTCTCCTGTTAATGATCAAATCTGCTTATCACCCTCCAGATTTCCTTCAGGGCCTGAAAAGAACAGAAAGGGAGTCTGAAGAAGTGAAGTCCAGTGGTCAAGCTCTCAGGGGCAGAGGGCCAAGGGAGGGAGGGGTCAGGGGACACAGTCTCTGCCCTGCCTGGGCCTCCATCCTGCCAGCCTGGGTGTGCTGTGAACACCCTTTCTTGTGCAAAGGCCTCAGATTTGACTTTCAAAGAGAAAACACCTGTCCTGATAGAGAGGGCCTTGTTCCATTCCAGTTGGCTTTGTTCAGGCCCCTGGGCTCAGTTCATGTGTCCTGCTGGTGTGGGGAGGACAGAGGCTGGGCAGGGTCTCTGGGGGGTTGATCAAAGCAGACGATCCCTGCTTTGGGAGGGCTGACGTGTTTTGCACACCTGGTGGTGCCCAGTGTGTGTTCGTGCTGGTCTCTGAGCGCCTGCTGGTGCTGGCAAGCCTCACCTCCTCAGCGTTCTCACTCTAGGGTGTGGAGACTGAGGTGCAGGTGGAGACTGAGGTGCAGATGGTTATGCAGCTCGTGGGGCCACCTGGGCCTCCCAGGAACACTCAGCCAGCCGTGACAAGGTCCCCTAACTCCTTGCCCAGTGCTCTCTTCCCACAAAGATGGGCCTTTGTTTACGATGGGCCTTAATGGAGCTGGGTTCTCTGCCCTGTGCTCCACCCCTCCTGCTCAGATGTATCCCCCAGCCAACATAAGTTACTGTGGAAATGAATTCTCTATGTGCTGAAAGGAAGACCTGGGCCTCGGCATGAAAAGTAAGAGGGAAAAAAATTCCTCTGATGATTTTCGCTACTCCCATGACACCTCTCCTCTCCCCAGAGTATCAGCATGTTCCTTAGGGCCTTCTTTAAAGAAAGAAGTGAATCTCTAATGGTGAAATTCCTAGCCTCACAGTGTGGAGGGTAGGCCCTGACTCACACTGCAGAGGTGACCCCACCTTACACAGATACCAGCCCTGTGTGACGTTCCTAGGCCAAGAGATAAGGGACCTGTCTTCAAGCATGTTTCCACCTCCTGCTTCCCAGTACTCTGTGACACTGTGGGGACACGTGATGGGAAGAGACATGTTACCCCTGGACGTGATTTTTCCTTTCTCACTTTTCATTCAGTCTGCCTGAAGTGCAGGAGACCTGGGTTCAATCCCTGGGTCGGGAAGATCCCCTGGAGAAGGGAATGGCTACTCACTCCAGTATTCTTGCTTAGAGAATTCCATGGACAGAGGAACCTGGTGGGCTACAGTCCATAGGGTCGCAAAGAGTTAGACATGACTGAATGACTGAGTGACTTTCGCTTTCCCAGCTTTCCACCCCTGGGCAGAGTGCATCACTGTCCACAATAAGCAGAGGCTGTCGGGACTTTGGGGGCAGACAGGGATGGCCGGGGATGGCTGCAGCCAGAACCCACACCCACTGTCGCCAGCCTGGCTGATCCAGCACTGCTGGCCTCTGGCAGGTCCTGCCGGGTTCTAGGCTGGCCTCCAGACACCGTGCAAGGCCAGCCTGCAGCCTCAGGGGCCTCTGGCAGCAGAGGTCAGGCAGGGCAAGACTTAACTATTTACACCTTCCCAGCTCTGGCTGTACCTTCTTGGGGGCTGATTTGAAGGCATCTATTATTATTCTCATTCTTCCTGGTATTTTGAATAATTCATTTTTCCTCTGTCCTTAAAAAAAAAAAGAAAGAAAACCTGTGCTTAATAATACTAGAATAATGACCTTGTGTCACATTTTGCCACTGGGGCTCTTAATCTACTGCCGCAGTCAAATATTGTGAAATGTGTTGCTTTTGACATTGGGTGAGCAGGAAAAATAGTGTCCTTGTGAGGAGGAAGGAGGATCTGTTTTGTGGTTTCCCTTGTAGCCTGCGACAGCCCAGCCAGGAACATCGTCCGTCATAATAATGTCATACAGGCAGGCGACTTTATGGACACTTACTGTGCACCTTGGCCTTAACACAGGCTCTTGTTAATGCTTGAAACAGGCCAATGCCATAATCACTCTGAGGATTATAAAGAGCCTATGCAATGTAGGAGAGCCAAGTTCGATCGTTGGATCAGGAAGATCCCCGGGAGCAGGAACTCCCTAGGGGACTTTCTCATCCCTGCTTTAGTATTCTTGCCTGGAAAATTCCACAGATAGAGGAGCCTGGTGGTTGACAGTCCATGGAGTCTATAAGAGTTGGATACAACTGAGTGACTAACACACACATACCTGGAGGCTGATTGTGAAAATTCATTGGAGTGTAAAATGCCCATAAAAGTCTTGGAATAGACCAAGTAAGTGCTCAGTAAGTAGAATTTCACCATCAACATTGTCATCCCCGTTTACAGAGGAGGAAAGTAGGGCCTAGAGAGACCTCAGGACTCAAAGCCACGTCCCCCTCACTCCAGGGCCCAGACTCTTTCATCACTGATGGGAATAATTGTATATTACAGAGGTTCCTGCCATCTGGGCTTCTCATTGTCTTTGGGGCCACTTGCAAAGTCACGTGGGCCCTTTGTTCTTCCCCTCCCCCTGGGCCCCATGTCCTTCTCTGATCCCCAATGTCCTCTAGTCTCCGTTGAAGGTCTGGGCACATGCCAGTCCCCTGCCTGGTGCATGTGACTTCCTCCTGCCAGTTACACCTCCCTGGCTGCCCATGACCATTTCCCCCTTGCTTATGGGCTGTGTTCCCTGGGTAATAATTACATGAAATGGCTCACTTGCCAGCTTGATCAGTAAATAATTCCCCCCCCCCCACCCCGGGGGCAAGGGGGGGGGGGGGGGGGTGGATGGTTGGCAAGGAAAGCTGCTCAGAATGCCAGTCATCTGAGGAGGGAGGCAGGAGGGAATGCTGAGCTCCATGACCAGGAGGAGGGGCGCACCCGGGGGCTCCCTGTGCCCTGCCCCCACCCCCAGCTGTCCTCCCATCTCTTGTCTCTGAGTTCAGCAGCAGCAAACCTCCCTGCTGTGGCTGGCCCGTTTCCCCTCTCTGGGCCTTTGCTCGCAAGCTCCTCTCCCTTCCTTCCTCTCTGCCAAAGCAAGTGCTCCCCCTCATTTGCGGTCCGCCGCCAGTGCTGCCTCCCCCTGGGAGCCTTCCCTGACTGCTCCCACATCCTTGCTCTGGGCTCCTTCTCAGGACTCCTCGGCCACAGCACAGGTCTTTTCTGAGTGCTCCCCAACATGTCAGATGCAGTGCTTGGTTCTGGACACCCATCATGGAGCAAGGCAGAGTCAGACGTACTCCCAGAGCACCCGTGTAGCTTGGAGCACAGCAGGGAGGCCCAGAGAACCCAGGAACAGAGGGCAGGTCAGGGGCACTGGAGCCTGATGGAGTGGGGCTTGGGCGGACACTGGAGGTGCAGTGGAATTTTCCAGGCAGACATGGAAGGAGGGCAGAGGCATCTCGGAGCAGAGGGACCAGTGCGTACAAAGTACCGAGTTATGATTTGGTGGTTGGATGATGCCTCAGTTGTGGAGGGGAGTCACCTAGGAATCACCCAGCTGGGTGTGTCCAGGAGGCAGGCAGCCACTCGGAGAAGTCTGCCTCCTGCCCTCCATGGCTCCCTCACAGTTTCACTACTGGGCAGAAAGAAGGGATTCTTCTCTGTGAGGGTGGCCGTGCTTTCCTGTACCACCTGCTCACCGAGCGACGTGGATTCCAACCTAAAGTCCTGCAGTGTGCGGCGGATTCTGGGCCATGCGAAGGCGACCGATCTCAGAAGTTCAAGGCAGTTGCTTCCCCACTGGGGCTTGATACTGGAAACACCTCCCAGGTTCCCCAACTGGGGCATCTGATTGAAAAAGCGTGCAATGGACTGGCCCAGTAGGCTCATGTGCTCACAGCCCTTGGGTTATTTGAGTGCACGGGTGAGTTTGGGACTTACCACTAGAGTGCTTTTCTAGGCTCCTGCCTCTAACTTCATCCCCTCTCCAGAGTGAGCACCCCAGGCCCCACCTGGACATTTTCCCGTGGGGGCATGGAGTGACCCACCGCTGGAGAGCAGTGCCTCTGTGGCTTGAGCTGACACCTGCCTCCCAGAAGCTACCTCTCCGTGGGTAGGGGGAGGGTGCCTTGGTTCTGCCCTCGGGGGCTGCATGGCCTCTTACAGGCTTCCAGGGCTGCCCCCTCCTCACCCCATGTCCTCCCTGAGTCTCCCTGCTTTTCTTCCTCCTGTGATCTGGGCTCCATCCCACAGGCTGACAGCCTTATCTCAGACTTCAAGTTTCTGATCAGATTAGCAGCCTGGGAGGAGAGTGCAGATAGGATCGTGCTGCCCCAGAAGCCTGACACTTCCTGTTGGGGTGAGGGGAACCCCAGCAGTCAGGGCCTAGTTCACCTGCCATCAAGTCGGCAGGGACTCACTCTTCTCCACCCTTGGGGGATGGACCTGCCTGCTGCACTCACCCTGGAAGCCAACAAGCTGTGTAGACTAGGCACCCTGGTCCTGATTCTCCAGGGCGCAGTGGTGGACCAGCTCAGCTCTCACCTTGGCCTAGAATCTGAGCATTCTCACCCTGGGTCAGGGTCAGCTGGGCTCCTCCTCCTTTCTCTGACCTTCGGAGGGCCTTGCTTAAGTGAGCAGTGGGTCCAGGCATCAGTGCACCATAAAACTCCCTGGGTAGTTTTAGGGCTTCTCAGGTCGCTCAGTGGTAAAGAATCTGCCTGCCAGTGCAGGAGACATGGGTTTGTTCCCTGAGTCGGGAAGATCCCCTGGAGAAGGAGATGGCAACCCACTCCAGTATTCTTGCCTGGAGAATCCCATGGACAGAGGAGCCTGCAGTTCATGGGGTCACAGAGTCAGACACGACTGAGTGTGCACACACACTCAGGTAGTTTTAAGGTGTGTCCAGAGCTGAGGACCACTGGGCTAGATGCCTGAGACCCACCTGTTCAGCTCAACCGTGTGGAAACAGTTTCACTTGAGTAAAGCAGCCAAGGCCGTCTTCTTGTGTATATCACTGAATTCTAGAGTACATCTTTGTATTTTATAAGAAGGTATTTAAAAATTTAAATCAGTAAAAGCAAATATGTAATGATTTTAAAGACAAGAAATGTGTAATATTTTGGAATCTCAAGTAAATGTAAACAGGAAAACAGACCCTGTCAGGTAATGAAAATGACATATTCAAAATATTGAAATCTGTATATGTTAAAAACACAAAATCTAGTCATGAGAAAATGGAAGATGAGCTATTATTTTATTCCTTTTAGAGCAGAATCTTAACATCAAAGTTGGCAGACTTATTAGGTCACAAGTATCTTTTGCTATAAAATTTTCTAGAAAAAGCTTTTCCTGACTCTCCCCTAGTTGAGGAATGGTAGGAAGATGTATCTGTGAGATATCTTCGAATATTTTCCGCTGACAAGGCCTTTGGGCTTTTTTTTTTTTTTCTGGGACTGCAGTCTTTTATTTATAAGGAGCCATAGTTTTTGTTTCTAAAGCGTTTCCGGTTTGTCCTTCAGTTCTTTAGTTTTATCTTGTTCAGATGGCAATTCTGACGCAACATTTCCTGTATCAGTTTCAAAACTGTCATGTTGATATTCCACATGTTAGGAAAGTCTGTGAACAGAGTAATAATTATTTTTGCAAGAGCATTTTGCTTTGTCTGCTGCCATACAACGTCTGAGAAGGACTCAAGACGTGTTTCACGTTTCAGCAGGATTATTTTTAAATGTTGTAATTGTCTCCTTTTAAAAACATAGATTTTGAGTGATTGGTATAATGAACTATCATGCTTGGCCTCAACAATGGTCAACTCATGGCCAATCTTGTTTCTCTGTGCCCACACCCATCCACCCTGCTCCTGCCAGCTTCTCTTGAAGCTGATTCAGACATCATCTCACCTCTGTGATTACTTCAGTGTATATCTCTAAGTTAAAAGGGCCCCGTAAAAAAATGTAACCATCATACTATTATTACATCTTAATAATTGATCATTTCTTGTTATCATGAATTTCTTTTATCGGCATTCAGATTTTCCCAATTGTCACATGTATTTTTTTTTTTTACAGTTGGTTTGAGATTTCAGATCTTAAAAATTTTTAAATAAAAATGTTAGACCAAGTAAAATAGACCATTTGGGCTTGGAAGTGCAGGATTCATGAAGAGAGCATGCAACCACTGGGTGAAAGTTTCTAGGCAAATGGACCAGACCCTACTTGTAGGTTTCAGAGTGTGGTAGATGGCAGAATTGTTCAGTTGTTCGGTAAACATGTGTTCATTCCACAGTGGCAGTGTGCCCAGTGCTGGGCGGGACACCTCAGACATAGCAGTGAACAAGCCAGGCTCCACCAGCCTTGACTCAGGGGAGCCCAGAGCACAAGCATTTCAGTGTGAGGTTTACAAAGGGAGCAATACAACCCTTGCAGGTGATACTGGGGGTAGCCTGGAGCCACTGCTGGATTTCATCAAAAAGAGAAAGTGGAGGAAGGAGTGTCTCTCCCTGAGTAAACAGCAAGTGCAAAAACATGGGAGTGTGAACGTCCAGTGCATTCAAGGACAGTGATGGGTAGTGGGGCATCGGGGGTGTGGCAAGGCTGCTGAGAAGTGAGGCTGCTGTTGGCTTGAGGATGTCTTATAAGGAGTGGGGTTCTCTGAGACCTTCCAGAAGGGACCCCAGAGTTTTGTTGTAGGAACATAAAGTGTGCACTGTGAGTCAGGGAGCCTTGCAGGAACTCTGAGGAGTTATTTGGATTTCCCAGCCCTTCCTGGGTTCCTGCCTCCGCTAGACTGGAGTCCCACTGGGACAGGCCTGTATCAACCTGGAACTCTACATACCTCCAGCGCCAGGCACACAGAGCAGATTCACTCTGTGTCCACTGCCCATGATCTTACTGTGCTCCCAGCGCAGGACACCCATGTTCCCCACCCTGTTCACTGCACCTGGGACAGAGGGAGCCCCCTTAGGTCTTCAGCTTGGGGAAGGGCAGCTGCATCTCCAAAATGTGTGGTTTTGGAAACTGAACCCCAGTGCTGTGAATGGGGGACGCGAGGCCAGTGTTGCCCTGGGCCAGCAGGAAGGCTGATACCAGAGTCTGATACAAGAGCTTCTCAGGTGGGTGTGTAAGGAAATGCCAATGTGTACAACCCGTGGGTTGGCCCACATAGCTAATTCCTCCAAGACTGGCCAGCAGTTGGAGGATTCTTCATTTATTTCCTTATAATAGCACTGTTACTTTGGTTTAAAAAAAAATGAATGAATGAATGAATGAATACATAAATAGTAACACACATGCTCTAGTGTAATACACAAAGTCTAGTGTTATGGAAAAGTAGAAAGAAGAGAATAAAGCAAATCTCAAGAGGTAAACCCTACCGTCTAGAGAGAACCATTGTGAACACTTTGAGAAACAGCCTTTCAAACACTTTTATGTCCATAAATACAAGCAGTTAAATGTAACACAGTTTTATATAGATGCCGTTGCAAGATTTATGCTGTTCCATAACCTGCTTTTTTCATTTAACAGCATGTCATGACACCGTTTCCTGTCCATAACTGTAGATCTGTAACATTTTTATAGCCCACCGTACAATTTTACATGGATGTACGGTAACTTATGCAGACAGTTCTCTATTGCCAGAAATTTGGATTGTTTCCAATTTTTCTCTACAAAGATGCTAAAGAGTATTATTCAGCCTTTTTTTTTTTTTTAAGATGTGCAATAATTGCCTAGTGGTAAATATCTAGAATAGCTGGAACAAAGGAAATGTTCCTTTCACCCAGAGTCCTAAAGCCAAGCAGGCAGGTCACCATGGCAACCCCGCCTCACTTGTGGCATGCCCATTAGCCTCAGCTCCAGCCGGGGAGGTGGGTCAGAGCTAAGGGGAAACCATCCGTTTTCAAGCAAAATTATAAACCAAGATGGAAGAAGCATGCAAGAACATTAAAGCAAAATTGAGATGGTTTAGGATGCAGTTGTATTCTCTAGTAGATGCCGTAGCTTTTCACTCTCACAAGTCATCGATGATACTTTTCTTATCTTCATTTAGCTGATGTGTGTGCTCAGTTTCTCCGTCGTGTCATACTCTTGGAGACCCCATGGTCACCAGGCTCCTCTGTCCATGGGGTTTCCCAGGCAAGAATACCCAGGAGTGGGTTCCCATTTCCTTCTCCAGAGGATCCTTTCAACCCAGGGATCAAACCCGTATCTCTTGCATTGGCAGGCACATTCTTTACAGCTGAGCCACAAGGGAAGCCCTCATTTAGCTGATAGGAGAGTTCAGATTGAAGAGATTAAGTAATCTCCCCAAGAGCAGACAGGAGAGATGATGAAGTCAGGGTTTGAAATTGGTCTGCATCCACTCCTCATGATTCTCCTAACCCGACCTAGGGTCACCAGCCACCCTCTCTCCTGTCACCATCCCTGAGACTTCCAGTCCGAACTCCCAGCTCTCTAGTGCATTCACTCCCACTGCATCAGACGGGGTCCACACTGGGTCTTCCTCTGGGCTGTTTCCAGGCTGCACCCTGGCCACCTGCCGCCGCACATCCTGTGCCGCCTCCACACTGAACTATGGGGAGCTCTCCCTCCCTCCACGCCTTGGCTCCCCCTGTGCCCTCAGCTTAGAGTGCCTGCTCCTCCATGGCTAATGGGCTACCTCAAGGTTTAGCCCAAGCTTTGTTTTTTCAAGAAGTCTTTCCCAACTCCCTGGTGTGTCTCTCCTCTGTGTTCCTCTGGAAGCACCTGGTTCTAACTGCAGTTTGGCCATCAGATGTGTCCGTCATCAGTGCCGATCTCCTAAATGTGAGCTCGTCGTATTTCTCTCTCCATCCCCATATCCTACCGTAGCCTTGGACACAGAGTGGGTATTCAGTAAGTGTATGCCGAGGAAACGAACAAATGACAAGGCATCTTCCTGTTCACTCTCCATTTCTGCTCCCAGCCTCAGGGACGGCTTTAACCCAAGCAGATTGAATGAGCACCCTGCCCACCAGGAGCTGCTCTCTGGTTCTCTGCCTTGCTCGTGACAGTTCCCCACCATTGCCCCACCACACCTGCTGCTAACCTCCATCCTCCTTAAGCCCCAGGCACCGCCTTTCCTACCCTTGCCTTGCCAGGGGAACTGAGGTCCCGGAGAATCACTTACATCACCGCACCTGGCCCACCTTCCTGCACATCCCAACTTGGTCAGTTTTGCCCCATTAGTCCTGGGGCCCCTTTTCTCATTCCTTGGGCTCCTCGGTCTATGCTCCTCTCCCTTGAGAAACTTCAGATAGTTTGAAAGTCACTTCTCTCTGCCTCCTAAATTGATCTCTAGCCTTGACTTCTCTTCCAAAATGTGGTCACACTTTTAAATTACAATCTGTGCAAATCCAACTTGACCAAAAACAGCCCAGGTCTTCCTCTCTCTCTCCATGGGTGTCACCATTTCCCAGCCCTTGGGAGATGATGCTCTGAGACCATGCAGATCTCCTGACCAGGCCTGACTGGAACAAGGGGGCTCATTTTCCCCATGGAGAGGGACAAGCAGCTGCTGCTGTGGGCGAATTTGGCCTCGGTCTGTAGATGTTCAGATTTGTCAAGAGAAACTGGCGTCCAGGTTTTTATGGGAAGTCCCTTGATCCTTTTTCTGGCTGCATCGCATGGCATGTGGGATTTCAGTTCGCAGACCAGGGGTGGAGCCAGTGCCCCCTGCAGTGGAAGTGCAGAGGAAGTCCCCAGGGAAGTCCCCCAGTTTTAGGTTTTTAGGGAAAAGTGTGCAGCAAATAGAGCGTCCCATTTGCCCTTCCCTCCCCTCACAGTTTCCCCTGTGACTAATGTCTTGCATCAGTGTGGCACATCCGTTATAGCTGATGAACCACACTGACACGCGATTAACATCAGTAATGTCAGGGTTCACTCTGTGTTGTATACTCTGCGGGCCTTAGTAAGGACAACTGTCATGCATTGGTCACGGCAGCGTCAGGCTCCTTGAGTCTGCTTCCCACGCTCTTCTCCCTCTGCACCCCTCTTGCACCGTCTCTACCTCGCCCCGTGTGCCTGTTTTATCACGTCTCTGGGCTCATTGGAGCGCCCTATCTCTGGCCATGGTCCGTCTCCTGTCCCTCTCGCCTCTCCACCAGACTGTCAGCTCCTTGAGGCCCTCCGAGAAGGCTCTGAGGTCTAAGAGACCCCCAGCACCTGGGGCAGGGGCTTGAATGCTTTGGGTTCTCACTGTAGCCTGAGTTAGTGCTTGCTTGTGGACCAGGTCTTGGGCTTCCATGGAAGATGCTTTGGGGGTAGTTAGCAACAGGGAGAGGGCAGGTGGCAAGGGGCAGAGACAAGGCATATCTCAAGTTTCAGTGGCTTCGAGGAGTGGGGGAGAAGGGGTGTTCCAGTAAGTCTGGTTGTATTTATTCGTTTTACAATATTTCTTCATTTAGTGGCATTGGGTCTTCACTGTGGCACGTGGGATCTTCATTGTGTCATGCAGGGTCTTTCATTTCGCTGTGGAAGCTCTCCAGTTATGGTGCTCAGGCTTCGTTGCCCTGCAGCATATGGGATCTTAGTTCCCCGACCAGGGATCGAACTTGTGTCCCATGCGTTGCAAGGTGATTTCTTAACCTCTGGACCACGGGGAAGTCCCAGTCCAGTTTTAGAGAAGGGAGCGATGAGAACAGACCCGGCTCTGGGTGGTGCAGTGCTTGACTCCTTAGCAGGAGTGAGTGGAGGTCTCCAGAGCTCAGGGCCAGAGCCACCCGCTGAGGATGCCCCCTGCTCCCCACGTCTTCCCTTCCCCTCTTGCCCAAGCAGCTGCCTCCTGTGGGAAAGTGGATGAGCGAGCAAGTGTGGGGAAAGAAGTTAGGAACACCTCCCTAGTGGGCTGATCTTCCTTCTGATCTCCAGTCCCTGTGGTAATCCTGGGCTCCCTCCTCCTGGCACACCCAACTCTGCCCCTATTTAGGCAGAAGAGGACACTCACCTCGCAGTCTGCTGAAGGAGCCCAGAGCGGTGACTTCCTGTAACGCGCCTCTCGGCCTTTGCACGCACTGTCCCTTCTCCCAGCCATGCCCTCTCCAGACAGACAGATCCTCTCTGACCTCTTATGCAGCGAATACGTGTCACCTTCTCTGTAAAGCTGACCTAAACTTTCCCCTCAAACCCGAGGGCACCCCCTTCCCGCAGATGCCACCACAGAACTGCTCCTGTCATCCACACAGTGTCTGACCCACTGGGCCTCCTGTTGGTGCGACTCCCTTGTTCTGTATAAGCAACACTATGGTTTTCCCCTGATGCTGGGAAAGATTGAGGGCAGGAGGAGTAGAGGGCAACAGAGGATGAGATGGTCGGATGGCATCACCGACTCAGTGGACATGAGTTTGAGCAGACTCAGGGAGAGACAGGGAAGCCTGGCGTGCTGCACTCCATGGGCCCACAAAAGGTTGGACACGACTGAGTGACGGAACAGCAACACTTTGCTCTGCTTGTTGCTCCCCCGAGGCACAGCTCGTGGTGACACCACGTGCCCAGCTCTCGGTGGAGTGCCAGCCCCTGGTAGCCTCACCTTGCGGGTGATCGGTAGAGTCGTGAATGAGTGGGCCACCTCTGAGCAGAACAGTCAATGTTCTTTTATTGAGTCTCTTATATAAAAACAGATCCAGGGCCTGTCTTCAAGGAATCTAATGGCAGCTGCCGAAACAACCACACCTGAAAGAATCAGCGAACAATATATAACCAAACTAGGTATAGTAATTGCCATTTACTGAGGTGCCTGCTGCAGGCCTGGCTTGATGTAAAGAGCTCGTGCACATTGCTCTGCTCATTCCTCCCCTCATGAGCGAGGGATGGGACCAGTACTGAGGTTAGGGGACGTGACCCAGGGATGCTAACTAGTGAGCAGAGGGGCTGGGACTGCAGCCCAGGTCTGTCTGACTCCAAAGTCCATGCTCCTCACCCGCTCACTGCGTCTAGAGGTGCTCAGGGAAAGGAACGAGGGGCGGAGGGTGTGCCTGGGGAAGACTTCTTCCTGGAGGAGGATTGCTGCACCCTGGGCCTGGAAGGCAGTCAGAGCATGAGGATACTAGGGGGGTACTCGGAGGCTGGCCAGCGTGGAGGCTCCGGGAGTTCCAAGGCCTGGGGTTGGGGCAGCCGCCACTCCTGCCTGGGGCACTCTGGGTGTCCCACAGAGATAGCTCTTTCCTGCTAGGCCCCTGTAGCCCTTCCCCTGCCCCCGGAGAGCTGCTGAGTCTGCCTGAGAACCACACTTGCCACATCTGTGGGTTAGGGCTGTGGGTGTGGATGGTCGCGGTCAGAGGCTGCAGAGCTGGCTCCTCCTGAGGGGCTGCCCCACCCAGCCTGTGGGACCAGTTTCCAGGGGGCAGGAACAGGTTTCTGAAAAGTACACTGCCCTCATTCCCCAGACTGGTAGACACACCCAGAGGACCCTGAGGATCTGCTGTTTCCCCCAGCTGGGAGTCCGCTCCCGGCCTGCAGTTGCGGGGTGGCCAGGGGGAGGTGTCCTCTGGGCTCCATGTTTGCTGGGGGTGTGGCTTTACCCCAGGTGCTGGTGGCTCTGAACCTTCTTGGCTCACTGAAATTCGATGGCAAGCCTTGGAATCCCTATCCCCAGCGCTTTACATACACATATGTTCCTGTACACACACACACGTGTGTGCACACACACACTTTTACCTGTAATTTTATGAACTTCCTAAGGCTGGGGGATGTTCTTGGACCTCAGTTGCAGCTGATGCTCGCGCTCTCCTGAATGTGGTGACGTTTATAGTAAATAGTAGCAGCCTGGTACTACTAATAGTAATAAAGTCACCAATCTTTACTTATAATTTGTGGCTAGGAAGTATGTTCACATCCATGATCTCGTTTTAGCTTCCCATAGCCCTGGCCCAGTGGGAATTAACAAGCGAGAGTCGGGAGAATTACTCAGTCTAGCCAAGGTCATACCTCGGAAATGGCCAAGGGGAGTCTCAACCTCAGGGAGCTTCTCTAGTGGCTCAGATGGTAAAGAATCCACCTGCAGTTTGGGAGACCCGGGTTCGATCCCTGGGTTGGGAAGATCCTCTGGAGAAGCAACTAGCAACCCACTCCAGTATTCTTGCCTGGAGAATTCCATGGACAGAAGAGCCTGGCGGGGTCCAGGGGTCTCAAAGAGTCAGAGACAACTGAACGATTAGGCATGCAGGTACAGGGAATCATCAAATTCTACACCTTGAATATATATAATTTTTAATTGTTAATTATGCCTCAGTAAAACTAGAGAAATAATTTTAAAAAGAAATACCCTTTATGTTGTGACCAAGGACACGCATATGGTCATGTGTAGCAAAACAAATATAATAACATACATAACAGGTATCACAAGTAATACTTATCTGGACTCTATAAATGCTAGTCATGATCCACTAAACTGCCTTTGTGATCTGCTGACAGATTGTGAACTGCAGTTTGGAAAACACTGCATTAATAGACACAGTAATCGTGGTTTTAATTACTAGTGAGCTGTCTGGAAATTATGTGTATTTTGCTGAGGTTAGGTGTTTGACCCTGGCTGTGGACAGGCTGCAGTTCAGGTGCAAGCCATTCAGCTAAGGAGAGACCCATTCACTCTCCTGGGCTTTGGTTCTTCTCTCCCTGTGGTAAGTTTAAGGACTGGCACTGGGACTACTGGTCTTTCAATCCTGTTGCTCATCTATTCATATATTCCCACTGTTCAGTACAGATCTCGTTTCATTCTGACTGTGTCAAGCCACCGCTAAGTGACCTCAGACAAGCTGTCTCCTGTCTGAGGTCTTCATCTACAGAATAGGAATAGAGGTGGGTTGAACTAGTGTTGCTTCTAAAGGAGGGATTTTGCAGCAGTAAGTGGCGCATGATTGATGTGTATGTTATATGTACATGCTGTCATCTGAGTGTTTGCATCCCCTGCCCCAGGATTCATATGTTGAAGTCCTAATGCCAGTCAGTGCGTTGGTATTAGGAGGTGGGCATTTGGGAGGCAATCGGGCAGAACCTTCATGAGTGGGATTAGTGCCCTTGCATAGAAGAGGCCTGAGAGAGCCCCCTTGCCCTTCCTGCCATGCGAGGGTCCAGCAGGAAGTTGGCAGCCTGCAGCCCACAAGAGAGCCTTCCCCAGGGTCCAGCCATCCTGGTGCCTAGTCTTGGACTTCCAGCCTCTAGAGCCATGAGGAATAAATATTTGTTGTTTATAAGCTACCCAGTTTATGGTGTTTTGTTAAAGCAACCTGTAGGGACTAAGACAGTGTCTATATATTTATGATTTATACTTTTTTCCGGAAGATTTGGAGAAAATGAAATTTTATATTAATACAAGCATAGCTAACTTATGGAGCAGACTATAAAACTCAACAATGCTTTTTTAATATATACTTCTTTTTGTTGTGGTAAAATATATATTATATAAAATTTAGCATTTGAACGATTGTCGAGTGCCTGATTCAGTGACACGCAGTACACTCACAGTGTTGTGCAGCCATCACCACTGCCCATTTCCAGAGCTCCTTCGTCATCCCAAACAGAACTCTGTACCCAGTAAACAGTAACCCCCTGTCTCCTCCTCCCCCTAACCTCTGGGAACCACCATTCTACTTTCTCTCTGTATAGATTTGAATTTGTACCTGATACAAGTGAAATCAACAACGTTTGTCCTTCGGTGTCTGGCTTACTTCACTTAGGATGCTTTCAAAGTTCAGCCATGTTGCTGTATGTGTCAGAATTTCACTCTTTTTTGAGGCTGAATAATATTCCATTGTATGTATATTCCATGTTTTGTTTACCCGTTTATCTGTTGATAGACAGTTGGATCATCTCCACCTTTTGGCTGTTGTGACTAATGATGCTATGAACACAGGTGTACATGCATCTGTTTACTGCCTGCTTTCAGTTCTTTTGGGTATATGAGGATTGGCCTTTTCATACCATTCATAGGGTTCTCAAGGCAAGAATACTGAAGTGGTTTGCCATTCCCTTCTCCAGTGGACCACGTTTTGTCCTTATTGCAAAATTCAGACTTAACTTGAAGAAAGTAGGGAAAACCACTAGACCATTCAGGTATGACCTAAATCAAATCCCTTATGATTATACAGTGGAAGTACAAATCGATTCAAGGGATTAGATCTGATAGACAGAGTGCCTGAAGAACTGTGGACAGAGGTTCGTGACACTCTACAGGAGACAGTGATCAAGACCATGCCCTCAAAAAAGAAATGCAAAAAGGCAAAATGGTTGTTGGAGGAGGTCTTACAAATAGCTGGGAAAAGAGGAGAAGCTAAAGGCAAAGGAGAAAAGGAAAGATATACCCATCTGAATGCAGAGTTCCAAAGAATAGCAAGGAGAGATAAGAAAGCCTTCCTAACTGATCAATGCAAAGAAATAGAGGAAAACAATAGAATGGGAAAGACTAGAGATCTCTTCAAGAAAATCAGAGAAACCAAGGGAACATTTAATGCAAAGATGGGCACAATAAAAGACAGAAATGATATGGACCTAACAGAAGCAGAAGATATTAAGAAGAGATGGCAAGAATACACAGAAAACCATACAAAAAAGATCTTAATGACCTAGATAACCACAGTGCTGTGATCACTCACCTAAAGCCAAACATCCTGGAGTCCCAAGTCAAGTGGGCCTTAGGAAGCATCACTACGAACAAAGCTAGTGGAGGTGATGGAATTCCAGCTGAACTATTTCAAGTCCTAAAAGATGATATTAAAGTGCTGCACACAATATGCCAGCAAATTTGGAAAACTCAGCAGTGGCCACAGGACTGGAAAAGGTCAGTTTTCATTTCAATCCCAAAGAAAGGCAGTGCCAAAAGTGTTCAAATACCGCACAATTGCACTCATCTCACATGCTAGTAAAGTAATGCTCAAAATTCTCCAAGCCAGGCTTCAGCTGAACTAAGGACTTCAGATGTTCAAGCTGGATTTAGAAAAGGCAGAGGAACCAGAGATCAAATTGCCAACATCTGAAAAAAGCAAGAGAGTTCCAGAAAAGCATCTACTTCTGTTTATTGATTATACCAAAACCTCTGACTGTGTGGATCACAACAAACTATGGACAATTCTGAAAGAGATGGGAATACCAGACCACCTTACCTGCCTCCTGAGAAATCTGTGTGCAGGTCAAGAAGCAGCAGTTAGAACCAGACATGGAACAAGAGACTGGTTCCAAGATGAAGCTCCAGTACTTTGGCCACCTGGCGTGAAGAGCTGACTCATTGGAAAAGACCCTGATGCTGGGAGAGATTAAGGGCAGGAGGAGAAGGCGACGACAGAGGATGAGATGGTTGGATGGCATCACAGACTCGATGGACACGAGTCTGAGCAAGCTACAGGAGTTGGTGATGGACAGGGAAGTCTGATGTGCTGCAGTCCACGGGGTCGAAGAGTCAGACACGACTGAGCCACTGAACTGAGCTGAATCTCTTATCGGTCATATTTTTTGCAAATATTTTTCTCTCATTCTGTGGGCTATCAGTATTTTCTTGATAGTGTCCTTTAATGCTCAAAAGATTTTAATTTTCATGTCTGAAGGTGTTGTGGGGCTGCGCCTAGACTCTGCCTCGCACCCCCTTCCGCAAGTGCAAATTCAGTCCTCTGTGGTAGTGAGTACCTTTGTTGATCCTCTGGCACAGTGATGGGATGCAAACGCTGAGCTGTTTTCTCTTTACCATGAAGGACATCTAGACAAGAGCCCTGGAGGAGGCAGAGGATCAGAAAGGTGACTAGGACACTGCTCTTCTGTCCTCAGCCAGCTCAGGCCCCAAGCCTCACCAGCAGCAGCCCCTTAGCCAGCAGCTTCCTACCATGCCCATGAATGTGGGGCCTTACCTGGACCAACCTGTGTTCAGACACCTCTGAGGCCTGCCCAGCCTAGGACAGGCCAATGAGTAGGGGAAAAGGTGACTCTGGTTCCCTCTCCAGGTACACTGCACTGGTTTCTCACGGTAACTGAACTCCTGTTATTAACCTTGCTTCTTTTGATCAATGAATGTGATCATGCATCCCACGGTACTTTGGACAGATGACCTCTCTGAGCTTTCTGATCTCATTTTTCCAATTTTTCTAAAAGCAAGCTATGGAGAAATTCCCTACCAAACAGCATTCTTTGTCTTTGCTATATATGCCCAATGAGAAATTTTATGTTTTCCAACATGATATTTTTCAGAAAAGAGGGAATTTGGCCCATCCAGAGTTCTTCCTATTCGGAGTCCGTCTGTTCCTTTATTTTGAGCAGTGGATGGGATGTTTGGGGGAAGACGTGATCACCTGAATCTTTCCCCATTAGTGTTTGTTTGGGATCCTTTCAGAAGGCACCTCACATACATGATCAATTTAAAAAAAGAGAGAGACAAAAATGTAATACAGATTGAGATTTATTCCCAGAAATCTGATCTCCAATTTACAAGTACTGGTTTTGTTACAAAGGAGCTTTTAATGATCCCTGTAAAGTAGTAGTAGGTCTGGAGAGAGTAGCCATGCAAACTAACTAGGGCCAATCACTTGTTTACCATCACTGTATTTCATCAGTTACTATGTGTACATAAAAAACAAAAAACAAAAAAACATTAAAACAGCTCTGAAATCAGGATTCATTTCCAATCAGCTCTGTCTCATGATTATAGCTGGTGATTTTTTTGTGTGTGTTATCTTAGTGGTATGCAAAGTGGTGGTGTGACTTCCAGCTGGGCACTTCTGAAGTTCCTGGAAATACAGTACTTTCGGGTCCCTGAGCGCTAGAGGAACCCCAACCTCACCACCAGGTGGCGCAGCAGAGTAAGTGTGTCGGGCTGAGTCCTGTGTCAGCTCCGCTCCCACCCTTTGCCCCTACACAAATAGCTTCCAACAAGCAAATTCATTCCTGACTGAGCCACCGGAGAAGCCCACAAAACCACTAAGATGCCCTGTTTCGTTAGCAGGTGAAGTCTCTGCAGCTTACCCTCTGCAGGGCTTTTACGCACCTTTCTTGAAAGTTCGTGTGAGGCTGATGATACGCGTCAGCTGAACTCATGGGTTCAAGCCCAGAATCCTGAAAGGGCTCATTTGGGCTCATTCAGAGGCGCAGCCACTCTGGGGCACCCTCTGCTCATGCAGGAGGGGAGGTGCCTAGGCAGCACTTCTCATCAGTGTACACATCTCTAACTCCACTCATTTTTCCAGTGAGACAGCATCCATCCGGCTAATTAGCAAACCCTCTGGTGTTGATCAAAAGCAACCCCAACTGAACCAAAGTTGTGGCCTCTGGAATGTGAGCTTATGGTTTGTCTTTCAAATGCTAATGAACCACAACCCCAGGGATATGGGTTAAAACTAACATTTTCACATCACACTGTCTGTGTGAAGTGTTTGAAAGCAATTTGCCATAGAGTGCCCTAATAGTAAATGAATACTTGTGACTTGGGATACATTTTTAGCAAGAGCATTAAACACAACTTCAAAAAATATAGCTTTCTTCCTTTCTTTTTTAAACATTTCAGCTGCATCCTCTGGCATGTGGGACTTTAGTTCCCCGACCAGGGATCAGCCCCACCCCCCATGCATTGGAAGGCAGAGTCTTAACCACTGGACTGCTAGGGAAGCCCCCAAAAGTGTAGCTTTCAAATAACTTAGCGGGAAATGAGAATATTTTTCACTTTAACTGTGTTGGGTGACTCCGAAAAGTGTTAAATGAAGATCCTTTGGTCAAAGATGCATATGGAGATTATGAATACACTTATTTCTATGAACTAGAAGTGGAAACACAATTTTTTAAAATTAATGCTATGTTAGATATGGTAAGGGATTCTAAATAGGTATGTCTAACTAAATTAATAAATTAATGTAATAAAGAGAGTGTGTACTCATTATCAGAGAAATGCAAATCAAAACCACAATGAGGTCACACCGGTCAGAATCACCGGCTGCTATCAAAAAGTCTACAAGCAATAAATGCTGGAGAGGGTGTGGAGAAAAGGGAACCCTCTTACACTGCTGGTGGGAATGCAAACTAGTATAGCCACTATGGAGAACAGGGTGGAGATTCCTTAAAAAACTGAAAATAGAACTGCCATTAATTAGTTCAGTTCAGTTCAGTCACTCAGTCGTGTTCGACTCTTTGTGACCCCATGAATCGCAGCACGCCAGGCCTCCCTGTTCATCACCAACTCCTGGAGTTCACTCAGACTCATGTCCATCGACTGAGTGATGCCATCCAGCCATCTCATCCTCTGTCGTCCCCTTCTCCTCCTGCCCCCAATCCCTCCCAGCATCAGAGTCTTTTCCAATGAGTCAACTCCTCGCATGAGGTGGCCATACGACCCAGCAATTCCACTGCTGGGCATACACACTGAGGAAACCAGAATTGAAAGAGGCACATGTACCCCAATGTTCATCGCAGCACTGTTTAGCCAGGACATGGAAGCAACCTAGATGTCCATTGGCAGACGAATGGATAAGAAAGCTGTGGTACATATACACAATGGAATATTACTCAGATATTAAAAAGAATGCATTTGAATCAGTTCTAATGAGATAGATGAAATTGGAGCCTGTTATACAGAGTGAAGTAAGTCAGAAAGAAAAACACCAGTACAGGATACTAACGCATATATATGGAATTTAGAAAGTTGGTGACGATGACCCTATATGCGAGACAGCAAAAGAGACACAGATGCATAGAACAGTCTTTTGGACTCTGTGGGAGAAGGTGAGGGTGGGATGATTTGAGAGAATAGCACTGAAACATGTATATTATCATATGTGAAAGAGATCGCCAGTCCAGGTTCAATGCATGAGACAGGGCGCTCAGGGCCGGTGCACTGGGATGACCCTGAGGGAAGGGATGGGGAGGGAGGTGGGAGGTGTGTTCAGGATGGGGAACACATGTACACCCATGGCGGATTCATGTCAATGTATGGCAAAATCCACCACAGTATTATAAAGTAATTAGCCTCCAATTGAAATAAATAAAAAAGGAAAAACAAAACAAAGAATGGCAAAGAAAAAGAGAGTATGTACTAGTTTATTTGCATCCCTAGAAGTTATCAGGCTTCCCTGGTGGCTCAGCTAGTAAAGACTCTGCCTGCAATACGGGAGACCCAGGGTTCAGTCCCTGGGTTAGGAAGATCCCCTGGAGAAGGGAATGGCAACCCACTTCATTCTTCTTGCCTAGAGAATTCCATGGACAGAGGCACCTGGTGGGCTTTTTTTTCCTTTTTGGACTCTCGTGTGGGAAGTAGGCCATCTGTTTATATTCGGCTACCTCATATGTGATGTTTTGCTGGCCTTGTCCTTTCAGGCCTGGGATACAGTGTGTAGGCTGTCTACTGGGTGGGGGCAGTGAGGGAGCGGGAGTGGGGAGACCAGGAATAAGGATGGAGCACTAGCCAGAGACAGATTGTTGCAGTGTTAATTGCTCAGTGGCATCTCACTCTGTGCCACCCCATGGACTGTAGGCTGCCAGGCTCCTCTGTCCATGGGATTCTCCAGACAAGAATCCTGGAGTGGGCTGCCATTCCCTTCTCCAGGGGATCTTCCTGACCCAGGGATCAAACCCCCGTCTCCTGCATTGCAGGCAGATTCTTTACTGTCTGAGCCACCAGGGAAGCCCAAACTTGACTCTCTTTAATCAAAATCGATTCTATTTTTTTATTTTATTTTTTGAAGGGCTTAGTTGACCCATAGTGTGAGGGATCTTAGTTTCCCAACCAGGGATCAAACCTGTGTTCCCTGCCTTGGAAGGCAGATTCTTAACCATGGGACCACAGCTGAAAGTCCCTCAGTTCTCTTTTTAAAAGGAAACTTATGCCTCTTAATGTTTTCTTTTCAAAGAGAGGACTTATGTTTCCACTATAATTCAGAAAAATTTCAATTAAGACATCTTCTTGTTCTCCTAGTTACTGGTACAACCCCCTAATCCCCAAAAAAGTGGTCCCTGAAGTTCACCTTAGGGGCCCACAGAGTGCCGTTTCAAAGTCTCCAATCTCTATGCAGCCTGTAGCCCTCAGATCAAATAACACAACTCCAGAAGCATCACCATCCCCACCCCAACCCTCCTCTACCTCCATCCACGCAAACCAGAAATCAAATGATATCTCTATCTACTATCTGTGAGATCTTCTGCAAGCCCCCTCACTTTTCAACACTTTGGTTTTCCTGCCTGTAAAATAGAAAATTAATTTTCCTATCTGAAAATTAGTAACAGGAGCAAGTGCTTATTGGCGCTTTCCCTGAGGGCAGGCCCTTTGCATGGGTTCTTCTCTCATTTAATCATAATCACCACACTAGGAAGAAAGTACCACTGTTATTTCCATTTCACAGATGGGGAAACTGAGGCATAAGGAGTTACGTTGCTTGCCTGGAATTGCACAGGAAATGGCAAACTGGTCTTGGAACTGATGTGGCTTTTGTCCAGTCTGGAGGCCCTGAACTGCTCTGCCTGGCGATATGAGCCAGGGTGGTGAGGGTGAAAGAGACCAGACAGGCGGGCAAGGTTGCCAGCACAGGCCTGATGTAGAGTGGGTGGGAGGTCCTCGCCTTCAAGGGTGACTTGTCCTGGTTAGCTGAGTTCATATCTGTCTTATCTTTTTCTTTATGCGTTTCTTGGAGACAAGGACAGTCTTTTCAACTTCATTTTTCCTGGACATCTATTTTCCTCCATTCTGTGTGTCACAAACCCATGCAATTTTTATTTCAGCTCAATTCGCATGTTTTCCCTCCAGCTGCTGCAGCTCACAGGGTGTAATCATCTTTACATTGAGCCCTTACTCTTATTCATTACATGATAAAAATGCCAGACACCTTGGCTGAATGAAGAAGAGGATGAATCATATGCTGCTTCGTATTGCCCTCCTGTCGTATGTTTCACTGGGTCAGTCTTCCTGGATGGTGTGTGCTGTGAGGGGAGGGACCATTGCTTTCCTTTTTCTTGCTCATGGCATTGAAATTCAGGGAGAACCAGGGGACCAAGGTAGGCCGGCCCATGGAGACCCAGCCTTGGTCCCATCATTGCTAGGGGTTTTTGTGGTATTCCCCTGGAACCTCAGGCTGAGACTGTCACCTCTCTTCCTGGTGCCAGGTGAGTTAGTGGTGCGTCTGGGGGTGAAAGTGGCTTGGTAATTTAGGCTGGAAATCTAGGAGAACCAAGACATGCCAGGTCCACTTACACAGCTGCTGCTCATTTGTTTGCAAAGTATCAACTCTTCTTCTTTAACCTGGGCAAAATGTACCCAGGTAACATGTAACAATTAAAAAAAAATTATTTTCTTTATTATTTTGTCATTCAGAAATGTTCTGTAACTACTTTTTTAATGTGGTAAAATATACACAACATAAAAAAAATTTATCATTTTTAAGTGCATTTTACATTTATAGTATTGAGCAACCATTACCACTACCCCTTTTTAGAACTTTTAATCCTCCCAAACAGAAACTCAGTACCCCTTAAACAACAGCTCCGATTCCTCCCTCCCCACCAACCTCTTTTCTGGCTCTGTAAGAGCCTATGCCAGGCCCCTCATGTAATTGGAATCATACAATATTTGGCCTTTTGAGACTGGCTTATTTCACCTGGTGTAATTTTTTCAAGTTTCATCCATGCATTAGAACTTCATTCCTTTTTAAAACTGAGTAATATTCTATTGCATGCGTAGACCCCATCTTGTTTATTTGCTAGTTTATTTATCCACAAGCTGATGGGTGCTTGGGTTGTTTCTGAAGCCACACTCCTTGGATGGGATTTGAACCCATGATCACTGATTTAGGAGGGGACTCAAACCCACTCTTTTAATTGAAACCACTCGCCTGGTGTTCTTTTGATTCATTCCAAAAAGAATTCAGCATGCGGCAAAGCCATAGGCAAAGAGTGAGTTTATTAGTATAGGATGCTTGTAAGAGATATATGTGGGCAGGCAAAGGAGCTCAGCCTCTAGAACAAAGAGAGCTGCATCTTAGAATCAGAGAAAAAGTGAGGAGGGGAGAAGACCACCTCCTTCCTCATTCTTGGGCAGACATCAAGGCTTACATCATTAATTCCTCCTTTGACCCTGTGTGGTCTAACCAGGACTGTGATGGCCCTAGTAAATCACAGGTATATTAGCAAAAGGATGGTAACATTACTGAACTATGGTAATTCATCTCAGGTTTTGGTGCAATGTCCCCTTTCACCTAGGTTCTTTCCCCTTTCACATATTTCCCTCTTGACTACATGAGGAGATTCTGCTCTTCAAGGACCATTAGCTCCCTGACTTCGCATAACGAGACTCAGACCCCATATTGTCCTGTATTTTAACTGTCAGGGTTTGTGGCTTGAGTGTGCCTGGATGCGCTTGGATGCCCCTGGTCTTCTTTCAAGGTAGTGTAGATTGTTGCTAGGTTACTGGATTCTTTTCTTGAGTGGTCATTAGCTTAACAACAGTCTCCCAAACAGCCTTAAAATTCCCTCCCTGTCTTTAATCCTGTAGTGAGATTTCTAAACCAACTATTTTAATTGTTCTTCTCTATCCCTTTCATTGCCACCTTTTGACTGTGGTGAATAATTACTTACCCCAGTGTTTTTAATAAAAGCATATTTATGATGAAACATAACTACATTATATTTTGCTACATAGTTTCAGATAATATAACACAAAGAACATAACATAAAGAACTATAATAAGAAGCAAAAGTACAAGCAAAGCACAAAAGCAAAAGCACACCTTAGGTTCAAAGGGTGAACAACTTTGCATCATTAAGAAAGCATTTGCTGAAGGCCCAGGGTGAGCCAAGCACACACCCTGAGATTCCGGCCATCTCGGGATCATCCTCCCAGGTTGGTAGGGGCTAGGGATGTACAGGGGAGACAAGGCCTTGGCGGGTAGCTCCGCCTGCAGTCAGATGTGGTTGGTGCTACGAGAGAGGTACAAGCCAGGTCTTCCGGCCTTTTGGAGGCAGGGACAGAACCCCTTGGGAGCTCTAAAGAGGCGGCAGATTTTGGCCCAGTGACTATGGGAGTGGATGAGGCATTGACTGTGGTAAGTTCCTAGCTCTGCTCATTCTTTTGCTGAACCCAGCTACTAATAGTACTTTCCAGTTTCTTGGGCCTTTTCCTTGTCTTTGGGTTCCTCTAGTTTACATTACATAGAGCTGTTAATCCTGCATTTAAACAGTCCTGTTGCTTTGACTCCAAGTGCCTTAGATTTGCCTGGCCTGGTCCTTCTGTGTGTCTCAGGGCAGTCCCGCTCCCGTGAGCCTTCTGGAAAAGCTGCCTCTCTTTGGGAGGACACCTCTTGGTGGGCCAGACCTGGATGACACTCTGTCCAGGGGTAGCTCCTGATGCAGGGAGCGTGAGCAGCCCCAAGCTCTCCCTAAGCTGTGTGGCCTTGGGGAGGTTGCCCTACGCCTCTGACCCTCTTGTGTAACACGGAGGCACTGGGTGACCTCCATGGCCCTTTCCAGTGCTATAATTCTATGATTGCCCTATTGTGATTTAATTACCTTCCTCCATCACTCTCAGAGTGAATGACTCAGCAGTCTGTTTCTCTGTTGTTTTTAAGGCAGCCTGGTTATTTTGCCATCACAAGCAAAGGTCTGTGCTGTAGTTAAACAGTCTTGACCCAGCTGGAGTTAGGCTGACGCTCACTGGAGTTCTTCCCACTGTCCTCTTTCAGTGAAGCGGCTCAGACCCGGCTGGCCAGAGGTGCCCGGAGCCATGTCAGAACTTTGAGCAAGTCCTGGTGACAGGGACCGGCTGTCACCTACCGGTCTTCCCAGCCCGAATTCAAGATGCTGAGCCTGAAGCTACCCAGGCTGCTCAGCATGGAGCAGGTGCCGCAGGTATGTGCTCTCATTCCAGTGGTTGAGTTCCAGGCTGCGACCAGGGCTGGGCCTCTGCAACACGCCGACTGCTATCTCCACCCAATCTTCTCTGTATAGACCCAGCCTCTGCAAGGAGTCCCTCACGGATTCCCTTGGGGAATCCAGGCTGCCTGTTTCCCTCACCTGCACCAAACCTGAAAATGGAAGTGATCCTGAAACTGTTCTTGAGTTGTAGCGCTCGCCTGTGACATCTGTATTTTATCCTGAAACAGAGCCGTTATTGAGACTACAGAGTTAGGCTGCAGAGATGAAGCCAGCAGCACCGGCTGAGTGGCAGCTTTTTAAGTGTCGTCCCTCATGGGTGCTTGGAAGCAGGCGAGGGGCAGAGTCACCTGAGTGTGGCTTTGCTGTTCTCATTCCTTACAGGGGGCCTAAGCCAGGTGTGAGTTGAGGCAATCAGGGAGAGTCATTGCACCTCCTTTGCCTGAGTGCTCAAGGGCAGCCCCCCGAAACACCTGGAATGCAGTGAGAGTCTGTGTTTTTAGTGAGACAGGTGAGGCCATGCTCCGTGCTGCCTGTGAGCTGTGGCCAGTGGTGCAACTTTTCCTGCCCTTGCAAAGTAATGTCATCTCACTACACCCTTGTTTTGGTGTCATATTTCTCTCCTTTAAAAAAATTTTTTTTTTTTTTTTTTGGTCATGAGGCATGTGGAATCTTAGTTCCTGAACCAGGAATCGAACCTGTGTCCCCTGCACAGAGTCTTAACCACTGGACCATCAGGGAAGTGTCCATATTTCTTTCCTTTTTGACTGAAAAAGAATAACTGTTATTTCATGGTGAGATGTTTCACCTGGAAGACGTCACGGGAAAGGTGGGTGAGAGCTCCTTTCCACCCAGCTGACTGCCCAGCCCTTATGACCCCCCCAAAAAAACAAAGTCCCAAACAATCTTGGCACCGTGAGTGGAAGACTAAGAAGAGACAGACCACTAGACCCTCTCCCTAAAAGCCTGCAAGGCTAGGTGATGCCAGCAGGCACTGGGGTGAAATCAAAAGGCTGTGGAGCTGTTGGAGGGTGGAGCTGAAGATGCAGCAGGTAACAGACACGCTGGAAATGAAGCCGGGTCCCCACAGTGCTGTCGAGCAGGGGTCCTGCCTGCATTCTCACGAGGCTGTGGGTGTCTTCCTGGTGCGTTTCCCTGGCTGGTTCTACCCACAGAGAACTAGTGGCTGAGATGAGTAGGGAAACAGAGTGATCCTTTGATTGATGCACTTGACATTTTTATTGACTGCCTACTACGTGCAAGGCGTTACTGTGTGTGGAGCCCAGAGAAGAATCACATACCAAGCCTGCCCTTAAGGGGCTCTGTGTTGGTTGGGAAGATTTAAAATCGTGCAGGAGCACTTCCACGGCCAAGTGGGTTAGGGTGTATGCTCAGAGAGGGGCACATTTGTTCAGAGGAGGGGTTGGTCGCTTGGGGGAGGAGGGGATCAGGGAAGGCTCCGTGAAGGGGATGAGCTGTAAGATGCATTTTGAGGATGGGTAGCATTTGGGAGGTGGGGAGAGCACTCCAGGTGGAAGGAAGGGTATGAGTGAAGACCTGGAGCTGGGAAACCATGGGGCAGGTGTGGGGATTCTTGGGGCAGAGGTTACAGGTATCTTCTTGGATGTCTTCCTGGGAGTTTTGGTCAAGGGTGGGTTCAAGACTGTGCCCAGGAAAGAAATACAAGAGAAAAAGGTGTTCTCACTGGGGATCTTGGGTCCCCTGCTGGGATTCTGAATGTATGGGGGTTCTGAGGATAAGGACCCAGATGGGCCCTGAGGCTGGAGATGCTGTGTCTTCTGTCCAGTTTTCCATAAATGGTGGAGACGACAGTTTTCTTTTTAGTACAATGGCATTAGTCAGAGACAGGGGCCAACATCACGTCTCACATCTGTTTCCTTCAAAACTTTCCTTTGGCTCCCACATCCACTACTTGGCTTCCCAGCATCATGTGCAAGGGTCATGCAGCCCCAGGGGGAACACAGTGGCTCTGCCTGTCTGGAGGGTGGTTTTATTTGAGGATTTAGTTGGGGAGGAGGAATGACATCTTAAAAATATTCAGATGCAACCATTTTAAGGAGAAAATGCATAATGTGCGTGAATATTTAAAATAGGAGACTTCATAGAAATGTTAAGCTTACTTTTGGTGGGCTCTTTGGGTTCCAATACTTGGTCCGCAGAGTGACCTTAATCTCCCGACCTCAGTTTCTGCATCTGTAAAATGGGGTGGTGCTAGAATCTGCTTCCTAGGGTAGTGGTGAAAATTAAGTGAGGCAACCTATGGGAAGTACACGGCATGTGATGAAGTCAGTAATGTTGGCTGTTATTATCAACTCTCCTGTGCCCTCCGCACTTGGAGGAGTGGAGTGTGTTGGGAGGAGGCATTGAACTGCCCCTCCCATAGACTCCCTCCCCAGCTCCCTGCCTGGTATTCCCTGGCCTGACCCCTATCCACCTCCTCCATTGTTTTTTATCCATTAAACCCACTTCTCCAACCACACTGGTGCTCTCTCTAGTCTCCCCACTGGATCGGACATTCACCTTTCTTGATCTCTGTTTGAAGAAGGGTTACTCCATCTCCTCCCCTCCATTTCATCCATCCTCCTTTCTGACTCCTGCGTGGAGCTGCTGGTGCCCTCTCCCTTCAGCTGTTGGTTGACACCTCTGCACGCTGCTCTGTACAGCTGCCTCTCCCTTCATATATTAGCCAGCTGTGTGGCCTAGGCCACTTCCCTACCCTCTCCGAGCTTCACCCATCCCTGGAGGGGTGGGGCACCACCTCTTGGCATCCTTTATTCCGGCGCAATCCTGCTAATGGCTTACTTACAGGAAAGGACAGTTCTCTCTTCCTGTGGAAGGTGCATGCCTCATAATTTCAAGTCTCCCTTGTGCCTAAAAAACAGACCTGGGTACATTAGGGAGCTCTGAAAGACGTGAACAAAGAGCTCAAAGAATGGAACAAATGTCTAGGTGTTGATTCCTACCCAAACCCAACCTAGAGACAAACAGGGACGTCTAGACAGCAAGTTCATGTGGAACGTGGCATGACCCTTGGCCAGGAAACAAGAGTATTTTGGGTCATATTGAGGATCTTTTGTTAATGATAGCCCTGGCCCCCAGGCTACAGGTAAACTCACCACATTGTCTGGAAGGCCTTAATTTAGGGGCACAGGCAGGAGGGTTCCTGAGGTGCTAGCTCTAGAGAGGGAAAGCAAACCTTTTCTCAGCCTTGCACCATGCTCTGCCACTTACGGTGGGAATTTGGACAAGACTCGTAATGCTAAGCCTCAGTTTCCCTGTCTGTGAAATGGAGATAATATCTATCTCACGGATATACTGTGACGATCCAAGAAAAATGAAAGAGACTGTTGGGCTAACAATGAAGGAGCAGAAGCAGAGCCAGATCAGTGGTGCTGGGTGGTGGGCTTGGGCACCTGGAAGCAAGGAGTCAGCTCATAGCAACTGGTTTTCTCCAGCCCAGGATTTCTCAGAGTGAGTGCCTAGATCACCACCGTGGGAATCAGAAGCTTTATTAAAGTGAATTGTGATTGCAGGCATTTTTGTATTGTTCTTGATTTTAATCCAAAGAAATGCTTTCAGCATTTTGTTACTTAATGTTAGCTCTTTCTCTGGGTGTGTATATTTAAATAACCTGCCTTTCTATCCCTTGTTTCCTAGGATATTTTCCCCCCTCTAATCAGTAATAAATTCTTTTTTTGTATCATATATCTTCTGAGATGGTCATATATGACTCATTTGAAAGTTGTTAATGTGGTTAATTACATTGATTGACTTACTAACGTTAAACCAACATTGCATTTAAATATTACTTGGTCATGATGGGGTATGTTTTTAATCTGTTGCTGCAATCAGCTGATATTTTTGACTAGGATCCTTCAATCTATTTATTGAGTTGGCCTGTAATTTTTCTTTCTTATACTGCCCTTGCCTGCACTGGGGATTAAGATGATGGCAACCACAGATGAGTTGGAGAGTGCTGCAATTTTATTCTATAGAAAAAATTGTGTAATATTAGAATCATGCATTCCTGACTACTTGGTAGGCTTTACCTCTAAAGCTGTTCGATCAGGACCATCATGTTGCTCACCTCAGGGGAGCATCATTTATCTCTTACTCTATGTGAATGACACGGTGGAACTGTGCAAGGGACAACTTGATGCTACAGCTGAATTTTCTGTCGAAAGTTTTTTTAAACACTTTCATTAAAATATAATTTATGGGGCTTCCTGGTGGCTGGGATGGTAAAGAATCTGCCTGCAATGTGGGAGACCCAGGTTCGATCCCTGGGTCAGGAAGATCCCCTGGAGAAGGAAATGGCAACCCATTCCAGTATTCTTGCCTTGCGAATCCCAGGGACAGAGGAGCCCAGTCCATGGGGTTGCAAAGAATTGGACAGGACTGAGTGACTAGCACTACTGCTGCTACCATAAAATACTCCCTTTAAGAGGACACAGCTCAGTGAGTTTTAATATGTTGACACACACAAAGTATATTGTACAAAACCATCACCACAATCAATTTTAGAATGTTGTCATCACCCTGGAAAGAAAATCTGTACCAAGTAGCAGGCATTTCCCACTGCCCCCACTCCTAGGCCTGTGGCAACCACTAATTTACTTCGTCTCTATGGATGTGCCTATTCTGGATATTTCATATAAATGGGATCATGCAGTGGGTGGCCTTCTGTGAATGCATTCTTTCACTTAGCATAGTGTTTTCAAGGTTCATATGTGCTATGGCGTGGATTAGTACTTTATTTGTTCTTATGGCTGAATCGTATTCCACTTATGGATATACCAGTTTGTTTGTTCATTCATCAATTGGTGAACACTTAAGTTGTTCCCATTTTTTTTTTTGGTTATTATGAGTAATGCTATGTACGAGTTATTTGTGTACAAGTTTTTGTGTGGACATATTTTCATTTCTCTAGGTACACACCTGGGAGTGGAATGGCTGGGCCACATGATAAATCTAGGAGTAACTTTTTCTTTTATTGTGGCAAAATATGCTTAACCTAAAATTTACCATCTTAACTATTTTTAAGTGCATGGTTCTGTGGTGTTAAATACAGTTACCTTATTTTGCAGCCATCACTACCATTCATCTCCATAATCCTTTTTATCTGGTAAAACTGAAACTCTGTACCCATTAAATAAGAACTCCCCATTTTCTCCTGGCTGGTCTCTGATGACTACCATTAATACATTTTGTCTTTATGATTTGACTACGTTAAGTACTTCGTGCAAGTGAAATTATACAGTATTCGTCTTTTTGTGACTGTCTTATTTTACTGAGCATAACGTCTTCAAGTTTATTGATGTTATAGCGTATATCAGAATTTCCTTCTTTTTGTAGACTGCCCCTAAATTTAGATGACTGGTATTTTCTGTTTTTTTCTCAGTAGCCATCCTAACAGATATGAGGTGAGATCTCACTGTAGTTTTGATTTGAATTTTCCTAAATATTAGTGATATTGAGCTTCTCTGCATGTGCTTATTGGCCATTTGTATACTTTCTTCAGAAAAATGTCCATTCAAGTCTTTGGCCAATGTTTAAGTTGGGTCGTTTGTCCTTGTTGCTGAGTTGTATGAGTTCTTTTTTGAATACAAGTCCTTATCAGATACATGGTTTGAAAATGTTTTCTACCATTCTATGGTTGCATTTTCATGTTAGTCATGGTATCCCTGGAAACATGAAAGTTTTAAAATTTAATATTATCTAACCCCACTCTAGCACTCTTGCCTGGAAAATCCCATGGATGGAGGATCCTGGTGGGCCACTGTCCATGGGGTCACTAAGAGTCAGACACGACTGAGTGACTTCACTTTCACTTTTCACTTTCATGCAGTGGAGAAGGAAATGGCAACCCACTCTGGTGTTCTTGCCTGGAGAATCCCAGGGACGGGGGAGCCTGGTGGGCTGCCGTCTATGGGGTCGCACAGAGTCAGACACGACTGAAGTGACTTAGCAGCAGCAGCAACAGAAAATATCATTTTTCATCTGTTGCTTATGTTTTGGGTGTTATAACTAAAAAACGTTTGGTTTATCCAAGGTCATGAAGATTTACTCCTATATTTTCTTTGAAGAGTTTTACCCCTAAAATTTAAGTCTATGATCCATTCTGTGTGTGTGTGTTAGTTATTGTGCTTGTGTGCTAAATCGCTTCAGTCGTGTCCGATTCTGGGTGACCTTATGGACTGTAGCCCACCAGGTTTTTCTGTCCATAGGGATTCTCCAGTCAAGAATACTGAAGTAGGTTGCCATGCCCTCCTCCAGGGGATCTTCCCAACCCAGGGATTGAACCCTTGTCTCTTATGTCTCTGCGTCTCCTGCATCGGCAGATGGGTTCTTTACCACTGGCGTTAGTTATTGTGGGTGGTGTGAGATAGAGGTCCAGCTTTATTCTGGTTTTTTTTTTTTTTTTCTTAGTATGGGATATCAAGCAGTCCCAACAGCATTTGTTGAAAAGACTGTTCATTATTTCTTCAGGAATTATCTTAACACCTTTATTGAAAATTGATTGACTGTAAATGTGAAGGTTTATTTCTGGATTCTCAGTTTTATTCCATTGATCTGTTTGTCTATTCTTATGTCAGTACCTCATTGTCTTGATTACCGTGCTTTGTTGTG
The DNA here is from genome assembly GCF_014754425.2 of Oryx dammah. Lineage (NCBI taxonomy): Eukaryota > Metazoa > Chordata > Mammalia > Artiodactyla > Bovidae > Oryx > Oryx dammah. Next base: position 2,091,916 of record NW_024080602.1, on the reverse strand, counting down.
AGTTTTGGAATTGGGAGGTATGAGTCCTTTAACTCTGATCTTCTTTTTCAAGGTTGTTTTGACTGTTCAGGGTCCCTTGCATTTCCTTATGAATTTTAGGATCTATTTGTCAGTTTCTGCCAAAAAAAATGCAACCAGGATTTTAATAGGGGTTCCTTTGAATCTGTTGATCGATTTGGGAAGCATTACCATCTTAATATTATTAAGTAAATTAAATCCATGAACATGGGCTGCCTTTCCATTTGTTTAGGTATTCTTTAATTTCTTTCAGCAATGTTTTGTAGTTTTCAGTATGTAAAATTGTACCAGTAAAATGATTTGTTAAGTTTATATCTAAGTGTTTTGTGGTTTTTGATACTGTTGTAAGTGGAATTGCTTCCTTAAATTTATTTCAGATTTTCTTTGCTAGGATATAGAAGTAAAACCAAGTTTTGTATATATTGTATCTTACATGCTTGCTGAATTAATTTATTAACAGTATTTATAGTTCTAACAGTATTTTAGTGACTCCTTTAGAAATCCCTATATGTAAAAATTATATCATCTGCAAATGGAGATAGGTTTGCTTCTGCATTTTAATTTTGATGGTTTTTATTTCTTTTTCTTGTCCAGTTGACTTACCTAGACTCTCCACTACAATGTTGGATAGAGGTGGTGAGAGCGGATGTCCTGATGGTGGGAGGAAAGCTTTCTATTATATGTTAGCTCTGGGTTTCTCATAGACGGCCTTTTAGGTTTAAAGGAGTTCTGTATTATTTTACTGAGTATTTTCTGATCACAAAAGGGTGTTGGATTTGTGAAATACTTTTTCTGTGTCAACTGACATGAATATGTGGTCTTTGTTTTAATGTTCTCTTCTTGGTTAATCTTGCCAGTTTGTCTTTTAAAAAAAAATATTTGAAAAGAAGATGATTTGGGCTGGGTGGATTCTCTCTATAATGTATTTTATATCTCTGATGTCTCTGTTAGTTTTATTATTTTCCTTCTACTTTGGGTTTGTTTACTATTATTTCTCTAACTTCTTAAGTTAATCACTCTACCTCGTAATATAAACAATTAAACATATATATATATATATATATATTTCTTCCAGAGTATTGCTTTAACTGCAGTCCACATATGCAGTTCTAATTAATTTCTAACTTCCATTTTGATTTCTTATGCAACTTATGCTTGCTTAAGCTATCCATAATTGAAATGTGTTAAAATCTTCTACAGTGGTGTCATATTTGTGAATTACTCCATGTAGATAAGTCAATTTTTGCTTTATATGTTTTGAGCCTGTGTTTTTTAGGTCCATCTAAGTTCTTAATTTTATCTTCCTGGTGAAGTAAAGTTCTTATTATTTTTTAAAAGTGGTTCTCTTTATATCTAGTAATGCTTTTTGTCTTAGCATCTGTCTGATAGTCCTATAGTAACTCCAGCTTTACTGTTTTTGCTATGTGTCTGATTTATTTCTTTCCTTACTTTGGCTAATAATCTCTCCCTGTCCTTATATTTCAGTTGTGTCTCATGTAAACGGTACAGTTGGATTTTATCTTGCTTGGCAACATGTGTCATTTAGAGGGATGGTTTAGTCTGTTCCTATTTATAATGAGTATTGAAATGTTTGCATTTAGTTTGATCATCTTTGTGCATTTGTCCTGTTTTCTCTGTTGTCCTCCCTTCCCTGCATTCCTTAAGTTTTACATTCTTTTCTTTTTTCCTTTTGAACATGCTCTTTTCCCTTCCCTTGTTTTGTAATTAATATGCTAGATAGATTCTCTGAATTTATCAGTTTAGTGGTTACTCCAGCTATCTTTACATGGTATTAATATGTCGTGGTCAATAATGTCTTAACAGAGCAAAGGTTGACTTCTTGCTGACATTACCCAGCTAAGTGGTCAGTGAGGAACTGTGAAGTGTCCAGGAGAATAAAAGGTTAGCCACCTTCTAGCTGTTCCATCGGGAACATGTGGCCTCCTACATCGCCACAGAAGGGGAAGAGGGAGAGATGTCTTAGGTTGGATTTCCTGGAAACAGGCTCTGAGACAAAAGAGCTGCATGTGGGAAATTCATGAGGAACAATACTTAAGTAAGAGGGGGAAGCAGGCTTGGGTAGAAGGAGAAGTCCCATCACAGGCCTCAGCTGACCCCCCAGGGAGCTCTGGAGCAGGGTTGATCCTTCAGAATTGTCCCCAAGGAGAAAAGAAAGCCAGGACTTTGTATCCATCCTTAGTTGGGGGGGGTGGGGGGTGTGCTGCCCTTTAGCAGTGAGCATAAAGTGGGCAATGTAGCCGTTTTCAGCCAAAAGTGATTTCCACTGGGGGATGAGTGGCTCAGTTCTTAAGAGTGGAAGGGTTGCATCCCAAGTCCATGACAAGAGGGCATCATTCTTTCACTGCCCTGGCCTGGAATTAATTGCAACCAGATACAGTCAACATGGACCCAATCTAATGACAAGAAGGTCTGAGACGTGTAAGAAAGCACTTAGAGTATGTGGTGAGCACCAACTGTCTTTACTCTGCCCCTCTTCTTGGATCTGAGGACTAGTGGCTTTCAGCAATTCTAGACATTTACAGGCCTAGACATGTGATGCTTTTGAATTGTGATGCTGGAGAAGACTCTTGAGTCTCTTGGACTTCAAGGAGATCAAACCAGTCCATCCTAAAGTCCATCCTGAATATTCATTGGAAGGACTGATGCTGAAGCTGAAACTCCAGTACTCTGGCTACCTATTCGAAGAGCCAACTCATTGGAAAAGCCCCTGATGCTGGGTAAGATTGAAAGCCAAAGGAGAAGGGGGTGGCAGAGGATGAAGTGGTTAGATAACATCACCTGCTCAGTGGACATGAATTTGGGCACACTCTGGGAGATAGTGGAAGACAGGGTAGCCTGGTGTGCTGCAGTCTATGGGGGTTGCAAAGAGTCGGACTCGACTTAGCGACTGAACAACAGCTATAGACATTTACCAGTTATCTCTTCAAATATCACATCAGAATCACTGTATTTTCTCCTTCCAGAGAAATTTTCACCATGTCTCTTATTTGCTTTTTCACATCTTCTATTTTGTAATCTCTCTGACTGCATCCTGGGTAGTTTCTCTGAATGTACTTTCAGTTGGCTGATTTCCCCACCAACTTGGTGTACTATGCTATTTATCCTTTCAATGAATTTTTATTTGTTCTTGTTTTCAATTTTTTAAAGTTGCATTATCTTCTTTTCAAATCTGCTTGTTTATTGTTTCTATGTTTAGCTCTTTCTTTAAACATACTTGAACATAATTATTTTATATTTCAGTATCTGTTCTTTGGTCTTTCTGCTGTCTCCTGTTTTTGCTGTTTCTCATTCATGGCATTTTGTTTTCAGGTGTGTGCATGCTTGTATTAAAATAGAAATTCTTCAGAGAGGATTTGCATTTGTTTTGTTACTTGCCTGAGGAAACTATAAAACTTTGATTTCTGTTTGTAACCATGGTAAGTTTTCCACTTGAGACTTCTCGGACCATGGTGGTGGTATGGATTTGGACCACGGACCCCCTGTGAAGATGAGCTGATGGTCCTAAATTCTTGGGAGAGATTTTTTTTTTTTTCAGAGAGACAACTTTTGTAACTGTCTTGTTCTGTCTGGTAAGATTTATTTTGCATTCACTTATCTTTAAAGTCCTAGTTTTATTGATGAAGTCACCTATTAGATTCCCTGCTTTTGATGGGTCTTGGATTTCATCTTTTATTTGCAAAGCTTGGCAGCAGAAACTCTGATGGTGAAAGCAGTGTACCTCATAGAGTTCCTGGTTTCCTTTGTTTGAGGGCTTTATGGCTTTCTTCCTTTTGTGCCATCTTGCTAATACATTTATCCAGTACATGATTCAGACTTCATGTTGCATTTTAATTGTTTTCTTTGAAGGATCTTCATAACATCTAATCCACCATTCTACCAGAACCAGAAGTTCCCCAGCTATTCTTCCAGGCCCTTTCTGCATCACAAGGGTCCAGCCATCCCTTCCTTCTGAAAACTTTTATAACATCTAGCATATCCATGAAATGCTTGTAGCAATCCTTGACTCCACTAGGCTGGATGTAGTGAAGCATCCTGGGCTTTTCAATCTAACTAACAAGGGTTTGCATCTTGCTTCTGGTATTTCTTCTGACTTTGGAAATTCCATTTCATAGAACTTCACTTTCCTCATCTGTAGAATGGGCTTGACAGTCGTTACCTTTCAGTGCTCTCATGATGAACAAATAAAACTGGGTTTTCCCCTGCCATGCGCTGGATCTGAATCAGAATAAATAAAGGTCACAGACTATATGTCTAAATATGTAAAAGTCAAAATGAAGCTCATAGTTACATGAATTCTACCTTGACAAAAATCCCTTCATAATGACAAAAAAACAATATGTAAAACTGTGATTCCCAGGTGGGGCTGGTGGTAAAGAACCTGCCTGCCAGTGCAGGAGACGTAAAAGATGCGGGTTCGATCCCGGGTCAGGAAGATCCCCTGGAGGAGGACATGACAACCCATACCACTATTCTTGCCTGGGAAATCCATGGGCAGAAGAGCTTAGTGGGCTACAGCCCATGGGGTTGCAAAGAGTTGGACACAACTGGAGCACCTTAGCGCAATGCCAATAGAATGCCAAAGACAACTGAACTTAATTATTATTGTACATGTCTGGATATGATGTTGATGAATTAGTGATGTTTGAATGAGTATAATAGCATATTACAAAGCAGAGACATTACTTTGTCAACAAAGGCTATGGTTTTTCTAGTGGTCATGTTTGGATGTGAGAGTTGGACTGTGAAGAAAGCTGAGCACTGAAGAATTGATGCTTCTGAACTGTGGTGCTGGAGAAGACTCTTGAGAGTCCCTTGGACTGCAAGGAGATCCAACCAGTCCATCCTAAAGGAAATCAGTCCTGGGTGTTCATTGGAAGGACTGATGTTGAAGCTGAAACTCCATAATTTGGCCACCTGATGCAAAGGGCTGACTCATTTGAAAAGACCCTGATGCTGGGAAAGATTGAGGGCAGGAGGAGAAGGGGACGACAGAGGATGAGATGGTTGGATGGCATCACCGACTCAATGGACATGGATTTGGGTGGACTCTGGGAGTTGGTGATAGACAGGGAGGCCTGGCGTGCTGCAGTTCATGGGGTTGCAAAGACTCGGACATGACTGAGTGACTGAACTGAATTGAACTGAATACACATAATTCATAAATTTGCATGTTTATTCTATAACATTTATTTTTCTTGCCTTCACTTCAGCAAAATTATGATAACTTTGTAATCAACATTATCACATAATTTATGTTCTATTAACAATGATGCCAAATTAGATCATTATTCATGAATCATAGTTCTTAGATATTTTTTAAAAATTTTAGTTACTTTCATTTGCAAGAAATTTCTGTTGACTTTTTACTCAACTCTGCTGAGGCAGAGGAACTGGAATTATCAAAAATATTCTTAAAGCCACCTTTAGAATCAGAAATTACTATAAATTTTGCTTCTCAGTTTCAAACATGGTAATGCAGTTTCATATAATGATTATAACTGAGCACTAGAATTATGAAATATTTTAAATTCATATGAATCATCTTATGTTGCTGTTTTCACTCTCTTAAAACAGTATCTGTATCTATAGTTACTTGATTTTTCTTTTTTTCAAGAAAAAATTATTATTAAAAAAACTGAAAGTAGTATCTTGCTCAGTTATTATACTTCAGTCAACAATGTCCAGAAAAATAATTTCTGTGGGAATCAATTTCAAGATTGTGAATCTTCTCTTTCATAGTCCACAGACGTTCTTGTGTCCTTATTTGAATTTTATTTTATTGAAATATCATTTTTCTTGAATATTTCATGTGTGGTCCCTTTAGAAAAGTTCTAGAGATATTTAAAATAATAAATATACATTTTTAATCCCTTTAAAAGTGAAATTAGCCAAATCTAGATTTTTTGGAGGCTTTTGCTAAACACATCCCATAGCAAATATCTGTGGACAGCTCAGGTTCAAAACCAGCGTCATTTCCCATAAAAAGGTGGGATTTGCTCTATTTGAGGACCTTCTGTTGTTTCACTGATTTCTTTGTCATGTTGCCTAAATTTTATCTAAGTGTGTAATGACATTTATTTGGCCTTCCCATTGCATGCGTAAGAGTGGTTTATGGTCAGATTTGATATGTGTTTCAGCAAGATGTCCCATATTGGGGAAACTTCAGAGGATGTCACATATAATCTTTGAATTGTTTCAAAGCAAGGCATCAGTTGTCCTAGTAAGAAACTGAAACCATGTGCTACCGTCTCCAGTTCTAAGAATGGTTTTGGATCTGGGGACAAATTCCACCTTGTATTAGTTTTCTCCTATCACCATAACAAATTATGGCAAATCTGATAGCTTAAAAAGAGGATAGATTAAAAAAAAAAAAAGAGGATAGATTATCTTACAGTGCTGTCATTTAGAAGTCTCACACGGGTCTTGCTAGACTAAAATCAAAGTGTCAGTGGAGGCTCGATGGGAGAATCTGTTTTCTTGCCTCTTCCAGCTTCTGGCGACCACCCACATTCCTTGGCTCCTGGCCCATTTCCTCCACCTTCAAAGCCAGCAGTGTTGCAGTTGTCAACCATTCCTCCATAGCCACATCTCCTCCTTTCCTCCGCTTTTAAGGACCCTCATGATTACATTAGGCCTACCTGGATAGTCCGGACAATCTCCCTATTTTAAGGTCAGCTGATTAGCCGCTTGAATGCCACCCATGACCTTAACTCCCCTTTGCCATGTAACCTAACATGCTTACAGGTGCTGGCAGTTAGGACAAGGACGTTCTTGGGAGGACATTGTTTTGCCTACTACAGATTTTCCAATCATGTTATCACAAGCTTGCCCATGGCAGATTTTTAAATCAATGCCTAGAATTTAAAATTGGTTTTCTAGTTCTTAGATCAAAGACTATATATTATACTGATGGAATGTATCATTATACTGATATTATTCTATATATGCTGCTGCTGCTGCTAAGTCGCTTCAGTCATGTCCAATTCTATGCGACCCCAGAGACAGCAGCCCACCAGGCTCCCCCGTCCCTGGGATTCTCCAGGCAAGAACACTCCAGTGCATAAAAGTGAAAAGTGAAAGAGAAGTCGTTCAGTTGTGTCCGACTCCTAGTAACCCCATGGACTTCAGCCCACCAGGCTCCTCTGTCCATGGGATTTTCCAGGCAAGAGTACTTATATAGTATATGTTATTATACTGGCGAGATGCTCCACCGTTTCTCCTTCATCACTTCTTCTATAGATCAGCACTCTGTATTATGCCCATCATTCAATGGACTTCTCACCCTGGTACACCCTACCTGCACCTTACTTTTTAAGAACGTACTATATGTCTTTTTTTTTTTCACTTTATTGTTCATTAAAGTATTAATATCCTTTGGCTCCTCCATCCTAGATACAATGATCATTTCTTTTCACTACTTTGCTTCCATCTTACATGTTTGGTCAGAAGAAATTTACCATCATTTTATATAAATATGGCATTGAATGTTTGGAAAGCTACTTCATTCTTGACTGAATACTGAACACATTTTTTAAAGAACATTGCCCCCAATATTCTAAATTGACCTTTACTTGTAATTGCTTAATACCAATAATGGTTGGCTATTAATTCAGTCGATTTGCAGTTCTAGTAATTGTGCGTGGGTTGTGTACCAGTGATGTTTTATGCTCTTTAGGTTGAGAACTTCAGTGTTTTCTTTTACCAGGACCAGCCACGGTCTATTCTGCATGAGACAGTGGCTTGATGTCAGACCCAGTGTCAGGGACCTTGAGGTACTCACTAAATGACGGGTTATACTTGACATAGCAATCTGTGGCCTGCTCTCTTCCCTCCCCATTCTCTCCAGGCCTCTGCCCACCAACACCTCACCAGACTCCTTGCTGGTGTCTCACTGTGCCCTCTCTTGACTTTTCATGCCCGTGTCTTTGGTTTCATCTTAACTTATCTAAAGGGCACCTCCTCTTCGGTGATAAACTATATTCCAGGCAGGGAGGTGACAGCACGATGCTGAGCCAGGAGCCTGGGCTGGAGGCCAGACATAGTGGCGATGTCTGCATGCCCTGAGAGCATGTTGGCAACGCAGATGCCCCAGCCCCACCAACCGCCCCGGTGATCTCAGACACCTGCGGAAGGACCGTGGAGAGGCGCTGGCTTAGAGACTTTGTCACTCAACCTCACCACTCACAGTTTGTCTTAGTCAGCTTGAGCTGCCATAGAAAGTAGCACAGACTGGGTGGCTTAAATTTCTGGTGAGCAGAAATTTATTTTCTCACAGTTCTGGAGGCTGGAAGTGCAAGATCAAGGTGCCAGCAGGGTTGGATTTCTCTGAGGTCCCTCTTTAGCTTGCAGAGGGCCACCTTCCTGCGGTGACCTCCCTGGGTCATCCCTCTGCCTGCGTATCCCTGGGGCCTCCCTGCATGTCCAGATTTCGTCCTCTTGTGAGGGACACCAGTTAGATTAGAGTATCCCTCTTGTTTTGACTTTATCACCTCTTTTTTTTCCCCCTTAAAAAATGTTTTTTTATTTTTAAATGAAACAAAGATGAATATTTTTAATGATAATAGGTAAAATTCACAAAAAAGATAGACATCATAAATGATTAGACACCTAACAACAAAGAAACAAAGATGCATAAAGCAAAAATCAGAAAAAATATAAGGGAAAAGAAAAAATATATAGTCATAGTAAGACATATTAATAGTTCTCTGAGAATATTTTATTAAGTGCAGAAAAAATAAGAATAGAAGCATCTTGAGTGATGTCATTAATAATTTGTATGTGATAGATTTATATTTATATTAATTTTATATCCTATACAAATGTATTTAAAATTTTGTATCTCATACATTGTAATTAGATTTCCATAGGACATTAGAAAAACTAGCTAAAAGATAAACCTTACCAAGTTTCAAAAAGTAGAATCCTGGGGTTTTTTGGTGTAATTCAGTTATACATATACACATATATTATTTTTGAAAATACTTTCAATTATAGGTTATTGTAAGATATTGACTATTGTTCCCTGTGCTATACAGTAAACCTTTGTGGCTTGTTGCATATCTATTTTTTTAAATTATAGATCTAGCATTCTATTCATACTAAGTCAAACAAGTGGAATCAAAATACCATAAATGTTTTAGTTAGGATAAAATTTTTAAGTTTTCTAAAAATATATATTATACATATTATTTCTATATATGTATATAGAAGCTTTTCTGCTCAGCTTGATAAAGACTTGAGAAAGGACATAAAAAAAAAAAAGGAGCTGGAGAAATCAGAAAACATAAACTAAGTGAAATGAGAGACTGAATATGAAATAGAAAAAGTGAAAGAAACTAGATAAAAGAGATCCTCATATAGTCCAGTTGTTTTTAAACATGGCTGCTCATTAGAAACATATCTGCAGTCTGGAGGGAAAAAAAACAATACCTGGGCATTTGTATTTTTTAGAAAATTCTAAGATAATTCTGATATGCATCTGTGTTTTAAAAAGTGATTGCAGGTTTCTCTATTAAATGGTAGTTTTGGTGATACAGAATTCTGTTATTTTTCTGTTGAACAATCCTGATACAATGGTATTAAGTGAGTAATAGCTACATAATCACAATTGTAGAGGATGTTTATCAGTTTTGACAAAAAATAAAAGATAATTGTAATTGCAAGCCATAATGAAAACGTGATTAACCTAACAATATAAAATAATTACATACACTTTGGAGGATCAAGCAGAGTGATGTGGTAAGTGGAAGTGCATATATGCACACGTTTCATCTGTTCAGCCAGTCCATGTCTGTGTTTGACGTAGTTAATCTACTTACATTTTAGATAATTATCAATATGTATGATCCTGTCACCCTGTTTGTTTAACCTATACCCTGAGCACATCATGAGAAATGCTGGGCTGGATGAGTTACAAGCTAGAATCAAGATAGGCAGGAGAAACATCAACAACCTCAGATATGTGGATGATATCACTCTAATGGCAGAAAGCAAAGAGGAACTAGAGAGCCTCTCAATGAGGGTGAAGGAGAGTGAAAGAGCCAGCTTAAGACTAAATATTAAAAAAACTAAGATCATGGCATCCGGCCCCATTACTGCATGGCAAATAGAAGGGGAAAAGTGGAAGTAGTAACAGATTTCCTCTTCTTGGGCTCTAAAATCACTGCAGATGGTGACTGCAGCCATGAAATTAGAAGACGATTGCTTCTGGGCAGGAAAGCTATGACAAACTTAGTGTGTTGAAAAGCAGAGACATGACTCTGCCGACAAAGGTCTGTATAGTCAGGGCTATGGTCTTCCAAGTGGTCATGAATGGTTGTGATAGCTGGACCATAAAGAAGGCAGAGTGCCAAAGAACTGATGCCTTTGAACTGTAATGCTGGAGAAGATTCCTCAAAGTCCTTTGGACAGCGAGGAGATCAAACCAGTCAATTTTAATGAAAATCAACCTTGAATAATCACTGGAAGGACTGATGCTGAAGCTAAAGCGCCAGTATTTTGATCATCTGATGGGAACAGACGCATTGGAAAAGTCCCTGATACTGGGAAAGATGGAGGGCAGAAGGAGAAGAGGGCATCAGAGGATGAGATGGCTGGATGGCATCTCCGATGCAATGAACATAAACTTGGGCAAGCTTAGGGAGATGGTGAGGGACAGGGAGTCCTGTCGTGCTTCAGTCCATGGGGTCGCAAAGAGCTGGACACGGCTGGGTGACGGAGCAACAACAACAATGTGATCCTATTACTGTTTTCTTAATTGTTTTGAGTATTTTCTATAGATGGGTCTTTTCCTTCTCTTGTTTTCTACCTAGAGAAGTTCCTTTAGCATTTGTTATAAAACTGGTTTGATGATGCTGAATTCTGTTATCTTTTGCTTGTCTGGAAAGCTTTTGATCACCTCATAATCACCTCTTTTAAAACTATCCCCATGGGACTTTCATGGTGGTCCAGCCGTTAAGAATCTGCCTTTCTATGCAGACACATGGGTTTGATACTTGGGGGGGAGGGAACTAGATCCCACATGCCACATTCTGCAGCTAAGACCTGGTGCAGCCAAATAAAGTATTTAAAAACACTATCTCCAAATACAGTCACATTCTGAGGTGCTAGAGGTTAGGGCTTTAATATAGGAATTTTGTTGTTGTTATTGCTCGGAAACCCAGTCGTGTCTGACTCTTTGCGACCCCATGGACTGCAGCACGCCAGGCCTCCCTGTCCCTCATGATCTCCTGAAACTTGCTCAAGTTCGTGTTCATTGCATTGGAGATGCCATCCAGCCGTCTCATCCTCTGATGCCCTCTTCTCCTCCTGCCTCCATCTTTCCCAGCATCAAGGACTTTTCTAATGAGTCATCTGTTCCCATCAGATGACCAAAATACTGGAACTTCAGCTTCAGCATCAATCCTACCAGTGACTATTCAGGGTCTGTTTCCATAAAGATTGACTGGTTTGATCTCCTCGCCATCCAAGGGACTTTCAGGAGTCCTCTCCAGCACTACAGTTCGAAGGCATCAATTCTTTGGCGCTCTGCCTTCTTCATGGTCCAGCTATCACAACCGTACGCGACCACTAGGAAGACCATAGCCTTGACTATATGGACCTTTGTCGGCAGAGTCATGTCTCTGCCTTTCAACACACTGTCTAGTGTTATGGGAGATGCGATTCAGAACAATGACACTTTAAAGAGAAACAACTAAGGTTCAGAGAAGTGTGTGACTGTCCACAATCACACTGCAGGCTGAGGAGAGAAAGCTTCATCTCCAGTGAGTCCTCCAGAGTGGCAGGGAGGATCGTGTAAAAGACCAGGACACAAGGTCTAATGTCTCAGCTTTGCCCCCACTAATTCTGGGATCTTGAATAAATGCCTTCACCTCCCTGGACCTTAGTTTCCTTTTCTGTGAAATGGGGACAGGAAAAAACTGTCCCTCACTAGGCCATGAGGATTCAGTGAGATCTAGATGAAAAATGCAGATTACCACACAGAGGCCTGTGGCCTGATAACCCCACTCTGGCAGCTTCTCCGCTTTGCCATGAAAATCCACTCTTATTTACCGCTAGCCAGGTTCGATTATTTTCCTTAGGTGATTTGCAGTTTAATAGCTGGAAACACCAAGGGTTTGAAATAGTCACAGTGGCATTTCAGGCATCAGTTGGCAGGTGCACGGGGCCTTTCTTGGAAGCCCAGTGTGTGGCAGGCACTAAGCGGAAAATCCACTGGCGTGCCCTTCCACCTGGCTCCCTGAGGGTTCTCGCTCCTAAATTATAGGCTGCACACAATTTGATTTCATTTCACTCTAAATTGGTTGGCCTGCAACCAGGGAGGCAAGGTGGAGTCGAATGAATTCTGCTGTGCAAATAAGCCAGCGTCTGCTAACTCAGGGCTGCTTAGAAATGAGGCCCATTTACAGAGCATTAAGGCAATGACTGTGGTTTGCTTTTTGGGGTCAAACTAGGCACGAATGCAGAATTGTTTTCAAATGTTTTGTTGTTCAGATTTATGAAGCATGTAAATCCTAGGGACAGAGGAGCCTTGTGGGCTACAGTCCATGGGCTCACAAGAGTTAGACGAGACTTACTGATATCTGTTCTGTGAGGATCTACTCTATGCAAAGTGCTTTGCTGAGGCTGGAGCCAGACTGCGGAGAGAACTTGTCTCCCTGTGCTTGGAGGGGTTCAGAGCTGGAGTGGACCTAACAGCGCCACCTAGTGGGTGGAAGGTCAAATTGGGGAGGCAGAGGCAGGTTGTTCAGTCACTCAGTTGTGTCCAACTCTGAGACTCCATGGACTGCAGCACGCTAGGCTTACCTGTCCTTCACCATCTCCTGGAGTTTGCTCAAACTCATGTCCATTGAGTTGGTGATGCCATCCAACCATCTCGTTCTCTGTCGTCCCCTTCTCTTCCTGCTGTCACTCTTTCCCAGCATCAGTGTCTTTTCCAGTGAGTCAGATCTTTGCATCAGGTGGCCAAAGTATTGGAGCTTCAGCATCACTCCCTCCAATGAGTATTTAGGACTGATTTCCTTTAGGATTGACTGGTTTTATCTCCTTGCAGTCCAAGGGACTCTCAAGTCTTCTCCAGCACTATAGTTCAAAAGCATCAGTTCTTCAATGCTCAGCCTTCTTTATGGTCCAACTCTTACATCCGTACATGACTCCTGGAAAAACCATAGCTTTGACTGTATGGACCTATGTCAGCAAAGTAATGGCTCTGCTTTTCAATACACTGTCTAGGTTTATCACAGCTTTTCTTCCAAGGAGCAAGCATCTTTTAATTTCATGGCTGTAGTCACCATCTGCAGTGATTTGGGAGCCCAAGAAAATAAAGTTTCTCACTGTTTCCATTGTTTCCCTATCTATTTGCCATGAAGTGATGGGACCAGATGCCATGATCTTAGTTTTTTGACTGTTGAGTTTTAAGCCAGCTTTTACACTTTCCTCTTTCTCCTTCATCAAGAGGCTCTTTAGTTCCTCTTTGCTTTCTGCCATAAGGGTAATATCATCTGGATATCTGAGGTTGTTGATATTTCTCCCAGCAATCCTGATTCCAGCTTGTGCTTTATCCAGCTTGGTATTTCGCATGATCTACTCTGCATAGAAGGTAAAATAAGCAGGGTGACAATACATGCAGCCTTGATGTACTCCTTTCCCAGTTTGGAACCAGTCCATTGTTCCACGTCCGGTTCTAACTGTTGCTTCTTGACCTGCATACAGGTTTCTCAGGAGGCAGGTAAGATGGTCTGGTATCCTCATTTCTTTAAGAATTTTCCACAGTTTATTATGACCAGTCAAAGGCTTTAGCGTAGTCAGTGAAGCAGAAGTAGATGTTTTTCTGGAATTCTCTTGCTTTTTCTATGATCCAACGGATCATGCCAACGGATGTCAGTAATTTGATCTCTGGTTTCTCTGCCTTTTCTAAAACCAGCTTGAATATCTAGACGTTCTTGGTTCACATACTGTTGAAGCCTAGCTTGAAGGATTTTGAGCACTACCTTGCTAGCTTGGGAAATGAGTGCAATTGTGTAGTAGTTTGAACTTTCTTTGGCATTGCCCTTCTTAGCAATTGGAGTGAAAACTGACCTTTTCCAGTCCTGTGGCCACTGCTGAGTTTTCCAAATTTGCTGGCATATTGAATGTAGCACTTTCACAGCATCATCTTTTAGGATTTGAAATTGCTCAGCTGGAATTCCATCACCTCCACTAGCTTTGTTTGTAGTGAGGCTTCCTAAGGCCCACTTGACTTCGCATTCCAGAATGTCTGGCTGTAAGTGAGTGATGACACCATTGTGATTATCTGGATCATTAAGATCTTTTTTGTATAATTCTTCTGTGTATTCTTGTGACCTTTTCTTAATATCTTCTGCTTCTGTTAGGTCCATACCGTTTCTGTCCTTTATTGTGTCCATTTTTGCATGAAATGTTCCCTTGGTATCTCTAATTTTCTTGAAAAGATCTCTAGTCTTTTCCATTCTATTGTTTTCCTCTATTTCTTCTCATTGTTCACTTAGGAAGGCTTTCTTATCTCTTCTTGCTATTCTTTGGAATTCTGCATTCAGAAGGGCAGGTCAGATGTTGTTGTTTTTTGACAGAGTGGCTCCCTTCTTTTCTTTTTTTCATCCTGTATCCGTTTGGACTTCTTTTTTTCTTTTCTTGAGATCTGCTTTCAATCCCACCCCTATGGTGTGGTTAATGGGCTTTTCATCCATGTATGGTTACATGAATGGTAAGAGGGAAGCAGGCTTTTTTCCTTTTCTTTTTTAAAAACTGCAGTGTAGTTGATTTGCTGTGTTGTACTAATCCCAGCTATACAGCGAAGTGACTCAGCTATTCACATTTATGCATTTTTTCTATTCTTTTCCATTACGGTTTATCCCAGGAGATTATAGTTCTCTGTACTATACAGTAGGACCTTGTTTATCCATTCTAAATGTAATAATTTGTAACCACCAACCCCAGATTCCCAGTCCATCCCTTGCCCATCCCTTCCCCTTTGCAACCACAGGTCTGTACTTCTCTGTGAGTCAGTGTGTCATAGTGTAGCTTTCACATATAAGTGATATCATATGGCATTGGTCTTTCTTCTGACTTTTCACGCAGCATGGTGACCCCTGGCTCTGGCATTGTGTTGTTTTCATGGCCGAGAGATACTCCGCTGGTCTTTCTCCTTCTGACTTTTCGCGCAGCATGGTAACCCCTGGCTCTGGCGTTGTGTTGTTTTCATGGCCGAGTGATACTGTGTTCTCCTTCTGACTTTTCGCGCAGCATGGTGACCCCTGGCTCTGGCATTGTGTTGTTTTCATGGCCGAGTGATACTCCACTGGTCTTTCTCCTCCTGACTTTTCGCGCAGCGTGGTAACCCCTGGCTCTGGCGTTATGTTGTTTTCATGGCCGAGAGATACTCCGTTGGTCTTTCTCCTTCTTACTTTTCGTGCAGCATGGTAACCCCTGGCTCTGGCGTTATGTTGTTTTCAATGCCGAGTGATACTCCATTGTGTGTCTGCGCCACATCTTCCGTATCTGCTCCCCACTCATCTGCCAGTGGACATGTAGCTTGTCTCCATGTTTTGGCTTTTGTGAGTAGTGGGAAGCAGGTTCTTTTAATCTGGGCCTAACCCTAGCCTTGCTGTAAGGCATCTTCGCCAGGTCTGGGGCCAGATGCTTAAATATGGTCAAGTTGTCCAATGTGTGAATTTCCCAGCCCTTCTGTTCCTCTCTGGCTTTTGACTCTGTGGGCATCCTCTCTTGTCTCCTAGAATGCAGGGTCCAAAGAGAGAAGGACAATAGTGTACCCTGAGTCACTGTGGACAAAGTATAGGTGGGCTCCCCTCTGGGTCTCGTAGCCACCATCCAGCTGCAGCCATCACTGTGTCTAAGCTGTCCCACAGACCTGCCTTGCTTCCGCCCTGTGAGCCACCCCTCTTGCCCAAGGTTCCACAGGCCCCTTGTCATAAGATCGCCTCCTGTATGAGATCTGCTAAACTTAGTCATATGAAGGAGTGAGTAATGAGTATCAATTGCTCCTTTCTGGAGCCCTTGTATTTCAACAAGCGGCCATTGCTTTAATTAAAAAAAATTAAGGAAGAAAGCAAGAAACATAAGTAGACTGATACACATAGTTTCTGCTGGGGGCCTTCCACATGCTCACCAAGCGGGTGCTGTCCTCACATGGATCAAAGGCTGAGGCCATTGGCCCATCTGCCCCCTTGTCAGCATGCATGTCACCAGATGGCCCACACTGAAATCAGATTGATTATATTCTTTACAGCCAAAGATGGAGAAGCTCTATGCTGCTGCTGCTAAGTTGCTTCAGTCATGTCCAACTCTGTGCAACCCCACAGATGGCAGCCCACCAGGCTCCCCCATCCCTGGGATTTTCCAGGCAAGAATACTGGAGTGGGTTGCCATTGCCTTCTCCCAGACAAGCTCTATACAGTCAGCAAAAACAAGACTGGGAGCTGACTGTGGCTCAGATCATGAACTCCTTATTGCCAAATTCAGACTGAAATCGAAGAAAGTGGGGAAAACCACTAGTCCATTCAGGTATGACCTCAATCAAATCGCTTATGACTATACAGTAGAAATGAGAAATAGATTTAAGGGACTAGATCTGACAGACAGAGTGCCTGATGAACTATGGACAGAGGTTCGTGACATTGTACAGGACACAGGGATCAAGTCCATCCCCAAGAAAAAGAAATGCAAAAAAGCAAAATGGCTGTCTGAGGAGGCCTTACAAACAGCTGTGAAAAGAAGAGAAGCAAAAAGCAATGGAGAAAAGGAAAGATATACCCATTTGAATGCAGAGTTCCAAAGGATAGCAAGGAGAGATTAAAAAAAAAAAAAAAAAGCCTTCCTCAGTGATCAGTGCAAAGAAATAGAGGAAAACAATAGAATGGGAAAGAGTAGAGATCTCTTCAAGAAAATAGGAGATACCAAGGGAACATTTCATGCAAAGATGGGCTCAATAAAGGACAGAAATTGTAGGGACCTAACAAAAGCAGAAGATATTAAGGAGAGGTGGCAAGAATACACAGAAGAACTGTACAAAAAAAGATCTTCACGATGGTGTGATCACTCACCTAGAGCCAGACATCCTGGAATGTGAAGTCAAGTGGGCCTTAGGAAGCCTCACTACAAACAAAGCTAGTGGAGGTGATGGAATTCCAGTTGAGCTATTTCAAATCCTAAAAGGTGATGCTGTGAAAGTGCTGCACTCAATATGTCGGCAAATTTGAAAAACTCAGCAGTGGCCACAGGACTGGAAATGGTCAGTTTTCATTCCAATGCCAAAGAATGCTCAAACTACCGTACAATTGCCCTCATCTCACATGCTAGTAAAGTAATGCTCAAAATTCTCCAAGCCAGGCTTCAGCAATACGTGAACTGTGAACTTCCAGATGTTCAAGCTGGTTTTAGAAAAGGCAGAGGAACTAGAGATCAAATTGCTAACATCCACTGGATCATGTAAAAAGGAAGAGAGTTCCAGAAAAACATCTGTTTCTGCTTTATTGACTATGCCAAAGCCTTTGACTGTGTGCATCACAATAAACTATGGAAAATTATTAAAGAGATGGGAATACCAGACCACCTGACCTGCCTCTTAAGAAATCTATATGCAGGTTAGGAAGCAACAGTTAGAACTGGACATGGAACAACAGACTAGTTCCAAATAGGAAAAGGAGTATGTCAAGGCTGTATATTGTCACCCTGCTTATTTAAGTTATATGCAGAATACATCATGAGAAATGCTGGGCTAGATGAAGCACAGCTGGAACCAGGATTGCAGGGAGAAATATCAAAAACCTCAGATATGCAGATGACACCACCCTTATGGCAGAAAGTGAAGAACTAAAGAGCCTCTTGATGAAAGCGAAAGAGGAGAGTGAAAAGATTGGCTTAAAGCTCAACATTCAGAAAACGAAGATCATGGCATCTGGTCCCATCACTTCACGGCAAGTAGATGGGGAAACAGTGGCAGACTTTATTTTGGGGGGCTCCAAAATCACTGCAGATGGTGACTGCAGCCATGAAATTAAAAGATGCTTACTCCTTGGAAGGAAAGCTATGACCAACCTAGACAGCATATTAAAAAGCAGAGACATTACTAATAAAGGTCCATCTCATCAAGGCTATGGTTTTTCCAGTAGTCATATATGGATGTGAGAGTTGGACTATAAAGAAAGCTGAGCACTGAAGAATTAACGCTTTTGAACTGTGGTGTTGGAGAAGACTCTTGAGAGTCCCTTGGACTGCAAGGAGATCCAACTAGTCCATCCTAAAGGAAATCAGTCCTGGGTGCTCACTGGAAGGACTGATGGTGAAGCTGAAACTCCAATACTTTAGCCACCTGATGTGAAGAATTGACTCATTTGAAAAGACCCTGATGCTGGGAAGGATTGAAGGCAGGAGGAGAAGGGGACAGCAGAGGATGAGATGGTTGGATGGCATCACCAACTCAATGGAGATGAGTTTGAGTAGACTCTGGGAGTTGGTGATGGACATGGAGGCCTGGCATGCTGTGGTCCCTAGGGTCATGAAGAGTCGGACTCAACTGAGCAACTGAACTGAACTGAACAGCAGCCCTGGTGGGCAGACCGTTGCAAGCTGAGACTCTGCTGCCCATTAGAGAAGGCTGTCCACTGTAATCTGGGAATGTCAGCAGAAACCATGGTGAATCAAAACCTAAATTTTTTTGATTTTAGCTAATCAAAAAATAAGCTAAAACCCAGACCTAATTCAAACAGTACTTCTTCACTGGACCTTCAACCAACTTCGTTTGTCCCCTCCCCCTAGTTGACCAGTTTCACCCAGAAGTGAATCAAGAAGGGAATGCCCTCGCCATCCGGTAAGCTAATGTCACCCATTTCATAGATGAGGACACTGAACGCGGAGAGCTGTGGCCCAGCTTAAAGTCATTTAGCACGTCACTGGCCCAGATTCGACTCTTTCTCTGATATCTCCCTGCTTTCTCCACTCCTCCAAGAGACCATGTGACTCAGAATCAAGAGGTAGTATACGTTATAATACATTGTTTATTCTTGTATTTTTTTAAAAAAAATTCTTTATTATTTTTTAAGCCATTTTGAAAAATAGAAGTATAGTTGATTTATAGTGTTGTCGTGTTTCAGGTGTATAACAAATTGTATAAGCAAGTATAAAGGAAAGGTATAAAACAAAATATGAAGCAAGGTGTGCACTTTGCTGTACACCTGAAACATACATCTAGATTTACATACGTATATATTCTTTTCCATATTCTTTTCCACTATCAGTTCAGTTCAGTTGCTCAGTCGTGTCTGACTCTTTGTGACCCCATGAATTGCAGCACACCAGGCCTCCCTGTCCATCACCAACTCCCGGAGTTCACTCAGACTCACGTCCATCGAGTCGGTGATGCCATCCAGCCATCTCATCCTCTGTCATCCCCTTCTCCTCCTGCCTTCAATCTTTCCCAGCATCAGGGTCTTTTCAAATGAGTCAATTCTTCACATCAGGTGGCTAAAGTATTGGAGTTTCAGCTTCACCATCAGTCCTTCCAGTGAGCACCCAGGACTGATTTCCTTTAGGATGGACTAGTTGGATCTCCTTGCAGTCCAAGGGACTCTCAAGAGTCTTCTCCAACACCAGTTCAAAAGCATCAATTCTTCGGTGCTCAGCTTTCTTTATAGTCCTACTCTCACATCCATACATGACCACTGGAAAAACTATAGCCTTGACTAGACAGACCTTTGTTGGCAAAGTAATGTCTCTGCTTTTTAATATGTTGTCTAGGTTGGTCATATAATTGATTTACATTATATAAATTTAAATGTAAAATTTACATTATGATTACTAATATTGTCATTATTATTTGTCTCAATCTACTCATTTTTATTTACCTTTCAAAGATTATAGCAGCATTCAGCTAAATCAGTGGTTCTTAACTAAGGGAGGTTTTGCCCCAGGGGACATGGCAACTTTGGGAGACGTTTTTGGTTGTCAGTTTGGAAGAGGGGCATGGTGGGTGCTATTGGCATCTCGTAGGGAGAGGCCACAGATACTACTGCCAATGCATAGGACAGCATCCCCAACAACAAAGAATTGGCCCCAAATGTCAGCATTGTCAAGACTGAGAAACCCTGATCTGATAACGCAGATGTTGCTACTTCAACAAATGAAGTTCTTTCCTTTTCCGTGTTCCTCTCAGCCGCCATCCCACCATGTGTACTTAAATTTCTGTAGTTCTTAGCATCATGGCAGGCATACAGTTGACATTCCACTTTTGTTTCACTTAATGTTACATCCTGAGCTTTTGTTCCTCATGCCTCATCATCTCCACAATTACTGTTTCGTTTTTTTTTAAATTAGTTTATTTACTTACTTTGGGCTTCATCAGGTCTCAGCTGCGGCACACAAGCTTCTTTCTAGTCATGGCGCTGGCTCCAGAGCGGTGGGCTCTGTAGCTGCAGAACACAGGCTTAGTTGCACCACAGCGTATGGTGGTAAAGAACCCACCTGCCAGTGCAGGAGACATAAGAGACGCAGGTTCGATCCCTGGCTTAGGAATATCCTCTGGAGGAGAGCTTGGTAACCCACTCCAGTATTCTTGCCTGGAGAATCCCATGGACAGAGGATCTTGGTGGGCTATGGTTCGTAGGGTCACATAGAGCCAGACATGATTGAAGCGACTTTAGCAAGCATGTGGGATCTTAGTTCCCTGACCAGGAATCGAACCCATATCCCCTGCATTGGAAGACGGATTGTTAACTACTAGACTTCCAGGGCTTCCCTGGTGGCTTAGAGGTTAAAAGCGTCTGCCTGCAATCCGGGAGACCTTGGTTCGATCCCTAGGTCAGGAAGATCCCCTGGAGAAGGAAATGGCAACCCACTCCAGTATTCTTGCCTGGAGAATCCCATGGGTGGAGGAGCCTGGTGGGCTACAGTCCACAGGGTCACAAAGAGTTGGACACGACTGAGCAACTTCACTTTCAGAATTCCAGGGAGGGCCCCACAATTACCATTTTAAATGGCTGTAATGCAGTCCTCCAAGCAGGTTGACACCTCGTATTTTATCTGACCAGTCCAAGTTTCTCATCCAGGGTGAGGTGGTTGCCAAGAGCCTTGCCAGGTGGGCTGCCTGAGGTGGGGGGTGTTTGTGTGGGCCTTCTCCTCCACCTGCAGCCCAGGCTGATGCCATCATAGTCTTCATCAAAAGGCCTTTGTGAAGCACTCTGGTGAATATACCCTGGGCCCCGGGGGGATCTCCTGCAGAGATCATCCCACCAGCCCCTGACATGCAGGGCTTGTCGGCTCGGACAGGCAGCATATATGTCAACCATCTGAAGACCGGGCTGTAGGCCCCAGGCAGAGGGTGCAAAACCAGAATCTTAAGCAACATTCATGACAGAAGTAAGTGCCTCTGGGAATGGACAGACAGGCTGGATTCCCAGAGAAAGCCGGGGCCTTGAATCTGCTCCTCCAGCCAACTGCAGGCTCCTGGGAGGACACAAGATTTTAGAAACCATGGGAAGGAAGCGGGAAGCAGCTTGACAGAACAAGGACCCGGGGTCAGGTGTTCCAGGCTCCAGTGGACAAGCGCACAGCCTGGGAGAAAGCTGGATGCTCCAGGGACGTTCCCCTGAGACCTTCTGGCCACGCTCTTGTGTAACCTCAGCGTCCCTTTCTCCTCCCCCACAGGCGTTCCACGAGCAGGGCATCCTCTTCGGCTACCGACATCCACAGAGTTCCGCCACTGCCTGCCTCCTCAGCCTTTTTCAAATGACCAATGAGACCCTCAACATCTGGACGCACTTGCTGCCCTTCTGGTACCTCCCGGCCCCCTTGTCCAGCCGTCTCATGCAGAGCCTGGGAACTGGGGCTTCATTAAACACAGCTGGGGTGGGGCAAGCTGAGGTTCCGTGCTGGAATGTGGGGGACTCCCCTGGTACGTGAGTGTGGAGCCAGAGGGCATGGGTGAGCTCCAGGGCATGGGTTGCCATAGAATTTGAGGGGTTCCTGCAGCTCCCCAGTCTTCCCCGCTCCCTGCTTCAGGGCCTGATTTCAGAGCATTGTCTTATTCAGTCTTGGAGGCTGTCCGGGTCTGCTAGAAGCCCTGGCTGACACTCCCTAGCTTGAACAAGTCACCTCTCTGGGCTTTGCATGTTCCCATCTGCAGAGCAGGAACAATAAGCAGCACTTTTCCCAGGGCTGCCCTGAGGATTATCATTATCAGAGGAGACGTGGGAAAAGGCATCGGGCAGGGAAAAGGCATCGGGCACAGAGCTGTGGATGCTCATAGTCATTCTGGGGCCACAGCCACTGTGAGGCACTTGGTCAGGCAGCACTTTAACAGAGCCAGCCAAGAGAATGAATGCTTTGGCAAGCGCTTGCGCACAGATGGGAACTGCCAGGCAGGTGAGGAGGGACCTGGTTTAGAAAAATGGGGGCCGAAGACCAGCTTCGCACACCCGGTGCCTGGGCATAGTGAGTGGAGGGTAGAGATGGGATCATAGTATGTGAGAGTTGGAAGGACCTCGGAGGTCACACAGGCCACCAGCCCCCTCACACCACCACCAGCTGGCATAGGTGCGGCCCAGAGAAGGACGTGGCTTGCTTATATCTCATGGCAAGTTCTAGCCTGTTCCAGAAACAAGCTAGTTTCTGGACTCCCCCTTCCAATTGTATGGAGGACCAGAGAGAGCAGGAAGGACCCCAGGGTGTGCTGCAGGTGGAGAAGGGCCCGAGGAAGGAGGCCTGCCCAGCCAGCAGTCAGACCCAGGCCAAAATGTGCAGAAGGCTGCTTGAGCCAGATGCATCAAGGGCAGAGAAGAGAGAGTTCAGGCTTGCTGTGGGATGGGACCACCTGCAATGAAGCCCTAGGGCCTGCAGCCTGGCTAGGGAGGCAGCAAGATCTGCTCAAGGAGGCTCTTTGTCATTTTAAATTTAAGTAAAGGCAATGGCACCCCACTCCAATACTCTTGACTGGAAAATCCCATGGACAGAGGAGCCTGGTGGGCTGTAGTCCATGGGGTCGCTAAGAGTCGGACACAACTGAGTGACTTCACTTTCACTTTTCACTTTCATGCACTGGAGAAGGAAATGGCAACCCATTCCAGTGTTTTTGCCTGGAGGATCCCAGGGACAGGGGAGCCTGGTGGGCTGCTGTCTATGGGGTCACACGGAGTTGGACAAGACTGAAGTGACTTAGCAGCAGCAGCAGCAAACTTACGTAAGGGTTTCCTGGAGGCTCAGTGGTAAAATCTGCTTGCCAATGTAGGAAGCACTGTTTCGATACCTGGGTCTGGAAGATCCCCTGGAATAGGAAATGGCAACCCACTCCAGGATTCTTGCCTGAGAAATCCCATCATGGACGGAGCAGCCTGGCGGGCTACAGTCCATAGGGTCACGCAGAATCGGACATGACTGAAGTGACTAAACAACGACAAAATTTAAGTTAAAAGTCTAAATGCTAATACATTGTAGCCCTGCAGAAGGGAATAGAGTTGGTGTCTTCCCGTGGCCCTGCTTGCCCTCTCTGGAGTGGTTGGGGTGACCTGCTGCTTGTGATCTCCCAGGACGCTTTTCTAGAGACTGGAGCATCTGTGATGAGTGTGTGCACCCAGCGCCTACTTCTCCCCTCCCTCTGCTCCTCCCTTGCTTCTGCCTCGAGATCTCTGTCTGACCCCCACGCAAGCCTCTCCGGCTTTTGTACAGCTGTGCGGTGTTCCATTTTCTGGATAAACCAGAGGTGACTTCAGGGCTGTTTTGAAGTTTGTGTCACTACGAAGGACCAGCCTGACCCTCCCTGTTGGTGGGGCTTGCGTTGCTGTACGCACGTGCCTTCATAGCCCATCCACAGCTGAGCCACGCTGGCCAGAGCCCCCCACAGGGCCTGGCCCCCCTGCACTGCCAGGGCCCTGAGACCACAACGCGGAGCAGCAGGAAGGGCTTGAGGAGTAGGAGAAAGATGCCCCAGGGCAGTAGCACTTGGGGATAATCCCGAGCTGGTAAAAGGATACGTTTTGAAGAACAGCAGAGGGAACAGCTCGCGAGTGTGGACACAGATCACAAGTGTAGCCAGAGGATTGAGCGATGCTCCCGCCATTCCCCGGTGAAAAGCGTTTAGTCCCTTCCCTGGGGGAGTTCATGGGAAAGGAGCCTGACTCTCTAGGTTCGTGGAAGTGAACAGCTTCTGCAGGGAAGACCCCCTCACCTGGGTTATGGGTTGGACAGATCTGATGTGATCTGTGCTGTGTTTCTGTAAGAGACGAATCTGGAGGTCCAGGCTTGGCTGAGACTGAGCCTTGTGACCAGGCCCCTCAGTGAAAGAGATGGTGATATTAGTGGAAGAGTAGCATGGAAGAAGGGGGAGAAAATAGTCCCGTTGCCTTCTAGGCTTTCCAGACAGAGGGGTTGTTTCTCTTTGAGGGGTCTTCCACAAGGGGGGAGCCTGACCAACCATGGAGAGAATGACGAGGCCAAAGCTGGATCCTATGAGGAATGGTTGAATGCACTGAGGTTCTTTAATGTGAAGTTCAGAGAGGTGGGGAGGGATTATGAAGACAGCTGTGAGATACTTGATGGGTTTGTTGTCTGTGGTTCTGATAGGAAGAACTAGGACTGATTCCAGGGAGAGAGATGTCAGCTCAGTGAAACTTTCAGACACTCAGAACAGTCTTGGGAGGTGGTGAGCTCCCTGTCCCTGGAAGCATGCAAACATAAAGTGGAGAGTCACCTGGGCAAGAAGCTGTTAAGAGGGATCTGTCACCACATGCTGAGTATGCAGACTGGACCATTTCCCTTCCTGTATATGTCCAAACAATAAAGGACCCCGCTCACTCTTCCTTGCTCCTGGCATGTCAGCAAAGTGAGACCATGTAGAGGCTGGTCATCCCAGGGGAGGGGAAGGCAGGCGACGGTCAGGTGAGGCCTGTAAGAGGAGCCGTCACCCCCAAGGTTGAGGGTGCACCCCTGCGTTCCAGGTTCTTCTCGTGGAGGTTTGTGAGCACCCTGCAAGTGACGGACATCCTGCGTGACAACTACTCCTGGCCTCTGCTCGTGTACATGGGCGCCAGCTGCTTGTTCCCCCTGGCGTCCAGCTGTGCACACACCTTCAGCTCCATGTCCAGGAACGCCCGCCACATCTGCTACTTCCTGGACTACGGCGCCGTCAACCTCTTCAGCCTGGGTACGTGAGGCCCTGCCCTCGCCTTCCGTCCCCCGCGACCGAGCCACCTGCCCCTTCACCTGGGAGCTGGGGTCGCCGCGAGGCTCTGGTGCGCTTGCAGAAGGGTCGCCCCTGCCCAGGCGCCTGATGAGGGTTTTAAAAGAAACATGTCCAGAGGTGTGCTGGTGAATACCGAACAACCGGCTCCCTGGGGACAGAAGTCCCAGTCTGCGGTGATGGCAGATAGCTATGGTATATGTACTCCCGCCATGGTGGGCTTCCAGCCACCCACCCTGACAGCAGGGCCCTGAGCTGCGGAGTATCATTATACCCATGCTCTAGGTGAGTTACCCAGGTCACGTGGCTTGTAAATGGCAGAGCCAGGGCCTGGGAGCCTCAGGGCCCCTGCCTGTGGCTTCCTCAAGTCCCCGGGCCTGGACCCACCTCCTTGGAGTTCCTTCAGTGATTCCCTCATTGCCACTCCACACTGGGAACAGCTCCCTAGGGACAGTTCGTACATCTTCCTCGTCTGGTTTTCCAGTCCGTAGCTGAGAGTCTGACTTGGGTTTGTTCAGTAAACCTGAGAGAAAGGTCTAGTCAGCCGAGAGAGGCTGGGGGTCCACCTGGGACTCCCTTGTCTGCAGTCACCTCTCCTCCTCCGTGACCCCACTGGAAACCCCCAATCCCTGGCGGGCGGCGTTTGCTCAGCTTCCTCCCTGGTGTCCAGCTCTTCCCCTCCTGCTCAGCCCTGCTGTGCTTTTACTAGGCTCTGGCCATTTTAACCCCTGCTTAAAATCCTTTGGTGGCCCCCACTGCCTGAAAGGGGATGTTCACGTTTGTTGGTCTGGCGTCCGACGCTGCATCCTGCTCCTCTTCCCTGGAGAGCCCCCTCTGCCCTCACACACCTATCGGAACCTCCAAAGGGCCAGTGCCTTTGCCGCGCCCACCCATCCTCCGGACCCACCTCACCCTGGAGCCTGGAGGCTCTCGTCAGTTCTGCTTCCCACTGCAGCTCTGGCAGGTGCTGGGGCTCCCCCACTTTCCTGTCACCCACAGAACTTGGCCCCGGTCAGTATACACAGACCACGTGCCTCCTGGGCCACGTGGGAGCCTTGGCACGGTATCAGGCTGAGAGAAGGGTCTGTCTGTTCTCCTGGGGGCAGTTCCCAGCTGGAATCGTGCAGCAACCTGCAGCAGGGGGAGCTCTGTCCCAGGACGTGGCCATCCTTGGCCCTTTCTGCCTGTGGGACCCTGGGCACATCCCTCAGCTTCCCTAGATTTCAACGGCCAAATAGGATCAAAGGCAGAGGCTGAGCTTGCGTGGTTTGAGGCCTGCTTCAGCTTTGAACTCGGATTCCAAGTTCTCTTTATCTTTGGATAACAGGTGACCTTAGCCCTGACCTTAGGCCCTAAGCTGACAGATCTGTGGCTGCCTCTCCCAGAGGGACCTCGGCCTGGAGAGGCCCTCTGGTCCAGGCCCCTGGACACACCTGTCCCCTTTGAAAAGGACAATGCTAGTCCCTGTTGTTTCAAATAAAAGCTGCAGCAGGCAGGTGTCTAAAAGGTCCTTCAGTAACCCTTCTCTCACAAACTCCAAAACCTAAAACCACACAAAAAGCCGAGGCTAGCATCTCATGCTTGGCCTCTTAGCTGGCCTGTCCCTCGGCCCCCTGATGTGGCAGCCCTCCCCTCAGCAAGGGCTCTCCCTCCCCGCACTTTCTCCCCCACACCATTGATTATTCCACAAGGAACACCCGTATCATCATCTCCGGGCAAAGCTGAGCACACTGGGGTGTCATCGTGGACCACAGCGTGTGGTTAAAAGCAGGGACTGGTGCTGCACTGCCTGTGTTTGAAGCTTGGCTTTGCTGCTTTCTAGCTGTGTGCCCCTGGGAGGGTTACCAAACCTCTCTGTGCCTCCATTTCCTCATCTGTAAAATGAGGATCAGTGCAGGACTGATGTCCAAGGGTGGCTGTAAAGATTATGTGAGTTAATACCTGTCAAGCCCTTGGAGCAGCACTGGGCTCCCAGAACAATTCTCAGGGTGGGATCTGGGTGGGTAGAGAAGAGAGACGGGGACATACAGGCTTGGAAGGGTGATGGCATAGCAAGGGTGGGGTGCAGGACTGCTCATGGTCTGTGGGGGTGATGGGGCTCAGCCAGATGCAGGGCGGGGTGGTCTTCCCAGGGAGTCCAGACACTGCTGAGTCCTGGCTTCTTGCCCAAGGCTGGCTTTGCTCCTCCAGGCTGTGCCATCGCCTACTCTGCCTATGTCTTCCCGGACATGCTGGTGAGCACCACCTTCCATGACTACTACCTGGCCCTGGCTGTGCTGAATACCATCGTTAGCATCTGGCTCTCCTGCTACTCCAGGTACCAGGCTGCTCTGCCACGGATGGGACGGGGCGAGGGGACAGGTGGTGGTGGAGCACGCGGCTCTCTGGACTGTCGGAGGGGACAGGGAGAGAGGTGCTCGGGAGCCTGGGGCTCAGTTCCGGATGGACTTCCAGTGGCCGGGCGGGGCCAGCTTCACAGGCACACAACCTGCGCAGGTGCTCAGGCCCCATGATCAAGAGGGCTTCAAACTTGTCTAATGCCCTGCTGTTGTTGTTTTGAAATACTTAATGATTTTTGAACAAGGGGGTTCCGTACTCTGCCCTGCAAATGATACAGCTGGTCCTGTTGCTGAACGAGTCACTTACCCTCCTCGAACCTCAGTTTGCTTATATATAAAATGGGGTCAAGGGAGTTCCCTGGCAGTTCAGTGGCTAAAACGTGGCCCTTTCACTTCTGTGGACTGGGCTCAGTTCCTGGTTGCGGAACTAAGATCCTACAAACCATGTGGCTGTGGCCAAAAAGAGAAAGAAAAATGGGGTCAATACAGCAACCCTGTGAGATGGGTGTAATATGTCCAGAACACTTGGCACAAGCCTGGCCCAGAGGAGACACTCCATAAACGGGTGGTCTGCTAATAGGAGCTGAGAGGGGCCTGCCTCTGGACACGGGCACACCTCAGAGACATTGCAAAGAGATCAGCTTCGCAGTAGGCAAGTCATTGAAGTTTCTGGTCTCCCAGTGCATGTAAAAGTGATATTTATCCTATAGTCTATTAAGTCTGCAATAGCATTATGTCTAAGGAAACAATGTACACATCTTAGTTTAAAAATACGCTATTGCTAAAAAAAATGCTATCATCTGTCAACACGGGGTTACCACAAGCCTTCACTTTGCAAAAAGCCACAATAAAGCAAAGTACAGCAAGATATGCGTGTGTGTGATGCACGACAGATGACATTCAACCTTCTGACACATGCCCAGGGGAAGCCTGATGGCCATGAATCATGCCCAGCTCACTGGCTCTAATTCTTTTTTTTTTTTTTTTCTTTCACTCAAGGAAGCTCACTGGGGTGTGAGTACAACGGGCATATTTTAGGATAACTACTCTTGATTATTCAGCTCTTGGTAAAAAAACAAAATGACTTACGAAACCTCTCAAATGACAGTGCTGGGGTAACATTCCTGTGTAGATGGTGCCAGGTGCTGGGGGCCTTCCGTGGTGGGTTAGCAAGAGAGCCAAGGAAGGCTGGTGGTCCTGACCATACCATCCATGCCCCCAGCCTGTGCCTCTCCTGAGCCCGTGCCCTTGTAGCATTCTTACTCCTGGCAGCCATAGCTCTTCCCTCCCCACAGGGCTCGGGGTGGCGAGGTATGCTTCTGCAACTTCTCCACAATGATTTTGGCTCCAGCTTTCTTTGGGGGACACTGGGTTTTGTGGGACCCAAAGGTAGGCAGATTTTCCAAACTTGACAAGCTGCTTTTCTTTAAAAGTCAAAGAGTAGAGCCTTAAACAGCATCGGGAGTGCTTGCCCCCAACTTACCTTCCCTCACCTGTCCGGAGGCAGGCGGGCAGCATGGAGCTGCTTTCCATGGGGGTGAGTCTCGTTTGCAGGCTCAGTCTCAAGACTGGATGTTGTGTTGCTTCATCTCGCGGGCAGGCCTGGGGTGTGCGGGGGGGTGGGGGGTAAACCTTCTCTGGGGGAGTGTGGAGATGAGGGCGGCTCCGTCCTTGTCCTCATAGAGTGCCCCATGCAGTGTGAGCAGCGGCCTGCAGACCTCCAGAACGTCTAGACTGAGTCATCATTTCCTTTAAGGGCCAGAGAAAAAGGCTTTAAAAAGAAAAAAACATGTAGCATTACAGAATATAACATAAGCAAATAATAATACAAAACGACACCTGCTTGGATCGCCAGGGTTCTGTGAAGCAGCCTTAGAATCGAGCATTGAGGAAGGTTGAACACTTTAGCTGGAGAAGAGGGAAGGGCGTTTTGGACAGAGCCGAGAGCGTGAACAAGGGTGAGGGCCTGCCGAGGATGGGACGGCACTGGGAGACAGCAAGGAGCTTCAGAGTTGCCAGAGCCTGTGCAGCTGGCAGGGGAGGGGGATAGAGGCTGGAAGAGCGCTCCAGAGGTGGGGGATTGGAGGCTCCTCGCGTGTCCTACAGAGGACTGGCCTTGTGCTCAGGAAGGACAGTAAACTTCATAGAAGACAGTTCTGTGGACTTGGGTACTGTGCCCTGTGGGGCTCAGTGGGGGCTCGGGGAACAGGAAGGGAGAAAGAAGCAAACGCCACATGCCTGGAGCCAAGGATGGAGTGGGATGTCCCCCTGTGGGCCCGTCCAGCTTCCTTCGCGTCTCGTCCTCTGTCCTTCCCGTGTGCTGGGGGTTCCCTGCTCTTACAAGACCTCTCCCCTTTGTTTTCATTCTCTGTCTTTGTCTTCGGTGTCTGAGGAGGAGGGCTCCTGCGTGTGTGGGGAGAGACTTGGCCCTGACTAACTGCAAGGGAGGCAGTGGAGGCAGGCGAGGGCCGTCTGGAGGCCCAGCTTCACAGGCTTGCTGTGTGGCCTTGGGCCAATCATGGCCCTTAAGCAGGGGTCCCTGAGACGAAGTTCCCTGGGTTCCTTCTGTTTAGGCATCAATGATGCCAGCTTCAGTGCCTTTTCCAAGGTTTCTCTCCTTGCCTTCTCCCCTGCATCCCTCAGGCCCACCCCTGCCTCTCCCTCCTGCTGTATCAATCTGTGACATGGCTAGGAGTCCAAGAACCACCTCTTTTCCTGAGCACAAAAGGAGACCATGAAGCTCATGAGTTGTGCTTTAGTTATCCACATGCTTCCCAGAGTAGTGTGGTCCGAATGGCCTTTGTTCCCACATAATACATGTCCTTTAGGTAAATTCCACATAGAGAGCTGGGAGCTTCCCATGTGGCTCAGTGATAAAGAATCCACCTGCAATGCAGGAGATGCGGGTTTGATCCCTGGGTCAGGAAGATCTCCTGGAGAAGGAATGGCAACCCACTCCAGTATTCTTGTCTGGAGAATCCCATGGACAGAGGGGCCTGGCAGGCTACAGTCCATGGGGGTGCATAGAGTCGCAGACGGCTTAGCAACTAAACAACAATCATGGAATTTAGTTCAAAGGAACACGTTCTGGAAAACTGCCTTCTTGTTCTGTAGTGTTTATGGGGGAAATGACAGAACATATGACCTCTCCGTGGCTCGTGGAGCCAGGTGGGTGTGGCAGAGACCCTGCTGGCTCATACCTGCTGACCACCTGCCGGCTCAGGAAGCTTCACCTGCACTCGCTCAGGAGTGGTAGTTACACGTTTGCTGTGCATCACGAGTCACTGTGGGTCCTTTTCCATTCATCCATCCAGAGCACCCAGCAGTTGCTTTTTTAGACACATGCTCGCTCTGTGGAACACCGTGTGGTCAGTGCTGTGAGGGAGGGATGGGTTTTCATCCCTGGAGAAATGTGAGCTGTGCTGTGAGAGCCGTGTTTTGGCAGTGGTGCTTCGGCAGCTCAGAGCGGTCTGAGGCAGGCCTGGAAGAGGGTTTGGAGGTCAGAGCTGGAGACAGAAGGCTTAGCAAACAGTGGTTCCCACACATCCAGAGGTCAGAGGGCTCAGCCAGATGATAGACTGCTGCTGGGGCCAAGGGTCAGCAGGTGGAAATGTCCACATTCCTGTTATGTCATCCACACAACAACAAAACAGCCATAATACCACCCCACCCTCACCCCCGCTGTGTGCACGCAGGCGCGCACACACACGCCCCTCAGCAATAGGATAATGTTTCCAAAGGCTCACTTGTTTCAAGCATAGTTCTGGAATTCACTTGCACATCTCTCTAGCTTTGTTGCAACAGGATTTATCAGTTTTTGAATAGACTGGTATTGTATCAGCGCTTTCTTGGTAGAGGCTTCTCCCGAAATCCAATGTTTCCTGCCCACCTGGCTTTAGGCAGAGGAAGCCTGACTTCCTGACTCCCAGCCCTGAGGGACAGGCGTTGCCTCGCCAGGCAAGGCTTTGGAGACTCGGGCGTGGTGCGCTTTGGAGAATGCCATGGCTCCTTCCCCTCCCTCTGGCTGTGGCGACACCCTGTGGCCTGATTTGGAATTGCACTTTGGTGATAGGCCCACCGTCTTTGTGGCTGCTGGCCCTTCTGCCTCTTGTTCTCTGTTGCTCTCTTCTGTTCTGCTTTGTCTCCTTTTTCCCTCTGTAGACTCGGCTTGGCAGCTGGAGAGGCTGGTTCGTTTGCCCTTGGGGAAGTACTTTATCAGGCCGGGCGCCATGTCTCAAGTCGCAGGAAATCCGTGTTTTGGGGGATGGCCCTCGCCAACCAGAGCCATCTTTCTTCCTGTGTAAGTGGCCACAGAGATAGCGTGCTTTAAGAGCAAGTCTCTTTGCACCCAGAGGTGATAGGCGGTGGTGGAGCATGGGGAGGGAGGGAGGGAGGGAGCAGGCTTGCGCAGTTGGGCAGGGTCGGCCAGCATAGACTGAGAAGGCCCTGGGAAAGATGGGCTCTGACTCTTGGGGCAGTGAAAGTGTGTTCTGTTCGCCTCCTGGCACAGAGGGGTGTCCGTAAGAGCAGAGTTTGGGGAGTGGTCTGAGACCTGCCCAAGGGGGAGAGGGTGGGAAGGCAACCAGACGGCCTGGCTGTAAATCCTAGCTGTGCCTCTTATTAGCTCAGCTGATTTTAGGCAAATCACCCAGAACTTGTCTGTTCCCTCCTGTCCTATTTTCTGGTACCATGTGGCTACAAGATGGGGAGAGGGAGAGGATGGGTCCTACAACACACATTTTTTTTTAAATTCTGCTATTTCGTGAGTGTTACTCTGTGCTCTGCACAGCTGTAAGCTGCTAGTGAGCATCATTTGATTAAACCCTTGCAACAAGCCCATAAGGGATTCTGTAGTCATCCCCGTGGTACATGTGAGGATTCTGGGGCATGGGAGGGTTACATCACGCACTGGATGAGATGGTCACAAAGGTCAGGGACTGGGCCAGACTCAGGGTGTCTAAGACAAACACTGTTGTCAGATCGTGACCCTGTGCAGCCTCACCTATCCCAGGGTTTGTGGTTTCCTCCAAGGCTGGGGTTCTGTTCTGGGGGATGATGAGTTGAGGTCCCTTATTTCTCCTCCTCCTCTTTGAGCTTCTCTTCTTTCTCTGCCCAGTGTCCCAGCGTCAGAAAAGAAGAAGGGACATGCCCATGGGCTTGAGTGAAGTTGAAGCTCATCTCTGAAGGTTATGGGGCTTCTCGGGGTCCATGGTGAACAGGGGTCCCCAGGCTGGGCTGCTGAGCACATGTCCACATCCCCAGGCACACTTCTGAGCTGGATGCTGGGGATGGAGAGCTGAGCAGACCCAGCCCCACCCTGACCACCCTGGAGGCAGATGAGGGTGTCTCTGCCGTATTCTATGGCAGAGGATGTGGGCACAGTGGGGCTCATAGAGGATGTGAAGATCCTGCTGGAAGAGATGGACCCGGGCTGGGGGAACAGCAGACCCTGTTTGGTGGAGAAGGGGCAGGCGAGTGGGCTGGGACAGGGCACCTGGGGAACAGAGGTGAGGAGCAGACCTTACCCCCACCGGAGAGTGTGATGAGGGACAGAACTGTCAAGAAGGGCTGGAGGGCCCCAGTGCCCCCATCATCTTCCAGGCTTCCCCATAACAGCCACCCTACAAGCCTCAACACCCTGGCTCTGCATATCACCTTTGCCGGGGGAGGCTCTGGCCTCACAGTCCTGTGGGTCCCAAGGGAGAACCCAGCCAGCACAGTACGATGTGTTTTTGAAGCAGGTACCTGCCCTGCCACAGGGCCCAGCCTGGGACTGTGAGCTCTTTCTTGCCCGAGCCCCAGCTCAGGGCTGTGGTTTAGTATGGAGCCTCTCCTTCAACTCCCTTGCCTGGTGTCTAGCCTGCCGTCTGTGCTCCTCACTGCCCCCCGCCCCCCAACCCTCAGCTGCTGCCCACTCCGCAGGCTTGGCCCGAGCCGGCTGAGGTCCCATGGTGTTCCATCCCGAAGGACCTGCCCGTCTTGGCGACTTTCGCACCGCTCATTTTAATGCTGGCTTCCTCTGTCTTTGAACGAGGGGCAGGTGGGGGTGGTGATGACAGAGAGAAGGAAGGACCATGCTTTCTCAGTTTCCCCAGCCCAGGATTCCTGTGTGTGATTAAATAGTCCAGAAATCTCTTGTCGTTAAACACCTAATTGTACCCAGGGCTTTTGCATGGTAATCAGCTGGCGACTCTGACTAGCTGAGCATCTCAACCTTTGCAGAGGTGCTGGCCCCAGGAGTGTGTTTGGACCCGCCCGTGCCCCACAGTCTCCCTCTCCTGGTGGCTACTGGTCTGACTTCTGGAAGGCTCTGTGGCAGTTAGATAACTTGTCCCTCAAAGGTTTTTTGCTCCACGCCTCCTCCCTGATTTTGGATACCATTGCTTCTTATGGTGCCAGGAGATGGTGCCTCTGAACTCTTTTCACATCTGAGATGGAGCCCTTCCCAGGGGGGCTGGTGGGAGAAGTGGAGAGGACTGGTGGGGAAGCTGCTGGCCGAGGGAGGAGTTTGTGCACAAATGGTTGCTTTCTGTGGGTTACTCGGCCTTGGTTATTTTTAGTGTGTGTGTTATTGACTGAAACTGCTTTTCATTCTCATTTCTCCCCCATTTCCTTTCCTGATTTAGGTTTTTTGAGATACAGAAGCCCGGGCTCTGTAAGATGCTTCGCGTCCTGGCCTTTGCTTTTCCCTACACCTGGGACTCCCTTCCCATCTTATTCAGGGTAAGGGCCCTGCTCTGACCCCTTTGTCTGTTGGCAACACCAGGGAATCGATTGTGTCCTGAGCTCTGGGGGTCAGACGCTGTCCTGGTTGTGGGAGCAGAGCCGCACGTGCCCCCTTAATGGCACTCGCAGGCCAGTTAGGTGGCATGCACAGAGGCCCTAACGGGCATGGGCAGCCACCACCCACCACGGGCACTAGGTAGGTGGTGCCAGGAGATGCATCAGTGGCTAGTGCTACCCGCAGGCTCTGGAGCAATCTCGGAGGGCTGGGCAGGGGAGGCAGCCTGGGGTTTAGTAGAGTGAGCAGGAGAGTGGGCTCTGGAGGCAAAATCTCTAATATTCACTCACTGCAAGACTTCGGGCAGGTTTTCTACCATCTCTGTGTCTTGACTTCCCTCACCTGTAAAATGGCCTGGTAATAACACCTCCTTGTGTCAGGCTATGGGGAGGATTACATGAGATAATGTGTACAGTACTAGCTGGTGGTGAGAGTCCCATAAATGCATTAGTATATATTATCATCAATTAACATAGATGTAGTAGGGAAGGAAAGCGTATGACTGAAGGTCTTAAAGGATAGATGGTGAACACAAAGGAAGAGGGTATAGGAGGGAAGACAAGAAGAGGGAAAGTTCATGCACTCTCAGATGGCTGTGCGTTCAAATCCCAGTCCCACTGCTCACTGGCTGTGTGACATTAGGCAATGAACAAAACCTCTCTGAGCCTCAGTTTCCTTATCTTTAAATGAGGCTGACACCCCCTCCTTCCCAGAGGGGTAGAGGAGGAGTCATCAAATAAACAGACCTGATGGGCTCAGCCGTTCCAGGCCCAGGCCCCGTGGGTGGAGGCAGGGTAAGAGTCTGGTGCATGAGGCCAAGATGGCAGCGCCCAGGGCTGAAGGGGAGGGGTCAAGCTGGCTCCACCAGCTGAGACACTGAGCCTGTGCTCCATGCTCAGCCCGCGTGGGTCTGGGGAGACCCAGAAGAGGGGATGCAGCCCACTCCGTCGAATCCTCTCTGGAGGACACAGACCACACCCAGGAAACCAGCGCAGAGAGAACAAGCCAGCCCCACAGGCCACCCTTGCAGACAGCACAGCTTCTTGTCAGGATGGGTGCTGGACGCTCCTGGTACTCGGCCGCATCAGACTCTGGGCAGTGGGGGAGGAAGGGTCTTACCCTGTACGGTGCTGTGGCTGAGCACTCAGGCTCTGCAAATCAGCCTGACTTCTCTACTAATTAGTGGTTGGGAAGTCACCTTCCAGCCCAGTACTCTCATCTGCAAAATGGGGGAAGTGGAGTCTGCCGTGTGGTCATTGTTGAGGCTCCGATGAAGTGGTGTACACAGAAGGCCTGGCCTGGTGCCCTCGGTAGGTGGTGGCTGCAGCTATTTTTAACAGTCCTACAAAAGCCATTACCAAACCCAAACCAGGATAATGTCCATAATTAATAGCTTTTGATGACTCAGAAGGCCTTCCAGGAATTCCTAGGCCTTAAAGCCTTAATTAAGAGCATCAGTTCAAGGGATGTGCTGGTTAAAAGTGAGTTCAAGTGTGAATGGGCCATTTTTTAACTATACTTATATTTTAGCCCCAGGGGTGGGGTTGGGGCAGAATAGTGATATATCTAGCAGAATTTTTTTTTTCCTTTCCTTTTCTCTTTACTTCTGTTGTTTTCCTTTCCTTCCTTCCTTTCTTCATTTTTTTTTTGTAACTAAATAACCCAAAGGCTCTCATGAGCATGTAGGGGGTTAAAATACAGTTACCTTAGGTCTCTGTCGATCACACTCAGAACAGGAAGCCTGCTCACACAGGCCCTGTGAGGTCCTTTTCCAAGCACAGACCCCAGGAGGGAACGGCTTTGGCGCACGGAGTCCACTTATGTGTGTGGGGAGGTCTACAGACCTCCTCTCGAGACCTGTGTTTCTCTCTTTCTTTAAGCTTTTCATTTTACGTTGGAGTAGAGTTGATTTACAATGTTGTGTTTGTTTCAGGTGTACAGGAAAGTGACTCAGTGATACATAAACAGCTATCTGTTCTTTTTCAAATTCTTTTCCCGTTTTGGTTTTTACAGTATGTTGAGCAGAGTTCCCTGCGGTATACAACAGGTCCTTGTAGGTTATCCATTTTAAGGCTTGGCGTTTCTTTAAATACCTGCAGGTATTCCTGTTTGCCGGGGAAAGTGCGGAGAACGAAGCCACCTTGTACCACCAGAAGCACGTGGCCATGACCCTCCTGGCCTCTTTCTTCTACTCTGCGCACCTGCCAGAGCGCCTGGCCCCTGGACGCTTCGACTACATTGGTGAGCACGTGGTGGCCCCACTGCCCAGGGGGAGGCGGGGGCAGGGCGAGAAGCAAATCCTCGGGAAGTTCTCCAGGCCCAGGCCAAGGTGAGTGAGATTGTCAAGTGGCAGAGACCGGGAAGTACACAGACCGTGGAGGCCCAGGGAGGGTGGCAGAGGATGGAGAGAAGTGGGTCTAGGATTCTAAAGCATTTCTGGCGGGTATGGGGACAGGAGAGTCCCATTATTACCTCGAACGTGAAATCCCATTATTAAGTGACCATGGAAGGCAGCTGTAAAGAGGAAGAGGAAAGACAGGGTACAGAAGGCTCTGAGGTTACCAGCCGGCGGGGGGCAGTGCCAAGGAGAGGAAAGAGTGTCTCATTCAGGTGGGTGTGATGGTGCCAGGAATCGTGGTAGAGCAGTGGTTCCTAGCCTCAGCAGTTTCCAGTCTGGACGAGTAGTCTCAGCCTCACCTGGGAACGTGCGGATCTCAGCCCCCACCCCCGAGACATCCCGTTGGGCTGGGCCCAGCACTCTCAGAAGCCGAGTGATTCTCCAGGTGAGCCTGAACGTGCTCAAGCCAGAGAAGCCATGTGGTGAAGAGGAGGCATCAGAGCTACAGGGGTTTATACCTGCTGGCAGAGTTCCTTCCTCTCTGTCGAGGGACGAGGGAAGCGCTGTGGAACGTGTCTCCTCCACCCTGGCTCTGGGACTGGCTGGAGGAGGCAGCCTTGGGCCACTTCTGGTGAGGCTGAGGGGTCCTGGGATGGGAGCTCCTTGGATAAGGAGAGCTCCGTGGACATCTAGGTCCTCATCCCCAGGTGGCAAGCAGGAACCTCGGTTCTCCCCAGGCCCATTTTGTCCATGAGTTTCCATCTTCTACCCAAGAAACATGGCCACATTTTGCTTTGACAAGTGTTTCATCTCCTTTATTCCTTCTCCTCTGCCAGAAGGGATCACAGTGAGCAAAATGGTTAGAGGGCAGATTTCAAACAAGGAGGGAGATGAGAGGGCCAGGGGATTGGAACCTGCCCAAGGAGCCTGCCCAGCACGTCCACCTCCCTAGCCCCAGCCCAGCTGGAGGAAATAGAGCTGATCATGTACAAAGTCTGGGGTCAGCAGGAAAAACATAAATAGACACTGGGCCTTATTTTGCCAACTCTGGCTTCTTAATAACATTTTATTTACTTACCTCTATCCTGTCCTTTTGGGCCTAGAGCAGAAAGATACTCCAGTGGGGGGACATGGCAGAGATGGCAGATAACGACAACATCTTAAACAAGGGCTTTGGAAAGATCTCTGTCCTTAAGTAACAGAGTCAGCCAGCTTTTGAACTTCCTCCCCAGTGCCCACAGGAAGCTCCTCCCTATTCCTGCCAGACGGGTTGTTGACATCACTTTTCCCGCTGCAGGCACATTTCACATCCTTCCAGTGCTCTTGGCTCTTCCATCTGTTTGTCTCCTGCTCTGATGGAGACAGGTTTGTGCCTCAGTCGGTGAGCGCAGCTGGTCACTTCCTACTGCTTGGCCCTGTGTCCTTGGAGAGTACGGTTCTCAGCTGGATAAGGAACCACTTCTGCCACAAAACACACAGATTTGGAAATTGTGCACAGCCCAGTAGTATGGCTTGAGTGAGGCAGGGTGGCCCCTCCAGGCACAGTGTCTCCCTGGGGGATGCAGGCTGGGGTGCTGGCAGCTCCTTGCCCTAAGGAAATCGTTGGTCTCTCATTCAACTTTCCTGCATCTTCATTCACGACCTGGCTCTGGCTCATTGGGGCAGATGGCCAGTCTGGTCCCTTCTGTGGACACATTTATTGAATACTTACTATAGGATAAATCCTGGGGGTAAAACACTGAATTCTTTTTTGTTTTTTTAACTGAAGGAGGGTCCTTATTTAACTCTTGTATTAGTCTGCTAGTGCTGCCATAACAAAGAACCACAGACTGCATGGCTGATACAAAAGAAGTTTATTTTCTCATAATGCCGAGGTTAGAAGCCCAAGATCAAGGGGATGGCAGGGTTGGTTTCTCCCAAGTCCTCTCTCCTTGGCTTGCCAGGGGCCATCTCCATTTCTTTTCACATGATCTCTCCTCTGGGTACGTGTACACCCTAATCTCCTCTTCTTATAAAGATACCAGAGCGGGTCCCATGCTAGTGACCTCGTTTTAACTTCCTTGTCTTTTAAAACCCTATCTCCAAATATGGTCACATTCTCAGGTACTGGGAGTTAAGACTTTCGACCTGTGAATTTGGGAGGGGGAGATACAATCAGCCCATGAAACAGGTAGGGCTCTCATCTCACTCCTGGTTTCTGTGGACTGTCCCCCCCAGGCAATCCCCAGCCCTGGGCAATGGATTCCTTTTCTCACCAACTACCAAGTCAGCCACCCTCCACTGGGCTCCCACCCTCTGGGGAGGCATACATGCTGACCGGGGGCCTGTGAGCTATCAGAGAGAAGGAGCCCCTCATTGTGTCTGGGATTAACCAGCAGTAGGGAGCGGAGCATTTCACAAGTGGTCAGCAGAAAATCTGGCTGGCTTCCCCTTTGGTATTGAAGTCAGGATCAGAACTGACCAGTGACAGCTCTCAAGAGGTAAACTTTAGTAGAACTTTCTCATGTGAAAAGCGGGACTGGTGGATAAGTTGTTTTAAAAAT
The DNA here is from genome assembly GCF_014754425.2 of Oryx dammah. Lineage (NCBI taxonomy): Eukaryota > Metazoa > Chordata > Mammalia > Artiodactyla > Bovidae > Oryx > Oryx dammah. The sequence goes on along the minus strand of NW_024080602.1, from coordinate 2,052,678 downwards.
GGATTTGGTTTTCTCTGATGGCCTTTTTATTTTTCTCACATGATATTAAAAAAAAAAACTTTATATATCATACATGGGCTTCCCAGGTGGCGCTAGGGGTAAAGAATCCACCTGCCAGTGCGGGAGACACAGGACTCACGGGTTTGATCCCTGAGTTGGGAAGATCCCCTGGAGGAAGGCGTGGAAACCCACTCCATTATTCTTGCCTGGAAAATTCCATGGACAGAGGAGCCTGGCAGACTGCAGTCCGTGGGGTCGCAAAGAGTCAGACACAACTGAGCAACTGAGCCTGCACACACACACGTTATATATAACATAATACCCTAATTTCAAGTGTACAATCTTTTTATTTTTTAGCAAATTTACTACATTGTGTAACTATCACCATATCTGAGTTTTAGAACACCCCAGTAAGATCCTTCCTGCCCATGTACTGTTAATCTCAGCTCCCACCCCCTACCCAAAACAACCACTCATCTATTTTCTGTCTCTCTGGATCTGCCTTTTCCGGACAGTGGGTATCTTGTATCTAGCTTCTTTCACTCCACGTAGTGTTTTTAGCTCACGAGCCATAGGATGTTACAGGAGGCCATTCCTCTTTTATTGCTGACTTTGGGGCCTTTTGTGTGCTCGCTTTAGGTCACAGCCACCAGCTGTTCCACGTGTGTGTGATCCTGGCCACACACATGCAGATGGAAGCCATCCTTCTGGACAAGACACTGAGGAAGGAATGGCTGCTGGCCCACGGCAGGCCCCTGTTGTTTGCCCAGATAGCCGGAGCCATGCTTCTGTGCCTCATCTTCAGCCTCAGCAACATAGTTTATTTCTCAGCTGCTCTGTATCGGATTCCCGAGCCGGAATTACATAAAAAGAAAACCTGATTCATACCATAAGCTTTTCGTACCAAATGTCAGCATTAAGCTACAACATCCTAACTACCATAAGCCAATGGCATGGTCCCAGTTTACAGTGGCCTAAAATATTTAGAATGCTTGATACCTTGGCATTTTTGAGCGGGTTCAGGTCAATAAGGTATTTAACTGGGGACATTTCTCTAGATGTGCACTGGATTCTGTAAGTACGATTTTAAAAGGGGGACGTGGGTTCAAGTCAGTCCTCATTCATGCAAATCGTTATTTCATTTAGCTTTTAATTTATTTAAAGTATGTTCTCCAATTCTATTTAAACAGCTGGATTAGGCATACCATCCTTGTAGCTTTACTATTAAATAGTTGGATTAAGCTTTACTACCCTTGAAGTGTTACTTTTGGAAAATGGAACATGCTTCATTTGATGAGTTTTATGTAGCAAAGCCTTTCCTTCCACAGTGGAAGATGAGCTGGGAAGGTCAGTCGGGGAACCTGAGAAAGCAGAAATTGAGTCTGTGGGAGCTGTGGGGACTGGGAAGGCATTCCAGAATGAAGAAACCTGGTTTGGGGAGGGGCCTTCTTCCTTTCCCCACCTAGTGAAGGATATGAATTGAAAGAGCGCCCTCTTTTCCCACAAGTCCATTCTGCTTCACCATGCAAGGTTCCCATGCCATTATGGACTTGGATTTTGTTGAAAGTTCACAGCCTGTGGCTGGGTGTCATATGCTCTGTTTTGCTCTGTTTTCTTGTTGCCGGTTTGATGCTGTGAAGTATTATGCAGCACAGGTAAAGTGTGTTACCCAGAGGGCACCAACTGAATTAATCCCAATTGGTTGTACTCATCTATCACCTTTTAACCAATGACGTCACAATATTTGGGGAGGTTATACATTTAATGTTGCTTCAGCATTTCATATGTGCTGCAGAATTTAACGTTCATATGCAGAGGACACTAAAGGCTTTGCCAAAGGAATGGAAACACTTGGTGAGCTTGTGATAACTATAGGTCCCCCAGGCGAATCAGGAGACGCTGCTTTATTAAAGTGTTGGTTTCCTGCAGAAGGTCCGTACTGGAACAAGTTCCCCAGGTGATTGCCAGGAGGGCCATGGGCCAAACTTGCAGAAATGATGGAGTCACTAATTCCAGAATGCACAGGGCCTATCAGCTGTGTTTTGCTTGGTCTAACTTTCAGCAGCTCACCACCTAAGGCTGTGTCCTCTGCTTTCTACTCTGTGGAGTACTAAAACACTGAATATTTTCTCGTCTGTTGCATCACTCATGAAAAGTTCAGTATTTCATGGTGTTTTCATAGAGTACAGAAATGCTGATGCAAAACAGTTTTTAACAGAGGCCCATCACTCCCTGACATGGACTTGCTAACGACTTAAGGGGCCATGCATCGCAATGCAGGACCCTCTTCTGCTGACTCAGGAACACCCCAGTTTCTTAGAACACTGCCTCTGTGGTTAACTGGCCCAGACATTTGAATGACCTTGTAAATAGCTCATCAGCTAATACTCTGAAGACAAGTAGCAATTTACATCAGATATGAGTGGTCAACAAATATGATTTCATTAGTTTTATTGTCTGTTTACTTCCTCTGGGAAGGCAGACTGATAAAATTATATAGGCTGGTAAATTTTTGGTACATTAATTGTAAGCTGCAACACAAAATTTGTTTTTTTGGCATGAGGTTGACACTATTACTGGAATTGTACTCCAGCAGGGGTTCTGGGCTTTCATTTCATCTTACTGTAACTTTAGTTTTATGGTGGACAGAGGTACTAAGTTTACATACTCCATTTTAGTAATGCCAAAGGCATGAAGTCTTCTTAATTCTCTTGTTTATAGAAAGTAACATAAGGTTCTTCGTTTAGCTCAGAAGTAGTTGAAAGATCACAGGTGACTAATCTGAAGGACTTTTAGAATACTTAATCTTTGGTTACATGGCTTTTTCAGCATTGCTTAATGATGAAAATGAAATGTTAAATAAGGCCAAGTGTTTCATAATGTTTTTATACATTTGATAAACTTAGACCCATTGTATACTTTTGAACAGTGTTACAATTAAAGTTTATAACAGTTTGCAGTACACTGATTTGGAAACTTCTAATGCTGAATGAGAATGTGTTCAAATATATTCATTATCATTAAGTACTATGAAGTCTAATGTGAATATAGTTTTGCTAAGCCATTCCAGAAATTAAAAAGATTGGCAGTGGGTCAGTTGAAAACTGCACTGGGAGGATGTCATTTAATATGTGTATGTATGCTCAGTTGTGTCTGACTCTTTGCAAGCCCATGGACAGTAACCTGCCAGGCTCCTCTCCATGGGATTTCCCAGGCAAGAGTACTGGAGTGGGTTGCCATCTCCTCCTCCAGGGGATCTTCCCGACCCAGGGATGAACCCAGGTCTCTTGCGGCTCCTGCATTGGCAGGCGAGTTCTTTACCACTGAACCACCTGGGAAGCCTTGTCTTTTAAGGTAGCAGTTTTCAATTTCTTATTTTTTAACATCTCAGTACACTTTGGAGAGATGCCATATTCCCACTGGTAGCGATTGCTCAGCAAGGCCCTGTCTCCTAAGGGGAGAGGGGGAGCGGGCACAGTCCTAAAAGAATGTACCTCTTCCCCCTCCCTGGGCTTGAGAAACACTACTCTAGAATTTACCAATCATTGTGATAAAACTCAGGTATGCTTGGATGAGGCCATTTAGTCACTTGCCTCTTCCTTCAGTCACAGATGGAGAGTTTCATTTTCCTTGCCCAGTCTTTGGAGAGGAACGCTCCTTCTTTCCTAAAGACATGAATTAGTCAGACTTCCCTGGTGGTCCAGTGGCTGAGAATCCACTGCCAGTGTAGGGGACACAGTGTGATCCCTGGTCCAGGAAGATCCCACATGCCTCAGAGCAATTAAGCCTGTGCACCACAGCTGCTGAGTCTGAGCTCTAAGAGCCTAGGAGTTGCAGCTACTGAACCGCTGAGCCTGAGTGCCCTGGGGCCCTTGCTCCACGATAAGGGAAGCCACTGCTATGAGACGCCTGCGCGTCGCATCGGAGAGTAGCCTGCACGCAGCCACGAAGATGCAATGCAGCTCCAAATAAATAAAATGTATTTTTAAAAAAGACAAGAATAGGTCCTTGGTGATTAGAATTAGAAGTGGGATGTTTAGAAGGCTTTTGAATGCAAAGTGATTGAGATATTTGGTCTGCGGCAATCTTTCTCAAAGTGTTTTTTGGAGAAGGAACTCAGTTCCCAGGAGATATACTGAGGAAGGCAGGATGCTGTTCTGGAAAAGAATGCTTTTGTCAGATGCATCAGAGAAACCTTTCATTCCCATCTGCTTTGTCCTGAATTTGGTTTGGCCATGGTACCCTTTATATATGAAACAGCCCTTAACCCTGTATATCAACGCTTTGTAACATACTGTTGAATGTCAGCCTCTGATTTACCAGTCAACAATCCATTATGAATGAAAAGGCAGAGACCTATTTCCAGACTCAGAGATGTTCTTCCAGCTTATACTAATGTCTGGTTTTCTTAAACTATGGTAGGAAAAATAAAATTTATTATAGTAAAGTTCTGTTTCTCCTTTGACTTAGTTATGTTTCACCTACTATGCTGAAAACATGTTCACTCATCATGAAAAATAGATTCCTGTATATGTATAGATTGTGAAATCATTCAGTGAATGTTTATTTAGTGCCAGGTATATATAAAACAAACACTGTCCTCAGAGTTGGGAATATAGAAGTGAAGAAAACCCAAACTGTCCTTCCCTCATGGAGATGATAACACTGGTCAGCCAGTAGGACAGGAGATATAGATAAATTCAGACAATGGTAAGTGCTGGTGGCTTAGATGGTAAAGAATCCGCACCCAATGTGGGAGACCTGGGCTTGATCCCTGCGTTGGGAGGATCCCCTGGAGGAGGACATGGCCACCCACTCCAATATTGTTGCCTGGTGAATCCCCACGGACAGAGAAGCCTGGTGGGCTACAGTCCATGGGGTTGCCAAGAGTCAACTGAGTGGCTAAGCACAGCACATCAAGAAAATAAGCCTGGGGACTTCCCTGGTGGTCCAATGAGTTAGACTCCACCCTTCTACTTGAGAGTCCCTTGAACTGCAAGGAGATCCAACCAGTCCCTCCTAAAGGATATCAGTCCTGGGTGTTCATTGGAAGGACTGATGTTGAAGCTGAAACTCCAATACAATATTTTGGCCACCTGATGTGAAGAATTGACTCATTTGAAAAGACCCGGATGCTGGGAAAGATTGAGGGCAGGAAGATAAGGGGACGACAGAGGATGAGATGGTTGGATGGCATCACTGACTCAATGGACACGAGTTTGGGTAACCTGGGAGTTGGTGATGGACAGGGAGGCCTGGTGTGCTGCAGTTCATGGGGTTGTAAAGAGTCGGACATGACTGAGTGAGTGAACTGAACTTCCACTGCAGGAGTTTGATCCCTGGTCCAGGGAACTAAGACCCTGTTCCCACTTGGTGTGGCCAAAAAAAAAAAAAAAAAGAAGCCTGGTGAGGGAATAGGAAGGGGTGGGGTGAGGCCACTGAGACTGGATAGCCACTCTGATAACCCGACATTTGAGGAGAAACTTAATGGAGCACTAGATCATTCAGGTATGACCGAAATCAAACCCTTTATGATTAGACAAATAGATTCAAGGGATTGGATCTGATAGAGTGCCTGAAGAACTATGGATGGAGGTTCCTAACATTGTAGAGGAGGCGGTGATCAAGACCATCCTCAAGAAGAAGAAATGCAAACAGGCACAATGGTTGTTTGAGGAGCCCTTACAAATCGCTGAGAAAAGAGAAATGAAAGGCAAAGGAGAAAAGGAGAGAGATATCCATCTGAATGCAGAGTTCCAAAGAATACCAAGGAGAGATATGAAAGCTTTCCTAAATGAGCAAATAAATAGAGAAAACAATAGAATGTGAAAGACTAGAGATCTCTGAGAAAATTGGAGATACTAAAGGAATATTTCATGCAAAGATGGGCACATAAAGTATAGAAACAGTCTGGACCTAATGGAAGCACAGTTCAGTTCGGTCGCTCAGTCGTGTCCGACTCTGCGACCCCATGAACCGCAGCACGCCAGGCCTCCCTGTCCATCACCAACTACCTGAGTTCTCCCAAACCCATGTCTGTCGAGTTGGTGATGCCATCCAACCATCTCATCCTCTGTCATCCCCTTCTCCTCGGCCTTCAATCTTTCCCAGCATCAGGGTCTTTTCAAATGAATCAGCTCTTTGCATCAGGTGGCCAAAGTATTGGAGTTTCAGCTTCAGCATCAGTCCTTTCAATGAACACCCAGGACCCATCTCCTTTAGAATGGACTGGTTGGATCTCCTTGCAGTCCAAGGGACTCTCAAGAGTCTTCTCCAACACCACAGTTCAAAAGCATCGATTCTTCGGTACTCAGCTTTCTTCACAGTCCAATTCTCACTTCCATACATGACTGCTGGAAAAATCATAGCCTTGACTAAACGGACCTTTGTTGGCAAAGTAATATCTCTGCTTTTGAATATACGATCTAGGTTGGTCATAACTTTTCTTCCAAGGAGTAAGCGTCTTTTAATTTCATGGCTGCAATCACCATCTGCAGAGATTTTGGAGCCCAGAAAAATAAAGTCTGACACTGTTTCCACTGTTTCCCCACCTATTTGCCATGAAGTGATGGGACCAGATGCCATGATCTTCGTTTTCTGAATGTTGAGCTTTAAGCCAACTTTTTCACTCTCCTCTTTCACTTTCACCAAGAGGCTTTTTAGTTCCTCTTCACTTTCTGCCATAAGGGTGGTGTCATCTGCATATCTGAGGTTATTGATACTTCTCCCAGCAATCTTGATTTCAGCATGTGCTTCTTCCAGCCCAGCATTTCTCATGATGTACTCTGCATATAAGTTAAATAAGCAGGGTGACAATATACAGCTTTGACATACTCCTTTTCCTATTTGGAACCAGTCTGTTGCTCCATGTCCTAACTGTTGCTTCCTGACCTGCATACAGATTTCTGAAGAGGCAGGTCAGGTGGTCTGGTATTCCCATCTCTTTCATAATTTTCCACAGTTTATTGTGATCCACAATCAAAGGCTTTGGCATAGTCAATAAAGCAGAAATAGATGTTTTCCTGGAACTCTCTTCCTTTTTCAAAGATCCAGCAGATGTTGGCAATTTGATCTCTGGTTCCTCTGCCTTTTCTAAAACCAGCTTGAATATCTGGAAGTTCAGGGTCCATGTATTGCTGAAGCCTGGCTTGGAGAATTTTGAGCATTACTAGCGTTTGAGAGTACAATCATGCAGTAGTTTGAGCATTCTTTTGCATTGCCTTTCTTTGGGATGGAATGAAAACTGACCTTTTCCAGTCCTGTGGCCACTGCTGAGTTTTCCAAATTTGCTGGCATATTGAGTGCAGCACTTTCACAGCATCATCTTTCAGGATTCAAAACAGCTCAACTGGTATTCCATCACCTCCACTAGCTTTGTTCGTAGTGATGCTTCCTAAGGCCTACTTGACTTCACATTCCAGGATGTCTTGCTCTAGGTGAGTGATTACACCTTTGTGATTATCTGGGTCATGGAGATCTTTTTTGTACAGTTCTTCTGTGTATTCTTGCCACCTCTTCTTAATATCTTCTGCTTCTGTTAGGTCCATACCATTTCTGTCCTTTATTGTGCCCTTCTTTGCATGAAATGTTCCCTTGGTGTCTCTAATTTTCTTGACGAGATCTCTAGTCATTCCCATTCTGTTTTCCTCTATTTCTTTGCATTGATCGCTGAGGAAGGCTTTCTTATCTCTTCTTGCTATTCTTTGGAACTCAGCATTCAGATGCTTATATCTTTCCTTTTCTCCTTTGCTTTTTGCTTCCCTTCTTTTCACAGCTATTTGTAAGGCCTCCCCAGACAGCCATTTTGCTTTTTTTGCATTTCTTTTTCTTGGGGATGGTCTTGATTCCTGTCTCCTGTACAATGTCATGAACCTTCATCCATAGTTCATCAGGCACTCTGTCTGTCAGATCTAGTCCCTTAAATCTATTTCTCACTTCCACTGTATAGTCGTAAGGGATTTGATTTAGGTCATTCCTGAATGGTCTAGTGGTTTTCTCTACTTTCTTCAATTTCAGTCTGAATTTGGCAATAAGGAGTTCATGATCTGAGCCACAGTCAGCTCCCAGTCTTGCTTTTGCTGACTGTATAGAGCTTCTCCATCTTTGGCTGCAAAGAATATAATCAATCTGATTTTGGTGTCGACCATCTGTTGATGTCCATGTGTAGAGTCTTCTCTTGTGTTGTTGGGAGAGGGTGTTTGCTATGACCAGTGCATTCTCTTGGCAGAACTCTATTAGCCTTTGCCCTGCTTCATTTTGGATTCCAAGGCCAAATTTGCCTGTTACTCCAGGTGTTTCTTAACTTCCTACTTTTGCATTCCAGTCCCCTATAATGAAAAGGACATCTTTTTTGGGTGTTAGTTCTAGAAGGTTTTGTAGGTCTTCATAGAACTGTTCAACTTCAGCTTCTTCAGTGTTTCTGGTTGGGGCATAGACTTGGATTACCGTGATATTGAATGGTTTGCCTTGGAAACGAACAGAGATCATTCTGTCATTTTTGAGATTGCATCCAAGTAGTGCATTTTGGACTCTTTTGTTGACCATGATGGCTACTCCATTTCTTCTGAGGGATTCCTGCCCGCAGTAGTAGATATAATGGTCATCTGAGTTAAATTCACCCATTCCAGTCCATTTTAGTTCGCTGATTCCTAGAATGTCAACGTTCACTCTTGCCATCTCCTGTTTGACCACTTCCAATTTGCCTTGATTCATGGACCTGACATTCCAGGTTCCTATGCAATATTGCTCTTTACAGCATTGGACCTTGCTTCTATCACCAGTCACATCCACAGCTGCGTATTGTTTTTGCTTTGGCTCCATCCCTTCATTCTTTCTGGAGTTATTTCTCCACTGATCTCCAGTAGCATATTGGGCACCTCCCGCCTGTGGAGTTCCTCTTTCAGTGTCCTATCTTTTTGCCTTTTTATACTGATCATGGGGTTCTCAAGGCAAGAATACTGAAGTGGTTTGCCATTTCCTTCTCCAGGGGACCACATTCTGTCAGACCTCTCCACCATGACCCATCCGTCTTGGGTGGCCCCACACGGCCTGGCTTAGTTTCATTGAGTTAGACAAGGCTGTGGTCCATGTGGTCAGATTGGCCTGTTGTCTGTGACTGTGGTTTCCATCTTTCTGCCCCCTGATGCCCTCTCTCAGTGCCTACCTCTTACTTGAGTTTCTCTTACCTTCGATGTGGGGACTCTCTTCATGGCTGCTCCAGCAAAGTGCAGAAGCACAAGATATTAAGAAAAGGTGGCAAGAATACACAGAAGAACTATACAAAAAAGATCTTAATGACCCAGATAACCAGGATGGTGTGATTACTCACCTAGAACCACACAGCCTGGAGTGTGAAGTCAAGTGGGCCTTAGGAAACATCACTAGGAACAAAGCTAGTGGAGGTGATGGAATTCCAGCTGAGCTGTTTCAAATCCTAAAAGATCATGCTGTGAAAGTGCTGCACTCAATATGCCATCAAATTTGGAAAACTCAGCAGTGGCCACAGGACTGGAAATGGTCAGTTTTCATTCTAATCCCAAAGAAAGGCAATGCCAAAGAATGTCCAGACTACCACACAATTGCATTTATCTCACATGCTAGCAAAGGAATGCTCAAAAATTTCCAAGCTAGGCTTCAGCAGTCTGTGAACTGAGAACTTCCAGATGTTCAAGCTGGATTTAGAAAAGGCAGGGGAACTAGAGATCAAATTGGCAACATCTGTTGGATCATAGAAAAAGCAAGAGAATTCCAGAAAAATATCTGCTTCATTGACTATGTGGGTCACAAAACACTGAGGAAAATTCAAGAGATAGGAAGAGCAGACCACCTTACCTGCCTCCTGAGAAATCTGTATGCAGGTCAAGAAGCAACTGTTAGAACCAGACATGGAACACCGGTGTTAGTCACTCAGTTGTGTCTGACTCTTTGCAACTCCATGGACTGTAGACCACCAGGCTCCTCTGTCCATGGGATTCTCCAGACAAGAATACTGGAGTGGGTCACCATTTCTTTCTCCAGAGGATCTTTCCAACCCAGGGGTCGAACTTCTGTGTTGCTGCTGCTAAGTTGCTTCAGTCGTGTCTGACTCTGTGTGACCCCATAGATGGCAGCCCACCAGGCTCCCCCGTCCCTGGGATTCTCCAGGCAAGAACACTGGAGTGGGTTGCCTGTTCCTTCTCCAACTTCTGTGTTGCAGCCAGATTCTTTACTGTCTGAGCTACAGGGAAGTCCTGGAAGTCCTAACACCGGACTGGTTCCATACTGGGAAAGGAGTACATCAAGGCTGTATATTGTCACCTTGCTTATTTAACTTATATGCCGAGTACATCATGTGAATGCTGGATTAGATGAAGCACAAGCTGGAATCAAGATTGCTGGGAGAAATATCAATAACCTCAGATATGCAGATGACACCACCCTTATGGCAGAAAGCCAAGAGGAACTAAAGAGCTTCTTGATGAAAGTGAAAGAGGAGAGTGAAAAAGCTGGCTTAAAATGCAACAGTCAAAAAACTAAGATCATGGCATCTGGTCCCATCACCTCATGGCAAGTAGATGGTGAAACAATGGAAACAGTGACAGACTTTATTTTCTTGGGCTCTAAATTCACTGTGGATGGTGTTGCAGCCATGAAATTAAAAGGTGCTTGCCCCTTGGAAGAAAAGCTGTGACAAACCTAGACAGCATATTAAAAATAACTTGGCTGACATAGGTCCATATAGCCAAAGCTATGGTTTTTTTCAATAGTCATGTATGGATGTGAGAGCTGGATCTCAAAGAAAGCTGAGCACTGAAAAATTGATGCTTTTTAACTGTGGTGTTGGAGAAGACTCTTGAGAGTCCCTTGGACTGCAAGGAGATCCAACCAGTCAATCCTAAGGAAATCTGTCCTGAATACTCACTGGAAGGACTGATGCTGAAGCTGAGGCTTCAATACTTTGGCCACCTGATGGGAAGAACTGACTCATTGGAAAAAACCCTGATGCTGGGAAAGATTGAAAGCAGGAGGAGACGGGGATGACGGAGATGGTTGGATGGCATCACCAACTCAATGGACATGAGTTTGAGCAAGCTCCAGGATGATGACAGGGTGATGGTGATGACAGGGAGGGCTGGCATGTTGCAGTCCATGAGGTTGCAAAGAGCTGGACTGACGACTGAGCAACTGAACTGAGTTTAATGGACTAAGGGCTTACCGGGTAGCTCAGATGGTAGAGAATCTACTTGTAATGCAGGAGACCAGAGTTTGATCCCTGGTCGGGAATATCCCCTGGAGAAGGGAATGGCAAACCCCTCCAGTATTGCTGCCTGGGAAAGCCATGGTCAGAGCAGCCTGGCGGGCTGCAGTCCATGGGATGGCAAGAGTAGGACACGACTTAGCGACTAACACTTGACTTCTTTGATAGGCTATAAGACCCTGACTTTGCCAGCAGGTGGGGGAAAGGATTTCAAGTCCAGAGAGCTGTAAGTGCAAAGGCCCTAAGGCCAGAAGATGTTTGTCTTTTTGGCAGAATAGAAATCAGGCCACTCATTCCTGAGATAACCCCAGAAGACACTGGCAAGACTTGACTTGAATTCTGAAATTTCTCCTCAACATTCCTCCTGGGAGATTGCCGAAGGGACTTTACAATGGCCCCTTGGTATTTGTACGAATTCTTTAACTCTATAATAAATGTTCTTCAACAAATAGTTGTCACACTCATTCTCTCCATGTCAAGAAACAGGTTTCTAAATCTCGCTTTACGTTTTGCCTCCTCCAGAGTGTGGAACCACTAATCTCAAAGATAATTTAACCCAGCCTTAAAAAAATATGTTTGATGATGTGAAATGCACATTTCCAGAGCCCAAATGCACAGATGCAGAAGACCCAGAGTGCATGCTGGAGGTGAGCATGGTTCTGGAGTTTTGAAGTTTTTATCAAAAACCCCAGTGATTTTTAATACTATAAGAGAGTTTAAGAAGCATTGATATAGTCCAACTATCCCTCCCTTTTTGGACATAATTTCATACTTAAGAAACACGTTGCCAAATAGTAAAAAGAATTCTTAGGTACTTTTCACTTCCCCCCTTTTGGTGTTTATATTACTCTCTAACAGTGAGAAACTTGGCTCCCTTTATTTGCAATATATTTAATGTTGTTTCAGAACTGCTAATCCACATCTTCAAAAAGGCCAACTAATTAGAATTCAATGTTTCAAGTTCTTTTTGTCTTGAGCCTGAGGGCATACGTGAAGTCACTCAGTGTCTGACTCTTTGTGACCCGTGGACTGTAGCCCACCAAGCTCCTCTGTCCATGGGATTCTCCAGGCAAGAATACTGGAGTGGGTTGCCATTTCCTTCTCCAGGGGATCTTCCTGACCCAGGGATCGAACCCAGGTCTCCCACATTGCAGGCAGACGTTTTAACCTCTGCACCACCAGGGAAGCCCTTAAATAGAATACAGTCTCTCAGAAAACCTCCTATAGAGACACAGAACTTCAGATTGAAGTACTAACATCAAAGATTTCAAGGGAGGAAAGGAAGCCAGGTTGAAAGAAGAAGGGGGAGGAGGCGGGGGAGGGGGGCGAAAGGGGTGGCCTTACAGACGTCTCCTGCCACCTGCAGATACCCAGGCGTTACGGGACTTTTCCCCGGGCCTCCAGAGAAGGGAGGACTGGAACTCGGCCCTATCAGAAATCAGACCAGACCAGAGCCAGAATTCAGGTTCTCTGCCGAGAGGAGGTGATCAGTCTCCAATCCTCAGCTCAGGCTGAGGGCCCTTTGACCAGATTCCTGCATCCAGGACTGGGGGACTAGAAAAACAGGGAAGGACAGGAAGGGTTAAGGAGAGGAAAGAAGAGAGGGAAGGGCAGAGAGGTCAATAAAGTCTCTTGTTCCTTACCGGACGGGGCACTCTGGCCAGTTGTCCGTGTCAGGAGGAGACCAGGGACAAAAGGGTCCCAGTTGCGGCTGCTGGGTCTGGTCCATTGGCAGGCAAGCTGGCCCCTGAGTACCCCGAGTGGTCAGGATGTCAGTCTCAGCTAAGAAGAGTCCCACCAGAGTTGCCATTTGTTGCAGGAAGGAGGACCCCTTCCAGGGCCCGAAACTGGGCTCTTGTCTAACACTCGGAAATGAATTGTCTGAAGAGACACATGTGCTCACAAAGCAAGAGATTTTATTGGGAAAGGGCACCCAGGTGGAGAGCAGCAGGGTAAGGGAACCCAGGATGTTTCAAGTTCTTTTTGTCTTGAGCCTGAGGGCATATACTGTAGTCTAAATAGTCCAACTTGGGTAAGTGATAGCTCCCTTTCTGTGTGAGTATGTTATTCATTTGAAATATGGTTCTGCTCAGATCATCTGTATTTTTGTATCAATGTTACACCCTCCCCCAAGTTTGTTGATTTTATTGTTTTTTGAGTAGGTAAGACATTAACATCCCACTCATTCATTTTACAGATGGCCTGGGGATGTGAGATTATGTTGGCAAGGCCACTGAAGCCTTTGGTGAGCTGTATGTTGGGTGCTCAGGGCACCTGGTCTCCACCTTACCGCCTTTCATCAAACACTCCAGGCTTTGGTGTTTTCCGGTGCTTACTGGTTACTAGGTTCCCATAGCTGGACTTGTTTAGCTAGGAGCTTGGATTAATTATGGTTTCAAATGTCTGTAGTATCAACCCCTTTTCAGTGATTTACATAAAAGCCTCCCAGTCCGGTTTGGCAGTTTCTTATCAAGTTAAACTTACATTGAACACAGGACCAGCAATCCCACCCAAGAGAAATGAGAATATCTATTTCTACATAAATAACTTTACACAAATAATTATGCCAGTTTTAAAAAATGGAAACAGCTTAAATGTTCATCAGCCAGTGAATGGGTAGATTGTCATACAATGGAATACTAATCAGCAATAAAAAGGGAAAATATTCCTGATAGATGCAACACATGGATGAATCTCAAAAAGGTTATGCTGAGTTAAAGAAGAGACATTCAGGAAAAGACAGAAATCTAAGGAAAGAAATCAGAAAAGTGGTTGCCAAGGGCTGGGAATAGGGAAAGGTGATTGCAGAGGGGCAGCACAAGCAGTTTTTGGTGTGATGGGAATATTATACATTTGACTGTGCCAGTCATTACAAGATGGTGTATGTTTTGTCAAATATTTAGATGGTACAAATAAAAAGGTGAATTTTATTATAGGTAAAGGGTACTGCAGTAAACCTGACCTTCTAAATTTTTATTTATTTGTCTTCAGCTGCGGCTGTGCTGGCTCTTCGTTGCCATGCTTGGGCTTCCTCTAGTTGTGGTGAGGGGTGCCACTCTCTAGTTGTGGTGCAAGGCCTTCTCACTGCAGTGGCCTCTCTTGTCGGTGAGCACAGCCTCTAGGGCGTGTGGGCTTCCATAGTTGCAGCATGAGGGCTCAGTAGTTGCAGCTCCTGAGCTCTAAAGCACAGACCCAATAGTTGTGGCACAGGGCTTAGTTGCTCTGCAGCATGTGGGATCTTCCCAGATCAGGGATCGAACCCATGTCTCCTGCAATGCCAGGAGGATTTTTTTTTTTTTTTACCACTGAGCTACTAGGGAACCCCAAACCTTATCTTTTAAAAAGCCTCCCAGTTCTACCCGCTACCCTTCTTCTACCTGCTTCTCCTGAACTCCGCCCCTGCTTGGCGCTCTAATTCTAGGGGGGAAATGCAAATCTTTAACCAGCTATGGGGAGTGCCTGACCATTTTTGAACAGAGAAATAAGATAATGAATTGGCATTAAAAACATTGTCAGTGAACTTTGATAGGAATATAAATGAGTGAGAAAGAAGAAACTGGCCTGAAGAAAAGCTGCGGGTGATAAATTATAATTGGGTCTTCCATGGGATGTTCTGTGAAGGGATGGGCTCATCCATTCCTTCAAACCCATATGGAGTATCTTCATTGCTGGGCACGGGGGACACGATTGTGTCGTCTAGTCAGGATCTGGGGATAAGCTGGTGGTGGTGGTTTAGTCGCTTAGTTGTGTCTGACTCTTTGCGACCCTATGGACTGCAGTCCCCCAGGCTCCTCTGTCCATGGGATTCTCCAGGCAAGGATACTGGATGGAGTAGGTTGCTATTTCCTCCTCCAGGGGATCTTCCCTACCCAGGGATTGAACCTGCATCTCGTGCATTTGCAGGTGGATTCTTTACCACTGAGGGAGTAGCAATCACAAATTGGGATGTGAGCTCTGAAGCAAATCAGAGGGAATGACTTGGAGGTGGTATGCCGAGGACTGTGGATAGAGAGCAGGGATCCAGCATCCAGAGTAGGGTCGTGGGCAGATCTGCTGAGACCTGAGGGTAAGGAGGCATTGTCAGAGGAAGGAAGGGAGAAGAGCTTGACAGCAGAGGGAAAGCTGTGTGAGCCCAGTGTGTTCAGGCATCATGGCTGGAGGGAGGCAAGGGGAAATGATAGGTGATGAGCTTGGAAAGGAAGAACCCCAGAGCCTGTTGAGGGTGTCCAGCAGTGGGAACTACTGTAGTATTACATATAGGAAAATGACATGATCAGATCTGTGATTAGTGGTGAGCTGGCTGCAAAATGGAACCAGGCTTGAAAGATGGCAGCAGGGAAGCCTGTTAGGATACTATTTCAGTTATCCAGACAAGAGATGGTAGTGGTTGAGGGGATGGAGAGGAGGGTTTTAAAAGCTATTTTAGTTGATAGAAATGTCAAGATTTGGTGACTGATTGTTGGAACAGAAGGAGAGGCAAAAGTCAAAGGTGGTACCTTGCACTTGGGTGGGTGGATAGATGGTGATGCTTGAGGGAGAACAGATTCAGGAGAAGAGATTAGGATGGTGTTCAATGTGAGGTGCCTGTGAGGCACCCAAGTGAATTCAGCAGGCTGTTGGACATATGGCTCTGGAACTCAGAGGAGCAAATATGAGTGGTATGGAATGGTTGGGAGTGCCTGCAGAGAGGGCATAGCTAGTGAACACCAGGTGAAAACCTTAAGCCATAATACTTAAGGCAGAAAAAAGAACTCACAATTGAGGCTGAGAAAGAGGGGCTAGAAAACTAGGAATAAAAACAAAGACATGAGAAGAGAGGAAATATTTTTTAATCTGTTAAGAGGTCAAGTAAGGTAAGGGTCAAATAGTTTTGGCATCAATGAAACATTGATCTTGGTGAGAAGAATTCCAATGGAAAGACTGAGGCCAAAGCCAGGCTACAATGTAATTAAGAGGTAATTGGCCAGCAGCCCAGGCCAATTCCTAAATAACAAAAATCCCAACCTCACACCAGGCTTCCCTGGTGATTCAGACGGTAAAGAGTCTACCTGCAGTGCAGGAGACCCAGGTTCGATCCCTGGGTTGGGAAGATCCCCTGGAGAAGGAAATGGCAACCCACTCCAGTATTCTTGCCTGGAAAATGCCATGGATGGAGGAGCCTGATAGGTTACAGTCCAGGGGGTTGCAAACAGTTGGACACGACTGAGCGACTTTACTTCTTACTTCTCAATCTCACACTTGACAACAAAGTTCAATGGTTCAAAGACTTAAACATAAAAAAAGCAATAGGAAAAATATAAGATTAAAAACATTTTTTTAATGTTAGAGTACAAAAGACTTTTTTTCTGGTGTGACACAAAACAGAAGCCACAAAAGAGAAGGCTGATAAATATGCCTACCTTAGAATTTTCCCTAAGCAGTCACAAAGCAACATAAGCAAAATTATGAACTATAAAAAATTTGAACTCAAATTTTGGATGAGGACTAGTTTCCTTAATATGTGAAGGAAGAGCTTTTACAAAAAATCAACAAAATCAACAAAAAACTAAACCCAACAGAACAAGGAGGCAAAGGATATGAACACAATTCTTAGAGAAGGAAATACAAATGGCTGTTGAACACAGGCACACCCAATCTCATTTACCATAAGAGAAAATTTAAATTTGTGATTTTTATTTTTCACCTATTAGATCAACATCCACAGAAAAGTTTGGTAACACTTTGCTGTCTGAGAAATGTGGAAAAACAGGTCCTCTCTTACATGTCTCCTAGGATTCTGCATTTGGACATTTATGGAGGACAGTTTAGCAATATCTGTGAAACATTATGTAAGACAAGTATACTCTTTATCACAGTACTCTTCTGTAAAATGATGAATTTCCAAGTTTACTCACTGTAACTATGTAACAGCAAAGATAGGAACCATCTTTATGTGGAACATTATGGGTTGAGGATATTATGTCTATTCTTACTGATGTCTGGTCCTGTAGAAAGTTGAGGAGAATAGGATTACAGTTCCATGAGAGCAAAGATGTAGGTGCATATTTCATAGTCATTGGTTTAGGGGCAAAGGTGGAAGTGAGAATCAGTTCATCTTAGAAAACAGTGGTTCGGGAAGAGCTAGAGAAACCAGAGAGGGAGATTCCCGGAAGGACAAAGAAGAGAGAGAAAGGAAGCCAACGTGATGTGATGATCTGGAAGCCAGAAAGTGAGTCTGTCTCTGCATAGGGTACGGACCAAGGACTGGACACTCCTGGGTCGGACCGACACTGCTGATCTCTGAATCAGTCCTGGACTTGCCCTTCCATTGGACTTACTGGGATATGGGAACAGAAACTCTCAGTGTCCTCAGAGAATACGGATGGGGTTTATTTCCAGGCTGCCAATGCTCTGTTTGCGTCGGTCGCCTAGGAGACGAGCACCACATCCCACTGAGCAGGCGCTTTTTCTGAGGCCACGCCCCTCCCGTGGGCGGGTGCTGATTGGCCCGTTTGAAATGCGCCGGGCGCGAGCTCACCTGGCCCCTCAGCGGCGTTTCACAAATTCCTCAAGCGCCGCGCTTGAGTCGCCGAGTCGCCGTCCCTGTGGCCGGTCCCTGAGGCCCGCCGTTCTCGTCAACCCCCGACCGAGTCCGGCATCCCCCGCGCGCGCGTCTGGGCAGTTCGGAGCTTACTACCATGAAGGCAGCGTGAGTACTGGGCCGCGGAACTGGGGCCGGCGTCTCCCCCCGCCGCGGCAGGCCCCCGGCCGCGCCGTGGGCACCAAGCCCTTGCCGCCTGGGACCACCGAGCCCCCCACCAGGACCGCCCAGGGGCAGACGGGCGTGAAGACCCGTCCTCGTCCACCCCGTCTAGCTCCGCGCCTCGCGGAGTCGGGCGCCTGGCTCCCCGCCCTGGCTACACTCGGCCGCGAAGGGCGGCCCCACGTTGGGAGGGGCGGGAGGTTTGGGCCGGGACCGCCGCCTCCAATCCTTTCTCTAATTCCCCTTTGCTTCCCTGGCCGCCCGCACCCGCGGGTTGCATTTTGCCCAGTTAGTGAGGGTCGGGGGTCGTCCCGCGGGTGGGCCTGCTGTTGTGTCCTGGGTTTGGGGTTGGGTAGGTGGTCTCAGCTCCTGAAGAGCCCTTGGCATCCGGGCGCACTGCCTGCCTTTCCTAGTCTAATTCGGTAGCCTCGGGGCCGCGACCCTCGGGTGTAGGCCAGTTAGTTCCTTTTGCTCTGTTCTTTTGGTCTCAGACAACCCCGCCCCCGGCCACAAACGTCCACATTCCTCGCGTAGTTGGTTGACATTTGCGCCGCAGCCTAATTCCTTGACCGCTACTGGGTGACGAAATACTTGTGCAAAGAAGGTTAACTTTATAATCATCATCATGATATCGCTGCTGCTGCTGCTGCTGAGTCGCTTCAGTCGTGGCCGACTCTGTGCGACCCCAGAGACGGCAGCCCACCAGGCTCCGCCGTCCCTGGGATTCTCCAGGCAAGAACACTGGAGTGGGTTGCCATTTCCTTCTCCAACGCATGAAACTGAAAAGTGAAAGTGAAGTCGCTCAGTTGTGTCCGACTCTGCGATCCCATGGACTGCAGCCTACGAGGCTCCTCCGTCCATGGGATTTTCCAGGCAAGAGTACTGGAGTGGGGTGCCATTGCCTTCTCCCATGATATAGCTAGTCGTTTGCCAAAAAAAAAAAAAAAAAAAAAAACAACCCAGCTTGTTTTCTTAAGAGGCTAAAGTCAAAATTTTTATCTTTGGAGAAAAAAAAATGTTGAGTTTAAGTAAACCTACCATAATATTTTGCACTTAAAACACGAATTTGTTTTGTTTCATTGGGAAAGTGCTGAGAAAGTATTTTAACAACCTGTATAGTCCAAGCCAATAATTTCACTTAGTGTCAAATGTTTATCTCATCTGTAGATAAATGGAGGGGAAGGGGGGAGTGTCATACTAGAGAAATGGTGAAATAAACCAAAATATCTTTTTCTACTGCCCCCACTTAAGAGAGCACAAAATTGCAGTTTGGGGACCACATTTTGTCTGGGAACAAAGGATGATAGTTTTGAGAATTCAATAGTCACTTGTTCTTTAAAAATAAAGACATAAATCTTGATCAAAGAGTGGATTTCTCCATCTGCATTTTTATAATTTAGAAATTAATCACTTGGTCTGCCTTGGCAATGGGCTAAGCACAACATGTGTGCTTTATGAAATGCCTTTTGAGATAAGTGTGCTCAATTATCTGTTGAGTTTTCAAATTTGTTATGCCTGTAAAATTGTTGGTCAAGAAAGCAAACCACTTAACATACAGAACTATAAGTAGATACTAAAAAAAAAACAGAATTTGACTGAGTAAGTTGTAAAGATCTTACAGGTTTTATTCAATGATTTGTGAATCAGACAGCCTCCTATCTAGCAGAAAGGTGTTCCTAAGAGCTGTACAAAATGGAAGATTTTTGGGGGGGGGTTGTGGAACAAAGGAATTATACTAGCAATGAGTGGGTTGTTTGTAGCAAGGTGAACATCCTTTACTCTATGGCAGGGGTCTATCAGTGGCTAAGGAAACGGCAACCCACTCCAGTGTTCGTGCCTGGAGAATCCCAGGGACGGGGGAGCCTGCTGGGCTGCCGTCTCTGGGGTCACACAGAGTCGGACACGACTGAAGCGACTTAGCAGCAGCAGCAGCAGCAGCAGCAGGGGTCTATCAGATAGATCACTTTACCAGTGCTGACCAGGTAATTCCAGATTGACTGGTTTAAGATTCTTCTATTGGGAGTGGTTGGAACTGTAAGTTAGGTATTAAGTCACAATTTGGTGGCATGGAACTTAGCACAAATAACTCCATTTGGGGCCGGTTATTTCTGTTTTTGGTGCCACAAATGTCTCCTAAGCCAAATTTTAATTACTTTTAAGTTTCACATGTCACAAACACTCTGCTACTAAGGTAGTTTGTACGTATTCATATTATTTGGGGCATAGTGTTTTGGAACTGCTGAAGAATAATTTTATAACCCCTAGGAAGATTGACTCTGTATGAATTATAGGTTAGGTTTTTATGTTAGTGTTGAACTGAAATGTTTTTGTTTCTATGACCAGGAGGACTAAGACACCCAGGAAACCACCAGTGAAAAAAGGATCCCAAACGAGTCTTAAAGACCCAGTTGGGGTAAGATCTGCCTGTGAATTTGTGTATTCTTTCTTCAGTCCCTTTATGTTTTGTATGCTTGAAAGGGACAGAGATGTGGAAGTGGAATCAAACAACATTTAGCTAAAAGGACTGTACTAAATTGCTTAAGGCTGATTCCAGCTTTGAAATTTTGTTTCTATGTAGAATTTATTAGTCTAGTGAAATGAAGCCTTTGGTTGTCAATTGCATACTTCCTATAACTACTTATATTTGAAAAGTTGTAGATAATGAAAAAATATTTTTCAACATGTTGGAGATATTCTTCATAGTCTCTGGGATGGGGAGAAATTTTGTGCTTGGATGAACATCCTCTATCTTTACGACAGTTATATAGTAACTTATGGCATACTTCAAGAGTAAAGCCCCAAACTCCATGCTTTTGGGGACCAAGTTTCATAGACTGGTTTAGAACAGTTTCATTTATCTCGTGACTACTCTATGAACTTCACTAGTTTCAGGCTTGGGAACTTTTAAAAGCAAATGGCAAATAAAAGAACATTGGCTTGCTCTGTTTTTTTGTTTTGTATTTGTTTGTTTTAATTTTCCCTTCATTGGCACTGGAGTGTTATCTTTGATCTGAGTTGTAGGAACCAGATGCTTTGCATATACAGCAAACAGTTTTCTCCCAACCCTATTACTGATTAAGAAGATGACGTTTTGAATCTCTCACTGTAGTATATTGTGTTACGCTGGCAAGTTTTACCTGACATCCAATTCCAAACAATCCTAACAGCTTTTCAGATATTTTTCATTGTGTGACATGTTCTTGATTTTTAGAGTTTTGATTTTATGTGCATTTAAAATTGTCTCATATCTCATATATCTGTTTGCGTTTGACAATCAGCAAATTAGGTAGCAGATTTTTGGCTTTTGTAGCTCTTAAGTTTATATAGCTCTCAAGTTTAGATGCCAAATGTTGGTTGGTGAATGAATAAATGAGTGAAGGAAAAGTCAGGTAAAAAGTCAACCTTTGTTGTTTAAGCGCCTTCTTGTATTTTCAGGTGTATTGTAGGGTACGCCCACTGAGCCTTCCTGAGCAAGAGTGTTGCATAGAAGTAATCAATAATACAACAGTTCAGCTTCATACTCCTGAGGGTTACAGACTCAACAGAAATGGAGACTATAAGGAGGTAATTCTGCTTGGAACCACCTGTTTTTAATTGATAGGTTTTTTTCTTGAATTGGTTTTCTGTTTTTTAAATATGACAAAATTCCTGTGTTTCCACTTGACTAAAAGACTTATTTACTTCAGTCTAACTACCTACCATATTAAAAGTGTCTAATTTCTGGGTTTTATAAACACACCTTTGGTATACTGAAGTTAAAAGATTCTTTTCAGATGATAATTTCTTATACTGGATATTTATTGCTTTTTAGAGCATATGTTAGGGATAGTTTAATGTGCAATGATATCTGATTGTGCTGCTGCTGCTGCTGCTAAGTCACTTCAGTCGTGTGCGACCCCAGAGACGGCAGCCTACGAGGCTCCCCCATCCCTGGGATTCTCCAGGCAAGAACACTGGAGTGGGTTGCCATGTCCTTCTCCAATGCATGAAAGTGAAAAGTGAAAGTGAAGTCGCTCAGTCTTGTCCGACTCTTCGCTACCCCACGGACTGTAGCCTACTAAGCCGCTCTGTCCATGGGATTTACCAAGCAAGAGTACTGGAGTGGGGTGCCATTGCCTTCTCCAACCTGATTGTACTAGGCAGTTACATATATATATATATATATATATATAGTTCCATGTGTGGGATTGAAGTAACATAATAGGCATTGTGTACTTGTATCGATTTCTTATGAAGTGTTTTTATTTTTGTAAATAAGCAAAGAGTTCAGTTCAGTAAATATGTGCTAAGCTGGAGGGTGGAAGGAGACTTTTAAAAATGAATAAGACATGATCCTTGCTTTTATGGAGCTTACAACTTAGTTGGGAGCACAGACACTAAGGAACTAATGCTCAGAGGTAAGACAGAGATGTGCTTAAAGAAATGGACTCTGGGAATGCAGAAAAAAGATTAATTCAGGCTGTCAGCTCTTGTAGATGCCTTTACTCTTTTATGTACACTACTCCTGGGAGATTGTTGGTCAGAAGCCTACCAGTGGCCTCTTTGGTGGTGTGATGTGATGGACACCTCTTTGTCTTCATCATGATCTGTTTCTCAGCAGCACTGTTCTGTCTTCCCCCTCGAACTTTCCATGTTCTGTCTTTTATCCATAGCTTTACACATTGATTACATGGTAATAATTTTGGAATTTTTATCTTCAACCTACATCTTTTCTCTAAACTGGAATGTCCACTGTTTGGATACTGTGGCATGTCCAAAAGAACTCTTGATTGTTTTTCCCCTCTAGATCAGTACTTCTCTTGTTTTTCTTGTCATTAAATAACATCACCACCATCTATTTGCTCAAACCAGAAACCTTGTCCCTACCTTTTTCTTGGGGGCTTCCCTAGTAGCTCAATTGGTAAAGAATCTGCCTGCAATGCAGAAGACCTGGGTTTGATCCCTGGGTCGGGAAGATCCCCTGGAGAAAGAAATGGCAACCCACTTGAGTACTCTTGCCTGGAGAATTCCGTGGACGGAGGAGTCTGGTGGGCTACAGTCCATGGGATCATAAAGAGTCAGACAGGACTGTAGACGAACTTTCACTTTCACTTTTCTGTTCAGTTCAGTCGCTCAGTCGTGTCCGACTCTCTGTGACCCCATGAATTGCAGCATGCCAGGCCTCTCTGTCCAGACCAACTCCCGGAGTTCACTCAGACTCACATCCATCAAGTCAGTGATGCCATCCAGCCATCTCATCCTCTGCTGTCCCCTTCTCCTCCTGCCCCCAATCCCTCCCAGCATCAGAGTCTTTTCCAATGAGTCAACTCTTGGCATGAGGTGGCCAAGGTACTGGAGTTTCAGCTTCAGCATCATTCCCTCCAAAGAAATCCCAGGGCTGATCTCCTTCAGAATGGACTGGTTGGATCTCCTTGCAGTCCGAGGGACTCTCAAGAGTCTTCTCCAATACCACAGTTCAAATGCATCAATTCTTTGGCACTCAGCTTTCTTCACAGTCCAACTCTCACATCCATACATGACCACTGGAAAAACCATAGCCTTGACTAGATGGACCTTTGTTGGCAAAGTAATGTCTCTGCTTTTGAATATGCTATCTAGGTTGGTCATAACTTTACTTCCAAAGAGTAAGCATCTTTTAATTTCATGGCTGCAATCACCATCTGCAGTGATTTTGGAGCCCCCAAAAATAAAGTCAGCCACTGTTTCCACTGTTTCCCCATCTATTTGCCATGAAGTGATGGGACCAGATGCCATGATCTTCGTTTTCTGAATGTTGAGCTTTAAGCCAACTTTTTCACTCTCCTCTTTCACTTTCATCAAGAGGCTTTTTAATTCCTCTTCACTTTCTGCCATAAGGGTGGTGTCATCTGCATATCTGAGGTTATTGATATTTCTTCTGGCAATCTTGATTCCAGCTTGTGCTTCTTCCAGACCAGCGTTTCTCATGATGTACTTGGCATACAAGTTAAATAAGCAGGGTGACAATATACAGCCTTTTCCTATTTGGAACCAGTCTGTTGTTCCATGTTCAGTTCGAACTGTTGCTTCCTGACCTGCATATAGGTTTCTCAAGAGGCAAGTCAGGTGGTAGGTATTCCCATCTCTTGAAGAATTTTCCACAGTTTATTGTGATCCACAGTCAAAGGCTTTGGCATAGTCAATAAAGCAGAAATAGATGTTTTTCTGGAACTCTCTTGCTTTTTCGATGATCCAGCGGATGTTGGCAATTTGATCTCTGGTTCCTCTGCCTTTTCTAAAACCAGCTTGAACATCAGGAAGTTCACGGTTCATGTATTGCTGAAGCCTGGCTTGGAGAATTTTGAGCATTACTTTACTAGTGTGTGAGATGAATGCAGTTGTGCAGTAGTTTGAGCATTCTTTGGGATGGAATGAAAACTGACCTTTTCCAGTCCTGTGGCCACTGCTGAGTTTTCCAAATTTGCTGGTGTATTGAGTGCAGCACTTTCACAGCATCATCTTTCAGGATTTGAAATAGCTCAACTGGAATTCCATCACCTCCACTAGCTTTGTTCATAGTGATGCTTCCTAAGGCCCACTTGACTTCACATTCCAGGATGTCTGGCTCTAGGTGAGTGATCACACCATCGTGATTATCTTGGTTATGAAGATCTTTTTTGTATAGTTCTTCTGTGTATTCTTGCCACCTCTTCTTAATATCTTCTGCTTCTGTTAGGTCCATACCATTTCTGTCCTTTATCGAGCCCATCTTTGCATGAAATGTTCCCTTGGTGTCTCTAATTTTCTTGAAGAGTTCTCTAGTCTTTCCCATTCTGTTGTTTTCCTCTATTTCTTTGCACTGATCGCTGAAGAAGGCTTTCTTATCTCTTCTTGCTATTCTTTGGAACTCTGCATTCAGATGCTTGTATCTTTCCTTTTCTCCTTTGCTTTTTGCTTCCCTTCTTTTCACAGCTATTTGTAAGGCCTCCTCAGACAGCCATTTTGCTTTTTTGCATTTCTTTTCTGGATGATCTTGATCCCTGTCTCCTGTACAATGTCACAAACCTCCATCCATAGTTCATCAGGCACTCTATCTATCAGATCTAGTCCCTTAAATCTATTTCTCACAGGTCATACCTGAATGGTCTAGTGGTTTTCTCCACTTTCTTCAATTTAAGTCTGAATTTGGCAATAAGGGATTCATGATCTGAGCCACAGTCAGCTCCTGGTCTTGTTTTTGTTGACTGTATAGAACTTCTCCATCTTTGGCTGCAAAGAATATAATCAGTCTGATTTGGATGTTGACCATCTGGTGATGTCCATGTGTAGAGTCTTCTCTTGTGTTGTTGGAAGAGGGTGTTTGCTATGATCAGTGCCATTTTCTTGGCAAAACTCTATTAGCCTTTGCCCTACTTCATTCCGTATTCCAAGGCCAAATTTGCCTGTTACTCCAGGTGTTTCTTGACTTCCTACTTTTGCATTCCAGTCCCCTAGAATGAAAAGGACATCTTTTTTGGGTGTTGGGTCTAAAAGATCTTGTAGGTCTTCATAAAACCATTCAACTTCAGTTTCTTCAGCATTACTGGTTGGGGCATAGACTTGGATTACCGTGATATTCAATGGTTTGCCTTAGAAACGAACAGAGACCATTCTGTCATTTTTGAGATTGCATCCAAGTAGTGCATTTTGGACTCTTTTGTTGACCATGATGGCTACTCCATTTCTTCTGAGGGATTCCTGCCCTCAGTAGTAGATATAATGGTCATCTGAGTTAAATTCACCCATTCCAGTCCATCTTAGTTCGCTGATTCCTAGAATGTCGACGTTCACTCTTGCCATCTCCTGTTTGACCACTTCCAATTTGCCTTGATTCATGGACCTGACATTCCAGGTTCCTATGCAATATTGCTCTTTACAGCACTGGCCCTTGCTTCCATCACCAATCACATCTACAACTGGGTATTGTTTTTGCTTTGGCTCCATCCCTTCATTCTTTCTGGAGTTATTTCTCTGTTATACCCCCTCATATCTAGTTCATTAGCAGATCCAATCAGTTCTGCTCTTGAAACTGTCCTTTTATTTCTATCTCTACTGCTGCTACCCTTGTCTGAGGTCTGTTTTAATTAAGGAGACTAGTGCTTCTCAAACTGTCTATGATGAAGAAGCAACTTTTTTATTTTCAGTGCATTGTGACTGATACTTTTATGCAGCTTTGCCACAAGAAACTGTTACACAATTGTTAGGCAAAGTTAGACAATGGAGAACTGGTTTATAATCTGTTCAGACTAAGCTCACTGATCACATGCTGGGATGTTGCAGCCATGTGAAATGACTGTAGAGGTTCTGAGCAATTACTCTCCATCTCTGTAATTACTTCCCCGGGACAGGAGACAGATAGCCCTCAGAGGGGCACTGGCTCGCCTGCTGACCGCACTTTCAGTGGCTTTGACAAGACTATGCTGAAGCCAACTGGACCACCTGCTTCCATTCTGAATCTTCTCTGATCTGTTGTCACAGAGCAGCCAGTCAAAGCAGAAGTCAGACCTCACTATTTCCCTTTTTTTTTAAAAATTGAAGTACCGTTAAGTTATAGTGTTGTATTAGCTTCTGGTATACAGCAAAGTGATTTGGTTATACATATATGTACACATTCTTTTTCATATTCTTTTCCTTTATAGTTTACTACAAGATACTGAATACACCTGCCTGTACTATAGAGTAGGATGTTGATGTTTATCTATTTTATATATGTTGTTGTTCAGTCGCTAAGTTGTGTCTGACTCTTTGTGACCCCATAGACTGCAGTACACTAGGCTTCCCTGTCCTCCACTATCTCCCAGGGTTTGCTCAAACTCATGTCCATTCAGTCAGTGATGCCATCCAACCAGCTCATCCTCTATTGCCCCCTTCTCCTCCTGCCTTCAGTCTTTCCCAGTATCAGGGTCTTAATACTTTGTATCTCCTAATCCCAAACTCTTAATTTGTACCCTCCCCCACCATTTTTCTTTTTAAAGCCTTCTAAAGGATAAAGTTTTAAAATGGGAAAATCCTATTTAACCTCACCTCTCAGTACTCATCCAATCCGTAATGGGCTTCCCTTGTAGCTCAGCTGGTAAAGAATCTGCCTGCAGTGCAGGAAATCCGAGTTCAATCCCTGGGTTGGGAAGATCCCCTGGAGAAGGAAATGGCAACCCACTCCAGTATCCTTGCCTGGAAAATCTCATGGACAGAGGAAGCTGGTGGATTGCAGTCCATGGGGTCGCAAAGAGTTGGGCACGACTGAGCGACTAACACACACACAATCCGTAATTGCTTGGATAAGCCAGAATCCTGCCTTAGGCCTTTTGCCTTAGCTCTTAGCAGGATGGCTCCTCATCCTCAGGTTGAGCTTAAACCACCTTCTCCAAGAGTCTGTCCAGACCACCCCCATCAGAAGCAGTACCATTCCTCCTTCTGTCCTGGTCTGGTCTATACTTCCTTAATAGCACTTATCACAATCTGTAGACTTATGTACTTGTTTATGGTCTCTTTCCCCAGGTGCAATATGCACTTCTAGGGGGTGTGCACCTTATGTGTCCAGTTGGCCAAATACTCAGTAAAGTGGAGTAAGCATGAAGGAATGGTTTGGGAAGGCATGGAAGAGTAGGGCTTTGAGAATATAAAATAGTTGAGAAGTGACTTATTGAATTTTACTTTTATTAGAGTTAATTTCATGTATGTGTAAATAGTACAAAAGCTTCAGTGGGGATTAAAAGTTCTCAGTGTCTTGTGACAGAAGGCAACACTGGATAATGGGAAAAATGTTAGAATGGAAATGGCTTTGACACCAATTAGCTTCATTGGCTTGGGCAAGTTCCTTCTTGGCCTCAGTTTTCTTCACCTGGAAGGGGGTGGGGGTTGTTCGTGAAGACTTGGAGGTCATCTGATTGACCTGTCACACTATCCTGTGTGTATCCTTTCAGTTCCAGGATTCTTTGTTCTTTCTATGAACTCTAAAGCTGTTTTCTAAAGGGCTTTCCTCATAGGTCAGTTGGTAAAGGATCCACCTGCAATGCAGGAGACCCCCCCAGTTCGATTCCTGGGTCTGGAAGATCTGCTGGAGAAGGGATAAGCTATGCACTCCAGTATTCTTGGGCTTCCCTTGTGGCTCAGCTGGTAAAGAATCCGCCTGCAATGCAGGAGACCTGAGTTCAATCCCTGGGTTGAGAAGATCCCCTGGAGGAGGGAAAGGCTACCCACTCCAGTATTCTGGCCTGGAGAATTCCGTGGACTATAAAGTTCATGGGGTCACAAAGAATTGGACACGACTGAACAACTTTCACTTTCAAAGCTGTTTTATAGCATTGGAATAAAGACAAAGGTGAGAGTTAGCTGAAGTAAGTGTGTGATATGCTAGACAGTGTTTCAGACATGATTAGTATTAAGTGTGAGCTGCTATTATGATGATGGTGTATTTCAGTCCTAATCTATACGGTCTCCATTTGGGGGACAAAACTGCTAATAGTTTTCATAAGGGTTATGATATTGATATCTGAGCAGGTTGAATTTAAGATAAAAGATATAGAACAGGGAAAAGGGGCCATGTTATAAAGGCTATAATCCATAATAAATTCTGATGAATGCTCAGACACCAATAACAGCATTGATGTTCATGGAGCAAAAACTGAAAGAAATTCAAGAAACCTACAGGAACAGTTGCAATGTCTACAAGCTACTAAAACTAGGAAATAATAAAAATAGAATAGAATTCCAGTCTTTGGACAGTTAGGTCATTTTAGTTTACCTTGAAATGTATTTGTTTACCCCAGTCCCTAATCTTATTTTTCAGTTGGAGGTTGGTAATATTTTCGATAGTATAGCTATATTTCATATGTTGAAAGATCTGAGAATTGAAGTATTACTGCACTTTAAAGGTCACAATTACTTAAAATTTATTTTATATTAGAACACAGATCAAAGGTTTCCCTGGGGGTCCAGTGGTTAAGACTCAATCCTTCCACTGCAGAGGGCTTCATTCCTGATCAGGGAACTAGGATCCTGCATGCCTTGCAGTGTGGCAAAAGGAAAAAAAAAAAAACTCAGATGAGATTATATTGACAGTTATTTTCTAGTTTTAAAAAAGCAATACATCAAAACTCTTAATTTTTTACTGTTATGCTATTTTAGAATGACACCTTTATTAAAAAAAAAAAAGCAGTAAAGTAGTATATGAAGTAATGCTTGAGGATTTTCACAAATCTGTGACTGAATTGTTATAATACCTTTTGATCTTCTTTGTCACTTAATTAAAACAAAATCAGCCTTAGTATATGAAGCATAAGTAGATTTAAGACTTTTCTCCATATATACTTTTATACATATATATGTACATAAAACCCTTCAGTAGTTGTGACCATACTATATACTTCAGTACTATAACCATAAGTATTTACCAGTTTATAATTGGTATAATTTAAGTATGTCATGACCTTTTAAAGGTTCCAAGTTTAAAGTCTATTGATATTTTTTCTTTTCATGTCTAGATTTAAGTGTTCATGAGGAAACATCTGAATGTGTTTAAGCAGATGTATTTCTATCCTAGATATAGTGTGATTCCATTTATGTGCTTTTTATTTCTTCCTTCTCCACAGACTCAGTATTCATTTAAACAAGTATTTGGCACTCATACCACCCAAAAGGAGCTCTTTGATGTTGTGGCTAATCCCTTGGTAGATGACCTCATTCATGGCAAAAATGGTATGATTCTGGAGTTTTGCTGAATTTTACTTTTTTTCTTCTGGTAAAACTTTTTTGATACTTACATATTTACTTTATGTTTGGCCTTGAACTCAGTTAATTTGTCAGGATTGTGTTAAACCTACTTTTTTGAGCAGTTGATTTTATATTTTAATTCACTTATTTTTTAAAATTTCATATTGGAGTATAGTTGATTTACGGAGAAGGCAATGGCACCTCACTCCAGTACTCTTGCCCGGAAATCCCATGGACAGAGGAGCCTGGTGGGCTGCAATCCATGGGGTCGCTAAGAGTTGGACACAACTGAGTGACTTCACTTTCACTTTTCACTTTCACGCACTGGAGAAGGAAATGGCAACCCACTCCAGTGTTGTTGCCTGGAGAATCCCAGGGACGGGGGAGGCTGGTGGGCTGCCGTCTATGGGGTTGCACAGAGTCGGACACGACTGAAGTGACCCAGCAGCAGCAGCAGCATAGTTGATTTACAGTGTTGTATTAGTTTCAGGTGTACAGCTAAATGATTCAGTTGTACATACATCCATTCTTTTTCAGATTCTTTTCCTGTATAGGTTATTACAGAATATTGAGTAGATTTCCCTGTGCTATACAGTAAGTACTTGCTGGTTATTTATTTTAAATATAGTAGTGTGTGTATGTCAGTCTCAAACTCCCAATTTATCCCTCTCTGGTAACCTTTGGTAATCATAAATTTGTTTTCTAAGTCTGTGAGACTGTTTCTGTTTTATAAATAGGTTTATTGGTATACTTTTCTTTTTTTTAGATTCTACATCTAAGGAATCACATTGTCTTTCTCTGTCTGATTTGCTTCACTTACTCACTTAGTATGATAATCTCCAGGTCCATCCATGTTGCTGCAAATGACATTATTTCATTCTTTTTATGGCTGAGTAATATTCCGTTTGATATATGTACCACGCCTTTATCCATTCATCTGTTAATGGACATTTGAGGTTGCTTCCATGTCCTGGCTATTGTAAACAGTGCTGCAGTGAACACTGGGGTGTATGTATCCTTTCAAACCATAGTCTACTCTGAATGTATGCCCCAGTAGTGGTATTGCTGCCTCCTATGGTAGCTCTATTTTTAGTTTTTTAAGGAGTCTACATACTGTTCTCTTAGTGGTGTACCAATTTACATTCCCACCAACACTGTAGGAGTGTTCCCTTACCTCCACACCCTCTCCAGCATTTATTGTGTGTAGACTGTTTGATGATGGCCATTCTGACAAGTGTGAGGGGATATCTTATTGTAGTTTTGATTTTCATTTCTCTAATAACTAGCAATGCTGAGCATCTTTGCCTGTGCCTCTTGGCCATCTGTATATCTTCTTTGGGGAAATACCTATTTAGGTCTTCTGCCCATTTTTTTATTTGATTGTTTTGGATGTAGAGCTGCATGAACTGTATTTTGGAGATTAATCTCTTGTTGGTTACATCATTTATAAATGTTTTCTCCCAGTCTGTTGGTTGTTTTTTCATTTTGTTGATGGTTTCCTTTATTGTGCAAAAGATTTACATTTTAATTAGGTCCCATTTATTTTTGTTTTTACTTTTATTACTCTTGAAGGTGGGTCCAAAAATTATGTCACTGTGATTTATGTTAGAGTGTGTGCTGCCTATGTTTTCCTCTAAGAGCTTTATAGTATCTGGCCTTACATTTAGGTCTTTAATCTATTTTGAGTTTATTTTTGTGTATGGTGTTAGAGAATATTCTAATTTCTTTTTTTTTTTTTTTACATGTAGCTGTCGAGTTTTCCCAGCACCACTTATTGAAGAGACCCTTTTCTCCATTGTATATTCTTGTCTCCTTTGTCGCAAATTGACCATAAGTGTGTGTTTCTGGGCTTTTTTTCCTGTTCCTTTGACCTATAGTGTTGTTTTGTGCCAGTACTGTAGCATTTTGATTTCTGTAGGTTTGTAGTATAGTCTGAAGTCAGGGAGCCTTATTCTTCCCACTTCATTATTCTTTCAAAGGATTGCTTTGACTGTTGGGATGTTTGTGTTTCTGTATAAATGTAAAAAAAAATTTGTTTTAGTTCTATGAAAAATGCCTTTGGAAATTTGAGAGAAACTGCATTGAATCTGTAGATTGCCTTGGGTAGTACAGTCATTTTGACAATATTGATTCTTCCAATCTAAGAACAGGGTATAACTTTCCATTTGTGTCATCTTCAGTTTCTTTCTTCAGTGTCTTGTCGTTTTCAGAGTACAGATCTTTTGCCTCCCTAGGTAGGGTCAGTCCTAGGTTTATTCTTTTTGATGTGATAGTAAATGGGATTATTTCCTTAATTTCTCTTTCTAGTCTTTCATTGTTAGTGTATAGGAATGCAAGAGATTTCTGTGTATTAATTTTGTGTCCTGCAGCTTTACCAGATTCATTGAGGAGCTGTAGTAGTTTTCTGGTAGCATCTTTAGGATTTTCTGTGTCATCATGTCATCTTCAAACAGTGACAGTTTTACTTCTTTTCCTTCTGGACTTCTTTTTCATTTTCTTGGATTGTTGTGGCTAGGACTTCTAACACTATGTTAAATAAACATGAGAAAACATCCTCATCTTGTTCCTAATCTTAGAGGGAATGCTTTCAGCTTTTCACCATTGAGTATGGGCATAAACTGCAGGTTTGTCATACATGGCCTTTATTATGTTGAGGTGTGTTCCCTCTATGCCCACTTTCTGGAGAGGTTTTTGACAAAAGCATTTTCTGCATTTATTCCTCAGTTTGCTAATGTGGCATATCACACTGATTTGTGGGAACTGAAAAATGCTGTATTCTTGAGATAAATCCTATCTGATATTAGTGTAAAATCCTTTTTATGTGTTGACTGAAAAGATGAGTTTTCAAAGTTGCGAGTTAAGTTTTATTTGGGGCAAAATGAGGACTGCAGCCCAGGAGACAGCACCTCAGATAGCTCTGAGAGACTGGTTTAAAGAGGCAGTAGGGGAGAGTCAACAAAAAGATTTTGGTGAAGGGGGAGTTCAATGCAATCAAGCCCTTACTTTACAAAAGCTTTTCTGCTAGTCATCAGCTGATGTCACTATGAAGGGATTTAGTGATTTTTCTAGATATGAAAAGAGGCAAGGATTTGGATCATGAAATCAGTTCCTGAAAATACCTAACTATCTAAAGACCTGTTCCACCAGTTTCCCTAGAGCACAGAGTGACGCACTCTCCACCCTGAATTCCCCTCAGGGTGTGTTGAAGGTTGGCAGCTGAAGCAGCATAGGGTTCAGGTGGCAAATGCTCTTGTTCAGTTGCTGGCAAATGCTCTTGGCAAGTGCCAGTTTGTAGTTGATAATGTATTGTTGGTTGTGCTTTGCTAGTATTTTGTTGAGAATTTTTGCATCGATACTCCTCAGTCATGTTTGCCTGTAATTTTCTTTTTTGTGATAATTTCTCTGATTTTGGTATCAGGATTATAATGGCCTTATAGAATGAGTCTGGGAGAGTTCCTTTCTCTGCAGTTTTAGAAGAGTTTCAGAAGAATAGATGTTAACTATTCTCTAAACATTTGATAGAATTCTCCTGTGAAACTGTCTGGTCTTGGACTTTTGTTTGTTGGGAGTACCTTTTTTTTTTTAATGGCGTATAGTTGATTTACAATGTTACGTTAATTTCT
Source organism: Oryx dammah (assembly GCF_014754425.2). Classification (NCBI taxonomy): domain Eukaryota; kingdom Metazoa; phylum Chordata; class Mammalia; order Artiodactyla; family Bovidae; genus Oryx; species Oryx dammah. The sequence goes on along the minus strand of NW_024080602.1, from coordinate 2,019,368 downwards.
TCTGTACTGCAGAGTGACTCAGTTATACACATATATATTCTTTTTTATATTTTCAGTTATGCTTTGTCACAGGATAGTAAATATATTTCCTTGTGCTATATAATAGGACCTTGTTCATCCATCCTATGTATAATAATTTGCCTCGCTAACTCCAAACTCCTACTGCTTCCCTCTAGTACTCCCTTCCCTCTGAGAACACAAATCTATTCTCTGTATCTGTGAGTCTGTTTTAGTTTTGTAGATATGTTGATTTGTGTCATATTTCAGTTCCACATATAAGTTTTATCATGTTATTTGTCTTTTTCTGACTTAGTATGGTCATCTCTAAATCCATCCTTGTTGCTGCAATGGCATTGTTTCATTCTCTTTTTTTTGTGGCCGAGTGGTATTCCAGTATCTCTGTGTATGTATGTGTGTACACCATATCTTTATCTATTCGTCTGTCAGTGAACGTTTATGTTGTTTCTATGTCTTGGCTATTGTAAACCATGAACACTGGGGTGCATGTATCCTTTCAAAACATGGTTTTCTTTAGATATATGTCCAGGAATGGGATTGCTGCATCCTATAATAGCTCTAATTTAGGTTTTTTAGTAACCTCTATACTGTTCTCCTTAGTGGTATACCAATTTACAAACCCACCAACAATATAGAAGGGTTCCCTTTTCTTCAGACCCTCTCCAGCATTTGTTGTTTGTAGACTTCTTGATGAGGGCCATTCTGATTGGTATGAAGTGGTACCTTATTTTAGTTCTGAATTGCATTTCTCTAAGAACTAGTGATACTGATCATCTTTTCATGTGCCTCTGGGCCATCTGTATGTCATCTTTGGGGAGATGTCTGTTTAGTTCTTCTGTCCATTTTATGATTGGGTTGATTGTTTTTGTAAAAGAGATGCATGTTATTGTTGTTCAGTTGCTCAGTTGTGTCTGCTCTGTGACCCCACGGACTGCAGCACGCCAGGCTTCCCTGTCCTTCACCATCTCCCGGAGCTTGCTCGGACTCACGTCCATTGAGTCAGTGATGCCATCCAACCATCTCATCCTCTGTCATCCCTTTCTCCTCCTGCCTTCAATCTTTCCCAGGAAAGAGGCTGTCCTCTTTCCCAGTGGTCTTTTCCAGTGAAGTGGGCTCTTCGCATTAGGTGGCCAGAGTATTGGAGCTTCAGCATCAGTCCTTCCAATGAATATTTAGGACTGATCTCCTTTAGGATTGACTGGTTTGATCTCCTTGCAGTCCAAGGGACTCTCAAGAGTCTCCTCCAGCACCATAGTTCAAAAGCATCAATTCTTTGGCACTCAGCCTTCTTTATGGTCCAACTCTCACATCCATACATGACTACTGGAAAAACCATAGCTTTGATTATATGGACTTTTGTTGGCAAAGTAATGTCTGCTTTTTAATACACTGTCTAGGTTTGTCACAGCTTTTCTTCCAAGGAGCAAGCGTCTTTTAATTTCATGGCTGCAGTCACTATCTGCAGTGATTTTGGAGCCCAAGAAAATAAAGTCTGTTTCCATTGTTTCCCCATCTATTTGCCATGAAGTGATGGGATCAGATTCCATAATCTTAGTTTTTTGATTGTTGAGTTTTAAGCCAGCTTTTTCACTCTCCTCTTTTACCTTCATCAAGAGGCTCTTTAGTTCCTTTTTGCTTTCTGTTGTAAGGGTGGGCTCACCTGCATATCTGAGGTTATTGATATTTCTCCCTGCAATCTTGATTCTAGCTTGTGCTTCATCCAGCCCGTCATGTCACATGATGTACTCTGCATATAAGTTAAATAAGCAGGGTGCATGGGTTGTTTGTATTTTGGAGATTAATCCCTTGTTGGTCACATCTTTTGCAAATGTTTTCTCCCAGTCTGTTGGTTGTCTTTTCATTTTGTTGATGGTTTCCTTTTCTGTGTAAAACTTGTAAGTTTGGTTAGGTCCCATTTGTTTCTTTTTGGTTTTATTTTTATTGCCTTGGGAGAATAACCCAAGAAAACATTTGTTACTGTTTATGTCAAAAACATCTTGCCTATGTTCTCTTCTAGAAGTTTTATGATATCCTCTTATTTGTTTGCTTTCTGGCCATTCCATCTGGCATGCAGGACAGTTTCCCAACCAGGGATTGAACCTGGGCCACCACAGTGAAAGCACCAAATCCTAACCAGTAGACCACTAGGGGACTCCCAGTGTCTTACGATTAGTTATATTATTAAGCCATTTCGGGTTTATTTTTGTGTATGGTGTGAGGGTATGTTCTTCCTTCATCAATTTACACGTGGCTGTCCTCTTTGCCAACACCACTTGCCAAAGACACTGTCTTTTCTCCATTGTATGTTCTTGCTTCCTTTATCAAAGATTAGTTGTTAATAAAAGATTGTTTATAGGTGTGTGGGTTTGCTTTGGGGTTCTCTATTTTGTTCCATTGAGCCACCTATCTGTTTTCGTGCCAATATCTTGTTGTTTTGATTACTCTAGCCTTGTAATATTATCTGAAGTCTGAGAGAGTTATGTCTCTTGCTTTGTTTTTTCTCCTCAGGATTGCTTTGGCAATTCTGGGTCTTTTGGTTTCATGTTAATTTTAGTATCATTTGTTCTATTTTTGTGAAAAGTAACATTGGTAATTTAATAGAAGTCACATTAAATCTGTAGATTGCTTTGGGTAATCTGGCCCTTTTAGAAAAATTAGTTTTTCCAATCCAAGACCATGGGATATGTCTTCCTATTTCTTTGAATCATCTTTAATTTCCTTTATTAATGTTTTGTAGTTCTCAGCATATAAGTCTTTTACCTCCTTGGTGAGATTCATTCCTAAGCACTTTATGTTTTTTGGTGTGAGTTTAAAAGGGATTGTTTATTTGTTGTTGTTCAGATGCCAAGTCATGTCCAACTCTTCACAACCCCATGGACTGCAGCATGCCAGGCTTCCCAGTCCCTCCATTTCTTGTTTATTTACATCCACATTTTGCTATTTCATTGTTAGAATGCAGCTGATTTCTGTATGGATACAAGATTAATCTTGTATCCTGCTACCTTGCTGAATTTATCAGTTCTAGTGGTTTTGTGTGGAAAAACCACTTTAGGGTTTTCTGTATATGTTATCATGTCATCTGTGTATAATGACAATTTTACCTCTTTCCAACCAGTGTAATTGCCTTTTATTTCTTTTTCTTGTCTGATTGCTGTGACTAGCACTTCCAATCCTATGTTGAAGAGAAGTGGTAAGAGTGGACATCCTTGTCTTATTCCAGATTTTAGTGGGAAGGCTTTCAGCTTTTCACCATTTTCTGTGGGTTTGTCATAAATAGCTTTTATTATATTGAGTTATGTTCTCTCTATACCCAGTTTCAGAAGGATTTTTATCATGAATGGATATTGGATTTTGTCAAATGCTTTTTCTGTAGCTATTGAGCTAATCATGTGGCTTTTGTCCTTTCTTTTATTAATGTGGTGTATCACATTGATTTTATATATATTGAATCATTCTTGGAATCCTGGGATGAATCCAACTTGGTCATGCTCTATGACTTTTTTATATGTTGTCGGATTTCACTTTGCTAGTATTTTGTTCAGAATTTTTGTGTCCTTATTCATCAAAGATAATGGCCTGTAATTTTCTCTTTTTGTGTGGTATCCTTGTCTAGTTTTGGTGTCAGGATGATGGTGGCCTTATTGAATGAGTTTGGGAGTGTTCCTAATTTTGCAATTTTTTGGAATATTTTCAGAAGGATAGGTGTTAACACTTCCCTAAATGTGTGATGGAATTTTCCTGTGAGGCCATGCGGTTCTGGACTTTTGTTTGCTGGATGTTTTAATCACAGTTTCAATTTCAGTACTTATGATTGGTCTTTTCATATTTTCTGTTTTTTCCTGGTTAGTCTTGGGAGATTATACCTTTCTAAGAATTTGTCCATTTCTTCTATGTTACCCATTTTATTGGCAAACACTTAATTGAAAAAAAAAAAAAAAGTTGGCTTAAAGTTCAACATTCAGAAAACTTAGATCATGGCATCTGGTCTCATCACTTCATGGGAAATAGATGGGGAAACAGTGGAAACAGTGTCAGACTTTATCTTTTTTGGGCTCCAAAATCACTGCAGATGGTGACTGCAGCCATGAAATTAAAAGACACTTACTCCTTGGAAGAAAAGTTATGACCAACCTAGATAGCATATTGAAAAGCAAGGTCCGTTTAGTCAAGGCTATGGTTTTTCCACCGGTCATGTATGGATGTGAGAGTTGGACTGTGAAGAAAGCTGAGTGCCGAAGAATTGATGCTTTTGAACTGTGGTGTTGGAGAAGACTCTTGAGAGTCCCTTGGACTGCAAGGAGATCCAACCAGTCCATTCTAAAGGAGATCAGTCTTGGATGTTCTTTGGAAGGAATGATACTAAAGCTGAAACTCCAGTACTTTGGCCACCTCATGCAAAGAGTTGACTCATTGGAAAAGACTCTGATGCTGGGAGGGATTGAGGGCAGGAGGAAAAGAGGATGACAGAGGATGAGATGGCTGGATGGCATCACCGACTCAATGGACGTGAGTTTGAGTGAACTCCGGGAGTTGGTGATGGACAGGGAGGCCTGGTGTGCTGTGATTCTTGGGGTTGCAAAGAGTCAGACACGACTGAGCAACTGAACTGAACTGAACTTCTGATTGTATGTGTTTTTCTCTAGTCTCCTATTTCAATTCTAATTTTCTTGATTTGATCCCTCTCCCTTTTTTTCATGAGGAGTCTGGCTATAGGTTTGTGAATTTTGTATACCTTTTCAAATAACCACCTTTAGTTTCATTGCTCTATTCTGTTGTCTTCTTCATCTCTGTTTCATTTATTTCTGCTCCAACCTCTATGATTTTTCTACTCTGAGTTCTGTTTGTTCTTTCTCTACTTGCTTTTTATATCAGGTTATGTTCTTTACTAGAGATTATTCGTGTATTTTCCAGTGCTTTTTTTTTAACAGTTGCAAAAATCTACTTATCTTTTTAATTGAAATATATATGATAATATAATTTGTATATATACATAAGGTTACAGCACCTTATATGTATAATTAGATCATTTATTTATTGTAATGTGATTGCCATTGTAGCAATAATTAGCACCTCTATCATATTTCATGATTATTCTTTCTTTTTAGTAGTTAGAATAATTAAGTTCTAGTCTCTTAGCTAGTTGGATATTTGTAATACAGTTGTTATTTAGTCACTAAGTCGTGTCCAACTCTTTGCAACCCATGGGCTGTAGCCTGCCAGGCTCCTCTTGCCAGGATTTCTCAGGCAAGAATACTGGAGTGGGCTGCCATTTCTATCTCCATTATAATGTAGTACTGTTGTCTATAGTCACTGTGCTGTGCATTATATCTCTAGGTCTTATTTACCCTTGTTGTAAGTAGCAAACTTAACATCTCTTCTCTCTTCCCACTTCCTGTTCCCAAGTAACCACTGTTTTACTTGATTTTTAGAAGTTTGGCTTTATAAAATCCACAAATAAGTGACATCAGAGTACTTGTCTGACTTAGCTCACTTAGCATAATGTGCTCAAGATTTATCCAGGTTGTCTCAAATGGCAAGAGTTTATTCCTTATTATGAGCGTGAAAGTGGCTCAGTTGTGTCCTACTCTCTGTGACCCCCATGGACTATACAGTCCATGGAATTCTCCAGGCCAAAATACTGGAGTGGTAGCTGCTCCCTTCTCCAGGGTATCTTCCCAACCCAGGGATTGAACCCAGGTCTCCCACATTGCAGGCAGATTCTTTCCAGCTGAGCTACCAGGCCCTTTCCTTACTATGGCTGAATAATATTCCATTGTGTTTATATAACATGTTTTCTTTGTCCATTGGTTTGTGGACTCTTAGGTTGTTTCCATATCTTGGCTATTGTAAATAATTCTGAAATGAATGGGGGGGGGCGGTGAAAATATCTTTTCAAGGTAGTTTTTAAATTTTCTTCATAAACTTTATTATGTTTGGGTATGTTTCTTCTGTACCCAATCTGCTTAGGGTTTTTATCATGAAAGAATGTTGTATTTTGTCAAATTGTTTTTCTGCGTCTATTGAGATGATCATGTGATTTTATCCTTTATTTTATTAATATGTTTATTGATTTCCTTACGTTGAACCATCCTTACATTCAAGGCATAAATCCCACTTGGTTGTTATGTATAATTCTTTTTAACTGTTCTTGAATTCAGTTTGCTGATACTTTGTTAAGACTTTCTGTTCCTGTATTCATCAGGGATGTTGGTCTATAGTTCTCATTTCCTGTGGTGTCATTACCTGGCTTTGGTTTCAGGTTAATGCTGGCCTCATAGAATGAGTTTGAAAGTTCCCTTCTCAAATGTTTGTGAAAAGCTCGAGAAGGACTGATGCTGGTGACTATTTGAGTGTTTGGTAGAATTCTTCAGTGTAACCATCTTGTCCTGGGGTTTTCTCTGTTGGGAGGTTTATGATTACTGATTTAATCTATTTGGTTATTATTGGTCTGTTCATATTTTCTATTCCTGATTGAAAGTTTATATTTTATATTGGAGTGTAGTTGATTAAGAATGTCATGTTAGTGTACAGCAAAGTGGTTCACTTCTGCATATACTTGTATCTGTTCTTTTTCAGGTTCTTTCCCAGTTTAGGTTATTACATAATATTGACTAGAGTTCCTGTGCTATATAGTAGGTCCTTGTTGGTTATCTGTTTTAAATAAGTAGTGTCTATATGTCAATCCCAAACTACCAATTTACTCCTTCCTTTTGGCAACCTTGTTAAGTTTGTTTTCTAAGCCTGTGAGTTCATTTGTTTTGTAAGTAGGTACATTTATCATTTTTATTTTTTTTTAGATTCTGCATATAAGCAATATCATGTGATATTTGACTTCACTTGGTCTGATAATCTACAGGTCAATCAGTATTAAGCAAATAGCATTATTTCATGAATTTTAATGGCTGAGTAATATTCCATGTGTATGTATACCACAATTTCTTTATCTCTTCCTCTGTTGATGGACATTTAGCTTGCTTCCATGTCCTGGCTATTGTAAACAGTCCTGCAGTAAAATTATAGTTTTCTCCAGGTATATTCCCAGTAGTGAGATTGCTGGATCTTCTTTTCCAGTTTGGATTCCTTTCTTCCCTGTTTTCTGTGTCTAGGACTTCCAAAACTATGTTGAATAAAACTGGCGATAGTGGACATACTTTTCTTGTTCCTGAGCTTAAGGGGAATTCATTCCACTTTCCACCACTGAGTAAGTGACGTTAGCTGTAGGTTTATTCACATATGGCCTTTATTGTGTTCCGTTAGTACCCACTTTCTGGACAATTTATCAAATGCTTGCTGACTTTTTTCAAAGGCATTTCTGCATCTATTGAGATGATCATATATATGGCTTTTATTCTTTAGTTTGTTAATGTAGTGTATCACACTGAGTGATCTGCGGATATTGAAAAATCATTGCATACCTGGGATAAATCCCTCTTGATCATGGTGTGTGATGCTTTTAATGTATTATTAGGTTTGCTTTGCTAGTACTTCACAGAGGATTTTTGTGTCTTTGTTTATCAAAAGATGAGCAGCATATTCATTTGTGTAATTTTTTTTGAGGTATTCTTGACTTTTTAAATCAGGATTATAATGGCCTCATAGAATGGGATTATTTCTTCCTCTGCAGTTTTTTTGGGATAATTTCAGAGGGATAGATATTAACTCTTCTTTAAATGTTTGGTATTTGCCTGTGAAGCCATCTGTTTCTGGACTTTTTGTTGGGATTTTTCAGTCAGTTTCAATTTTAGTACTTGTGATTGGCCAGCAAACCAGATTTTAGTTTTATTGCTCCTTTCTGTTGTTTTCTTCATCTCTATTTAATTCTGCTCTAATCTTTATAAACTCTTTCCTTCTACTTGCTTTGGGTTTTGGTTGTTCTTTATCTAGTTGTTTTGGTGGTGATGGTGGTGGTTTAGTTGCTAAGTCGTGTCCGACTCCTGTGACCCCAGGCACTGTAGGCTCCCCTGTCCATGGGATTCTCCTGGCAAGAATACCGGAGTGGGTTGCCATTTCCTTCTCCAGGGGATCTTTCCGACCCAGGAATTGAACCTGGGTCTCCTGCATTGCAGGCAGATTCTCTACCGACTGAGCAATGAAGTTGCTTTAGGTGTAAGGTTAAGTTGTTTGAGATTTTTTTTGTTTTCTGAGGTAAGACTGTATTGCTACAATCTTCCCTGTTAGAACTGCTTTTCCTGTGTCACACAGGTTTTTAATTATTATGTTTTTGTTGTCATTTATCTTTAGGTATTCTTTGATTTTCTCTTTGATTTCTTCAGTGATCTATCAGTTATTTAGTAGCATTGTTTAGCCTCCACTTGTTTGGGGTTTTTTTTGACAGTTTTTTTTCTTGTGATCGATTTCTAATCTTCTAGTGTTCTGGTCAGAAAAGATGTCTGATATGATTTCAGTTTTCTTAAATTTACTGAGACTTATTTGTTATCCAGCATATGATCTATCCTGGAAAATGTTTCATGTGCACCTGCAAAGAATGTGTATTCTGTTGCTTTTGGACAGGATGTTCTATAAATATCAGTTAAGTCTCTCTGGTGAAAAGTGTCATATAAGGCCTGTGTTTCCTTATTGATTTTCTGTGTGGATGGTCTGTCCATTGATATAAGTGGGCTGTCAAAGGCTCCCTATTACTGTTTTACTGTGATTTCTCTGTTTATGGTTGTCAGCATTTACCTTATTTGTTGAGGTATCGAGTAGTTAATATTAAGTGTCATCTAATACGGTATTAGAAATATTATAAGTGAAGAACTTTTAAGATAGAATCCATTGTGACTTTCACTATATAATTATGGCTTGTTATGTTGTAGGTCTCCTTTTTACGTATGGTGTGACGGGAAGTGGAAAAACTCACACTATGACGGGTTCTCCCGGGGAAGGAGGGCTGCTTCCTCGCTGTCTGCACATGCTCTTTAACAGTGTAGGGTCATTTCAAGCTAAACGATACGTAAGTGTGTGTGTGTGTTTTAAATTAAATTGTGACTCTCACTAAAAGACATAGGTGCCAAAATACCTGTGACTATAATTATTAAGGGAGAACTAAGGCACTGAATACCTTTTAAAACCTTAAATATGTTTAAATGTTAACTGTCTTGTTTCTTAAATATATTTCTTACTATTTATGACAAAGTCTAAAAATTATGGTCTGATTTTTGCCCTCACTTCAGGTTTTTAAATCTAATGATAGGAATAGTATGGATATACAATGTGAAGTTGATGCTATATTAGAACGGCAGAAGAGAGAAGCCATACCCAATCCAAAGACCCCCTCTAGCAAGTAAGTAGTTATATTTTGTAATACTGGCCTCATGGGAACCCTGTCTGGTTACGTCAGAAGTGGAGAAGTTGGTGTGACAGTTGACTTTAGTGAGATAAAAGTTGAGGGATGTTCTTAATTATGTTTGCTCAGATGTTCTATTTGGTTTTGAATGCACTGCCCTTGAATCACTGTGTAGGGAAAAGGTGCCACTCTGGGTGAAAGAAGGTGTAAAAGTCTGTGCTGTGTATCTGGGAAGGCATGGGAGAACGTTGGCCCAGCCATGAGTATGAATAAAGTTGCTCTGTGCATTCTTGCTTGTAATAAAGGTTATTTCTCATAATGTGTAAGATGAGATTGAGACTTTTTTTTTTTTTTCAGACGACAAGTAGATCCAGAGTTTGCAGATATGATAAATGTGCAAGAATTTTGCAAAGCAGAAGAGGTTGATGAAGATAGTGTCTATGGTGTATTTGTCTCTTATATTGAAATATATAATAATTACATATATGATCTATTGGAAGAGGTGCCGTTTGATCCCATAAAGCCTAAGTAAGTAGTGGAGAGAGTCCCTTCTTAAGTTGACTAACCTTGACGAAGTCACTTCACATCATTGATCTTAGTTTCCTCACCTATAAATGGGGATAAAGCTTACTTCTGTTTTCAAAATGAAATATAACTCATATATCATGCAGTTGGTGTGTGGTGAATAGTTCTGTTATTTACTTGATATGTAGTTAGTTGTATTAGGAAGACCAGTGAGTTAAAGCATCTAAGGAGAATATTTGCCTTGGACTTTACTTTTAGAGAAGGAAATGGCAACCCGCTCCAGTATTCTTGCCTGGAGAATCCCATGGACGGAGGAGCCTGGTGGGCTACAGTCCACGGGGTCGCAAAGAGTTGGACACGACTGAGCGACTTCACTTTCACTTTACTCTTGGCCCTAGGCTTTATTTTGAGAAGGATCTTAATTGTATAAAGAAGTGTCCCTATAGATGTGCCTTGGGGCTACCTTACAAGAACCTAACACTTAATGTTGGGAATTTGTAGCCTCTAATCTGTGTCCTGGTGATCTCCACAGAATGGAGCCTAAAGCTGCTGTCTGCACAACTAATAGTCACAGACCTTCCATCATTGATTAATAAGAAGCAACATCTGTATTGTCATTGCACCAGAGTTAAAAGACTATGCCTTAGATTTCCTTGGGTCTTGCCCTGCTGAGACTGAAGGCCAACTACAGTCTGGCATTACAGATTACCTTTGTGCCAGAGTGGACTCTGGAGTCTCATGTCTAATAACAGTACCTTGTTCATAGTCTTAAGCTGATGCTTGTCTTCAGTGCTGTCTCTGTTAGGGCCTCTTAAGCCGTGAATAATGTGAAGACCTGTATTATATATTTAACTTTCACATATATGACTCAATCAGATATTATTGAAGGAACAGCTAGATTTGGAAAACCATTACACTGAGGTGTCAGTATATCCACTTTATATTATAAATATAATACTTATAGACGAATTACTTTTTAACTTAGTATTTATATTGAAGACTTTATAGACTAAATTATTATCAGGCTTCCCTGGTGGCTCAGTTGGTGAAGAATCCGCCTGCAATGCAGGAGACCTGGGATCAGTCCCTGGGTTGGAAAGATCCAGGCAGAAGGAAATAGCAACCCACTCCAGCATTCTTGCCTGGGGAATCCTATGGACAGAGGAGCCTGGCAGGCTGCAGTCCATGGGGTCCTAAGAGTTGGACATGACTTGTCAACTAAACCACCACAGACTAATTACTTAACTTGTTTCAAAGTGTCAGTTGTGTGCACCCCTTTTCCCAGACTTCTTTGATGTCATTTGTTGCTACCAATCACTTGCACTCTGCACATGCACCAAGTTTCTGTTCTATCTGTTCCAGATGGGATTGTTTTCTAAGAAGCCTATCTTGTTTATATTATGTGAATGAAGACTGACAAATGTGACTGTGTGCTTTGTAACCTTCCTGGTAACACCTTGAATGAACTCACAGGGGGCTTATTTGGCAGTGAATTCATTTTGTTAGGGTGGTGTTTAACCTGTTTTGGGGGTTTTTTTTGGAGCTGATTTAAGATTTAGTTTTTAATACAATGAAGGAGAATTTTTAAGATATGACTCACTGTAACTGTCACATACTCTAGGCTGAATGTGTTGTTATGAGATGGCTGCTGTAGAAACAGTAACTTCTGCCTTATTCCTTTGGTAGGTGGAACAGTTGCAGCACACCCATGAGGAACACAGATTTTGTGTATGTGATGTGTTGACTCTTTTCTTAAGGAGAAGGGTGCAGTTATACTAGTGGTTGGCATTGTGGCATGTTCGCATGCAGGTGATTTTCCATTGGTCCTGGGCCGGCTGCTACCTTATCTAAGCCCCTCCTTCCTGAGAAATCTGCCATTGGCTGAATAATGGTGGCTGGTAACTGTTTCTGCCCCTACTATTCACACTACTGAGGCCAACCAGGCAGCCTCTTTTCCATCTTCATCCTACCTTAAGAGTAAAACTTGACCAGCCACTTTGAAAGGATTGCCACTCCTGGTATATACCAAACTCCTTCTGAATTTGTTTTTTTGTTGACAGAACCAGCTCGATCTGTTGATCTTTTAAAATTAAGAAAATGCTAGATTTTAATGCTTAACCTTTGCATGTGATGGTGCTTACCACTACTTTGATCTCTGTTTAGTTAAGTGTTGTTTCATGTGCTTTGTCGGAATGAATTAGAGCAAAGCTTTTATAACAAAATAGATTCCTGTTATGTAACTAATCTTAACTGTATATCCTTGTTCTTATCCAAGTGTAATATTCTTCTGGAGTCTTGCTTAGGCTTATTCCCATTGTAAGAATGGATATCATGTTACCTGACATTTTAGTCCTTAAGTCCTGAGATAGTTTAGGAAACTAATGTTTTTTTCTTTCCCCTAGACCTCCACAATCTAAACTGCTTCGTGAAGACAAGAACCATAACATGTATGTTGCAGGATGTACCGAAGTAGAAGTGAAATCTACTGAGGAGGCTTTTGAAGTTTTCTGGAGAGGTTAGAAGCAGGGTTAGAAGTACCAATATAAAAGTGATAAATATAATCCTGAAAGTTGCTACTCTACTGACAATACTTTTTAGTTTGGTAGAAAGTATATACACTGAAATGAGCAATGATTTCTCTCTCACTGTAGGCCAGAAAAAGCGACGAATTGCCAACACACATTTGAATCATGAGTCCAGCCGTTCCCATAGTGTGTTCAACATTAAATTAGTTCAGGCTCCCTTGGATGCAGATGGAGACAATGTCTTACAGGTAAAGGTTTAATGTGTGGAGCTTTCCTGTTCTGAATCCTTAATGTAGGAATTAAGAGTTAAATCATGAAGGTTTCATTACACTGAATACTGTGCTAGAGTTATCTTTTGTGTAGGTGATGACATTTTAAAAATGTTCCATTAATTAGGTAGATAGTTCCAGAAGTGTCAGTTGCTCATGACTCAGTCGTCTGTTCGACACCCCACGGACTGTAGCCTGCCAGGCTCCTCTGTCCAGGGGATTCTCCAGGCAAGAATACTGAAGTGGGTTGCCATTCCCTTCTCCAGGGGATCTTCCCGACCCAGGAACAGAACCTGGGTCTCCCGCATTGTAGGCAGATTCTTTACCATCTGAGCTACCAGGGAGACTCCTGTTCTAAGAAATCAGCTGTTAAATCTTAGAACCTGGAATTTTGTGAAAAAGGTTTACAAATCTTTATAAATATCTAATAGAGGAGATATATGTTATGATTCATTGTTTTCCTCTGAAGACTCATTTTGTATGTAGAAATTGTTCCTGTTTTTAAAATGTTACCAATAAACTTTCTAGGAGTGGTCAGTTCTAGACTGTTCTCTCTTGGTGACAGGCCAGTGGAGCCCGCAGCTGCTGGTCACTGTTTAATGCTGGGCCTGTCATGCTGCAAGGCTTAATTAGTAACAGCATCTGACCCTGAATGTAAAAATCATTTAATGAGTTTAAGATATTAAAATGTAATCCCATTCAAAACATACCATGAAATTGTGGTATATCATGAAGGTTTTCAGATGGCAGTAGATGGTACGGCATGGTACTAAAGACCACCAGGATTTGAATTCTGGTTTGTATACCTTTACTAGCTGTCTTACCTAGTTGTAATAAACTCCTCTATGTAATAAATAACTTCTATGTAATAATTTCTACATACAAAATGAGTCTTCAGAGAAAAACAATGAATCATAACATATTTTATCTCCTCTATTAGATATTTATAAAGATTTGTAAACCTTTTTTACAACAAAATTCCAGTTGTAATGCTGTGAGGATTAAAGGAGGTGATGCATGTGAAGTTCTCAGTCCATTGCTTGGCTTACAGTCAGCACTTGATAAACGTTAGCTAGAAAATGCTTCTAAGTTTCTATCCACTTGCTTTCCTCTGAATCACATCTAATGTATTAGTAATATCAGTTATGTGTCTCTTGACTTTCTTATAAAAGTTATTAGAGTATTATGAAATTATTAGGCTGTAAGATTATTAAATCTCTCATTATACAAATATTTAGTCTTGCTCTAGACTATTTAGCAGACATTTATTAAGCTCCTGCTGAGTACTTGAAACTGTGCAAGGTGCTGGAGATGAAGTGGTTAAAAGACAGAGTTCCTGTTCTTGTGGAGCTTACAGTATAACATGGTCTGCAAGTAATGTCATGAGGATATTTATCATATGCTTTTAGTAAACTGTTCCCCCCAGACATGTATCCTTCCCCCTTATTATGCATTTTGTATTATGTAAACCTAAGACTTAATTTCACTTGAATATATTTAAAGAACACTGTAAACCAGTTATAACTCATGTGATTGACATTATCTTCCCTTCAGGAAAAAGAACAAATCACTATTAGTCAGTTGTCCTTGGTAGATCTTGCTGGAAGTGAAAGAACTAACCGGACAAAAGCAGAAGGGAACAGATTACGTGAAGCTGGTGAGCATAGTATTTACTTATTGCTACAACTTTAAAAAACTTGCAGTGCCAGTTTATTGCCTACTTATTGATGGTTTAAGCCTAACTGTCCTCAATCTGACTAAAACTTTAGAGGCTAAGTTAAGTGACTAGTGCTTTTTCTTTAGTTATGCTGGTTTCATGTTGATCTATTACACTAATTTCTCTAAGAATGAGGTGTTGGTTTAGTCGCCATGTCTGACTCTTGTGACCCCATGGACTGTAGCCCTCCGGGCTCCTCTGTCCGTGAGATTTTCCAGGCAAGAATACTGGAGTGGGTTGCCAATTCCTTCTCTAGGGGATCTTTCCAACTCAGGGATTGAGCCTGCTTCAGGTGTTCTACATTGCAGACAGATTCTTTACTAAGCCACCAGGGAAGCCTAAGAATGAGGAAAAGTGACTAAATATAAAGTAAGTTATATTCCTGTTGAAGGTGTTATATCTATGGCTAGAGTGCCAGTACTGGGTCCATAAAATTAAGTGATTTAATAGTTCCTCCAGCATTTACAGTGGTAAAAATCGGCTTCTGGAGATAGGAAAAATCTTTGAACACAAAAGCCATTTGAATTTTTTTTTTCTTTAGTACAGCCATTTATGATATGATTTATGCTAATAACATTCATGGAGTACCTACTGTGTTACAGGAATTGAAGACATACCTAGTACAAAAGAGGCAAACAGCTAGTAGAGCGTGAGGGAGGTGAGCAGCAGGTGCTGTGGGAATACAGAGCCGGGCGTTCCATCCATTCTGGGGCTGTGTGTGAGATGGGGTTTTGGGGAAGAATGCGTGGAGCTGAGGCATGAGCTCTCAGAAGAGCGATGGGATTAAAGCTGTCCTCCCTGGGAGAACATGACACAGTCAGGGCGGCTGAAGTGGGGGGCGTGGGTTGGTGAACTGTGGCCCCTGAGGCAGGAGCGCAAGGCAAGTTCATGAAGACCCCGGACTATCACATTAGTGTGAATTTCTTGTTGAAGGAATAATGGTGACTACCGATTATTAAGGGCTGAGTATTTATCATAGAATCTACTATATATGAGCTTGATTTCTTGATTCTGACTTTACAGGACTGGATCATACCTATTTTGTCAGACTGGAAGAGGTTAAGTAATTTTCCCAAGGTTAGAGCCTGGTTCGAACCCAGGTTGGTTGAACTTCCAAAACTTGTATCTTTCTGCTGTTACACAGCCAGTGAAGGATCAGTTTTAAAGAGATTTTCCCAGTGTTGTAGATTAATTTATCAGAGGCAAGTCTAGAGAGATGAAAACCAGTTGGGAACCTTTTGCAGTAATTCAGATGAGCAGTCCTGTCACCTGGAGGCAAAGGTCAGCCAAAACTAAGAGCTAGTTTGGAAGCAGGTCCACCTGGACGTGGAGAGGAAGGAAGCTGCTGCTGCTAAGTCGCTTCAGTTGTGTCCGACTCTGTGTGACCCCATAGACGGCAGCCCACCAGGCTCCCGTCCCTGGGATTCTCCAGGCAAGAACACTGGAGTGGGTTGCCATTTCCTTCTCCAGTGCATGAAAGTGAAAAGTGGAAGGAAGAGAGGAGGATAAATCAAAGAAAACCTTAATTAAGGAGTAGTTTGAGGTACAGGTGTGGGCAGCTAAGAGTTGTATGTTGAACATATTCAATTTATTCAAGTGTAGGTATCTAGCAATTGGATACAGAAGTAGATAGATATGGAAGGAGAGAGATTTGACTTGAGGTTTATAGGTTTAGGTTTTGCTAGTGAAGACATGATTGAAGCAATGGGGAAGAAAAGATTATTCATGGAGTACAAAGAGGAACACTGAGGGCAGGGCCTTGAGGACAACAGATCCTTGAGTCTGGGAAGGAGAGTAGGGGGTAATAGCCAGGTGACTTGGCGTTATGAAAGGACTAAACACACACTTTTTTTTTTTACTTTTTGCGGTGCTGAGTCTTTGTTGCTGCGCGTCCTCTCTCTGGTTGCTGCGCATGCTCTCTCTGGTTGCAGTGAGGGTCTACTCTCCAGCTGCGGCATGCAGGCTTGTCATTGTGGTGGCTGCTGCTGAGAAGCAGGGGCTCTAGAGCGCACGGGTTTCAGCAATTGCAGCTCAGCAGCTGTGGCGCACTGGCTTAGCTGTTCCGCGTGCGTGCGTGCTCAGTCGAGTCTGATTCTTTGTGACCTGGTGGACTGTCGCCCACCAGGCTCCTCTGTCCATGGGATTTTCCAGGCAAGAATACTGGAGTGGGTTGCCATTTCCTTCTCCAGGGGATCTTCCCAACCCAGGGATTGAACCTGCATCTCTTGTGTCTCCTGCACTGGCAGGCAAATTCCTTACCACTGAGCCACTTAGGGAGCTCCAGGCTGTTGCCCAGGACTAACAGCACACACGCATTATATACGTCTATATGAAAAGGCAAAGCATCCAGAATCCAGATCACAAGAGGAAGGATTGACCTTGGGAAAGCAGGTTTAGCTTTGGGGACAGGAACAGAAACCGTATCAGTGTTGACATGATGGGCAAGAGCTGACACAGTTAGGGAGTTAAAACTAGACTGGGGCTGGTTTGTGGCTGGGGCACATGACCACCTCAGGTTTCTAGAGGTTTCGGAGTTCTGAGTGACAAGGTTCAGGGCGTGGCTATAATGCTAAAGAGAGAAAGATTTCCTGGACTTGCGGCCTGGGCCCTCTGGCATGTTAGAGTGACCTTCCTGTTAGATGCTGAAGTTGACCCAGGAGCTGGCATATAAGGGGAATTTGTCTTTGAAGAACAACAGCAAGGGACTAGGAAAATGCGGCTGGCCACCTGCTGCCCACCATCCTTTTAGTATGTCAGGCTTTTAGAAAGCAGGCAACTTTTATTCACAAGGCTGCAGGAGAAGCACCACTCTTCTAGGAAATAAAAATAAGGTTGTAGGGTTTTGCATCATGGGTGGGGTGAAGCCTGTGGATATGATTCAGAATATTTTAGAATGTATAACATAAAATAGAGGATTACAGAAGAAAGCAATTAGACTGAAATGTGTTTTTAAAAGTATTCTTAAAACCTTTGTCATACAGTAATTTATGTACTTTATTAATGCCTTAAACCTGATAGCATGTCTATGACTACATAATTTCAAAGTAGTAATGAATATAAGTATCTTGAGATAAGCAATAAACTGTTATAAAAGTTATCTGTGACTTCTGTTGATTAAACACCACAAGTACTACTACTACCATTACTATAGGTGTTTGGTCTACATTTGTAATTGAAGAAACAGCTAAATTTCAGAGGTTAGTAAGAAAAAAGATGCATTTACTTCCCAACCATGTATGCACACTCCCTGAAGTGTACCCGTGGACAACATCCAGATCACAGGTGGCCATTAGAGAGAGAGATGGAACGGATCATTCTGTGAGAGGTCTGAGGGTATGGCAAGTCTGTTAGCAGGGATGTGGGTTTTGAAGAACACGTGGAAGAACGGAGGAAGGACAGTGCGAGCTGGGGTCAAGGAAGAGAAAGCATGAATCATGGAATACCATGGAGGCACAGATGAGCTCTGTATTTGAAAGGTGGCCAAGAATGAAAGCATGGTTTCAAAATGAAAAAACTTTTCTGTGTTGTAATACTTTTGGGGTCTCTGTAGGTGAGATCTCCTGTATTGTTGGCTTGATAGATCTGTCAGACTTGCCCTAACCCAGAAATTCAAACGAGTGGCCAGGACTAACAAGCATACTGCCTAAGAAACCTTCTTTAGATATAGAGGGAACAGATTTAGTTGGCTCTTGAGACACCTGACTGGTAGAAACAGGAGCTCCTTCTGGTGCAAGGGAGACATCGATGTCTGGATGGAGCCAACTGTAGCCTGAAATATGGGCATGATGAGCGCCAAAGAATTGATGCTTTTGAGCTGTGGTGTTGGAGAAGACTCTTGAGAGTCCCTTGGACTGCAAGGAGATCCAACCAGTCCATCCTAAAGGAGATCAACCCTGGGATTTCTTTGGAAGGAATGATGCTAAAGCTGAAACTCCAGTACTTCGGCCACCTCATGCGAAGAGTTGACTCATTGGAAAAGACTCTGATGCTGGGAGGGATTGGGGGCAGGAGAAGGGGACGACAGAGGATGAGATTGCTGGATGGCATCACGGGCTCGATGAACGTGAGTCTGGGTGAGCTCTGGGAGTTGGTGATGGAGAGGGAGGCCTGGCGTGCTGCGGTTCATGGGGTCGCAAAGAGTCGGACACTACTGAGCGACTGAAGTGAACTGAAACATCTGTACTCAATATACTCTTTTATGGTATTTAAGATTTGAAAGAAATCTTACGGGTCATGAAGTGTAATATTACATTCAGTGGAAAGTCTTTACGTAAGAATCCCAGTACTTACACTCTACTGCAACATTGCCAGATATGGACAGTTCTTTAAGCTGAGCCCACTAAAATCTGTCATTTGTAATTTCCATCTAAGAGTTCTATGAAGTAGATATTTCACAGACAAACAGACCATGCTCTAGCTACTCCATTGGTGTCTTCAAATGACTTCTGTGTACATTTTTCTGTCAGGTAACATTAACCAGTCACTAATGACACTGAGAACATGTATGGAGGTCCTGAGAGAGAACCAAACTTACGGTACTAACAAGGTGAGGAGCAGCCTTTGGTTGTTTGTATACTTTGTATAGTTTTGTTTGTGTGCAGTTTCTGCCTGATGTATTTGGGTTTGGATATATTTATAGATGGTTCCATATCGAGATTCAAAGTTAACCCATCTGTTCAAGAACTACTTTGATGGGGAAGGGAAAGTACGCCTGATCGTGTGTGTGAATCCAAAGGCCGAAGATTATGAGGAAAGCTTGGTAATTTTAATGCCTTTATGAAATCTGAGTTTCTGTAGAGAAAACCATTTACATGTGAAGAATAACATTTTGAACATTTTAAAAACTGATATAGAACCACTGGTTACAGAAGTGAACTAATGACCAATCTATTACTGTCTCATTTACTGATTTCTGAAGAAAGACTGCAAATGCTTATATATAAAAACAAAATCAAACCCTATTTTGTATCTTAGCAAGTAATGAGATTTGCAGAAGTGACCCAGGAAGTTGAAGTAGCCAGACCAACAGACAAGGCCATATGCGGTTTAACACCAGGGAGGCGATACAGAAATCAGGCCCGGGCAGGTCCTGTTGGAGACGGTATGAGCTGCTGTGGCGTCATCTGCCTGCTGATGAGTCTGTCTCTCTTTTTTTTAAATCTATTTCACTTAAGAAAACTGTTCACTTTCTTTCCCCTCAACAAACAAGTGCAAAAAAAAGTCTGAACCAAAGTATAAATCATACTTCTTTTATTACATACTCTCAAATTTTTTTCATTTTTTCTTCTTTACAACTCATATAACTCATTTTTAAGGAAATATGAGCCCAACAAAGTACACTGTTCATTTGGACTGGGGGCTGTTACCAGTGTTAAACTTGTTTGAATAACTCTTTCTCGCCTGTGTAACTTTTTTTTTTAAACAACTCCATACAGAACCGCTGGTTTCAGAAGTGGTTTTACAGAGTTTCCCACCTTTGCCGTCCTGTGAACTTCTGGATGTCAATGATGAGCAGACTCTTCCCAGGCTGATCGAAGCACTAGAGAGACGACATCACCTACGACAGATGATGATTGAGGAGTTTAACAAGCAGTGTAAGAGCAGACTGTTTACAGTCATTTTAACAGGAGAAACTTGCAGGGAGTTTTGCGTTGGGTCAGCATCTCTCAAGGAAGTGTTGTCTCTGAACTTAGGAGCCCCCAAGGCATCATCTTATATCCTAAGAACGTAAAGCAGAAGATCAAAGTGGATGTGAATTTCTCCCTTTTAAAAATTAACAGTCATGATGAAAGGGATAAGAGCTACTTCTTAGCTCCTACTAGTTATTTATATGCAAGGCATTTAACATGTATTATTACATCATCATAACTGTATCTTTGAGAAAATTACTTAATCCTTTGTTTCTAGTTTCTGTCTGTAAAATGGGATTGTAATTGTTCTACTTCAGAGAGAGGGTTGAGATGATATATAAATGTATGACATCCTGGTACACAGGAAGTGCTCATTGAATGTATGTATTCTTATCACCATCATAAGAAAAATGTGAGATAAATGATACTTAAATCTCCATTCTGAAATGAAGAAACATGCTCAGAAACAACTTGCCCACGTCACATGACTAGTGAATGGTGCACAGGGATTTCAACTTGAATTAACTGTCCCTAAGGCTAGTGTTACTTCTGTTTGTTTCTGCATTTGTTCTGAACAAATTATTTACGCTATAGTGCAAAATGAAAACCTTAAGTGTTTTCAGTAACAAAAGTGTCTCTTTTGTGGATCTGAGAAAAATTCTTGATTTCCTTCCAGACTTGTTTTCTGATTATAGACTTTCAAAGGGGTATTTGCTGAAGAGCTTCATTTTATATAAATAGCAGTTATAAAAGTTGACTTCACCAGTTACTTTGGAATTGGAGTAAACTTGGCCTGCATGCTTTTGTTTCAGCTATTACTTTTAAGGCTTTGTTGCAAGAATTTGACAATGCTGTTTTAAATAAAGAAAACTATATTCAAGGAAAACTAAATGAGAAAGAAAAGATGATCTCAGGACAGAAAATGGAAATAGAACGACTGGAGAAGAAAAACAAAACTTTAGAATATAAGGTTGGTTTTGGGATTATAATGGATGTACATGCTGGACATTTAACACTGGTCTTTGATTTAGCTATTCTGCTATACGGACCTGCAGCTGCTGCTTCCTTGGGAGTTATCACTTGGTTATTTACTAATCTTCATCCCATTCCCCCCATAGAGCAACTGTTAGTGAAAGGCAATAAAAGGGTAGAATACTCTTTATGAGACAGACCTTACCAATTGAAGAGAATGTTCTGGTGTTTTAGTTTTGATTATAAATTGCTTTTTGACTTACTATTGAGGATAATTTAGGGGATACATGATTCATTCTAAAGAGAAGCTAATCTCAACTGATACAGTGTTCTCTATTCTAAAAGTGGCCTTTATAAAAACAAAATTTTAGGCCTTAGTTTTAGGGAACAGTAATTTTCACATGAAATCAATTATAACTTCATCTTTCAGTGAGGAGCTTGTTTAAAAGTCCTCATTTCTAGGAACAGAGATGGGCATTCAGATGAAATTTTAGAGGAAAAGGTTTTCTCCATGATTCTTCTTTCCATAACTATGCTTGCATAGGCAGATTATGAGAGAGGTTATTTTAAAGCTAATTGAAATGTTTACACATCAAATGTTGAACATAATGGTCTAAATTCCCAGGTTGAGATTTTAGAGAAAACAACGACCATCTACGAGGAAGATAAGCGCAATCTGCAACAGGAGCTTGAAACCCAGAATCAAAAACTTCAGCGACAGTTTTCTGACAAACGTAGACTAGAAGCCAGGCTGCAAGGGATGGTGACGGAAACCACCATGAAGTGGGAGAAAGAATGCGTGAGTGTCACTCCTACAACACTCCTCTCATGGGTGACTCATTTCTGGCTGCAGGGTTCTGAACAGCTTGTGCTGGGGTCCCTGGTGGCTCAGCTGGTAAAGAATCTGCCTGCAGCGGGAGACCTGGGTTCAGTCCCTGGATCGGGAAGATTTCCTGGAGAAGGGAATGGCAGCCCACTCCAGTATTCTTGCCTGGAGAATTGCATGGACAGAGGAGCCTGGCAGGCTACAGTCCGTGGGGTCTCAAAGTGTCAGACACGACTGAATGACACAGTGTTTTAGTGGTGGGGGCAACAGTAGCCACTACTCCGTCCCTTTTACTTTTTTCTCTGCCCTTACAAGTCACAGCAAATAGCATCATGAAGAACTATCATCTTTAGGAAATAAAATGTTCAGGTGAACCGATGCAGTTGGTTTGGTATAACTGAATTAGACTACTTATTGCCATTCATAAACCTTCAGGAACGTCGAGTGGCAGCCAAACAGCTGGAGATGCAAAATAAACTCTGGGTGAAAGATGAGAAACTGAAACAACTGAAGGCCATCGTTACTGAGCCCAAAACTGAAAAGCCAGAAAGGCCCTCTCGGGAGCGGGATCGAGAAAAAGTTACTCAGAGATCTGTTTCTCCATCACCCGTACCTGTAAGCTGTTTGTAGTTGTGTAGTAACTTCACAGTACTAGAGAAGATTTGTTCAGATTAGCTGACTATTTCTATGAGAATCAACTAGCTGACTATTTCTATGAGAATCAAATTTTTGTTTTAAATTTATTATATTTCTCAAATTTCTATTTATACTTAAAAATTTAGTATAAACAAATTTAGTGTAAAATTAGTAATTCAGTACAATAACTGTCTTAAAGAATTATGTCTTCATGAGCTAAAATTATAGCAAAATAATGAATTGTTTCTCAGTTTTTCAACTCCTGCTCATTAATTTCTCTTCAATTTTTTTAGCTTTCTAGTAACTATATTGCTCAGATTTCCAACGGCCAGCAACTCATGAGTCAACAGCTACATAGGCGCTCTAACTCTTGCAGCAGCATTTCTGTAGCTTCCTGTATTTCGGAATGGGAGCAGAAAATTCCTCCGTACAACACACCTCTCAATGTCACATCTATTGCGAGGCGTAGGCAGCAGGAGCCAGGACAAAGTAAAACTTGTATCGTGTCAGACAGAAGGCGAGGGATGTACTGGAATGAAGGCAGGGAGGTGGTCCCTTCGTTCAGAAGTGAGATAGAAGTAGAAGAGGATCACTGCAGCAGGGTTAGTGCCAGTTATCATTTTAAAGCATTGCAGCAATAGATTTTAATGTTGTGTATTTTTATACCTTGGTTCTGAAAGTTCACCAGAATGATGGGTGAGCTCTAATATCTAAGCAAGGTCTGATTTTTCTGTTAGTTTGAAAGATCAAATCACCCTGAAACTGAGGCCTAGCTCTTCATCTGAAAAAGCCTAGCTGCATTTGGCACAGAAAGTGCCTTGTGTTCAGCGAACACATGCTCTTCAGCTGCATGAACTGATGAGCATCCACAAAATCAGTGACTGTCTTAGAACACATTTTCCATTCTTTTCTTTTGGCTTTTCTTCCTCAAATTGGAGTTTTTACTTTTTTTAAATTTCCATTTTTAAAACTGCTTTCCTGGACTTTTATTTTAAAAAATAGATATGTAAATATTTTTTTTTCCTTCAGCCTTTGACAGTAGTAAGTCATAGACTTTGTGTCTTACATACATAACCACAATCTTCATCATACCTGAGAAAGTTAGTGGTATCCCAATAATGGCTTTTCATTTTTCAAACCTTGGTCCTATCAAGGTGAATACATTATATGTGGTTATTATCTCTTTAATCTTTTTAATATAAAATAGTCCATCCTCCCCATTTTTTTTAATTTTCACGATACTATTTTTTGAGGAGCCCAGGCCAGTTGTTTTATAACTGCCGAAGGAAGGTTTACATGTCCAATAAATTGCTTTTAATCTCAAGGCCTTTGTCTCAATTTAGAAGGGCTCTGCCTCATTCAAGGTTGTTTAAACAAATTCATGTTTATCTTTTCTTCTTAAAGATGAAGGTAAAATTTTCCTCTGAATCTAAGTTAACAAAGTTAATATTGTGAATCTATATTTAGTAAAATTTTAATATATCTAAGAATTTTTCTTCTAAATAATTTAATTTATAGTAAATATTTGCTTTAGATTTTCTTGGGGTACAGAAAATATTTTATTGAGGTGTCCTGCATTCCTGATTATTAAGGGATGATGATGAATTACAAGGTATTTACCAAAGGCAACAGATAAGTCTAAAGTCGCTTAAGCTACTTTGCAGATTTTGCTTTAAACCTTTTTGGGGAGCAAATTATATGGTGACTGGTCTTTCTGATCAACTCTAATAAATCCTCCTTATTTCATGCAAATTTATAGACTGAAAACTATTCAAGGCCTACTTAATGCCTGGTCAAGATTAATGTAGTATCTAATGTGGCTATGAGATACTTAAGAGAATTTACTAGAGATCCTTTAACTTCTTCATTTGAAATCAAAATCTCTTTAGAAGTGCAGCAGAATACACATCTAGGTTTGTTGGTCAAAAATTATGTCAGGCGGAACTCAATTTATATACTTCAGTGAGGAAGAAAGCTTAATTATTATTTATTTCATAAATGACAGTAGAGTGTAAGTAAGGACAGTCATCTTCCCAAAGTTTGTTTCACAGTGTCTCTACTGCTAAATGTGTTTGAGAAAACTATCACCTTTGCTAAATGGTAGGTCATGAGAACATCTTTCTTCCTCGTTCAGCATTAAGCCATTTTAAGAATGGGACGTTTCTTGCTTGTTGTGAGGCTTGGGTATTCTTAGTGGCAAACGCTGTTGCCCATGTTTTGGTGTCATGATTTTGTCACTGGTGCATTTGTTTCTTATAATTGTACAGGGGAAATACTTCAGTTCAGATACACATTTTAAATTAGGTGTCCACACTTGACCGGTTTTGAAGGATTTGGCCTGTGACACACCCTTTCATTTGCTTTCAGTTTTGCAAATAAAAACTTTGCAAAGTTACAAAGAAACTATTAACTATGTCTGTATGTGATTTCCACACCCCCTTAGGCTGACTGTGCTAAGCTTTCCTAAATTTATATAACATTTTACTGGATGTATGTAGTTTTTTATTGCATGGTAGAGACTGATTTGATAGTGAATTCTGTATCTGGTTCTTGTAACCTTTAGGAAATGTTTGTGAACTTTTCATAAAGCTACATTCTGAGATTTTTTAAAGTATGCAGAAGTACTTTATTTACATTCTTTCAGTCATTTTATACACAAGGTTCTTAAAATACTTTGTTTTTTTGGCATGTATGTACTATACAGCTCCATCAGCTTTTGCTGGGGGGAGAGGTCTGTTTTTTTAATAGGAGTATTTTCTCTTTTGTTTAGAGGCCTATGATATGTTTAGGGCTTTTATTGATCTTTTTGAAGCTTTTAACATAGCTGTGGACCTAACAGATTACTTCATGACAGCAGGAACAAATACTGGTTTTTGATCAAGAATGCAAAAATGAATTATTTGTCCTAAACATCACCTACACAGGAAAGACTAGCAGCATTACCAGAACTTTCCCTTCCACTCTTTGTTGAAAGGGAAGATCTCTAGTAGAATATATAATACATACATAAAATGGTGTTTAAATGTTTGTTGGTTTTGTGTTTACATACAAAGAGAACATTTAAATTGCTTGACTAACATAGCTTTTGAAAAGTTTCATGCATTTGTTTTCATACTGTCACCAACTAAAGTAGCCAAAACTGCTGCACTTCTAATAGTACCCTGAAATTAATTCTGGGTTATGCTTGTTTCTTGATTCCTCTCTCAATCTGATCAGAACGCACCACCAATCCGTCTGCGACACAGACGATCACGCTCTGCGGGAGACAGATGGGTAGATCATAAGCCTGCCACTAACCTGCAAACTGAGACAGTCATGCAGCCACATGTCCCCCGTGCCATCACTGTGTCTGTTGCAAATGAAAAGGCACTAGCTAAGTGTGAGAAGTACATGCTGACACACCAGGAACTAGCCTCCGATGGGGAGATTGAGACTAAGCTAATTAAGGTAAAATTTACACAAGAGAAGGAAATATTCAAAAAGCAAGAAACCATTTACTCTTCTGTTCCTCTGATGATACACAGGCAGTGTCAACTAGAAGATAAATGGCTATTTGATAAAACCTTTTAGTTGGTTAGAAAACTCAAGTTACTCCTTGGGTTCAAATCTGCTAAACTGGAACTAAATCTGCTCAATGTGTTTGTTAGAGGAACTCTAGATATATACTTTAATTAATGTGCATTTTGTTTTAAATCAAACAAAGAACTCCTGCCTTTGCATAAGAGTACTGTCATTGGAGGGAATTCCTTGGCAGTCCAGTGGCTAAGAAAGACTGTGCTGTCACTGCCAAGGACCCAGGTTCAATTCCTGGTCTGGGAACTAAGATCTCATGCGCTGTACATAACGGCCAAAAAAATAAAAAAGACTGTACTGTCACTTGTGTATGAGAGAAGGGGAACATCTAAAGAGGAAAGGATATTGCCTTAGAACATTTAGAAATTTGATAGGTTGCTTGATCTTTACTGTAGTTTTTAAATTACTGGTTGAATAAAAAGGAATGTTATTTTCTGCAAGTAAGAATGCTATTAATTATACTGCATTGGACTTCTTTTTTAGTGAGACATATGTACACAAATCTTTAAAGTATTTTAAGGTATAGATCCAGCAGTCCAAGCACCATCTGGTTTTGTGGATCGGAGTTTTCATAAAAGTTAAAAAATCAGTTTGAAATATGTACGTATATCATTTGGAAGTATAAAAGTGTAATGGTGATCTTTTCTCTTGGCTGTAGGGTGATGTTTATAGAACAAGGGGTGGTGGACAATCCGTCCAGTTTACTGAAATAGAGACGTTAAAACAAGAATCACCAACTAGGTGAGTGAGCATCAAATTGCTTTATTTAGAGGGCTGTAATTTTCTTAGCTGCTCGTTCTTGAGGAACAGACTAGCCCGTAAAAACGCGTCGTTAATTCTCTGAAGGAGTATATATGGTATTTCTGTTTCTAATATTTCTCCTGTTCTTAGATGTAAAAAATAACTGTTGCGTCGTTCCCTTTTTCTGTAGTCGAAAACGAAGATCGTCTACAGCAGCACCTGCCCAACCAGATGGAACAGAGTCTGAGTGGACTGATGTAGAAACGAGGGTAGGATGAGAGATCTGTAGGGGTGTATTTCTGCTCTGGTCTTACTGGATGGAGCTCTTCAGTTCGAAGCCCCTGTTTTTAGTGTAGTAGGTCTGTGCCCAAAAATCAAGTAAGAGAGCATCACCTAGAAGAACAAGAATGTCCATCAAGCTGATGGGAACCCTCTCAGGAGCAGAACTGTTATTCCTGGGGACAGATTAGCATTAAGAGTGTGGGAAGGTGGGGGCCAGGCTCCAGCCTTTGCCACTAACTTTCTCAGGAACTCTTTCTGATAGAAAATGAGATTACCTGGATGGTCTCTAAAGACCCTCCTACCTCACAGTTTTCCTCCTTGTGGTTTTCTCCCCAGTGCTCTGTGGCTGTGGAGATGAGAGCCGGCTCTCAGCTGGGGCCTGGGTACCAGCACCACGCACAACCCAAGTGAGTACTGACCAAGTGTGGCCTTTCTCTGTCTTCCCTCCAC
The DNA here is from genome assembly GCF_014754425.2 of Oryx dammah. Taxonomy (NCBI): domain Eukaryota; kingdom Metazoa; phylum Chordata; class Mammalia; order Artiodactyla; family Bovidae; genus Oryx; species Oryx dammah. Next base: position 1,991,918 of record NW_024080602.1, on the reverse strand, counting down.
ACCACCCCTTCTCCCTACATCCACCTTTTTATTTTTCCTAGAGGATCTGTGTGGTTTTGGTTTACCCTCTGGAATATCTGGGCCCTACTGGCAGACTACAGTAGGCAGTAACAGTGCTGAGAACCCTGGGGGTTGGATAATAGCAATTAGAGCTGTAAGAACACTCACTCTTGTTCCTAGTTTGTGAGTGCTCATAAAGCTTTCAGAGGCCTAAGGGAGGTACCTCTAAGGAGGGGAGGCTGGGGTCAGGGGTGACAGCTCCTCACATAATTCATTCTTTCCTAATCTGCCTCTTGTTATAGGAAGAAGTGTTCATTAAAATGAAACGGAACGGTGAAATCTGTGGTAGGGAAAGCAATCACATATTAAAGATATATCCAAGAGTCTGGCCCATTCTTTCACTGTTTTAAGCCCCCTGTTTTCAAGTATCTAACTGTACAGGTTCATGTGTCCATTCTGACACATGTATGTGCTCCTTAGGCAATCTGGAAAATCAGTGCAACAGGATAAAGATAGGAAGTCTAATTAAATACTGGATAAGCGTATTTTGCTTTCTTAGAAGGACTTTAACTTTTCCCATGATAAAACAGGAATTCTCTCAAAGCCCTCCTAGAGATTCATTGCAAAATTCAACACTAAATGCTGGCTTTCATTTTAGGCGCAAGAAACCATGAATTGACAGTTTCAATAACAGAACAACATTGTCATCATTTGTGTCGGTGATTTCTCCAAAGCAGTGCCTTCTGAAAACCATCTTATAAAACTCCAGCTTTGTTGAAAATCACAGACCTCATGTCATCACACACTGGCCTCCATCAGGGATGCCCCTGTGGCTCCAAAGATATCTAGGATTCTACAAACTTTTTATATTCTACACCTTGCCATATTTAATATTAGCAGCAGAGAAAGAGCCCTCTTTCTCGTTGCTGTATGAACTTTTTTATATTGCTATTTTTTGTATATTTCTTGGATACTTATAAACTAATTCATGCATGTGTTTGTCTTGGATAATTAAGGAAAAATATATCTAGATCACGCTTTGCCTTTTGTGACTTTTCCACCTGTTGTCTGAATATTTCTTAAGGATTTATAAACAAAAAAAATGCTGCTATTGATTAGCTGCGAGAATGCACTTTAGACATATATTGGACAATTCAACCTGAGATGTCAGAGACTCGCCAATACTAAACCCATTTTAGGAAGCTGTTTGGAGTTTTGTATGTATGTACTTTCTGACATTTAGATATGCCAAAAGAAATGAAATAAAAGCACTAAGAAATACAAGGTCATGTGATGATAATTTAGCACGTACTCCCAGAACCTAGCATCGTGCTTTTCATTTAGCTGGCAATCATTTGTGGGGGAATGAAACAAAAGCACTAGAAACTGCTGTCACCATGCTGAGGATACCTGTTTCTGCATGCAAAGAAACAGGTTTGCAAGGGGCTATTTATTCTGCTGAAGACCAGGAATACCCTCCCAGCCCACACAACCCGCTGGTATACTGTGGTCCACAGGCCATCCTTTGTACATAAACTGTGTTTGACCTGGAATCCTCCTTTTACTTCATTCAGCTAACTTAGGGTTTCAAGAGCAGCACTCAGTCTCAGTATGAACATTTTAAATTACTGGTGTTATACCCGACTTACACGTGCAGATAAAAAGTAGAGGAGCAAGTGATGGCAGCAGCATGGCAGCGTGAGCTGTTCCTTTTCTTTTATTTACAACTGGTTGTTCATGGGCTTCCCTGGTAGCTCAGACAGTAAAGACTGCCTCCAATGCAGGAGACCTGGGTTCGATCCCTGAGTCATTCAAACTGAACAAAAGTTTCTCTGTACACTACACCAGAACATGCAAAAGATTTCTACCAAAAAGTGCTTCAGAACATAGGTGGCGAGACCTTAGCAGGACTGAGGACCCAAGAGTTCGTGAGCCTGCCTCACCCCCACCTGCTAGGAGGAGGGGCGGGAAGCCAGACCGGAGAGTGTGGGGGACCAGGCAAACGGCTTGGGGGAGAGAAACCAGTTTGGAGGCCGAAGAGGAGCAGCAACACACAGGGCTTCCACTGCCAGGGACCACAGCTGCCTCCCTCAGAGGTCTTAAGGTGACTGCCTAGCTGCCTGGCTGGGCACAGCTGGAGGAACCTGCTTCTCTCCAGCAGCACTCATTCCTCAGGAGCGACTGGTGGGAGTGGGGAGAGGGAGACGAGAACAAGGGCACTGAAGGATCTCACGCCCTGCTGCCTGCCTTGGGTTTCAGCGGGAGGTCTGTGCGTGGCCCTCTGGGGGGCTTACCACAGTGGAGGGTTCCCCCTGCCTGCTGTGGACGACCGCGGGTGCTAAGTCCACACCTGCCCCACTCTGCTGCCAGCTTTTTCCAGGCTGACTGTTTTTAACAGGCTCTCTGTAGCATGGCCAGAGAGCCAGCTCAGGTAGAGAAACCAAAAATTGAGCTATGCCGCCACCTCGTGGAGAACAAAAGAAAGGTTTCTAATGGTCCGTGTTGAACTGGAACATCTAACAGCTAGTAAGAAAGAGGTGTGCTACTTGAAACTCAGTGGCAGAGGCACATTTTTACTAAACTGAAAGAATGACAGTGATATGGAATCCCAAAAAGAAAAACAATAATAATTCTTTAGCAGCTGAATCCACGAGCACAGTGATCTGATAAAAATCCACAGGCACTGTTACCTCATAAAAATTAGAAACAGCTGTGATGAAGGTACTAGAACGCTTAGGCAGTTACTTACCAAATATAGGTGTTATTTACCAAATATGTTGAATTTTCAAAAAGAACCTAATTCTTCAGCTGCAAGAATTCAATGAATGAGATCAAGAATATATAGAAAGCTTAGAGAATCAGGCAGATGAAATCTGGGAAAGAATTAGCAACTTGATTCTTAAAAGGTGAAGAAAACCCAAGAGAACTCTGATGCGTGATGAGTTGAGAAAAACAAATGTGAGGAATAATAGTCTATCTGAAGAAGCAGAGAGGGAGAGGAGAGCAGAGAGTGTATATTTAAAGAAATAGCCGAGAATTTCCCAAGCCAGGCAGGAAATTGGACCTAAAAGCCCAATAGGACACCCTATTATCTCAATGCCAAAAGACTTCTCCAATTACATCAAAAGTCATTAAAAAAAAAATCATAAAGCCAACAGTGGGGAGAAAAAGTAATTTACAAACAAATGCTTGCAAGGCTATCAGTGGATATCCCAGCAGAAATTCTACAGGCCAGGACAACGTGGAATGACATATTCAAAGTGTGGAAGATAAATATGGCTGGCCAAGAATACTTTATCCAGCAAAGCTGACCTTCAGCTATGAAGGAGAAATAAAGGCTTTCCTAGACACACAAAACTTGCCTTACAGGAAATGTTAAAAGGAGTTCTTAAGTTGAAATAAAATGGTGCTAACTAGTGACACAGAAACAAAGTACACATCAAAAGAGGTAAACTGTGACATCAAAAGTATAAAAGGGGAGGAATAAAAAGGGTTGAGCCATCACAGGAGAATGAAAATAAGATGCTATCAGCATGAGAAGGACTACTTTACTTATGAGATGTATTATGAAAGCGACAAAGTAAGAGGTGAGTGAAAAAGCTGGCTTGAAACTCAACATCCAAAAAACTAAGATCATGGCATCTGGTCCCATCACTTCATGGCAAATAGAAGGGGAAAACGTGGAAGCAGTAACAGATTTTTATCTTCTTGGGCTCCAAAACCATTGCAGATGGTGACTGTAGCCATGAAATTGAGATGCCTGCTCCTTGGAAGGAAAGCTATGACAAACCTAGACAGCATATTAAAAAGCAGAGACATCACTCTGCCAACAAAGGTCCTCATAGTCAAAGCTATGGTTTTTCCACTAGTCGTGTGGAAGTGAGAGTTGGACCATAAAGAAGGCTGAGCGCCGAAGAACTGATGCTTTTGAAGTTGGAGAAGACTCTTGAGAATTCCTTGGACAGCAAGGATATCAAATTAGTCAATTCTAAAAGAAATTACCCTGAATATTCATTGGAAAGACATGCTGAAGCTGAAGCTCCAATATTTTAGCCACCTGATGTGAAGAGCTAACTCTGGAAAAGACCCTGATGCTGGGGAAGATTGAAGGCAAAAGGGGAAGGGGGTGGCAGAGGATGAGATGGTTAGATGACATCACTGGACGCAATGGACATGAGCTTGAGCAAACTCTGGGAGATGGTTGAGGACAGAGGAGGCTGGTGTGCTGCAACCCATGGGGTCACAAAGAGTTCGACACGACTGAGTGACTGAACAACCACCACCACCACAAAGCAAAAAAAGCAGAGGCAAGAAACATTATAAAGAAAAAATGAGGAGACAGCAAGTCACTAAGGAAAACTACCACTTTACAAAGGTAGAAACAGGAACAAGATAAAAAAACAAGGCAAATGATAAGACAGCAATAGTGAGTCCTTATCAATAATCACTGCAAATGCATTATATTATTTATAGGCAGAAACAAAAAAAATAAAAAATATTATAGAAATGAGCCCATTTACAAAACAGACTGACTCACAGACTAGAAAACAAATTTATGGTTACCAAAGGGGAGGGATAAATGGGGAGTTTGGGACTGACATAGGCACTTCTATATTTAAAATAGGTAACCAACAAAGACCTACTGTGTATAGCACAGGGAAATGTAAACGGGAAAAGAATCTGAAAAATAGATGCGTGTATATGCAGAACTGAGCCACTTTGCTGTACACCTGAAACAAGTGTGACATTCTTAATCAACTACACTCCAATATAAAGCAAAGTTTAAAAAGAGGACTGAGTCAGGAAGAAACAGATAACATGAGCAGGCCAATAATAACCAAATAGATTGAATTAGTAATCATAAACCTAGCAGAGAAAACCACAGGACAAGAGGGCGACACTGGAGAATTCTACCATTCAAAGAATCATCATCAATCCTTCTGAAACTCTTAGAAAAGTTTGAGAAGGGAATACTTCCAAACTCATTCTATGAGACCAGCATTAACCTGAAACCAAAGCCAGATAAGGACACAAGAAACAAAAATGACAGATCAGTATCCCCGATGAATACAGGAACAGAAAATCTCAATAAAGTATCAGCAAACTGCATTCAAGAACCCTTAAGAATTGTATACCATGACCAAGTGCGATTTATGCCTTGTATGCAAGAATGGCTCAACCCAATAAATGTACCACACATTAATAAAAGATAAAAATCACATGATCATCTCAACAAATGCAGGAAAGCTGTTTGGCAAAATACAACATCCTTTCGTGATAAAAAACCTTAGCAGACTGGGTGCAGAAGGAACCTACCTAAGCATAAAGAAGCTCATGAATAACAAACAGTTAACATACTTTCACTGGAGAAAGAAAGCTTTTCTTCTAAGATCAGGAATAAGACAAGGATGTCTATTTCTCATTATTCTTATTCAATATAGTACTGGAAACCCTAGCTAGAATAATTAGGCAAGACAAAGAAATCTATCTGAACACAATGAAAACACTACCTTGAAAAGACAGCTAACCCCCATGTTCATTGCAGCATTATTTAAAATAGCCAAGACATGAGTCCACCAACCAATGAGTGGACAAAGAAAACATGTTATATATAGTCACAATGAAATACATTCAACTATTAACAAGTAATAAAATCCTGCCGTTTGAGACAACATGGATAAACCTCGAGCACATTTTAAGTGAGTTTTAGACACGTACTGTCTGATGTAACTTATATACCCATCTGAATGCAGAGTTCCAAAGAATAGCAAGGAGAGATAAGAAAGCATTCCTAAGTGAACAAGGCAAAGAAAAAGAGGAAAATAATAGAATGGGAAAGACTATAGAGATCTCTTCGAGAAAATGAGAGATACCAAGGGAACATTTCATGCAAAGACAGGCACAATAAAGGACAGAAACGGTATGGACCTCACAGAAGCAGAAGTTATTAGGAAGAGGTGGCAGGAATACACAGAACTATACAAAAAAGATCTTAATGACCCAGATAACCACGATGTTGTGATTACTCACCTAGAAACAGACAACCTGGAGTGCAAGGTCAAGTGGGCCTTAGGAAGTATCACCATGAACAAAGCTAGTGAAGGTGATGGAATTCCAGCTGTTTCAAATCCTGAAAGATGATGCTGTGAAAGTGCTGCACTCAATATGCCAGCAAATCTGGAAAACTCAGCAGTGGCCACAGGACTGGAAACGGTCAGTTTTCATTCCAATCCCAAAGAAAGGCAATGCCAAAGAATGCTCAAACTACCGCACAATTGCACTTATCTCACACCCTAGCAAAGTAATGCTCAAAATTATCCAAGCTAGGCTTCAACAGTACATGAGCTGGGAACTTCCAGATGTTCAAGCTGGATTTAGAAAAGGCAGAGGAACCAGAGATCAAATTACCAACATCTATTGGATCATAGAAAAAGCAAGAGAGTTCCAGAAAAACATATACTTCTGCTTCATTGACTATGGTAAAGCCTTTGACTATGTGGATCACTACTAACTGTGGAAAATTCTTAAACAGATGGAAATACCAGACCACCTGACCTGCCTCCTGAGAAATCTGAGTGGAAGTCAAGAAGCAATCGTTAGAACCGGACATGGAACAACAGACTGGTTCCAAATTGGGAAAGGGGTATGTCAAGGCTGTATATTGTCACCCTGCTAATTTAACCCTATACAGAGTACGTCATGCAAAATGCCAGGATGGATGAAGCACAAGATTGCTAGAGGAAATATCAATAACCTCAGATACGCAGGTGACACCACCCTTATGGCAGAAAATGACGAGGAACTAAAGAACCTTTTGATGAGACTGAAAGAGGAGAGTGAAAAAGCTGGCTTAAAACTCAACAATCAAAAAACTAAGGTCATGGCATCTGGTCCCATCACTTCATGGCAAATAGATGGGGAAACAATGGAAACAGTGACAGACATTATTTTCTTGGGCTCCCAAATCACTCCCATGACTGCAGCCATGAAATTAAAAGACGCTTGCTCCTTTGACGAAAAGCTATGACTAACCTAGACAGCATATTAAAAAGCAGAGACATTACTTTGCTGACAAAGGTCTACAACAGTCAAAGCTATGGTTTTTCCAGTAGTCACATGTGGATGTGAGAGTTGGACCATAAAGAAAGCTGAGCATCGAAGAACTGATACTTTTGAACTGTGGTGTTGGAGAAAACTCTTGAGAGTCTCCTGGACTGAAAGAAGATCAAACCAGTCAATCCTAAAGGAAATCAGCCCTGAATACTCACTGGAAGGACTGATGCTGATGTTCCAATACTTTGGCTACTGATTTGAAGAACTGACTCACTAGAAAACACCCTAATGCTGGGGAAGGCTGAAGGCAGGAGAAGGGGACGACAGAGGATGAGATGGTTGGATGGCATCACCGACTCAATGGACATGAGTTTGAGTAAGCTCCGGGAGTTGGCGACAGACAGGGAAGCCTGGCATCCTACAGTCCATGGGGTTGCAAAGAGTTGAATGTGACTGACTGAATCCAAACTTGTAAAACTCAAGAGTATTATGGTGGTTACTTGGGCCTAGGAGGTGGGAGGACCCGACAGATGTTAAGTTTACTCCATGCAACAAGTATAAATAAGCCCTAGAGATAGAATGCACAGTACAGTGAATACAGACAACAGTGCTGTACTGTGAGGAGCTTCCCAGGTGGCTCAGTGGTAAAGGATTTACCTGCCAATGCAGGGGACGCAGGAGACACAGGTTCAATCCCTGGGTCGGGAAGATGCCCTGGAGAAGGAAATGGCAGCCCATTCCAGTATTCTTGTCTGGGAAGTCCCATGGACAGAGGAGTCTGGTGGGCTACAGTTCATAGAGTCGTGAAGAGTCGCACAACTAAGCACGGGGCATGCATACACTGTATCATAAATGTCAAACCTACTAAGAGACTAGAGCTTGATTATTCCAACTAGTAAAAAGAAATAATCCTGAAATGTGACACAGGGGCTAATTATTACTACGTGCATGGGTGCTCATTTGTGTCTGACTCTCTGCAGCCCGTCAGGCTCTGCTGTCCGTGGAAGTCTCCAGGCAAGAATACTGGAGTGGGTTGCCATTTCCTTCTCCAGGGAAATCTTCCCCACCCAGGGGCGGAACCCATATCTCTTGCACCTCCTGCATTGGCAGGCAGATTCTTTTATCACTGCACCACCTGGGAAGCCCAATCATTACTACAGTGGCAATCATTACAATACATAAATGATCTAATTATACGAGATGCTGTATACCTTAAATTTACACAATGTTACATGTTAAATGTATTTCAATAAAAAAAAAGTAGATTCTTGCAATTGTTAAAAAAAAAGGAAGCATTAGATAATATAAAAATAATTTGCCACGAAATGACAAATTCAGTGAATTTCCATGACAACTATATGTGCTAAAGCACTTCAGTCATGTCTGACTCTGTGTGACCCTGTGGACCGCAGCCCGCCAGGCTCCTCTGTCCATGGGATTCTCCAGGCAAGAATACTGGAGTGGGTTGCGATGCCCTCCTCCAGGGGATCTTCCCCACCCAGGAATCGAACCCAGGTCTCCTGCACTGTAGGCAGGTAGTCTACCCCTAGTGCCACCTGGGAAGCCCAGAATATCTATGTGTTAACTATGCTCTTCTAGACATTTCAACAAAAAACATGGTTTTGGGACAAAATCAGACATAATACTATGGAATACCATGATGACACAGCCATTCTTAGCTCAGTGAACATACATTTTTCCGTTTGTTTTTTTTTTTTTGAGGCTGATTTTTTAATTACTAAAATTTTTACCAAACCACAAGTTTGTGTACACGACACACAGTGAGGCCAACCAACACCAAAACTAACTAGGGTCTGGAACAGAGAAAAGTTTATTACAGATTCATACAAGGAGATGGGTACCTTATGTCCTAAGAAGCCCAAAGTTACTGAAAGCTTTCAGCAAGCTCCTTTACTCAGCAAGCCCCTTTCAAAGCAAAAGGTGAGGGAGGGGCATGGTTAGCTGCTGCAAACTTCCTGGTGTCCGATCCTTTGTTCTTGAGGTCAGGTCATGGTCCCGTAATGATGTTCCTGTAAACCTCTAACAGATGAATGTTATTCTCTGTCCTGACCAGAAAGGGCAAAGTCCAAGGCACAGCTTTCACCCTCCAAGGTCCCCGTCCTGCCTAAGAGGAGGCAGAGCTCAGCTGGCAGCTCCTTCAGGCCCAGGTTCCCACACCCTGCCCAGCTGTCGTCCCTGAGCTCACCCAAGCCACACTGGCCCTGTCTCCTCAGGCTGCGCAAATGGGGGACACCGGGGCTCAGAGACTGCAGCCCAGGCAGATGGGCACTGCTAGAAGGTCACAGAGACAGGGCTGGGGGAGAGGCTCACCACTGCCTCCAGGTCTGGGCCACGGCTAATGGAGGCCCTTAGTGAGGGCTCTGGAGCTCTGCAGGACATGGTCCCCAGTCCGTTCCTGGGCCCCCCAGCTCACCTGCTGGCCCAAGGCTGGGTGAGCTGGAGGGCCTCTAGGAGAAGGCCTGACCCTGCCTCTTAACTCACTCTCTACCTGATGACCACCACACCACCGACCCTTAGCTAAATCGCTTCCCTAATGGTCCACCATCAACAGTTACTTGTGAGCAGGGCCCACTGCAGCGCTGACCAAGAGCTGAGCAGGACACGAACAGTCGCTCACTGACAGCTGGTTGCTAGAGGGCAGGGCCCACTGAGGCACCAGAGCAGTAACTGAGCAAGACCTGTTGCCCAGTGATAGGGAGCAGAATAAAGAGCATAGCAACGGCTGCCTCCTAAGGACTGTGCTCATCTTGCTCCCTTACAAAATGACAGTTTATCTGTTTAAAATTTTATTTAATTTTAATTGAAGGATAACTGCTTTACAATACTGTGTTGGTTTCTGCCATACATCAAGATGAATCAGACATAGGTCTATATACGTCCCCTCTCTTTTGAAACTCCCTCCCACCCAATATTTTTTTTTATTATTATTAATGGTGAAAGTGCGATATTCCTAGCAAAAAGCATATCCCAATGTTAGGCGGAAAGACAAAATCCACTTATTTGTAAGCAAGGTCATATGTTTGTTTCTAGAATGCTTCAGAGTACCTCTCGTAATAGCTGTTACTCTATTTCTTGACTATTTTTAATTCTTTAAAATGTCACATTGCTTAGTCTTTTGAAATATATATATTTTTTGGCCTCACTACACCGTTTATGATCTTAGTTCCCCCATCAGGGGTTGAACTCGGGTCTCTAACAGTGGAAACGCTAGAATTCCCATGAAATAGATCTTAACAGGAAGTTTTTACTATGCTATGGGAACATAGGGTAGTAGAATTTGTCTGAAGTAAGAGTATGTTGAATCCGTAAGTCTCTGAAAGGGAAATGCATCAGCAACTGATGTTTTGCTTAAACAGTTGAAAACAGTTACAAAGAATAGCTGCAGTTAATTGGGTGGTCAGTCTCTGACACCCTGTAAGGGTGTTATTCGTCATTTACAGGTGAAGAAGTAGACCGGAGGCGAAGGGAAGGGGGGTGCAGAGGATGAGATGGTTAGATGGCTTCACTAACTCAGTGGACATGAACCTGAGCAAACTTTAGGAGATAGTGGAGGACCGAGGATCCTGGAGTGCTGCAGTTCATGGGGTGGCAAAGAGTTGGACACAACTTAGCAACTGAACAACATCATCAAACTAAAAAGCTTCTGCACAGAAAGTGAAACCATCAACAAAATGAAAAGGCAACCGACTGAATGGGAAAATAGACTTGCAAATCACGTGTCTGATAAAGAGTTAATATCCAAAACATACTAAAAATTCATACAACTCAGTAACAAAAAAGCCCCCAAACAACTGAATTTTAAAAATGGGCAGATCTGAAGAGAGGTTTTTTTCCAAAGACGACATACAGATGGCCAAACAGGTACTGGAAAAGGTGTGCACCATCACTAATCATCAGGGAAACACAAATTAAAACCACAACTCACACCTGTTAGGAATGGCTATCATTAAGAAGTGTTAATAAATGTTAGTGAAGACGTGGAGAAATGGGAACCCTGACGTACTGTTGATGGGAATGTAAACTGGTGCGGGCACTATGGAAAACAGTATGGCGGTTCCTCCAAAAATTAAAATTAGTGTAAGATCCAGAAATTCTACTTCTGAGTTTTTACTTGAAGACAACGAAAAAAAGTAACTTGAAAAGATACCTGCACCACCATGTTCCTTGCAGCATTATGTACAACATCCAATGCGTGGAAACAACCTTGGTGCCCACCAATGGATAAATGGATAAAGAAAATGTGATGTGACGCTATTCAGCATAAGAAAGAATACACTCTAGCCATTTGAGACAACATAAATGGACCGTAAGAGCAGTATGCTAAATGAAATGTCCGACAAAGAGGAATACCATATGATCTCAATATATGTGTAATCTTGAAAAAACAAACACAAAAAACCCCCAAACAAGCTCATAGATACAGAAAACAGGTGGTTGACAGGTGAGGTTGGGGGGAGGGGAGTGAGAGAAATTGGTGAAGGGGGGTCAAAAACTACAAACTGCCAATTATAAAATCAGTCAGTCATGGGGATGTAAGGTACAGCATGGTGACTGCAGTTAATAATGTATCACATATTTAAAAGTTGCTTACAGAGTAGACCTTATCACAAGAAAAAAAAAAAACTGTTGTCTCTGTTTAGTGATAGATGTTAACTAGACTTATGATGGTCACTTCCCAATATAAACAAGTTATCTATTATGCTGTATACCTGAAACAAATGTCAATTACACCTCAACTTAAAAAATTGTAAAGAAAACCTCTCAGTATGAATCCAACACCAATTTTCTTAGCTTCAAAGGACACAAAACAGCAGTAAAGCACCTAGCGAGAAAGCAGCTACATCAAGAGGTCTTTTAAATCACAAGTGCAATTTCAAAGCTTTTACACCGAACCAGAAGGTCCTTTAAAAAAAAAATGAAGTTGAAGTGGAAAGTTCCCCTATATTCCTAATGTATCTTTTATGCTTTGGGAAGAAAAAAAAAAAAGGACAAAATTTACTTATAACCCCCAAACCCATCCCTCTCTGCAAACAGAAGCAGGAAGCACTGAATTTAGGTTCCCAGATTTCGAATCCAGGTTCCGTCTCGCTGTAACGCGGAATCTCGGGAAACCAGGACTACATTTCAATTTTGCCATTACAAAATGGAGATAATAGTACTTACCTCTTACACTGGGTGAGGCTAAACTTAATCTTTGTAGAGTGTGGCCCAGTGCCTGGGACATAGTAGCCACTGAAATGCTCTGCTATTTCAACGCTGCAGATTTCCTATTTTCTCCTATATTCAGTATTTTATCGGAGACGCTGGTCTAGGCACCGGGACCTCCCTGCTAAACCCCAGTTGCTGCCCTCCAGCAGGTCGCTAGGGTGGGGATTGGGAAGTGGGCTGACAACGTCATTAAATGACTGCTTAAGAAGTGTCACACGGGCTACAGTAGGTGGGAGTGACGCCTATTTCCCTAGGTAACTTTTCCGTAAAAGTAGTCTTACTGTTCACAAACCCTGAGAGTTTAACCCAAACCAAAGAAGTTAGCATTCACAGCTACCTGACAACTTCTTGACCCCGCGAACTACTTTACAGGTTTCCGCAAGCGTCTTCAGCGGAAAGTCGCGGTTTGATCTATCCCCGCCCCTTCCGGCCCCGCCTCTTCCAGAAATCCCGGGAGCCGATTGGTTCGCGTGACTGGTATAAGAAGCTGCGCGCAGGCGCGTGGTTCTCTTTCCTCCGCTGTCGCTAAGGTGCTCGGTTCTTCCGAGGAAGCTAAGGCCGTTTTGGGGTGAGGCCCTCACTTCATCCGGCGACTAGCACCGCGCCCGGCAGCCCCCACCTAGCACTCGCCAGCACCATGGCCTCCGTCTCGGAGCTCGCTTGTATCTACTCTGCCCTCATTCTGCACGACGATGAGGTGACGGTCACGGTGAGTGCGGGCCTGGGCCGGCGGCGGGGCGGCCGGTTCCCCACCCTCGCAGGCGTCAGGGGCAGGCCCTTCCGGCGGGAGCGGCGGCCATCGACACCGGGAGGAGGGGCGGACAGGCGGGACGGGCACCCATCGGATGGGCGCATGTCTGGGGCATCGGCCACGTGCCCGCCCTGGAGTGAGTGAGTTTCACTTAACAGCCGAGCGCTCCGACTTTGAGAACTTTTTCTTATTTAGAGAAACGTGTGCAACCCGTAGCCTTATGGCGCAGCTATAACGTGTCCCAGGACACCGTATCTCCTTTGGTTGTAATTTCCTTGGTTCTCTGAGTAGGCCTTGTGGGGCCTGGCTCTGTGGTGTGGTGGAGAGCACTGCGCTCTGCTCCACCTCTGGCCTTGCCTCACAGCTTAAAATAGCAGTGTAACTTGGGGAGGTCCCAGCCTGTGAAGTGGCAGCGATGAACTCGAGGCCTTGCCAAGTACCTGGGACACGGGAGTAGAAACATTTTTTTGCCTTAAGAGTGGAAGAAACTCGTCTTAGATTAGTATACATGCAATGTCAATAGAGTACTCGGATTGGTAAACGGTACTTTTGTACTCAGGTTATGAAATGGCAGTCCACTCCAGCACTCTTGCCTGGAAGATCCCATGGACGGAGGAGCCTGATAGGCTACAGTCCATGGGGTCGCAAAGAGTCGGACACTACTGAGCGCCTTCACGTTCACTTTTCACTTTAACAGTTATTTGCTTTCGATTTGCAGTATTTTGAAGACATTTACGAAAGTGCTGTCTGATGGGGTGCCCGTCTTATTTGTTTTAGGAGGATAAGATCAATGCCCTCATTAAAGCAGCCGGTGTAAATGTTGAGCCTTTCTGGCCAGGTTTGTTTGCAAAGGTAAGGTGATGGTGAAAAGGTGATTTGTTTGGAGAAGCAGATTTTGGAAGACCTACTGATTTATTAAAACAGGTGCTCGTGCTAACCTCCAAAAGTACTGGACTTGTCCAAGCAGAAGTATTTCCTCATATTTCTGTCTCTAGGAGCGAATTATGGTTTGCTCTGTGGTGTCTTTTTCTCATGGTCTCATACCCTGCTTTCTCTTTTCTTCTGTTCTAAAATCATGAGGAAAATATAATACCAGGTCATTCTTTCAATATATAAAAAGGTCATCCAAGATATACTATACATGCTATTCCAAGTAAATCCTGCCAGCATGGTGGTGACATTTTATTGATCGCTTATTCTTTATCGGAATATAAAAGATCAAAGAATTTAGCAGTGGCCACCTTAATCTCTGGCAAGTGAAACTAATAGCCTCTCTTCACCTCCTGTTTTTCAATCTTGAGATTGGAAAGATTGGAAACACTGTACCTATATCTCTGTTAGAGAATTCCCTTGGGAAAATTATATAGAATTACATAGCAGTCTAAAAAAATAGAATTCACTGTTAAGAGGAGACATGAACTGTACTTGTAAGTTAAGCCAGCTTTTCGGTGCTACAACAGGCCAGAACTAAGCATTTACCTGAATATGCACATGTGTTGCAGGCCTTGGCCAATGTCAACATCGGGAGCCTCATCTGCAATGTGGGGGCTGGTGGACCTGCCCCAGCAGCCGGTGCTGCACCAGCAGGGGGCCCTGCCCCCTCCACCGCTGCTGCCCCAGGTAGGAAACTTGGTATTGGAGTGAGGAGGGTGGAGATTAAAGGTACTAGGGGCAAAGTTGCTCTTCATTTGCTAAGAGTAGATGTGTAGAAATCTTAAGAGGCATCATTTGATGAGGGAAAGTTAAGATATTTTTGACTATGTGAGTTGTAGGGCCTGGAGCTCTTTGGAGTTTTAGTGAGGTAACTGACTGTTTTTGCTTTGTTTTTAGCTGAGGAGAAGAAAGTAGAAGCAAAGAAAGAAGAATCTGAAGAGTCTGATGATGACATGGGCTTTGGTCTTTTTGACTAAACCTCCTTAGTAACACATTCAATAAAAAGCTGAGCTGTTTGCTGCTGTTGGTCTTAACTGATAGTTCTGGGGGTATGTTGTGTAAAAATGAACTTTGGCTTTCAGTGTTTTCTGCCATGAGAGGAGCTGGGTGCAACATTGAGAACTGCATGGGGAGGCTGGAAGAGAAAGGCTCAGAGCAGACACCTTGTCCAGATTACTCATGACTTCATGACTGCAGGATTTGTTCTCTAGACTGAATAAGAGTCACTGTTGGGCATGGGGGTGTGTGGCCCAGATCTCAGATTTTTCAAAGATGAAGTAGCTCTGTGGGGAGGGGTGGCTGAACAATGGCATGAAGGGTAAATTGGTTCACTTTTCAAAATGCCAGGGCTACCCTAGAACTTGGATTCATATAAAATGTATATTCAGAGCATCTGTTAGGTGCTAGGCACTTGGGACATCTCTGCATTTGACAGGGACATGAGGTTGAGGTGGTAGGACTTCTGGCCCATGGCCCTAAGCATCTTCACTCCAGTGTATAGGACCAGTTTGTATACATTATTGTAGCCAAGTCTCAGGGGTCCATCGAAGAGTAGGACATGACTTAGTGATTGAACAACAACATTCAAACAAAATAAGTGGCCCCAGACTGTCAGTGGAAACCACAGATGAGGATCTTAAGGTGTCAACAATTTAGGACAGGTGGGGTACAATGAGAAAAATGACAAAAGTGTCACTCAAATTTTGGAGATGTACAAAATGCATAACGGCTAACCTAAATGAAGGCCAGCATTGTGCTAATAAGTAATTAGCACAGTAAATTCATGGATTAAAACCACATAATGACTCCAAGTAAAAGTCCGCTCAGTTGTGTCCAACTCTGGGATTCTCCAGGCCAAAATACTGGACTGGGTAGACTTTCCCTTCTTCAGGGAATCTTTCCAACCCAGGAATCAAACTGGGAATCAAATCATTGCAGGCGGATTCTTGACCAACTGAGCTATCAGGGAAGCAGTGACTCCAAAGCCTACTTTTAACTGCATTGTTCCCCATGTTCCTGCCCCGGCTGTTCCTGCATCAGCTTTCTCATGTAGTGAAGGAAGTAGTACATTTAAATTTTATTACTTTTGGTTAGTGCTGGCTTTGCCCAGGCTTTAAGTGCTGCAAGCAGGGATGGGGACTCTGTTGTGTGCTGGCTTCTGCTTGTGGTGGCTGCTTTTGTGGAGCACAGGCTTTTAAGTGCACGTGCTTAGTTGATCAGAGATGGGATCTTCCCAGGCCAGGGATCAAACCTGTGTCCCCTGCACTGGCAGGCGGATTCTTAACCACTTGGGAAGTCTCAAAAGAAATCTTAATATAGTAAAAATCTATAAATGTAGAGCTAAAAGTTTTTCCAAAGAATGTCCTGATAATCAAATTAGGAGGCCGTAGCAGTCTTATTCATTTAATACCAAAAAGCCTGCCCAGTTTTACCCACCTTCCAGTTCCCTGAACCTTGATTTCCTTTGCAAAGTGAGAATCACCTACTTCACATTGGAGAATGTGCAATGAATGTGGAGAAGTAACACTTGCACATGCATGTTACTTTCCTTCTGCATAAGGTATAAAGAACACAGCTGGCTTCCCAGGTTTCCTGAATCCCAGGCAAGCCTTGTGCTCCCCAAGTCCCTTTCCTGCTGATCCTGCTGGATCATGCAGCAGCTTTGCAGCTTTGGTGTCTCATAGCTAGTTTCACACGTCATACTTCTTCACCAAGCATACTTGTTTACAGTTGCATTGTTAAAATTCTATTCACTTGTGGCCACTGAAAGTGTAGGTCCATGGACAGCTTGCTCACCCCTCTAATGCTGCATTACCAGGAAGCCAATAGAAAAAGCAAGAGAGTTCCAGAAAAATGTCTGCTTCTGCTTTATTGACTATGCCAAAGCCTTAGACTGTGTGGATCACAACAAACTGGAATACCAGACCACCTTACCTGCCTCTTGAGAAGCCTGTATGTAGGTCAAGAAGCAACAGACCCAAACGTGGAACAATGGATTGGTTCCAAATTGGGAAAGGTATGTTTAGGCTGTATATTGTCACCCTGCTTATTTAACTTATATGCAGAGTACATCATGCAAAATGCTGGGCTGGATGAAGCACAAGCTGGAATCAAGATTGCTGGGAGAAATATTAACCTCAGATACGCAGATGAGACCACCCTTATGGCAGAAAGTGAAGAACTAAAGAGGCTCTCGATGAAAGTGAAAGGAAAGTGAAAAAGCTGGCTTAAAACTCAACATTCAAAAAGCCAAGATCATGGCATCCTGTCCCATAACTTCATGGCAAATAGATGGGGAAACAATGGAAACAGTGACAGACTATTTTCTTGGGTTCCCAAATCACTGCAGATGGTGACTGCAGCCATGAAATTAAAAGGCTCTTGTTCCTTGGAAGAAAAGCCATGACCAATCTAAACAGCATATTGAAAAGCAGAGACATTACTTTGCTGACAAAGGTCTGTTTAGTCAAAGCTACGGTTTTCCCAGTAGTCCTGTATGGATGTGAGAGTTGGACCATAAAGAAAGCTGAGTGCAGAAAAATTGATGCTTTTGAACTGTGGTGTTGGAGAAAAACAGGGTGGGTTGGCTGGATGGCATCACCGACTCAATGGACATGAGTTTGAGCAAGCTCTAGGAGTTGGTGATGGACAGGAGGGCCTGGCGTGCTGCAGTCCATGGGGTTGCAAAGAGTCGGACATGACTGAGCGACTGAACTGTTCAGTCTGGACTGCTAGTCACACAGCTAGTACAGGGCCTGCCACCTCATTTGTCTCAAATCAGCTGTTCTTTTACCAGATCTGGTGTCCCTTCCACACGTGCTTTTGTAAGGTACAGCAATCAACTTGATTTTTTTCTCTGTCACTTTACAAGCCACTTCTCTCTCATTTCCTTATCTTTGCAATCAAGCCTGGACACACAAGCTTGAGCTGGGAGCTGTTTTTAAGAGAAGATTGATGTTTTTATTTCTGAAATAGCCAGAAGATGCCCCCCAAAGTCAGAACACAGACACCACAAAGAATGCCTCATGGAACTTGGGCTGTTACCAGATTCAACAATCTTCTGGAATATTAATGTGTTCCAGTAGTCATGTATGGATGTGAAAATTGGACCATAAAGAAAGCTGGGGACTGAAGAATGGATGCTTTTGAACTGTGGTGTTGGAGAAGACTCTTTGAGAGTCCCTTGGACTGCAAGGAGATCCAACCAGTCCATCCTAAAGGAGATCAGTCTTGAATATTCATTAGAAATTATGTGGAAGCTGAAACTTCAATACTTTGGCCATCTGATGTGAAGAACTGACTCATTGGAAGAGACCCTGACGCTGGGAACAATTGAAGGCAAGAGGAGAAGGGGATGACAGAGGATGAGATGGTTGGATGGCATCACCAACTCAATGGACATGAATTTGAGTAAACTCTGGGAGTTGGTGATGGACAGGGAGGCCTGGCGTGCTGCAGTCCATGGGGTCGCAAAGAGCTGGACACGACTAAGTGAACTGAACTGAAGTTTCCTTCTGGACATATTGACCTGTCAGCTCCCCTGTCACATGTCCACAGGCTCAGGGGCCGTCTCATGGTTGTACAGGATTGCTCAAATAGTTATGGTCTTCCAAAAAATCAAGTTCTACTCAGTTTAGCTCACTGAAACTTCTACTCCATTTACTTGTATACTTTGAGGGTTATTATGATGTCCAATTAAGGTAAAAAATATGTTATTCACCTTTGTACTTGCTGTGTCCCCCATCTCCCTGGGCCACCCACTGCCTACCCCAGTTAATTCTACTCCTTCCAGGCTCAGGAAGCCCACCCTAGGCTATATTAAATCCCTCCTCTAAGTTCCCTGTATACCAGTTCTTAGAAGTAAATGTGTAATTGGGCATTTATGACTTCAATATCTTACCTCCACATAGTGAGTTCCAGGATCAGGCTGTCTGTGTTGCTCACCTGCACCCCCAGTACTTATCACACCGCCTGGCTCATTGTTGGCATTTACTGTTTACCACAGCCCAGCTCTCTCCTTTCACACGGAAGGTAATCAGGGCTCAGGCAGGAGGACCTTGCTCAGCAGCGGCGACTGGAGCGGGCCCGTCTCTGGATCCGTGAACGCCCTTCCACTGCAGCAGGTCTGCTCCCCACCAGCAACCTCAGTCAGTCAGTTCTCACTTGGTGCTCACCTGCCAGGCTGCCACGTTCAGGTGTGGATGTTCACGCCCTGAGGTGGGAACCCGGGCACCCAGATGATGCTTACACCGGGTCTGGCTTTACACATTCCTTACCTGCAGGACCCGGTTTCTCCGACTCAAGCGGGAGCATCTCGTCATTCCCCCAGGTGATGCCCGGCCAGCCCATATTGACGAACGTGGAATTTTCAGTAGGTAGGACAGCGGAAGCAAGGCGTGGCGCCGGGCAGCCCTCGAACTTCCTTCTGAATACGGTGACCTGTCACCTCCCCCGCCGCGTTCACGTCGCCTAGGATGAAGGAGAATACGCAGGAAAGCTTGCGGACGGAGGCCAGGCGGCCGGGTGAAGTGTTCTCAGCCCACTTCAGCCTTATAGTCCGTGGAAACCAGTCTCCCTCAACTGGCCCTGAGGCTGCGCTTGGAACACCCGCGCTCGAGGTCTCGTAGTTCGCCTCTTGCCAATCAACCTCCGCGCTGGGAGGAAGGGGCGGGACGGGAGGCGGGGATAGAAGCCGCGGGTGGCCCAGGCAAGCCGAACTCCTCATTTGCGCTGGGACCTGTTGACCGCTAGGGGCGCGCATGCCTCCTCTGGGCTTTTCGGATCTGTCTGAAAGTCGCTCAGTCGTGTCCGACTCTTTGCGACCTCATGGACTATACAGTCCGTGGAATTCTCCAGGCCAGAATACTGGAGTGGATAGCCTTTCCCCTCGCCAGGGGATCTTCCCAACCCAGGGATCGAACCCAGGTCTTCCGCATCGCAGGTGGATTCTTAACCAGCTGAGCCACAAGGGACCCATGCCCATTAGCATCAATTCCACGAACAATTTTTAGTCTGGATTGAGAACAGTATCGCTGTAGCGGGCGCTGGTTACTGGATCGAGGCAAGTAATCTGTTGTGAAACAGGAGATTTCTACATTTTCATCAACCAACAGGAATGGGATGGGGCATATTTGTAAACTGGGAATAATGAGCCTGTTCCTGCCACAAGGCTGTATTTTTGAGGGGTTGGGAGCAATAATAGATATTGACGTTTGGGTATTACTAGTTAATATAACGGTGTTAGTTCACTATTCTGTTATTTTGGGGAAAGTGCATCCTGACTGTTCCCAGCACCTTGGTTTCCAAGGAAAACCAAGGAAAATGGTTTCCATTTTTTGCCCAGAGAAGGAAGCTTCCTGAGTAGAGTTGGGAACTCCTGGATTAGGGCAAACCCAGCTTCTACGCAGTGCCTGCCATGAAAACAGTTGGTAATAAGCCATGTTTAAAGGAATGACTGTACACCTGAAACTAACACATTGTAAATCAATATAAAGTAAAAATTAAATAAAAAGAATGACAATTAATAACTATCTTCAGACACTGAAGGAAGATTTAACAGAATATAAACCATGTTGTCAGCACTTGGAAAACAGACTGTTGCCTTAAGTGAAAATGACTACAACTTTTTAAGGAGTGTAATTGGCTTCTCTCTCACAGAGTTAATAAGTGTCCTTACCTTCCACTCAGGAATTTCACTTACAGGAATCCATCCAAAAACATATGTACAGTCTCACTGAAGCATTATTTGCAAGAGGAGGCTTTTTTTAAGGGCATGAGAGGAGGCTTTTATGTAGCCATTAACAGGAGAGCTGCTATTGAAAGATATCTATGACACCTGAAGTGAAAAAAGGCAAGTTGCAGAGTGTTATTCATAATATGACCCTAAAATTTCATATGCATATGTTTATGTGTGGAAAGAAAATTTCTGGAAAGATTCAAAAGTAACTGGAGTGATTACCTCTGAGAGGATAGATTGGATGGAGCAGGAGAGAGATTTTTTTCCATTTCAATTTATCCTTTTCCATATTGCTTGCATTTTAAAAAACCATGAGCATTTTTAAATGCCTTTTAAAAAAGAGCTTTACTTTTAATAGCTCTTACTTGCTTTTACTTTTAATAGCTCTTTTCACTTTCACGCATTGGAGAAGGAAATGGCAACCCACTCCAGTGTTCTTGCCTGGAGAATCCCAGTGACAGGGGAGCCTGGTGGGCTGCCGTCTATGGGGTCGCACAGAGTTGGACACAACTGAGGCGACTCAGCAGCAGCAGCAGCAGCAGCAAGTCTGGTTTAGTAATGGTAATGTGGTCGACGGTGCTAGTGAGTGACTTAAGGCAACTGATCTGTTGTGAAACCTCTATGTCAGGATCGTCCAGCACTTTTCATTAGCCAGCAGGTTAGGATGTATTTGTAAATGGGAAATAATGACCCTGTTCTTGCTGTAGGGCTGGTGGAGGGCTAGGGAGCAACAGTGAATGTTATTATTAATTCTTCAAAAATTAAAGGGGCATTAGTATGGAAGACTTCCCTGGTGGCTCAGACAGTTTAGCGTCTGTCTACAATGTGGGAGACCTAGGTTCGATCCCTGGGTTGGGAAGATCCCCTAGAGAAGGCAATGGCACCCCACTCCAGTACTATTGCCTGGAAAATCCCATGGACAGAGGAGCCTGGTAGGCTACAGTCCATGGGATAGCAAAGAGTCGGACACGACTGAGCGACTTCACTTTCACTTTTAGTATGGAAGAGAAACTCACGTTATTCCAAAGAGCTCTGGAGGGAAGAACTGTGACCACTTTTGAGAGAGTTTTAGATCAAAATAAGGAGAAACTTTGCTGGACATTTAGTCTGAGGCTGATATAAAGAAGACAACCTCTGTTTAGGGAATGAGTGTGGATTGATACCTCTTCCAACCATGAGATCCCATTGGTCTTTTAGGATACAAGCTTAAGTGCTCTGATGTCAGACTACCTGTGTTAACTCAAATCCCACTCTGCCTCTCAACAGCGCTGTGTGACCTTAGGTGAGTTGTCTAACCTCTCCGTGCCTCCGTTTCTTACTATGCTTGATGGGGTTAATGGTGATACCGACCTCATAGAGTTCTTGAGGGGTTCAATGAGATGGCCTGTGTACAACACTTAGCACAGTTCCTGTTTAAAAATATTAGCATTTCTTTGCTATCTCATATGATGGGCTGACACTTAGAAAATTAAAAAGAGCATCTGAGAAATAATTCCTACTATTGGAGCAGCTGTTTTAGTTTTACACCCTTCAAATATTTATGGAAATAGTCATATATTGGATTATCAGAATTAATGGAATTAGAAGATTGGTAGAATTGCATTCATGCTGGATGGCTTTGCTTACAAAGGCAATTTTGGAAGTTTTTTCTTCCAGATGCTTGCTCATTGCTGCAACCATGTGGTCAATCATAGGAATAACTACATGGATAAGTTTGCCTCTTTGATAGGAGAGCTTGGGTGGGCTGGGGAGTGTGAGGCAGGCAGGTAGGGGTGCGGGCTGTTGGCCCAGGGGGAGTGAGTCAGTCCACACATCTGAAAGGAAAGGCATCTTTGTGTGCCCACCAGTGACCCAGTTAAGAGGGAACCATGCACATTTTCATATGGTTTTGCCTCCTGTGTAATTTCCTTTGCACATTTGACTTTTCCTCTTACTATGCTTAAGTTCATTTCTTGTCTAAAAACAAGGAAGAACGTTACTGAGCTGCTGTGCAAGCTGGTGTGGGCTTGGCTTTCCTCCAAGGTTCTTGGAAGAAACAGCCTCATGCAAACAGCTTCTGCTTTTGCCATAAAACTTATGGAGGCTGTTGTGCTGTTACTGTCTCCCAAATAGGGTCTTGTGAGAAGAATTCTTTTAAATTTAGGGCCAGGAGAAAGTTTGTATCCTCCAGGGAAATGGTAGCCATGCCTCCTTTATAATAAAAGAGCCCTGTGACTTATCACGCTCACTTCTGTGCCTGAGAAACAACACCAGGCTTGATGCCCAACCATGGCAATTAAGTTGACCTAAATGGATAATGGACTTGCTTCCTCATTCTCTTCTTGGTATTGATTAAAATTTTCTTTGTGTGTGTATGTGGCTCTTGTAATGACTTCACAGCATACTTTGATCTCTGTTCTCATACCCTTTCAAGAACAAGGAAAGGAGTCCAAAAATTAAACAAAAAGTGGAATGATTCAAGTTGGTTGAGGTTTGTGTATGTGTGTGTGTGAAAAGTTATTTGAGACGATTTTAAGTCATTGGTTGCACTTAGGTTTTGGAGACTAACAAGTTTATGGGTCAAAGATTTCATACCCCAATTTCTTTTTTTTCCACTTGGGAAAATGAGAAGCTCATGTAAACAAGGCTGTCAAGGAAGTTACGAGGTGTGGGCAAAGGACCAGAAGCTATTAAGGTTTGTTTCCTTAGCCACTACCATTAAGGATAATATTGAATCAGTGTTAATATTTGGAGACAGAAAGTTGGTCACCTATTTGGACCAAAAATATTTTCCTACTTCTGTCTTCATTAAGGCTTCACTTTCTTGAAGTTGTCTGTAAGTATAAAAATTGTCCTGGGAAGGTTCAGACATCAGCTCTTTGACACGTCAGAGCAAATGAGATGGACTTCCAGATTCTCCTTTCTAAGGGTCTTTTCAGAGTCTGGGTTTTTGCCTCCTCACCAAGAGAACCGGCTCCTTGGGGGAGCAGAGGCTGTTGGGTAAGAGTGGTCTATTTCTGCTCCAGCTGACTGTGTGATAATCAGTAAGTCCCATGACCTCTCTGATCCTCCCACCCCATACCCCTCCGCATGAACAGCTTGTATGAACTGCTTGCAAAGATGCTTCTGCCTCACACGCGGCCAATCCCAGCTCCTTCCCAGGGCCCCACAAAGCAGCCTATGCCAGCAGAGTTGCCTTCCAGCCCTTGGGCACACCTCAGCTCCTGGCTCTGTTTACTCTCAAGTAAAGCCTTCCTTTTGTTTACTCAGCAAAGATTCTTTTAAGACAGGCTAAGCACACGGTTTACTCTGCTAACAAGCCTTGCCATTTACCGTGAGGACCTGTGTTGACTTATTCTTGAGTCTCCGTTGACATTCACTGGGAAACGTTAATGCAAACACAGGAGGTACATCTTGGGAGCTGCAGGCCTGACAGAGTGCTCTGGAAAAGGCCATCCTTTCTGTTTTGGTTAGAACCACCTCGAGAGTTAAAAACAACAATCATGTACTGCACCACGACATTCTAATGATCTCCCTTTAAAAAAAATTATTATTTTTTTTATTTAGGTTGCCTCAGGTCTTAGTCGAGGCATGTGGGGTCTTAGCTGAGGCATATGGTGCACGGACTCAGTGTCTGCAGCACGTGGGCTTAGTTCTGAGGCATGTGGAATCTTAGTTCCCTGATTAGGGTTTAGTCCTCATCCCTGTCTTGGAAGGCAAATTCTTTACCACTGGACCACCAGGGAAGAACCTTGCCCCTTTTCATTATTAGATTCAGTATCTGGACACTTCCTAAAGGAAATCAATCCTGAATATTTATTGGAAAGACTAATGCTAAAGCTGAAGCTCCAATACTTTGGCCACCTGAAGCGAAGAGCCGACTCATTGGAAAAGACCTGATTGCAAAAAAAAAGGGGGGCTACAGAAGATGAGATGGTTGGATGGTATCACCAACTCAATGGACATGAGTTTGAGCAAACTCTGGGAGACAATGAAGGACAGGGAAGCCGTCCATGGGATCTCAAAGAGTCAGACCTGACTAAATGACTGAATTCAGGCTAAGGGGCTCTAGGAAGTGAACACTGCTCTGTACCATGTCTGTACCAGCCTCCTTCTGGGCACAGCTACAAAGAACCTGAGCTGGGGGTTCAAGTACAGCTTGGTGTCTAGGTGGCCCTGTGATTCTGAGACAGTTGCTTCCTTTCTCTGGCTCTTGGTTTTCCCATCCGTCGTTGAGGGAAGTGGTTTCCTCTCTCATCTCCCCAGCTAGACTGGGCCCTGGGCCCAAGCACAGGTCCTAAGAGCCCTCAACAATGTTTGCTGAATAAACGAATGAACAAGACATACCACCTGATCCCTCTTGCCTTGCTCTAGTGCCCGAGTCCTCCGTGAAGACTAGGTTGGCCTGAGTCATCGTCTGACAAGATCTGCTAACAGGGTCACTGCAGACAGCCACAAACCCCCAACGTCTGAGCCGGCTGGGGCTGCTGCCAAGGGGTTTCGCCTGCCTCCACCTCCCGCCTTCTCTGGCTCCCCATCCAAGCTGATGCTTGTAAAGGAAACATCTTTTCAGGTGAGGGGACTGTGTATTTGGTTTGTCTTTGTTGCCTGGAAACTGTTGACATCCTGAGACATTCTGTTGCCTGCGCTGGCTCATGAAAAATTGATGACTTTTTTTCTCTGTCAACAAACTCGCAGCCTGTTCACCTTGACTGGAAAGGGGCGGGAAGCTTGCTCCCCGCTCCGCAGCTGTTTGCTTTCTTTCTAGCTGTTGAGTTTGCTTTCCTTAGAGGCGGGGGTGGGGCCAGAGACAGTGGGGCCAGCTGCGTGTGGCCAAGGGTAGGCGGCTGCTGCTAAGGTGCAGAGGGCTGGCCTTGCTTCCCTCCAGTGCTCCTTCAGTGCCACCAAGTGCCTTCCCCAGCTGATCCGAAGCACCTTTCCCTTCGGAGGCATCCCCTGGGCGCACCCTGCCCAGAGACCTTCCCTGGCCTCTCCAGCCCTGGATCCTCCTTGCCCTCTGGGGTCAGTCAGCCTGCCAGGCACGACTACTGTCCATCTTCATTCCTGGTTTCTCCTGTTGGCAGTGGAATAGCCTTGCTGCGCATCTCCCCAGACCAGTGCACGTTAGGTTTAGGAGGGATCTCAAGAGAGCATTTGTGGAAGAGGAAGCTCAGAGTGGCAGGGTGATGTGACCATCTAGTTGGTTTTTGGCCTCGTGTACAGCATTCACTGGTGGTCTCCCCCAGTGAACGAACTTGTGCCCCCTGCACGGGAGTGTTTTTCTTGTGCGTACGTGTTCAGCCATGTCTGACTCTGGACCATCATGGAAGTCCCAAAGAGTAAGGCCATTTTTTTTCCTTTTGGTTGTGCTGTGTGGCATAGACCATATAATTTTGGACTCAAACTCCCCTTTGCCCTACATCAGATTAAGACCCCCACCCCATGCCTCCCAGCTTGCCAGGGGAAGGATCTGTGTCCCCACTGGCCTCCTTGGCTTCGACAGCCTCAGCTTTCTTGCAGATGGAGAGATCTGCTTTCTAAGCACTGTCTTTGGGGTCTGCCCCAGGGATCCCTAAGGCCTAAGCTATCCCTTTGCTCCAGCTGCCCATCCAAGGATGCACTGTGAGTCAGCATCAGGACTCAAGTCTCAGCATGGCAGAGTCCTTGCCTCTGCTGAGTCAGTGCCCCAGGGAATGGATTCCTTTATACCTGGCCCTAGGACCTCAAGCAGACCTTTTTGCCCAGTGGCCATTTGGACGAGTGCCGCTCAAAGTGTGGTCCCTGAACTCTGCTGGTTCACAGACTGTTGTTACTTGAAGACAGGAACCAGAGGTACTCAGTGAGAACTTGAGAGGAAGCATTTAGAAACTTTTATAGCAATTTGACATTGCCACATCAATCAAGTAGCATTTTATTTTTAAAAAGTAATTTGTTTTTATTGAATTTTAATAAGAAGTATTGATCCATGACAGATTTAAAGTGGAAAGAAAATGACAGTTTGGTCCTTCTTCATGAATGTCTTAGGAAGCCCTGCAGCTGACCCCTTTTCCCCCCTGCCCTGGGGTGTTCCCCAAGGGCTGTGGTCTAGTGAAGTTCTCCTTTGGGGCAGGAGGGGGCGACAGAGATATAGATAATCCATCTTTCCCCAAGCAAGGCTGGTTCATTCCCCCAAGTAACCTCCATTTGACCACTTCTGGATGCTAGGACATGGGGAGAAAGGAAGTCTTTCTTCTTTCTTTTTGCCCCAGCTGAGAGAAGAGTTACCAGAAAGAACATCCAGTAGGGCTGGCCAAAGGGAAATGGCAGGAAAGTGTAGATCCAGGCTGGGAACTTTCTTCCTGGGGAAGATAGATGCAAACCGCTGGAGTCTTCCCTTTGTGGCTTTATTTTTCTAAGTACTATTTTTTTTCTAACGTTTTCCTGCTTCACGTCTCTGCAGCTTTGCACAGACTCTGGACATTTCATAGTACATAAGGCATCGTACAACTGGAAGGCCCTGAGACATGGTGGTTACGAACCTTGAACCTGGAGCCAGGCTGTTTGAGTTGGGATGCTGGCTTCACGTCTTGCCAGTTGTGTGACTTTGGACAACTTGCTTGACTCCTCTGAGCTCTCCTCATTCTACCTTATGTATTGCTGTGATAATCGAGTGAGGCATTGTGGGTGAAGGCCAAGTGACCAGTAAACATCAGCAGATGAGGAAACCGAGGCTTAGAAAGGAGATGCCTTGCCGTGTATTAACATCCCCCAGCAGAGAGGTGGGCACTTTTGTCACCGGCTGGCAGATCTGGGAACTGACACGCAGTTTATGCACATCTGTAGGACTATGAAGAGTTGGGTTGCTGACTTCCAGGGTCTAACACAAAGTCCAGAGTTCTCTGCCTACTATGTAACAGGAAGATAGGACTATGTGGGGTTTTTTGGACCCCTTAGGTACAGACCTAAAAGCCCAGAAATAACATCAGACTTTTCTCTCTGATTTGCCCCAAAGCTAAAGAACTTTCAAGAAGACAGTTCATGAGAGACTGGGGTTCCTCTTTGGGGGAATCCCCACGCTTCCTTGGTGGCTCAGATGGTAAAGAATCTGCCTGCAATGCAGGAAAACTGGGTTTGATCCCTGGGTCAGGAAGATCCCCTGGAGGAGGGAATCGCTACCCACTCCAGTATTCTTGCCTGGAAAATTCCATGGACAGAGGAGCCTGGCAGTCTACAGTCTATGGGGTCGCAAAGAGTTGGACACGAACGACTGAACACATACGAATACACCAGAGTCTATTAACCGGCAGCCCCTTGGCATTAAATGGTCTTCAGAAGAGAGTGGGAGTGAGCAGCAGGGGGAGCTGTGACACAGAAAGAGAGCTGCAGCTTCCCTGGGAACAGACCCAGGGCAAAGCTCAGCTGCATTAGGCTCCGGGAGGACGCGCGCCTGCAGGCTCCGGGGGATCTTCCACCTGAGAACTGAGAACGCGAGGGGTCTCCAGAAATCAGTCAGAATGGGCATTGAAAGCACTCACTTTGATGCTGGCACTACTCTTGCCTGGAAAATCCCATGGACGGACGAGCCTGGTAGGCTGCAGTCCATGGGGTTGCTAAGAGTCGGACACGACTGAGCGACTTCACTTTCACTTTTCACTTGCATGCATTGGAGAAGGAAATGGCAACCCACTCCAGTGTTCTTGCCTGGAGAATCCCAGGGACGGGGGAGCCTGGTGGGCTGCTGTCTATGGGGTCGCACAGAGTCGGACACGACTGAAGTGACTCAGCAGCAGCAGCAGCAGCCCTGGATTTGAAAGTCTACTCAGCTCTTTCCAGTTATGTGATCCTGGGCAAGTCTCTTCACCTCTTTGGAGCCTCAGTAGCCTCATCAAAAACAAAAAACCCATTTCATGGGACTATCAATGTAATGAGGTGGGTACATTTCTTAGCATGGCACCCGGTACCTCATGAGCATCCAGGGCTTGGCAGCTATTACTAAGAGACACACAGTTGGTGGGGTAGTCCCAAAGAGGTGAGACCCCTGGCCCCCAAGGTCCTCTGCTGCTCTGGATCCCTACTGTGGTCCTTCATGGGCTCACACCCCTGGGACACTGACCTATCTGGGCCTCCTCCTGCCCACGTAAACTGCCTGTGCCCCAAGGATACTGCTTGTGTCTGGGAACTGCTTTTTCCCAGAGGCTTGTGAATCCCATTTGGGCCAACATGCTAGCCGGAGGGCATTTGGGAGCTTGAGGGGCTATGGGGTCCCTGCCCTGCCCTGGAGTTGCTGCAAGCCCCTTGCCCTCTCTGGGCCTCCATTTCTCCATGCACAGTTGAAGGGGCTGCAGGAGATAAGCATGGAGGATCCTTGCAGTCTAGCACCAGCTATCTAGGACTATGTCCCCATCCTGCGAACATTTATGTTGGAGCAGGATCCTTTGCTGCAAAACCCAAAGTATGGGCCCAGTTTAGGGAATGAGGAGGCTCCTAGCTGATGCTTATGGAGGAGACGGTGGGTGGTGAATTCCCTCACCCAAGAGGCGACCTTGGTTTCGTGTCCAGCTTGCCTCTCCTGTGTTTCTCTACCCACATGGTGGAGTTCAAGATCTCCATACTCTCTCTCCACCATTAGCATGGTCTGCTCTTAGAAAAGCATCTGATAGACTTTAGGACTCATATCTCTAGGATATGCATGACGAGGAGGTCTGGTGCTACCCATTTGGAGGGCGCTGAACTTGGCAGGGATAGAGTTTTTAATCTAGAGAAATTGTTTATGGAATCCCATCAGGAGCATTTGAAGCTGGAAGGATGTTGCCTCCTTTCAGTCACAGCAGCCTCCGTTTCCTGGCCTTGGCCTTGAGTCAGGGCTAAGACAACAGGTTCAAAGCATACAGCAATCAAAGGAAAATAGATGAACTGCATTTCATCGCAATTAAAAACTTTTGTGTTTCAAAACACATCATCAAGAAAGTGGAAAAACATTCCACACAGTGGGAGAGAATTTTGTAAATTATATGTCTGATAAAGGACTTGTATCCAGAATATATAGAGAACTTTTACGACTCAACAACAAAAAGTCAAATGACCCAATTTAATATGAGCAAAAATGAGCAAAAGACTTGAATAGACATTTCTCCAAAGAAGATGTGTAAATTACCAGTAAGCACATGAAAAGACGCTCCACATCGTTGGTCATTCAGTCAGTTCAGTTCAGTCGCTCAGTCATGTCCAACTCTTTGCGACCCCATGAATCGCAGCACGCCAGGCCTCCCAGTCCATCACCAACTCCCTGAGTTCACTCAAACTCATGTCCATCGAGTCCGTGATGCCATCCAGCCATCTCATCCTCTGTCGTCCCCTTCTCCTCCTGCCCCCAATCCCTCCCAGCATCAGAGTCTTTATCAATGAGTCAACTCTTCACATGAGGTGGCCAAAGTACTGGAGTTTCAGCTTTAGCATCATTCCTTCCAACAAAATCCCAGGGTTGATCTCCTTCAGAATGGACTGGTTGGATCTCCTTGCAGTCCAAGGGACTCTCGAGAGTCTTCTCCAACACCACAGTTCAAAATAGGAAAATGCAAATCAAAACCTTGGGAGATACCGCCTTACACCTACTAGGACAGCTATCACCAAGAAGGCAGACAATAACAAGTGCTGGTGAGGATGTGGAGAAATTGGTGGAATTATTGGTGGAATCTCAAAATAGTGTAATCACTATTTGGAAAAAGTGTGGCAGTTCCTCAAAAAGTTAGGCGTAGAGTTACCATATGACCCAGCAACTTCTAAGTATACACCCAAGAGAATTGAAAGGACATATCCCACCAAATGACCAAGCAATTTCTAGGTATACACCCAAAAGAATTGAATATACACATCTACTCAGAAACTTACATGATGAGGGGTGAGAGGAGAGGGATGGATAAAGGCAGTCAAAAATACAAAATTCCAGTTAATACTAGGGATGTAATGTACAACAGGATAAGTATAATTAACACTGCTTTATGTTATTCATGAAAGTTGTTAAGAGAGTAAATCCTCAGAGTTCTCATCAGAAGGAAAAATATTTTTTTCTTTCTTTAGTTTGGTGTCTCTATGAGATGATGGATGTTCACTAAACTTATTGTGGTAATCGCTTCAAGTATGTAAGTCAAGTCATTATGCTGTATACTTTAAACCTATACAGTGGTGTGTGTCTTTTATGTCTCAGTAAAAATAGAGGGAAAAACACATACAGTTAAACATCCATAAGAGCCCCAAGGAGGAAACCACTCAACTGATGAATCAATAAATTGTGGTCTATCCATACCATGGGATATTATTCCGCCACTGAAAGAATGGTGTATTGATACACGCCATGACATTCGTGAACGTGAAACATTAAGTGAAACAGCCAACCACAAAAAGCCACGTATTATAGGACTCCGTTTGTATGGCGTGTCCAGACTAGGCATATACAGAGAGGGAAAGTGGACTGGCTGTTGCTAGGACCTGGGGGAGGAGAGGATGAAGAGCAACAGCTAATGGGTACAGGGTTTGTTTTTTGGGGTGATGAATATGCTCTGGAATTAGGTAGTGGTGATAGCTGTACAACTTTGTGAATATACTAAAATTACCATTTATCTTTTTTTTAAGGTTAATTTCTCCCTGCAAGCAGGAATGCCCAGGGGACCACTGAAAACAATGAGAGTATGCACTGCTGGGTAGTGGAGGGGCTATGAGGAGCCAGGGATGCTAGACACTTTGCAATGCCTGGGCCAGCTCATGGTGAAGAATTGCTTTCCCCTCCATAAGACTTTTTTTATATGTATTTATATTTATTTATTTGGCTGCACTGGGTCTTACTTATGGCATGTGGCATGATCTAGTTCCCCCTGGGATCGAACCTAGGCCCCCTGCATTGGGAGTGGGAGTCTTAGCCATGGAACCACCAGGGAGGTCACCTTTTTTGTTTTTTTTTTCATATACCTTCTATAAGACTTCTGAGTATCTCTCAGGACATTGATGTAGGTGATTATCTGAGCTCAAAACTAAACTCTGCTTTACATAATAAACACCAAGCATATTTTCAAGATTTTAATATCCACTGAATTTCCCAGGAATACAACTACTGTGTGAACTGGGAAGATGGTATGTCATCTCCTGCTTTATGTCAGTTATCTAGTCCTGAAAATGAGAGCTTCTGTGCGAAAGGCTTCTGCGAGCATCTTTCCTTTTATTTTCTTTCCTTTCTTTTTTAAAGGGGAAAATTATATTGTTATCTGTCAACCCCAATCCCTTAACTGATTTCCTGGGTCTAACGATAATACTGCAAAATGATTATATATGTAACAAAGGATTGGGTTAGGTTGTAAGAGGCTTAAAGCTCTGCTTTCTGGTCACCTATAATTAATAGGGACACTAACAAGCAGTTATTCTGTAAAATAGATAGACGACAAGGATATACTGTATAGCACAGGGAACTAAATTCAATATCTTATAATCTGTAATGGAAAATAATCTGAAAAAGAACATATATAAGCATAATATATATTATATATATAAATAATTGAACTACTTGCTGTACATCTGAAACGAATACATTGTAAATCAACTATACTTCAACAACAACAAAAAGAATGTGCCCCCTACAAGCTTTGTCAGATAAATACAATCTTCATTCAACCAGACCACGTGGCTTGATATGCTGATATTTGTGTTTATGTATTTTCTTTCCAACAGGACTATAAAATCCTCTTTAAAAATAAAAACAAACAACAACAAGAAGAGCTAAGCAGTTGCCCTGTACATAGGAATCTGGCCTCAGTGCCAGTACCAGCCAAGGGACACCATCCCCTTCATCACTTCCCTCTTTTTCAAAACACAACTTGATTTGAGTCTTCTACTAATTGTACTTGGAATGTACCTTGATTCTTCTCCTGAACCCTATTTCATTTAAAAAAAAATGTGTTAGGGCGTTCCCTGGTAGTCTAGGGGTTAGACTTGGCACTTTTACTGGCATGGCCGGGGTTCAATCCCTAGTTAGGGAACTGAGATCCTGCAAGCCATGTGGCATGGCCAAAAAAAAAAGTTATATTAAATTTTGGCGCTGTACAGTTATTTTTTTTCCTCCCTTTGTAAAATTATCAGCCAGAACGGGTCATATTGAAGACACATATGTTCTATAAGGAATGATCTACAGGGAGAATGGTAGCCAGGGGAGTGGTGTGTAGGGCAGGCCTGAACTTGGTCTTCTCTGGGCACTGGGGGGAGCATGATTCTCTGGTTGGAGCTCAAAGGACCGTGGAGAAAGTCTCTCCTTCAGTTCACGAGGAAGAGACAAAGGAACCCAGGGCTTGTCTAAGATCACAGAGAGCCTGTGGCAGAATCCGGCTGGCAGCCCAGGCTGCTGGCATCCAAGCAGTGACTCGGGCCTCTACTACTGCAAGACTTCAGGCTGGCTTTGGAGCAGCCTGTGGAAACACAGGCCACCAGATAAGTTTGGGGAGTTGGTCACTGTGCCTTTGAGCAAGCAACCTCCAGACAACAAGTAAGTACTCTACCATGCTGTCCCTGCCATTGGAAAGTAAGTGTCAAAGTGTTCTTGGTAAACATGCTGCCTGGCTATTTAGAGAAATCAGTACGGGGATGAGACTGGGCATTTGAACATGGTCAAGTCAGGGATGTGGCAGCGGAGCAGAGAGGCTTGGGGCTTGGGACCCAGGGCTGAAAAGCCCACTGAAGCACATGTTGCTGGAAATGGGGACAGTCATGCTCCCACTCCACTTTAGAGATGCAGATTCATCCTGATGGGGAGGGGTCTAAGCTTGGGCACCCTAAAGTAGAGCCCAAGTTAGAGGCTTGTATCGGAGGGGTTTTTTTTAGGAATGTGATGTCCAGGAAGCAGAGTGCAGGGTGGGAGAGTGGAGCAGGGCAGGGGTAACCAGTGCTGGACTTAAGTCGGTGTTGCCTCTGCCCTGTATCACAGGGCCGTCTGCAAAATCCACAGAACGAGTCTCAGAACATCCTGTGGGGGAAGGAGGGATGCCATCTATTCATCCCCCTTTGATCCAGGGTTACCATGGCGTGTTCATGCCACTCGGCTCCCCAGGCATCCTGGGAAGGGCTGGGGCAGGATGAATGAGGAGGGAGCGTGAGGGGGACCCAAGCCAGACTCAGGCTGGTAGCACCTTCACAGAATGGAGCAAATCTTGTGGGGAGCTGGTGACCTTGGGGCCAGAGGGGTAAGAAATGAAGCCAAGGGGATGGGAAGCTGGTGTCAGGTAGCAATCAGTACAGGTGGCTGGAAGGGATAAACTTGGCGGGGGTGGGGTGGGGTTGGGGGGTGGGTTGTGTGAATTCCAGAACATTCTCTGTGCGCCTCGGGGGAGGTAGGAGGAGAAAACTGCTTCGGAGTCTCCAGATGAGGGGTGCCTGCCTCGAGGTCTTTGAATGGGCTGGTCCCTTGGCCTGGAGTGTTCTTCCCCACCCGCCTCCTCGCCCCCTTCACTCTCTGCTCATCCATCAGCTTTGAACACAGACATCAGGACCTGGATAAATCAGCACTCTCTGTTATTGGCTCTGAAATGCCTCCTTAGACTGTGTCTTTGTAACACTACAATTGTTTATAACCTTGTATTTATTTGTGGGATTATTTAATATGTATTGACTTCCCTAGACTGCAAGCCTCAAGCAAGCTCCTGGCATGACCAGCAAGGACAAGCGGTCCCCGGCTGTGCTGCCACAGCTTCGGCTGCTCTGCGCTCTGGAAATGCCCAGCCTTCGCCTGTCTGGGCCTTTGCTTAGGCAGTGCTCTTTGCAGGGAGTGCCCCCGCCACATATCCCCGAGGCTGTATCCTACCCTTTCAACAGTTTGGCCTAAATGTGATGTCCTCCAGAAGGCTTCCTTATGTTACCGTGTCTAGGCCAGAAAAGCATCAATCTCCCTCCATCGTTCTCTGCTCGCTGTGTGTGCCCTCTTCAACTCCCATACCCTGGCTGTGTGCTTTGTCTTATCTGCTGAATTCCGCTGAGCCTCTTGAGGGCAGGAGGCAAGCCACCTCCATTTTCCTGTCTCCTCCCGCCCCCACCCCCCTGTGTGGCTGGCAGGAGCACGTGTAACTCAGATGGCACCCAGAGTCCCCAGCTCCTGGAAATCTGAATGAGACAGGCTGAAACCTCATTCCACCCCCCGGGGAACCCAAAGCCCTCTAAGACTCAATGCCTACAAATTGTCACCATCCACTCTGCCTCCAGCACCTGCCTCCATGGGATCTAATTTTCCTGCAGCTGTTCCCTCTCTCTGCCCCCTGGAGTTACCCCAAACATAGAGCCTGGGTCATTCTCCTACACCTTTCACTCCAAAGTCACTCAAGCAGTAGAAACCTTACTGAAGGTTCTTGGGTCACCAGAAGTGTCTCATTGTGCTCTATATGATGGTAGCCCCAGTAGTATTTCATGTTACACATTTCAGTTTTTAAAAAGTTCTGCCAGCTTCCAAGCTAATTGTCTATTCTTCCCCCTCTCTCTCTTGGGACCAGCCCTTCCCCACCCTCTGGGTCTTGACCCTCCTACTCTGGAGAAAACAAGCCAGGTTCCTTCTGGTTCAAGCTAGCTCTGCAGGGTGAAGGCCATCTGTGTTCTCAGCAAACCCAGGGGTCTGCTGTGATGGAGCCCTTCCTCTGCAGGAAGTGCTGGAGCGAGGCTTACAGGGGACCCCAGAGCCCCTCCATGGACCTCTCAGGATTCTGGAAGGCCCCGGCCCGTTGTGCTTGGCCTCCTTGCCTAAGGGGCCTTCTCGTCCCCTATGTCAGCTCCAGTGGGGCCTGGCACAGTTTCATCTGTGACTTGGAGTCGGTTCCCAAATGAACTGCCTTTCTCGGAGACACAAACACCCCGGAACCCACTAATCTCTTTCTCCAGAGCATCGTGTTACTCTCTGCGATCAAAATCTCTCCTGGCAGACCATGCTGGAAAATGTATCCAGGGGAAACTGGATTTTTCTGAGCACAGAGGGCTGTCTCGCCACCTTCTCCATGGCCCCACTGGGTGTGCCCCACTGGGAACAGAAGTGTCTCCTGTTGCCCAGCCCGCAGCCTCACCACGGAAAGCTCATAAGTGCTCCACACTCTCTTTTCCCTCCTCTGCCAGCCCCTGGGCAGTGAAGGGTCTCCACCTCACGCCCCCAATGCAAGGAAGCAGATGTGTGGGGAAGAGGGGAGATCTGAGCTGAGGACCCGAGTTTGCGCTGGCAGCTGCCCTGATAATCTAAGTCATGGTAAAGCTGGCTCTGTGACCTCAAGCGAGTCTTCCAATCCTTCTGGGCCTCAGTGTGCTCCTCTGTAACCTGGGCGTAATGGCACAGCTGCTGCCGCACAAAGCTGTATTGAGCACTAAGTCGGAGGCGGCTGAGAAAGCACCCTGTGAGCCTCAGTTACCCATTCCCTTGTGCGTTGTCAATAGTCCTGACTCGCAATGTGACACTTAGAGAGGGACTTAGAAAAGTCACCCTCTTCTTCGGGCCTCTGTTTCCTGACGTGCAAAATGAAGGGAGTGGATGGCTGGCCTCAAGGAAGGCTTTTCCAGTGGACAATGTGTAGAAATGTGATTTTTTTTTAAGTCGCTCAGTTGTGTCCGACTCTTTGCAACCCCATTGACTATACAGTCCATGGAATTTTCCAGGCCAGAATACTGGAGTGGGTAGCCTTTCCCTTCTCCAGGAGAACTTCCCAACCCAGGGATCAAACCCAGGTTTCCCACATTGCAGGGGGATTCTTTACCAGCCTGGGATATGATATTTTTTTAAAATCAGTTTAACAAAGGTCCATCTAGTCAAGGCTATGGTTTTTCCTGTGGTCATGTATGGATGTGAGAGTTGGACTGTGAAGAAGGCTGAGCACCGAAGAATTGATGCTTTTGAACTGTGGTGTTGGAGAAGACTCTCGAGAGTCCCCTGGACTGCAAGGAGATCCAACCAGTCCATTCGGAAGGAGATCAGCCCTGGGATTTCTTTGGAGGGAGTGATGCTGAAGCTGAAATCCAGTACTCTGACCACTTCACGTGAAGAGTTGACTCATTGGAAAAGACTCTGATGCTAGGAGGGATTGGGGGCAGGAGGAGAAGGGGACGACAGAGGATGAGATGGCTGGATGGCATCAGTGACTCGATGGACGTGAGTCTGAGTGAACTCAGGGAGTTGGTGATGGACAGGGAGGCCTGGCGTGCTGCAATTCATGGGGTCGCAAAGAGTCGGACACGACTGAGCTGAACTGAACTGAACTAAGCTATATCTGAGTTACGCTGTAACTTATGTGTGATAAAATGTGCCCATTCTAAGCACACAATTCAGTGACTTTTGACAAATGCATATATCGCAAGATTCGTTTTAATCTCCGCTGCTCTATGTTCCTGTGTCTAGAATGACATATAATGGAGCCGTACAGACAGACGCCTTCACGTCTAGCTTCTTCCAGAAGTCAGCACGCCTGTTAGGTTCATGCGCGTCGCTGGATGCGCCAGTGGCCTGTGGCTTTGTGATGCTGAGGACTATTCATTCCATCACATGAATTCACTACAGCTGGCACATCCCTTTACCTGTCGGACATTTGGGCTGTTTGGGGCTTTTTTCGACTTTTGGGCTATTCTGAATGAAGCTCCTATGACGTCAGTGTACAGGTTTTTGTGTGAGCTGAAGTTATCATTTCTTTAGGGTGAACACCAAGGAGGGTATTGCTGAGTCATTATGTTAAGTATACAGTTGACTCTTGAATGATGTTGAGGTTGGGGTGCCAACACCTCAAGGTTCCTCTGCATTTAGAGATTCAACAAACAGTAGATCATGAATTGTGTAGTACTTATTATTTATATTGAAAAATCCACATATAAGGGGACCCCTGCACGTAGTTTAAACCTGAGTTGTTCAGAGGTCAACTGTAGGTGTTTAACTTTGTAAGAAACTGCTACACTGCTTTCCAAAGTAGCTGGACCACTCTTCATTCCCACCAGGAACGTGCGAGGGTTCAGTTGCTCCATAGTTTTATCAGCACTTGATATTGTCTGCCTGGGTTCCTTTCTCCTCCTACTGGCCTCGATTCCCTGTCATTCCTGGGGACTGAAAGCCTGCCAGTCAATGCCTCCCATTCTCCCAGACTCTCCCACCCACTCTGCCCTGCTTCTCAGGCCTGGTGTAGGCCAGTAGCCTGGGTGGTGTCTGGGGAGACATGGAAACTTTTAGGCTCAACTTGTTTTGGAGACCTGGCCTGAGATGGAATTTCAAATGTAGCCTTTCAACTCAGTGAAGCAGATAAACTAGGGGCCTTTTTAGAATCACTGGCTCCCACAGGGCCAATAATTTTGTTGTGCTCATGTTAATGGCAACTTTCTATTTATTGTGGTCTCTCCTCAGATGTCACCTTCTCAGAGAGGTCTGTCCTGATCACCAGGGGCAGACCAGACATTGTGGGGCCTGAAGCTTACCTAATTTTTGAGAATGCTCTTTAGAAAAAAGGATCTAGTACTGTGGATACAAAGTTTGGTAGGGAAGTTCTGGAACTGGGCACAAAAGGGGGCCTGAGCACACCAAGAGCCTGAAGCTTGAGCTTTATTAGCTTTGCGGTGAATCTATTTCTGCCAGCCCCACTAAATGAAATAGGGTTCCCCCTTCTCTCTCCCCTCATGTCTCTCTAGTCTAGCCCTGTGCCTTGGTTTCTTTTTCTTGATGGGGCAATGCTACCAGTTGTCACCCTCTATTTATTTTCTGTCTTCCCCACTGGAATGCACACTCTATGAGGGTGAGGAGTGGCTGGTTCACTGTGATATCCCAAGCATCCAGAACAGTACCTGGTACATGACTGACCCTCAACAAATATTGACTAAACAAAGGAAGGAATGCTTTCCAAGTGCTGCTGGTTTTCTATTTGCAGAGGTGAGACTGAGTTTTAAAAGTGAATCAATGCACTGGACTTCCCTGGTGGTCTAGTGGCTGAGATTCTGCGCTTCCAATGCTGGGGACCCAGGTTAGATCCGTGGTCGGGGAACTAGATCCCATATGCTGCAGCTGAGTTTGTGTGCAGCAACTTATATCCTGCATGTTGCAACAGAGACCAAAGATCTTACATGCTGCTACTAAGACCCAGGGCAGCCAAATAAATAAATAAATATTTAAAAAGCGAATCAATATAGAAAAAAGTGAGACTCATATTGGTGTTGCACAGAAATGGCAAAGGCCACCATGATGGAACCGTGGGATATTCCAGGATGATAAACCAGGAAATGGATGTTTATCGAGTCCCTACTATGCATCAGGCATTTTCTACACATTGTCATCTTAAAGACTGACAGCAACCTGTGAGGCAGGCAACATTGTACCCATTTTGCCGGTAACTGAGGCACAGTGGGGGTGAAGTCACTCAACCAGGTGTCACAACGCCAGGGAGTAGAGGACCAGACGTCCATCCAGGTTTGTCCTATCCCCTGACTCGAGGTGTGTCTGCAAGGCCCCTCTCTGTCGTTGGAGCCCCTGGAAGCTCTATACTCCATGTTTCAAGGGGTAAGAGGTTTCCCAGGGTCAAGTACTCAGAGCTGAACCCAGGGCGAGCAGGGTTCCAAAGATGGGAGAAGACAGCAGGTCATGTCCTCTGACTGGGCACTGGACTGTTGCCTGGGAGGCTCTGTCTACCTCTCAGGCAAAGCCCTGCCCAGGTCAACTTAAACTAGGCCAGCCTGGAATGAATCCATGTTTGTTGTTAAACAAAGGTACAGGGACTGGGCCCCAAAAGGGATGAACCTTGAGCTGCTTCCAGGACTTGATTTGATTTAAAAAGAATAGGAAGAGTACCAGGAGCCCAGAAACACTTCCTGCTCCAAATGCCAGGAATTCCAGCCTTGCCTGCCCTGGGAGGCTGCACCTGCCTGTGTTCATGCTTCCTCTTCGCCTCCCATGGACTTGGGCACAAACCACACACTGCATAGGTTGATATGAGGATTAGTCAAAGTCATGGCATATAAAACAATAAATACCTGTGAACTCTCTCTCTCCTCCCTGACTTTTATTCAAAGATCTTGAGTTTTTGGCTAACTACAGCCTGGTAACTCTTCAGTAGGGCTTCCCAGGTAGCTCAGTGGGTAAAGAATCTGGCTGCAGTGCAAGAGACACAGGAGACAAGGGTTCGATCCCTGGGTTGGGAAGATCCCCTGGAGGAGGGCATGGCAGCCCACTCCAGTACTCTTGCCTGGAGAATCCCATGGACAGAGGAGCCTGGCGGGCTACAGTCCATGCGGTTGTGAAGAGTCAGACGTGACTGAAGCAACTGAGCATGCACGTAACCCTCCATTGCCTGTGCTTAAAACACTCACCACTGTCCCAAGCTCTGCATCGGATGTCATCTTCATCCCAGGGTCATCACTGTAGGTACAGCAGCCTTTTCTGTAGCACCTACTGTGTGTCAGGTACCGCATAGCCATCATCTTTCTTCCTCACCATGACTCTGCAAAGTAGAGATCATTTTTTTTCCCATTTTGCTGGTGGAAATACAGCCCCACAGATAATCCGGTGAAATGAGGAGCCCCGATCTTGCTCCACGTCCCAGGTCACCTCTCTCCTGGTTTTCTCCCAACTCTCTAGTCCAAGCCCAGAATCCTACACAGCTTGACTTTTGTATCATCTAACACTTATTTATTGAGTCCCCACTCTGTGTGGGGCAGGCTCCCAGCCCAGGACCCGCAGAGGGGCCAGCCTCATCCATGCCTTCATGTAGCTCAGCAGGTAGCTGGGGAGCAGACGAGTGACAAAGAATTCTCAGAGCGTGTGGCAGGTACAGGTTAGCAGGATAGATGCAGTGCTATGGAGGTACCTGCTTCTGTTGGGAGACACAGAGCCCAGCAGTGTGAGTGATCAACATGGGCCCCATCCACACACTGCCGATGTTTTAAGTGTGTGTGCCCACAAGTGT
This sequence comes from Oryx dammah, assembly GCF_014754425.2. NCBI lineage: Eukaryota > Metazoa > Chordata > Mammalia > Artiodactyla > Bovidae > Oryx > Oryx dammah. Next base: position 1,951,336 of record NW_024080602.1, on the reverse strand, counting down.
GAAATGATTGTGACAGGAGTAATGAGACTTAGTTGCTGCCTCAACTTATGGTATAGGTTATATATTGCCCCAAATTGCCATTTTAAAGGAAACACTTTTAATTGCACCTTTATTTATTTGGCTGTGCTGCTTGGTTTGTGGGATCTTAGTTCCCCGACCAGGGATGGAACCCGGGCCCTCAGCAGTGAGAGCACAGAGTCCTAACTGCTGGATTGCCAGGGAATTCTTTTAATTGTAACTTTAAAATGAGAACTTTGATATAAGCACGGGTTGACAGACTGGAGTTTGTTGATAGCAAATTGGTATGTGGTTTTTTCAAACAACATGCAGAATATCTACAATGGAAGTTCTTACTTCTGACATTTAAGAAGCAGATTTTAAAAATATACACACACAGTTTTAACTTTTCATTACAAAATTTTGAAAACATGCATAAAAATAAAGAGAATAGTACAATAACCCTCCCTCTAGTGTACCCAGGTCCCAAGAAATTTGCCAAGGTAAGTAAATCAGAATTTTGCAAAATATTCAATGTAACTTATTCAATATATATAGTTTTTCTATGATGAAGTAAAAATTAAAAGAATATTTACAGTGTTTGTTGAAGAAGCTACTAAAGACACACCTCTCTGCCTATGGAACTCTAAAGGTGCCTGGAGAGAATTCAGATTCTTAGGCTGAAGGGAGTCTGGGCAGGGAGACGTCTCGCTAGCCTGTCTCTCACAGACCTGATATCCTGTGGTTCTCTTATCTACAGAGAAAAAACCCATTTATAACTTTTCTCCTCTGGTTTTAAATGTGGTGGCAAAGATTCAGGAATGTGTTTGCTTGGAGCTTGGAGCCCTGGGAAGAATCCCTTAGAAAACAAGGCCTCCTTGTCTCTCCCTCTGACTCTCAGGACACGTTCTAATGAATTGCTCTCAGACCCAAATTGGCTCCATCCTAACTCACAGCAGCTGCAGTCCTCAGGGAGGGGAGTGGGGAGCTCAAACCTGGGGGCAGAAAAAATTAAGCCCTAGCTCTTCCCCTATTAGCTGTGTGGTCTTGAGAAAGTTGCTCTTCCTCTCTGGGTCTCCATTGCCCAGTCTTTGAACAGGCTTTCACCGGGCTTCTCTCTCCTGCCTCCACGACTCTGAATGACTGTGATCTGTGGCTAAGTGCAAGGAAGGGGGGTTAAACACCACATGTGGTAGATGTGCACACATCCATTTATTCTTTTATTTTTCAAAACTATATTTGCTTATGGCTGCACTGGGCTTTGGTGGCTGCACTGGGCTTTGTCTGGTTGTGGCAGGAGGGCCTATTCTTTGTTGTGGGGTGTGGCCTTCTCGTTTTGGTGGCTTCTCTTGTGGCAGAGCACGGGCTTTAGGCACACGGCCTCAGCTGCTCCACGGCATGTGGAAGCTTCCTAGACCAGGGGTTGATCCTGTGTCCCCCGCACTGGCAGGTGGATTCTTATCCACTGTACCATCAAGGAAGTCTTTCTTTTTTATATCCATTTATTCTTGAGGAAATGATAGGTTAGAGGGCTCTGATGGACTTGGGAAAGGTGAATAGTGTTTTCTAAATTTATTAGATGCTGTGCAATTAATGAGTGATCCAGATGTCAGCTGAAGGCACTTAGGATTGAGATAAGACTGTCTTGAAATCTGATTCTGAAGCCCCTTCCACCTCTCTGAAGAATTCTACAGATCCTCAACGGACCCTAGGCTCTCAAGGTTCAGATCCAAGACCCCTCTCTTTCACCCCACATGATCTATCACTCCATCCCCATACCAAGATCTTTGAATGGGACACCTGTAGATCTCTCCCACCTGCAGAGAGGGGTCCCACGGAGCATCCCACAGCAGGGGGTTTAGAATCTTTTCACCCTGATCTTTCTTATTTTAAAACGCTGATTCACCTTCTCACCCCAACTGCCCAACCTGCCCCACTTACTGTTTTCTTCCTCTCCTTTTCTGACACTCCTCCCCTCCATTCCCTGTTGCTGCTGCTGCTGCTAAGTCGCTTCAGTCATGACCGACTCTGTCCGACCCCATAGACAGCAGCCCACCAGGTTCCCCTGTCCCTGGGATTCTCCAGGCAAGAATATTGCAGTGGATTGCCATTTCCTTCTCCAATGCATGAAAGTGAAGATGCTCAGTCGTGTCTGACTCTTAGCGACCCCATGGACTGCAGCCCACCAGGCTCCTCCTCCCATGGGATTTTCCAGGCAAGAGTACTGGAGTGGGGTGCCATTGCCTTCTCCCCTCCATTCCCTAGATGTCCAAATTCATTTCCTTCTATTTTGCAGAGCAGTTATAGCACTTAGCTGCTCCACCCTATGAGTGTATGCATCAAACCTGTCAGGGTACTTGCCAGGCAAAAAGACTTCTACTTAATAGGACCAACCTTCTATAGACAGAAGGTGTCATCAACAGGATTTTAAAAAAGGTTTTTACTGTACTTCCCTGGTGGTCCAGTGGTTAAAAATCTGCCCACCAATGCAGGGGACACGGGTTTGATCCCTGGTCCATGAAGATTCCACCTGCTGCCAGGCAACTGAGCCCCATGCACCACAACTACTGAGCTCGTGCTCTAGAGCCTGTGCTCGGCAGCAGGAGAAGCCCCTGCACCACCACGAAAAGTAGCCCCCCGCTTGCTCACTAACTAGAAAAAGCCCATGCACAGCAACAAAGACCCAACACAACCAAAAATAAGTAAATAAATAAAAATGTAAAGGCTTCACTGTACAAGGCTACAGTCGAACACCACATGGGCAGGACTGGGGTGACAGTATTACATACTTCTGATTCGTTGTCCATCAGCTGGACCCTGTGCTTTCAGGCAGATGTCTAGGAGAACATGTGCTAGGATGTGACCCTGTTCCTTCCAGCTTGGCTGTGTCCAGCTTTCCTCTGCTGGCTGTCCTCCTTTCTTATGAGCCAGGCTCCTTCTCCGCCTCGTCCTCAGCTGATTCTCTGGGCCATGTTTGTGGGAAGTGGAGGAGGACATGGAGTTTAGCTTTGAGCATCTGCTCATCCTCCTGGGGTGGGGCTCGGGGGCTCGCCCCTGCTGAAGCTCTCCTGTGGTGAGCACCTGGATCTTTGGGCTCAGCTGTTGGGTCTTCAGGGTTGGTCCCAGACTATGAACTTGATGCAGGGATGAGAAAGAAGGAAGCAGGGAAACAGCCAGGGAAAGTGAAAAGTGATGTCGTTTGACAAGACTGGGGAGGAACACCTGCGTCCAGGTGAGACCTGGCCTCTCGCCCTCCTCTCTAGCGGGCACTGGCCTACAGAGAGGCTAGAAGGAGTGATGGATGGCTCAGAGTGGGAAATGACTTGCCTTGGTTCCCACAGTGAAGAGAGTTGTCTTATCCCTTCAAGTGTGGCTGGGGGAATCCCTGGGGAAACAAAAAGTGGGGAGAGGGGTCTGTGGGCATATGTGGACAAATTCTTAACACAGATACTTGAGCTGAGTTTTGAAGATGGACCCTTGCAGGCTGATCCACTTTGCCAAGTGGATCAGTGCAGGTAGGAAGGTGTTGAGTTAAAGGAAAGCTCCCTTCTGGTGGATGGAGCATGTCATGTGATCCAGGCAGGGTGGCAGAACAGCTGGCCTGTCTGGTGAACCACACACAGTCCTGTGAGGCTGAATTAGCAGGGTGGATGAGATGGAAGTTGAGGTTTTCGTAAGCTCTGCTAAGGCATCTGCACTTGTCATCTAGGCCACAGTCACTGGAAGGTTTTAAAGCAGGTAAGTGACAGTGTCAGATGGGCACCTAAGAAAGATGCTCTTGGCTGCTGGATGGCTGCCCCGGGCCAGTGGGGAGTGAGGGTCAGTTAGGTGTCTGTTGCACCATCTAAGCAAAAATAGTGGCAGGGGATTGTCAGAGTGGTGGAAGCGAGGAAATAGATCTTACAGACATCAAAGAGGTGGAATCTATAAAGCGAAAGGAGCAAATGTGAGAGGTAATATACATACATCTAGTTTCATTTTAAAGAGCAAAATGAAAGACAGCCTATGGACTGGGAGAAATTATTTGCAAACGATGTGATCAACAAGGACTTAATTTCCAAAATATACAAACAGTTTATACAACTTAATAGCAAACTACCTAATCAAAAAATAGACAGAAGGCCTAAATAGACATTCCTCAAAGATGACATACAGATGATTAATAGGCACATGAAAAGATGCTCAACGTTGCTAATTGTTAAAGAAATGCAAATCAAAACTACAATGAAGTACCACTGCACACTAGTCAGAATGGCTATCATCAAAAAGTCTGCAAATAGTAAATGTTGGAGAGGGTATGGAAAAAAGTGAACCCTTCTACACAGCTGGTGGGAATGTTAATTGATACAGCCACTATGGAGAACAGCATGGAGATTCCTCAAAAAACTAAAAATAGAGCTACCATATGATCCAGCAGTCACACTCCTGGGCATATACCCAGACAAAACTATAAGTTGATAAGATATAGGCACCTCTGTGTTCATAGCAGCACTATTCACAATAGCCAAAACATCGAAACAGCCTAAAGAGCCACTGAGAGATGAATGGATGAAGAAGATGTGATCTGCGTACACAATGGAATATTACTCAGCCATAAAAAAGAATGAAACAAAGCCATCTGCAGCAACATGGATGCACCCAGAGATTATCATACTAAGCAAAGTCAGGCAGAAAGAGAAAGACAATGCCATATGGTATCACTTATATGTGGAATCTAAAATATGACACAAACTTATCTATCAAACAGAAACAGACTCACAGACAGAGAACAGACTTGTGGTTGCTAAGGGTTGGGGAGTAGGGATAGGGAGTTTAGGATTAGCAGCTGCAAACTAGTGTCTATTGGATGGATAAATAACAATATCCCACTGAGACGGCTGGATGGCGTCACTGACTTGATGGGCATGGATTTGGGTGGACTCCGGGAGTTGGTGATGGACAGGGAGGTCTGGCGTGCTGCGGTTCATGGGGTCGCAAAGTCGGACACAACCGAGCGACTGAACTGAACTGTTTAGCACAAGGATCTATATTCAATATTCTGTGATAAATCATAATGGAAAAGAATAAGAAAGAATATACATATGTATAACTGAGTCCATTTGTTCCACAGTAGAAATGAATACATTATAAATCAACTGTACTTCAATAAAATTAAAAAAAATCTTTTCTCAATCTGCAACTTCTCTTTCAAATATCATTTATAAAAGTCTGTCAGACAGAAGTTTTAAATTTCAATGTATTTCAACATTACAAAACTTTCCTTTATAGTTGTAGTTAATATATCTTGATACAAATTTGATTAAAAAATTTATGCTGATGGTATAAAATATTCTTCTATATTTTTCCTTTTTTTCTGAAAATTAAAAAAAGATTTTTTCACATTTCAATCTTTAATCTCCTTGGATTGTGTGTTCCTGTCACGTGCATGTGTGTGTGTATACAATGTCAGGAAAAGGCCTAATTTTACTTTTTTCCAAATGGCCAATTTTTCCAGTACCACTAATAGAATAATTCATCTAATCATCTATTATTTATAGAATAATTCATTACTCTGATTTGTAATTCTGTTACATATAAGCTACGTTTATAGGTTTATTTCTGAGCTTTATCTTCTATTCCATGGTTTATTTATTTATTCCTGGAGCAATACCACCACTTTAAATTATAATAGCTTTATAATAGTTCCTTATATCTGGCAAGGTAAGTCTCTCAATTTTGTTCTTTCAAAATTTTCTTGGCCCTCTTTCCTTCCATATTAACTTTAAGATAATCTTATCAAGCTCTGTGATAAAGCCCTTTGAGAGTTTAGTGGGATGGCATTGAATTTATAGATAGAAGTGGGGCAGTGCACTATTATTAAGATGTAGAGTCATGCCATCCACAGATGTGCTCTATCATTTCTATTTAGGAGGACATGGCGGCCCACTCCAGTATTCTTGCCTGGAGAATCCCATGGACAGAGGAGGTTGGTGCGCTACAGTCCGAAGTGTTGCAAAGAGTCGGACACAACTGAAACGACCTCAGGCGCAAGTGTCATTTCTATTGTTTATTTCTTCCCTTCAGTATGGTTTTACATTTTTCTCCTTATAGGTCTTGAGCATTTGTTTTAGTTAGATTTAACACCAGATAACATGATTTGTCATTGTAAAGAAAATACATCTGATGTTTCACCACTGAGGACATTTGCTGCGTGTTTGCCAAGGAGACCCTTTTGGGAAGTTAGGGAAGATCTCACTAGCCCTAATGCTCTAGAAGCTTTTGTTTTTAACATAAAGCTTTGAATTAAAGTGTAAGTAAGTTTGAATTTTTTTCTTTACTTTCTGTCATTAAAGATGCTCTAGGCTCATTTTATACATTTCCCATTCCAGTCCTAGAATCAGCTATTTATCCAGTGCAATTTATTTTTTATCTTTTCAACTTCAAAATTTTCAAAAAATATATAAACATACAGCTCAATAAATTGTTATAAGGAATGCACCCTTCCAGTGTTGTGCTGGAGCTGATTCTCACAGCTTCCTAAGAGCATTTCTTTTTTTTACATTTAATTTTTATTTGTGTATAGTTGCTTTACAGGTTTGAATTTTATCAAACTTTTTTTTTTTTTTGAGGATTGAAAATTTATTTATTTTTTAATTTTTATTTATTTATGTATTTATTTTTAAATTTATTTATTTATTTATTTTTAATTTTTTACTTTACAATTCTGTATTGGTTTTGGCATAGATTGACATGAATCCACCACAGGTGTACATGCGTTCCCAAACATGAAAGTTTTTCTTCTGTCTTTCCAGTAATATGGTGAATTATGTTAAACATTTTCCTGAAGTTGAACCTTCCTTGCATTTCTGGGATAAGCGTCACTTGGCCAGGAAAGATAGATGATAGACATATAAATAGACGGATGGATAGGTTACCACAGTCAATCTGTAGGATTGCCTGGGGCGGGGGCCACGGGGGAGAGGGCACTGTTGTAAGAACCTCATACAGGTACTTTTATGAGGGGTTGGCATTTTCTAGGTTTGCTGATGTCTAAAGCAGGCTCTTTATTTGCGCTGTCTCGGAGCCCCATCTACTCCACTGGGCCTCCAGGTGCAATGCCCATGGCATGGTGACATCTTGACTCCAGCTGGCTCTCTGGTTTTCTCTGCCAGACCCTACTTGTTTGAGCCTGTCCCCCAGAGGACAGACTCCATTCCCTTCATGTCCTCCCCTCTGACCCTTTGCTTCCTTGCCCACTGTTGGCAGAGTGCAGCTCCCCAAGTCAGTCCTTGCTCCTCACACTCCCTCTGATGCTAGCTCACCATGGCTGGCTTTAGGATTTTCAGGTATGCAGAAGCCTTTATGACTCCTCATCCCGGGAGCCCCTCAAGCCCTCTGAGTGGTCCTTGTCAAGCTCACTTGGTTTAAGGTAAAGAGGAAGCTCCTACTTGCCCATCACCAAAGACACCCTCCTTTCTTCCAGGCCTTTCCAATTTGTACCCTTTTAGCAGCTCGCATTACTGACTCAATGGAATGAGTCTGAGCAAGCTTCAGGAGATGGTGAATGACAAGGAAGCCTAGCTTGCTGCAGTCCCTGGGGTTGCAAAGAAGGGGCCCGACTGAGTGACTGAACAACAACCAACAGCTCTACCTGGTGAAGACCAGCACTGGCAGAACTGGTTTCACAAAACCTTCGCTCACCCTACAGAGGTGAGGTGGTTTGGCATCTCGTTTAGAAATGGGAAAGCATTTTGCAGCTGCATCTAGTTCTTGGTCTCAGGACCCTCAGCTGAAGATGAGATGGAGAAAGTCCCATTTTGATATTTTGTTACACACTTTTCTAGAGCATGGCTTATTTAGTCTGTTTTAAAACTTATTGCCCATAGATAAATTGTTGTTTGGTTGCTAAGTTATGTCCGACTCTTTTGTGACCCCATGGACTGTAGCCTGCTAGGCTACTCTGTCCATGGGATTTCCTGGGCAAGAATGCTGGAGTGGGTTGCCATTTCCTTTTCTGGGATGTCTTCCCTCTTCAGGGATTGAGCCTGCATCTGCTGCATTGGCAGGTGGATTCTTTACCACTGAGCCACCAAGGAAGCCCAGAATTGGTCCTGGTATACTTTAAAGAGTTAAGAAAAAACTCTACTGTATCTGGAGTTTTATCCTTTTTTTTCATTCTGAATATCTGTGCCTTCTCTATTTCATTTTTGATCCATTTTGCCAGAGCTTTGATTATTTATTAGTGTTTTCAAAGAGCACTAAAAATTCTCTTGTTTCTTTGCATTCTGTTTAATTAATTTATGCTTCCTTTCTCCTTTTTCACTTTTAAAATTGTGAAATAAGTCATACATACAAAAAGTGCATATGAAGTCTTATGTATGTTTTAGGAATGATAATAAAATGAACAACTGTGTATCCATGACTGAGTTTAAGATATTGAATGCCAGGATCAGGGAAGCCCCAAACATATCCTCCTCTTCATCCCAGAGCAACCACTATGCTAAATATTGTATTAAACATCCATTTACTTTTCCCCTCTATAACAAACAGCAAATATTTATTGAGCACCTATTATATACAGGCACTGTTCTAGAACACCTTCCCCCAAAGTTATCCATTTAATTTTTACAAATGCTTTTCACTTGTATGTTATTAAACAATACATGATATGCTCTGTTTAGCATTTTTGTTTTTTGTTGGAGTATAATTGCTTTACAATGTTGTGTTAGTTTCTGCTGTACAGCAGCGTAAATCAGCTCTAAGTATATATATATCCCCTCGCTCTTGGACCTCCTTCTCGCTTCCTCCTTATCCCACCCCAAACTGAGCTCCCTGTGCTATAGAGCAGCTTTCCATTAGCTATCTGTTTTACACATGGAGTGTTCTTGCTTAGAGAATCACATGGAGAGAGGAACCTGGTGGGCTACAGTCCACAGGGTGGCAAAGAGTCAGACACGACTGAAGCAACTTAGCAGGCACACGCACGTGTACATATGCCAATGCTACTGAAAATAGGTGTATCTGTACCATTATATGCATTAATAGACAATACTTATTTTTCCTCTTTCTGACTTACTTCACTCTGTATGACAGACTCTAGGTCCATCCATATCACTGCAAATGACCCCATTTTGTTCCTTTTTATGGCTGAGTAATATTGTACTGCATATATGTACCACATCTTCTTGATCCATTCATTTGTTGATGGATATTTAGGTTGCTTCCAAGTCCTGACTATTGTAAACAGTGCTCCAGTGAACATTAGGGTACAGGTAACTTTGTGACTTAGGATTTTCTCTGGGTATATGTCCAGTAGTGGGATTACTGGGTCATATGATAGTTCTGTTTTCATTTAGCTTTTTAAAAGGACCCTAGGTGACCAGAATTGGATGAATCAAAATCTTTGCTTTGTGGCATACCCTCACCTCTGGCCCATGTACAACACTTTTCTTTCCTCCTCTCCTCCCTCCCTCCCATCCTCTCTTTCTCTACACTGCTTCATTTTCTTTCTTCTAATGTAAAAAGCACCTGTGGCTCCACCATCCAACAAACATCAGGCTCTTAATAATAACCTGGCTCAAGCTACCTTCCCTAATCCAAATAACTATCACCCTGACTTCTATGTTTGTCATTCTTATATTTTTAATTTTTTAAATTACGAAAGTATGATAACACATTTACAGGAGACTTGAAAAATATAGAACAAAGTCATAGTTCCACTATATATTAAAACTGTTTTTTAAGTAAAGATTTTTAGTTGGAGTTTCAATGTCAAGCTCTCAAAAATTAATAGAATTAATAGAAAGTAGAAGGGGATAGTAGACCTGAAAAGCACTATGAACCAATTCAACATAATTAAGATTTACACAATTTTCACACCACAGCAACATACGAAATTCGATTTAAGTTCCCATAGACTGTAAACCAGGAGACACTGGAACATATCCAGGGACATAAAATAAGGTGCAAAAATTTCATGGTCTATAGGTATTGAAATCATAGAATCTGTTCTCTTAGCACTGTAAAATTATGTTAGAAATCAATATCAAAAGATTTGAAAACAGCCCACATATTTTCAAGTGCAATGTGTTATTTACCAAGAGGGATATTTGACTCAGCCATTGAAAGCCTCAAGAATGTAAAAAGACTGAAAAAACACAGAGGGTGATTGCAGAGAAGAAAATATTTAAATGAGAAATTAATATCAAACTGAGAAATTAATATCAAGGATACTTAAAAAACCCCATGGGAATTAAATGCCCACTTTTAAATGTGTTCATCACTCTCTTGCTTTGCTTATTTTGTTGTACGGTACTTTATTTGCTTTCTCAAAAAGCCCATTTTAAATTTTAGTTGTTTTAATGTTATAAAGGACTTCCCTCGTGGCTCAGCTGGTAAAGAATCTACTGGCAATGCGGGAGACCTGCGTTTGATCTCTGGTTTGGGAAGATCCCCTGGAGGAGGGCATGGCAATCCACCCCAGTGTTCTTGCCTGGAGAATCCCCATGGACAGAGGAGCCTGGCGGGCTACAGTCCATGGGGTCGCAAAGAGTCAGACACGAGTGACCGACCGAGCACAAAGAGCCCATCATATTGTATGCCATTTTGGCAATTTCAAATTTTTACTTGGTATTATCATGATTAATTATATATGGTAATTTTTTTGTGGGGAGGATTCCTCTGTGGGTCAGTGGTAAAGAATCCGCCTGCAATGTGGGAGATGTGGGTTCGATTCCTGGGTCAGGAAGATCCCCTGGAAGAGGAAATGGCAACCCACTCCAGTATTCTTGCCTGGACAGAGGAGCCTGGTGGGCTATCATGATTAAGTTAGCTATGTATAATAATTTGTTTTTTATTATGATAATACATATAATGTAAAACTTACTATTTTAACCATTTTAAATGTCAAATCCAGTGGCATTTAAGTATATTCATAGTGTAGTACAACCATCACCACCATCCAAATCCAGAACTTTTTCGTTTCCTCAAACTGAAACACCAGTTAATTTGATTTTCCACCACTGCACACTGTGGGAACACACTGCAGATTATTCACTCATGTGTTGATGAACAAGGGTCTTTCCAGGGTTCTGCTACTGTAAATGGTGCTGCTGTGATCACTATTGTAATGTCTACTGACAAACACGCGTTCCCTGTCGAGTGTTAAGTATGCGAGCGTTCAGCTTTAGGAGATAAAAGTCAAGGGTTTTGCAAAGTGGTTGCACCAATTTACACTCCACTGCAATGTGTAAAGGATATCACAGATCCACATCCTCACTAACACTTGGTGTTTCGGCTTATGATGTTGACAAATGGCGGTGTGAAAGCTTTGAAAACCAGTTGTTATGTTACCAGTTGGGGAGCAGGCTTCCCAGTGCCTGCTTGGGGTCTCCTTGAACTCTCAGCTCTCAAGACCCTTTTTAGAGATTTCATTTTTGCAGAGATTTTCAAAAGGACATTTACTGCCTTTCCTTCCAAATTATAAAAATCTTACATGTTTTGTAAAAAACTTGAGAAGTACAATAAAAGTCACTTTTGATCTCATAACTGTTTTTAACATTGGTTTGTATAATCTTTCATTTTAATGCACAAATTTGAAATCAGACTATATGTACTGTTTTGTAAGCTTTTCTCCTGTGCTCAACAACGTTCAAATTATAATTATCAAGGTTATTGAATATTCTTCTATAAGGTGATTTTTAGTGACTGCATATAGTCCCATCATTTGAAGGCACCATAAATTTTAACCAATTGTTGAATTAAAAAAATATTTGTACACCATATATCAACAGATAGCCTTGTTCATAAATCATTGTATATATTCGTAGTTATTTCTTAGTAGAAATATCTGAAAGTGGAATTGCTGGGGATTGTAAATTTTTTGAAAAAAGGTCTTCCTACCAAACAAACCTCATGTATCATATAACAGTTAGTTATTGGTGCACATTTACATTAATCAGAAACATCTGTATTACCAAGCTAAGCTTCTGGCTAACATGAGATAATGATGTTATTACTATATTCTGAAAGAGCATTCTAAGGGTGAGGTGAAGTCGCTCAGTCGTGTCTGACTCTTTGCGACCCCATGGACTGTAGCCTACCAGGCTCTTCCATCCATGGAATTTTCCAGGCAAGAGTACTGGAGTGGGTTGCCGTTTCCTTCTCCAGAGGATCTTCCCGACCCAGGGATCGAACCCAGGTCTCCCGCATTGTAGGCAGACGCTTTACCATCTGAGCCACCAGGGAAGTCTAGCTGAAAGCAAAGTAAATTGCCCTTGAGTTTACCTAGGGAAGTATCTTCTGTAAGACTTTGAAAACTTGCTAATAGGCTGGAGGTACCAGGGCCATGTGTTGTGGGTCTCTGGCAGCGTGGGATCCCATATTTAGAAGCCTCAGCTAAGACGGTTCCTGGTTCCCATATCCCATAAGAACAAGATAGGGGTGTTTCGAATATTGATGTAAAGGGCCCCTGCCAGGCACTATGGGAAGGCATTTGCTTTAGGTGAATTCTGTAAGAGATGGGTATGGTACCAGGGATGCCTCATCAGGCAGGTGAGCTGTGGGCTCTGCTGGGGGGAGAGAGAGTAACCACCCGTCCTTGACACTGGTGTGGCTGGCTTGGCCCCAGACTCCATCCTACTTAATCCTCATGGCCTGAGAAACCAGCGGAACAGACTGTACAACCCCCTGCACAAACAAGGTGACTGGAAACCAGAGGTTACGCGATGCCTTTGGGGTTACACAGAAGAGTCACGTAAAAGACAGTTTGGGACACCAATCCTCGTATTCCTTCTACTGTCCCATGATGTCCTGCAGAGACAGACCAGCTGCCAAAGCCTGGACCAGGCTCTGGCCTCACATCACAGATTCCCAAAGCTAGAGGGGAGGGGGCTGACAGTGCTCGTCAACCCTTTGTGGGTTTTTTAATTCAATTTAATTTTAATTGGAGGATAATTACAAATTGTGATTTCTACCGTACATCAACATGAATCAGCCATAGGTATACATATGTCCCCTCCATCTTAAACCTCCCTCCTGCTTCCATCTGCATCTCACCGGCAACTCTTTGGAAGAAGGAAATTGAGTCTCTGGACACTTGGCTCAGTGCCTAGAGAAAGACCCAGCTGGCTCTTTAGGAGACAAGTATCCCGAGGGAGGGGCAGGTGACAAGCTACTCACCCTGTGGTCTTAGGCAAGCCCTCCCCTCCCTGGGCCTCCGGTCTCTAGCTCTGTGAGACGGGCGCTGGTTTAGCAGGTCTTTGAAAGTTCCTCCTCGACAGAAGCCCTGAGACTCTGCCCTGACCACAGTGTCTGCGGTGCACGCAGCACGGGGCTCCATGGCAGGGCTCTCCTCTGTGAGGAGCGTTTGGTCTGGGTTGCTCTCTGAGTCTGAGGCTGATAATGTGGTTCTGCTGCTCCTGGGGGTCCCACTTGCAAAGGATCCCAGTGGCCTCCTCTGCCTGTGGGCGAGGGCCTAGCAGGGCCACCTTCGCAGAGACACGGCACCGGCATCATCACTGGCCATGCATGACGTGGCTGCTGCTGCTGCTGCTGAGTCGCTTCAGTCGTGTCCGACTCTGTGCGACCCCATAGACAGCAGCCCACCAGGCTCCTCTGTCCCTGGGATTCTCCAGGCAAGAACACTGGAGTGGGCTGCCATTTCCTTCTCCAATGCATGAAGGTGAAAAGTGAAGGTGAAGTCGCTCAGTCGTGTCCGACTCTTTGCAACCCCATGGACTGCAGCCTACCAGGCTCCTCCATCCATGGGATTTCCAGGCAAGAGTACTGGAGTCGGGTGCCTTCTCCGATGATGTGGTTACCCTCCTTCAAGCCTCAGCTCAAGCCTTTCCCTGACTGATCAGCTTAAAATCATAGGCAGCTGGAGATTCCCTCTGCTTAAGTATAATGAGTGAGAGAGGACGTGGAACAGCTAGAAACCATCCAGACTTCCTGCCAGTGTCTTGACAGTGTTTGGAAGCCCAGTGGGTTTTAAAAGAAGTCCAGCCGTGGGAACTTTTGTTCAAACGAAACATTAGCTGATAGAATGATTGGGTCCCTGGGGTTGTCTCCAGAACCCTGACCACTCCGAGGAGCTCAGTTGCACAGCCCACGGGGCTCCACGTGTTCTCCTAACTTCTCGTGGCCCTAGGAGATCCACTGAGCCCTCTTATCCACTGCTCTGCAGCTGGTGAGCGGAGGAATGGGCCTTGGCTGAGGCACCTTTGTAAGTCACAGGATTCTACTAAACTGGCTTAAGCAAGGTGGGTCGCAACACAGGGCAGGACAGCTTCATAAAGGCCTGTAGCCGAAAGGGACCCGGGCTCCCTCCCTATTATCTCCCTCCCTCCCTCGGTCTCCCTCTGACCTTCCCTCGCTCACTTTTTGATCAGTTGATTCCACCAGCAGCTGGCCCCAGGTCCTTACTTAAAACTGATTGCTGATGGGCCAGTTCCTTTCTCTCAGATGTGTTTTCAACTCTGCCTGCCTCCTGGGTTCCACATTCTGGACTAGAGACTATACATCTTTTGCCCGCTACAAACCCATGGCTGAGACCATCAAGGAGGACTGTTCACCCCTGTCAGTCAGTCACATTCTTGGCATCCTGTGGATTCCACCCCTGCCTGTCCTATGAGAAAGCAGAAGGGCATATGTGCAATTAAGAAACAGACTTGCAGATACAGAAAACAAAGTTATGGTTACCAAAGGGGGAAGGTGTGGGGGAGGGATAAACTAATAGTATGGAATTAACAGATATAAACTACTATACATAAATAGCAACAGGATTTACTGTGTAACACAGGGAACTATATCCAATATCTTGTAGTAACCTATGGTGGAAGAATAATCTGAAAAAATTATATGTAACTGATTCACTTTGCTATATACCTGAAACTAACACAATGTTGTAAATCAACTATACTTAAATTTTTAAAAGTGATGTTGCTATAGTTTTAACTCCGAATCTTCTCCAATTTATACAATTAAATTCCTGAACTTTGACATCTAATTGTCAGTAACATCATTTGTGCCATACTTCACAGCCCATAACTGCCTATCAGAGGGTCCCCACACCTCAACCTATAAATTCTCCTTCCAGGTGATTGAAGGGTTAGTAAAAAATAAAGGATGAGAGGATGCGTCCTAGTGTTGGCCTCTAAGTACTGAAGCGTACTGCATTTTTCAAAAATTAATTTTTTAATTAAAAATGTCGTTTTTTGGTTGCACTGGGTCTTCATTGCTAGTCGCCAGCTTTCTCTGCCTTCGGCCAGTGGGAGCCACGCTTTGCTGCAGTGCCCGGGCTTCTCACTGTGGAGGCTTCTCTTGCTGTGGAGCGCAGGCTCTAGGGCACGTGGCTTCGTAGTTGGGGCACAGGGACTCAGCTGTTGAGCCACACGGGGCTCGGTTGCTCCATAGTACGTGGGATCTTCCCAGACCAGAGACTGAACCCGTGGCCCCCAGCATTGGCAGGTGGACTCTCTGCCACATGGCCACCAGAGAAGTCCAGCTCTGTGCACTTTAAATTATACGTGGACAGCATGTGTGTGTGTTTGCATTTCAAGACTGCCTGAAAGAGTTTTGGCAGATCCAACCCCTGACCTCTGGCCACTTCTCCTCTGGGTGCAGATGGAAAGCAGGTGCTGTGACTTCAGAACAGAGGGAAACAATTATAGTTTTTTTTTTTCCCCTCCTCCTCCTTGAAGGAGACTCGCTTTTAATTTCCTATGTGATTATCCTGCTTATTGCTAAACATAAGCTGATCGCTGGTTCCTCTTTGATTTTTCCTTTCAACAAATCTCCTTTCCCACCTCTTTTCATTTTCATTGTTTTGTATTTAGCCCCAGATGGTTGAGAAAATAAGCAATGCGTGCAGCCACGCAAGCCTCACCACTCTTTTGGGTTGATGTCAGGCGTTGGGGCAGCAAATTTTCAGCCCCTTGGGAGATGAGAGAGAGAGAGAGAGAGAGAGAGAGAGAGAGAGAGAGAGGTTGGCACATTGACGGGCTCAATACTAATCTCCAACTTTGGGGGAGACAGCAGACCCTGTGTTTAACAGTTTGAGTTGAAGGGTCCTAGGAAGACCTCTGCTCCTCCCCATACCAGTTTTGCATATTCTGTTGCAGTGACTGAGATTCCCGTTCATTTATTCAACAAATATTTATTGAACATCTGCAGCTTGTCATATCTGTGGTTGGCACTAGGGATTCAGTGGTGAATAAAAGCAGCCATGGCCCCTGATCTCAAGCAACCTGACTTGTTTTTTGGCATGCTATTCAGCATGCAGTATCTTAGTTCCTGGAACAGGGATCGAACCTGTGCCCTGCACTGGGAGCGTGGAGTCTTCACCACTGAGCCGCCATGGAAGTTCCCCAGGCTGCCTCCTTTTAAATTGCAAAACCTTATCAAGAGGTTGCCTGTACCCCACTTTCATGACTTGATTGGTTTAATGGCTTTTGAGCTGTTGCAGAATTTCTGCAGCAGAGCAGAACCTGGGCTGGGATGGGGGCCTGGCAGGTTGTAATGATGCGCTCAAGGACATGAAATCTGCAATACATGGATGAGGGGCTGGGAAGCTAGGAGGGAGCATGAAATCGCAAGGCCCCGGCAGGGCGTGGTGTACCATAGTTGAGAAAACTGAAGCAGAAAGGACCTTTGAGATAATTAAATTAATCTCTTTCATTTTCATCTTGAGGACAACTGGGCTGAGGGCAGGTCCCACCAGTCATGAGTGTGACCTCCTTCTCTACCCTGAACACTCTGGTATCACACATTAAAGTCCCTTTCCAGCTCATGTAGCTGGCATCTTTCTTTGTTCACAGACCTCAATTATGTGCAGCCGGGCTGCTGGAGAGCTGTGAGCAGAAAGGTCAGCCATGTGGTGCCCCTGGTTAGTTCTGACTCAATGGCCTGGTCACTCCATCCACTGGTTCCTTGACTGTGGGCTTTGAATGAGCAGCATGCAGACTTCTCCCTGGGCTCCAGCTGCATGGGTCACTGTGCTTCCTGGCACTTAGTGACATGTGTGTGCATGCTCAGTCATGTCTGACTCTTTGCAACCCCATGAACTGTAGCCCACAAGGCTCCTCTGTCCATGGAATTCTCCAGGCAAGAATACTTGAGTGGGTTGCCATTTCCCTTCTCCAGGGGATCTTCCAAACCTGGGGATTGAACCTGGGTCTCTTGCATCTCCCGCAGTGGCAGATGGGTTCTTTACCACTGTGCCACCTACGAAGCAGAGATCACTCAAACCTTGGGCACAAAGGTGGCTCCAGCTGCCAATGGGAGCAACTTGAACTTGGACTTGGCTCAGCACCCCTCAGAGCCTGGTCCGGAGGAAGGACTGGGTGCTTCCTGGAGCACAGTAAGCCATTTTCAGGGTTCACTTTCCTGTTGCAGCCAAACCCTTCTGCTGATTCTTCCCACATAGTGCTCTGAGCTGAGGGCCTAAAGGGCTTGTCCAGCCCCTTGCTACTTCCTCAAACCCACTGCCCTAGTTCTGTCATCTGTTTTGTGTTCTGTTTTGTCATCTGTGCTGGTAATAGTTGGAGAGAGAAGTTCTCTGAATATCACCTAGGAAGGGGCTTCCTGTTGGAGCGTGTTGGCTTTCTAGGGCTGCTGTAACGAAGCATCACAAAGAAGAGGGCTTACAACGACAAAGGGGTTCTCTCATGGTCAAGGCGGCGGCAGGACCCCACTTCTTTGAAGAGCTAGGCAGAATCTGTCCCAGATTCTGTCCCTAGTCTATTTTAGGGCCTGGCGATGCAGGCGATCCTTGACCGGCAGCTATAGCCCTTTGACCTCTGCCTCCCTCGTCGCTTGACTATCTTCTCCTCTTGGGCCTGTGTTTCCCTTCCTCTTCTTATAAGGACACCAATCGTATTGGATTATGGAATAGGGTCACCCGACTCCAGCATGACTTCAGCTCTACCAGTGGCCCATGTAACAACCCTATTTCCAAATAAGGTCCCATTCTGAGGTGTGAAAGTGTTACTTGCTCAGTCGTGTCCGACTCTTTGTGATCCCATGGACTGTAGCCCGTCAGGCTCCACTGTCCATGCGATTCTCCAGGGAATTTTCCTGACCCAGGGATTGAACCCAGGTCTCCTATGTTGCAGACAGATTCTTTACTGTCTGAGTCACCAGGGAAGCCCATTCTGAGGTATAGGGGATTATAGCTTCAAAATATCTTTTGAGGGGACATAGATTAATCTATGGAGCTAACGAAATGAATGGAGGGGATGTGGGAGGATGTTTTGCCCCCAGGTGTATGTACCTCTCCATTATCTACACCCTGCGGCCAATGATCACCAAGGTGTGTGTGTGTGGGGCGGCGGGGCCGGGGGAGGGGGGGGTGGCCAGGATTTTGTAGGGACTGAGGCCCATGCTGCTTGAGGGCTGATTTTTTTTCCCAAACATTTATTGTCGTTCATTGGTTTATAATGTGTTAATTTCCACTGTGCAGCAAAGTGATTCAGTTATGCATATATACTCTTTTGCATATTCTTTTCCATTGTGGTTTATCACAGGATATTGAATATAGTTCACTATGCTGTACAGTAGCACCTTGTTGTTTATCCATCCAATATATAATAGTTTGTGTCTGCTAATCCCGAACTCCTAATCCTTCCCTCCCCATGGGGGTTCTCTCTAAGGAAAAGAGTACACAGTTATGAATACAAAAATAGGTATAAAGTTCTACCTATACCTATATCTACCTATAACTATAGATGGATACATCTATAGTTTATTTATTAAATTTTATGATGTTTTGACATCTTCCAAAACCTTTCTGGCTGAGGAGAGACTGCCATTCATGGGGGCTAGCCAATTCTTAGAGAGCAGGCCTTTGATATGTGAACTCACCAATGCAGAGTCAGAGCTTCTCTGCCTGGCCCTTGTATCCCAGAGGCGATATTTCTCTGCCTTAATCATTCAAGTATGTAGGGACAGACCTATGGCCCAAACCTGCTAGAACTGTTTAAACTTGCCAGTCCTGAGCCATTCACCCTTCCCCACCTCGCCTTTCCCATGGAAACCTCAATAAAGGCCGTGGTGTGATTACTTCCTCATTCCTGTCTTCTGACCCTGGTGCTTCCCCATGTGGCCCTGCATGGTGAACCCTGCCTCCTGTCCCCAGGACACGGGAGAACAATAAACTGTTTTCCTGAGCCTCTTCTCTGTCTCGTCTTGCGGCCACACCTGGCTGACCATTTCATAAAAAGAATACAAGAGTAAATGTTTATTTAGAATGAGAGAATAAATTATAATAAAACAAAAAACTTAAAAAGTTGACAAATACCACAAGCATCAGAAAATCCAGAACAATAATATGGACACTGTTGCTGTCCTGTGCGGATGCCCTTTACCGGATGGGCGATGGTGGGGTGGCTAGCCTAGCGGTATTCAGAGGAGGCCTGCTGCCGCTGTTCAGTTGCTCAGCCATGTCCAACTCTTTGCGACCCCATGGACTGCAGCATGCTACCAGGCTTCCCGGTCCTTCACCATGTCCTGGGGCTTGCTCAAACTCATGTGCATTGAGTTGGTGATGCCTTGGACTCATTGCGGCCTGGGGGCAGTGGTTATTCATGGAAAGTGAAAGTGAAAGTGTTAGTCGTTCAGTTGTGTATGACTCTTTGCAACCCCATGGACTACAGCCCACCGGGCTCCTCTGTCCATGGGATTTCCCAGGCAAGGATACTGGAGTGGGTTGCCATGCCCTCCTCCAGGGGATCTTCCTGACCCAGGGATTGAACCTGTGTCTCTTACGTCTCCTGTATTGCAGGTAGGTTCTTCACCACTAGCACCATCTGGGAAGCATCTCAATATTTTAACTGGTATGGCTGCATTGCTATATATGGGCCACATCCTCATGCTGGACATAAGAATAGCTCCTCCTTGTTCCCACATTGGCCTCCCCTTGGCCCAAAGTTAGGTCAGTGGGACTTGGTGGTACTGGCCATGGCTACAGGTGATGGAGAGGGAGCTCACCTGGGATGGCTTTCTGGGGTTTTCTATTCTAGGGAGAGGCGGTCTGCAGCAGACTATATGAGAAAACTACATTTATCCAGGAAATCAAAAGAACTGAACTATAATTCAAACATTATGAGGGGAGGCATGAAGGTCTTTAAAAGTCAGAGAGAGTTGGGACTTGATTTAGAAGGGAGTGCAGGGACAGCTGTTTCCCAAACACGATATTAGCCCACCTGCCTGGCAGCGAGTAGGGGCAGTTGAAAAGGGGAAAGGTGAGGAGGGAACTTACAGATTCAGTTTAGACTCATCCAGTGTAAGAGCTGGAAGGGAGTCTGATGGAGAAACAGAGGCCCAGAGCGGCAAAGTGACTTGCTGAATGTCATATGACTTCCTGTTTTGACTCAGGCTTTTAATAGGAATTCTCACTAAGACAGCTTTGGGCAATCCTTAAGGCAGGCTGCGAGAGCACTAGGCTTGGAGCTTTTTCTCATGTTCCTTTGTCAAGAACTTGGACACATGGTCACACCTAAGTGTAGAGGAGCCTGGGAAATGTGGTCAAAACCAGGTCATGATATGCTGGGCTATACTGCTAATACTCTGGAGGAGGGCAAAGGGATTTTGACTGACAGCTGGCATTCTCTGTCATGAGCTAGAAGAAGGTATGTGCAAAAAAAAAAAAAAAAATCTGCAAGGTTGTGGTTGCTATTAAGCTCTTCCAGGTTTGATTGGATTCAGTATCAACTCAATGGTGATGCACTTCAGAAAACTCAAAAAAACATAATAGGGGCAAGAAAGGGGAAGAGTGAACCGTGTGTTTATTAAGCACCTACTATGTGCTACCCAGCCCTGTGCTATCAATTGAGGGGATATCTAAGGAAAAGATGTTATCCCCATCCTCATGGGCCCTTAGAGTGTATAGTTTCCAAAACACACTTGGAAAATAAAGGACATCCAAACCATTTGTTGCAGACCAGGAATGCAACAGAAATCCTGGGCCAGACCTCGTTTCGGCCCATCCAGGCATCTGAGCACATACCAGGCTGGCTCTGTGCTGAGCTCTGGGGTTAAGAGAAGTCATGAGTCTGCCTTCCGGGGACACATAGTCTCATAGGGGAGGGTCACCCAGGAGTGTGACAAGCTATAAAACACGGTGGAGAGACTTCAGTGTCACCAGAGAGACCCAGATGGCATCACAGCTGGATTGGGGGTGGTGGAGGCAATCAGGAAAGGCTTCCTGGAAGAGGTGATGTTTGATCATGTCATCAGAAGAATGATCCAACTGGTTGTGAGGAGGTGAGGCTGAGGCATCCCGTGGGGAAAGAAGACAAGAGCAGAGTTGGGATGATGGGAGAGCACTGAGAGGATGGGATGTAGGAAGGAAATGTTGGTTTAGCTGTGGGACAGGCAGGATGTCTGGAAAGTGAGGGCTTTGCCTCTCCCTGTGGAAGCAAAGAGGACCAGCTCCTTTCTCCCTGGATGGTGGTGATGAGGCTGCAGAACGAGACCAGGCTCTGTTGGTTGGACACTCCCGCCTAGGACTGGGAGTCTGGAGGTTGACATGAGGAGGTGGAGACGCTGAGGGGTGGTTCATGGGGGCTGCAGGGATGTTGGATGATGGCAGCAGGGGTGGTGTCAGGGGTGGTTTCAGCAGTGGCATCCTGGTTGGACCACCCCCTGGTCCACGTGAGTTTATTTCTGCCCTTTGCTGGCTGACTTCCCAGTTTCCCATCGATTCTATGAGTGCCCCAGTGTCCTCAGAACAAGTTCTTTCTGCCTTAAATCAGACACAGTCACTTTCTGCTGTTGGCAACCCAGAACCCTGATGCAGAATGGTCAGCTGGAGCCATGGTCAGACGTAGGGTGAGGAGGAGTATGGACAGTGGGGAGCCATGGGAGGTACAGGAATGAAGTAGTGCCTTGATTGACAGATACAGGAAGAGTCAGTAGTAGACTGGAGCAGGGAGGAACAAAACTTCAAGGGCAAAGAGGAGACACAGTGAGAAATCATCAGTGGAGTAGAATTAGTTAGATTGACAGGTTTTTGCAACTGGTGGGATATGGCAGGACAGTGGGGAGAACTTTCCATAGAGACTCCACATCTATTTCCTCTCGATGGTCTTCTTAATAACCATCTCATCTGTTTCAATTTATGGTTGTGGAGGGAACGTTGTAGATGGAGGGGGGCCAGCCTTGCTCTCCAGCCTCATCTGGGAGGTGGCTCCCCCATGGAGCTGTCCTCTGCATGTAAGCAGACAGGAGGCTTAGGAAAGATTAGCTTTTAAGGGGAGGGGAAGAAAGTAACCCTTAATTCCTCCTTAATAACATATGTCAGTAGGTAACGTTTTCAATATGTCGCCGTGTCTGCAGTTCTGGTCAGCGGGTCACTATCATTTCTAAGCAATAAACAAAAGACTGCTTTTAATTACTTCTGTGGAATTGCCTGACCTATGCATGATTAAATATTCATTATGTAGAAAGAGGCATTTTCTTTGTATATAGATCTATATTAAATTTAGCTGGCAACCCGCTGACAGAATGGTACTAATAAATTTCTTGTAATAGGTCGCAGCTTGTCCTGGTTTCCCCAGCTCTTCTGTCTCCATCCCTCTCTCCAGATCCCTGCTTCTGTCTTGGCCCAGCTATCTCTACATCACTTAGAAAAACTGTGGTGAAATTCATACAACTTACATTTAAACGTTTTAATGTATGCAATTTAGTGGCATTTAGTGCCTTCACGCCTTCACAATGCTGTGTAACCCCAGCTCTCTCTAGCTTCAACAATTTTCACCCCCCACTCAGTAGAACACCCCAGGCCCATTAAGTAATCACGCCCTGCTCCTTCCTTCTCCTATCTCCTGTTGATCACTAATCCACTTTCTGTCTCTGCGGATTTGCCTATTCTGGATATTTTCTATAAAAGGAATCATATAACTTGTGAACTTTTGTGTCTGGCTTCTTTCACGCATGTTTTTGAGGTTCATCCGAATTTTAGCATGTGTTAGTTACTGTATATCTCTTTATAGCTGAATAATATTCCACTGTATGGATGTACCACAATTTGAATTCATCTACTAATGCATACTCTGGTCATTTCCACTTTTTGGTTATTATGAATAATGCTGCTGTGAACATTCATGTACAAGTTATATGTGGACATATGTTTTCATTTTTCTTGGGTACATACGAGTGGGATTGCTAGGCCACATATTAATTCTATGTTTAACTTTATAAGGAAATACCATTCTGTTTTTCACAGTAGCTGGACCAGTCTGTAACCCTAGCCCCCTGTGTAAGCAATGTTGTAAGGGTTTCTATTTCTCCACATGTTAACTAACTAAAAAATACTCATTTAAAAACATTCTAGTAGTGGGTTTGACTTGGTATTTCATTGAGGTTTTGATTTGCATTTTCTGAATGACCAATGAATGATGTTAAACATCTTTTCATGTACTTGTTGGCCATTTCTATATCTTTTTTGGAGAAATGCCTATTCCAATATCTTGCCCTTTTATTTTGTAATGGTTTTCACACTTAAAAATTATTTATTTCTATTTATTTGGCTGTGCCAGGTCTTAGTTGCAGCATGCAGGATCTTAGTTTTGCCCTGTGGATCTAGTTCCCCGATGAGGGATAGAATCCAGGCCTCCAGAATTGGGAGCATGGCGTCCTAGCCATTGGACTACTGGGTAAGTCCCTCTTGCTCTTTTATTAATTGGGTTGCTTATCTTGTTGTCCTTCTTTATACATTCTGGATATTTATCAAGCATATGGTTTACAAATACTTTCTCCCATTCTATGGGTTGTCTCTTCACATTTTGATAATGCCTTTATGCACAAAATTTTTAAATTTTGTGAGTCCAATTTACCAATCTTTTACTTTGCTATTCATGCTTTTAGTGTCAAGTCTAAAATTCGTTGCCAAATCCAATTCCATAAAGATTTACTCCTATGTTTTCTTCTAATTGTTTTTTATAAAGTTTTGACTCTTGAAGTTGTCCATCCATTTGAGTTAATTTCTGAATATAGAGTAAGGTGGAAAGCCCCTGGTTGTTCAGCAGTAAAGAAGCCTCCTGCTAATGCAGGAGATGCGGGTTTGATCCCTGGGTGGGGAAGAACCCCTGGAAAAGGAAATGGTTACCCACTCCAGTATTCTTGCCTGGGAAATCCCATGGACAGAAGAGCCTGGCGGGCTACCTGGGATTGCACAGTGTGACACAACTTAGCAACTAAGCTACAGCAATAAATATGGTGAAGTAAGGGTCTAACTCCATCCTTTTGCATATGAATATACAGTTGTCCTGGCACCTTTTGCTGAAGAGACTACTCTTTCCCCCACTGAATGAGCTTGGCACACTTGTCAGACATTCTGTCAATAATAATCTCTTTCTGTTTCTTTGTCTCCCTGTCTCTATCACGGGATCTTCCTGTTTCCACTGTTCTCTTATCTTGTAGACATATGTCTGCTGCTGCTGCTGCTAAGTCGCTTCAGTCGTGTCCCACTCTGTGCAACCCCAGAGACGGCAGCCCACCAGGCTCCCCCGTCCCTGGGATTCTCCAGGCAAGAACACTGGAGTGGGTTGCCATTTCCTTCTCCAATGCATGAAAGTGAAAAGTGAAAATGAAGTTGCTCAGTCGTGTCCGACTCCTAGCGACCCCATGGACTGCAGTACTCCAGGCTCCTCCATCCATGGGATCTTCCAGGCAAGAGTACTGAAGTGGGGTGCCATCGCCTTCTCCGAGACATACATCTACTTATCTACATTCCTTACCTGTTGTCTTCCTACTCTAGCATTATAAATGGAAGGGAAGTGATGGAATTTGGGTGTGCCCTGGGGAAAGTTATCAGCCAAATGAAGAGATGCCATGTAAGGAGGGGGCCTGCCATTGGCACAGAGAGGAGGAACAGCCTCAGGGCTGGAGTGGGAGGGGAGGGTAGGCCTGGTCTTTCCTTTTAAAACTGGATCTGGACTATGATGCATATATGTGTATTATTTCATTACATTCTGAATCTACCTCTTGATTTACCATTTCTTTTAGATGCTATGGAAAATTAACTGTATTAAATCAATAGATGATTTGAGTTTCTTAATTTTTTCCTTTCCTCCTTCATTCTCTCTAGTTCCCCTTGCCTATAACAACCTATTATTCAGGCATGGCCACACAAACAGAATGAAAACCACAATTACAGAAAACTAATCAAACAAATCACATGGATAATAGCCTTGTCTAACTCAGTGAAACTATGAGCCAAGCTGTGTAGGGCCACAAAAGACGGGTGCATAACGGTGGAGAGTTCAGATAAAACATGGTCCACTGGAGGAGGGGATGGCAAACCACTTCAGTATTCTTGCCTTGAGAATCCCATGAACAGTATGAAAAGGCAGAAAGATTTGACATGAAAGATGAACTCCCCAGGTCGGTAGGTGGCCAATATGCTACTGGAGATCAGTGGAGAAATAGCTCCAGAAAGAATGGAGAGACGGAGCCAAAGGAAAAACAACA